>NC_083692.1:101726924-102346644 GCF_033118175.1 Dama dama
GTTTCATGCTCCTCATATTTTTGACACTCTTTGAATCTCTTCATATTTTTCACACCTTTTCAGGCTCTTCATGTTTTTGAACATAGTTTCATGCTCCACATATTTTTCACACCTTTTCATGCTCTTCATATTTTTCACACCTTTTCAGGCTCTTCATGTTTTTGAACACCATTTCATGCTCTTCCTATTTTTCAGACCGTTTCATGCTCCTCATATTTTTGACACCTTTTGAAGCTCTTCATATTTTTCACAACTTTTCAGGCTCTTCACGTTTTTGAACACCACTTCATGCTCCTCCTATATTTCAGACCGTTTAATGCTCCTCATATTTTTGACACCTTTTGAAGCTCTTCATATTTTTTACACCTTTTCAGGCTCTTCATGTTTTTGAACACCGTTTCATGTTCCTCATATTTTTGACACCTTCTGAAGCTCATCATATTTTTCACAGGTTTTCATGCTCTTCATCTTTTTCAAAACCGGTTCATTCTCATACTATTTTTCAGACAGTTTCATGCTCCTATATATTTGACACCTTTTGAAACTCTTCATATTTTTCACACGTTTTCAGGCTCTTCATGGTTTTCAACACCGCTGCATGCTCCTCCTATTTTTCAGACCGTTTCATGCTCTTAATATTTTTGACATCTTTTGAAGCTCTTCATATATTTCACAGCTTTTCAGGCTCTTCATGTTTTTCAACACTGATTCAAGCTCCTCCTATTTTTCAGACCGTTTCATGCTTCTCTTATTTTTGACACCTTTTGAAGCGCTTCATATTTTTCACTCCTTTTCAGGGTCTTCTTGTTTTGCATCACCACTTCATGGTCCTCTTATTTTTTAGACCGTTTCATGCTCCTCATATTTTTGACACCTGTTGAAGCTGTTCATATTTTTCACACCTTACCTGGTTCTTCAAGTTTTTGAACACTGTTTCTTGCTCCTCCTGTTTTTCAGACCGTTTCATGCTGCTCATATTTTGACACCTTTTGAAGCTCTTCATATTTTTCATACCTTTTCAGGCTCTTCATATTTTTCAACACAAATTCATGGTCCTCCTATTTTTCACACCGTTTCATGCTCCTCATATTTTTGACACCTTTTGAAGCTCTTCATATATTTCACACCTTTTCAGGCTCTTCATGTTCTTTAACACCGATTCATGCTCCTCCTACTTTTCAGACCGTTTCCTGCTCCTCATGTTTTTGACACCTTTTGAAGCTCTTCATATTTTTCACACCTTTCCTGGTTCTTCAAGTTTTTGAACACTGTTTCTTGCTCCTCCTGTTTTTCAGACCGTTTCATGCTGCTCATATTTTGACACCTTTTGAAGCTCTTCATATATTTCACACCTTTTCAGGCTCTTCATGTTCTTTAACACCGATTCATGCTCCTCCTACTTTTCAGACCGTTTCATGCTCCTCATATTATTGACACCTTTTGAAGCTCTTCATGTCTTTCACACCTTTTCTGCCTCTTCCTGTTTTTCAACACCGTTTCATGCTCCTCCTATTTTTTAGAGCGTTTCATGCTCGTCGTATTTTTGACAGCTTTTGAAGCTCTTCATATATTTCAGACCTTTTCAGGCTCTTCATGTTTTTCAACACCGCTTCATGCTCCTCCTATTTTTCAGACCGTTTCATGCTCCTCATATTGTTGACACCTTTTGAAGCTCTTCATATATTTCACACGTTTTCAGCCTCTTCATGTTTCTCAGCACCGCTTCATGCTCCTCCTATTTTTAAGACCGTTTCCTGCTCCTCATATCTTTCACACCTTTTGAAGCTTTTCATATTTTTCACAGCTTTTCAGGCTCTTCATGTTTTTCAACAGCGCTTCATGCTACTCCTATTTTTCAGACCGTTTCATGCTCCTCATATTTTTGACACCTTTTGAAGCTCTTCATATATTTCACACCTTCAGGCTCTTCATGATTTTTAACACCGCTTCATGGTCCTCCTATTTTTCAGACCGTGTCATGCTCCTCATATTTTTGATAATTTTGAAGCTCTTCATATTTTTCACACCTTTTCAGGCTCTTCATGTTTTTCAACAACGCTTCATGCTCCTCCTATTTTTCAGACCGCTTAATGCTCCTCATATTTTTGACACCTTTTGAAGCTCTTCATATATTTCACACCTTTTCATGCTCTTCCTGAATTTCAACACAGCTTAATGCTCCTCCTATTTTCAGACCGTTTCATGCTCCGCATATTTTTGCCACCTTTTCAAGCTGTTCATCTTTTTCAAACCTTTTCAGGCTCTTCATGTTTTTGAACACGGTCTCTTGCTCCTCCTATTTTTCAGACCGTTTCATGCTCCTCATATTTTTGACACTCTTTGAATCTCTTCATATTTTTCACACCTTTTCAGGCTCTTCATGTTTTTGAACATAGTTTCATGCTCCACATATTTTTCACACCTTTTCATGCTCTTCATATTTTTCACACCTTTTCAGGCTCTTCATGTTTTTGAACACCATTTCATGCTCTTCCTATTTTTCAGACCGTTTCATGCTCCTCATATTTTTGACACCTTTAGAAGCTCTTCATATTTTTCACACCTTTTCAGGCTCTTCATGTTTTTGAACACCGTTTCATGTTCCTCATATTTTTGACACCTTTTGAAGCTCATCATATTTTTCACAGGTTTTCATGCTCTTCATCTTTTTCAAAACCGTTTCATTCTCATACTATTTTTCAGACAGTTTCATGCTCCTATATATTTGACACCTTTTGAAACTCTTCATATTTTTCACACGTTTTCAGGCTCTTCATGGTTTTCAACACCGCTGCATGCTCCTCCTATTTTTCAGACCGTTTCATGCTCTTAATATTTTTGACATCTTTTGAAGCTCTTCATATATTTCACACCTTTTCAGGCTCTTCATGTTTTTCAACACTGATTCATGCTCCTCCTATTTTTCAGACCGTTTCATGCTTCTCTTATTTTTGACACCTTTGGAAGCGCTTCATATTTTTCACACCTTTTCAGGCTCTTTATGTTTTTCAACGCCATATCATGCTCCTCCTATTTTTCAGACCGTTTCATGCTCCTCATATCTTTGACACCTTTTGAAGCTCTTCATATTTTTCACACCATTTCAGGCTCTTCAAGTTTTTGAAAACGGCTTCATGCTCCTCCTAATTTTCAGACCGTTTCTTGCTCCTCATATTTCTGACACCTTTTGAAGCTGTTCATATTTTTCACCTCTTTTCAGGCTCTTCATGTTTTTTAGCACAGTTTCATGCTCCGCATATTTTTCACATCTTTTCATGCTCTTCATATTTTTCACACCTTTTCAGGCTCTTCATGTTTCTCAACACCGTTTCATGCTTCTCCTATTTTTCAGACCGTTTCATGCTGCTCATATTTTTGACACCTTTTGAAGCTCTTCATATTTTTCACACCTTTTCAGGCTCTTCATGTTTTTGAACATAGTTTCATGCTCCACATATTTTTCACACCTTTTCATGCTCTTCATATTTTTCACACCTTTTCAGGCTCTTCATGTTTCTCAACACCGTTTCATGCTTCTCCTATTTTTCAGATTGTTTCATGCTCTTCATATTTTTGACACCCTTCCAGGCTCTTCATGTTCTTCATCACCGTTTCATGCTCCTCCTATTTTTCAAACTGTTTCAGGCTCCTCATATTTTTCACACCTTTTGAAGCTCTTCATATTTTTCACACCTTTTCAGAATCTTCATGTTTTTCAACACCGCTTCATGCTCCTCCTATATTTCAGACCGTTTCATGCTCCTCATATATTTGACACCTTTTGAAGCTCTTCATATTTTTCACAGCTTAACAGGCTCTTCATGTTTTTGAACACCAATTCATGCTACTCCTATTTTTCAGACCGTTTCATGCTCCTCATATTTTTGACACCTTTTGAAGCTCTTCATATTTTCCACACCTTTTCAGGCTCTTTAGATTTTTGAACACCGCTTCATGCTCCTCCAATTTTTAAGAAGGATTCATGCTCCTCATATTTTTGACACGTTTAGGAGCTCTTCATATTTTTCACCCCTTTTCGGGCTCTTCATGTTTTTCAACACCGCTTTATTCTCCTCCTATTTTTCACACCGTTTCATGCTCCTCATATTTTTGACACCTTTTGAAGCTCTTCATATTTTTCACACTTTTTCAGGATCTTCATGTTTTTCAACACCGTTTCATGCTCCTCCTATTTTTCAGACCATTTCATGCTCCTCATATTTTGACAATCTTGATGCTCTTCATATTTTTCACACCTTTTCAGGCTCTTCATGTTTTTCTACACAGCTTCGTGCTCCTCCTATTTTTGATATCTTTTGAAGCTCTTCATATATTTCACACCTTTTCAGGGTTTTCATGATTTTGAACACCGTTTCATGCTCCTCATATTTTTCAGACCGTTTCATGCTCCTCATATTTTTGACACCTTTTGAAGCTCTTCATATTTTTCACAACTTTTCAGGCTCTTCATATTTTTGAACACCGTTTCTTGCTCCTCCTATTTTTCAGACCGTCTCATGCTCCTCATATTTTTGACACCTTTTGAAACTCTTCATATTTTTCACAATTTGTCATGTTCCTCCTGTTTTTGAACACCGTTTCATGCTCCTCCTATTTTTCAGACCGTTTCCTTCTCCTCATATTTAGACACCTTTTGAAGCTCTTCATATTTTTCACACCTTTTCATGCTCTTCATATTTTTCAACAAGGTTTCAAGCTCCTCCTATTTTTCATACCGTTTAATGCTCCCCATAATTTTGACACCTTTTGAAGTGCTTCATAATTATCACACCATTTCAGGCTCTTCATGTTTTTCAAATCCGCTTCTCCTCCTCCTATTTTTCAGACTGTTTCATTCTCCTCATATTTTTGACAACTTTTGAAGCTCTTCATATTTTTCACCCCTTTTCGGGCTCTTCATGTTTTTCAACACCGCTTTATTCTCCTCCTATTTTTCACACCGTTTCATGCTCCTCATATTTTTGACACCTTTTGAAGCTCTTCATTTTTTTCACACTTTTTCAGGATCTTCATGTTTTTCAACACCGTTTCATGCTCCTCCTATTTTTCAGACCATTTCATGCTCCTCATATTTTGACAATCTTGATGCTCTTCATATTTTTCACACCTTTTCAGGCTCTTCATGTTTTTGAACACCGATTCATGCTCCTCATATTTTTCAGACCGTTTCATGCTCCTCATATTATTGACACCTTCTGAATCTCTTCATATTTTTCCCACCTTTTCAGGCTCCTCATGTTTTTGAACACCACCTCATGCTCCTCCTATATTTCAGACCGTTTCATGCTCCTCATATATTTGACACCTTTTGAAGCTCTTCATATTTTTCACAGCTTAACAGGCTCTTCATGTTTTTGAACACCAATTCATGCTACTCCTATTTTTCAGACCGTTTCATGCTCCTCATATTTTTGACACCTTTTGAAGCTCTTCATATTTTTCACACCTTTTCAGGCTCTTTAGATTTTTGAACACCGCTTCATGCTCCTCCAATTTTTAAGAAGGTTTCATGCTCCTCATATTTTTGACACGTTTAGGAGCTCTTCATATTTTTCACACCTTTTCAGGCTCTTCATGTTTTTGAACACCACCTCATGCTCCTCCCATTTTTCAGACCGTTTCATGCTCCTCATATATTTGACACCTTATGAAGCTCTTCATATTTTTCACACCTTTTCACGCTCTTCATGTTTTTCTACACCGCTTCGTGCTCCTCCTATTTTTGATATCTTTTGAAGCTCTTCATATATTTCACACCTTTTCAGGGTTTGCATGATTTTGAACACCGTTTCATGCTCCTCATATTTTTCAGACCGTTTCATGCTCCTCATCTTTTTGACACGTTTTGAAACTCTTCATATTTATCACAGCTTTTCAGGCTCTTCATGTTTTTCAACACCATTTCATGCTCCTCCTTTTTTTCAGACCGTTTCATGCTCCTCATATATTTGACACCTTTTGTTTTTCTACACCGCTTCATGCTCCCCCTATATTTCAGACCATTCATGCCTCTCATATTTTTGAAACCTTTTGAAGCTCTTCATATTTTTCACACCTTTTCAGGCTCTTCATGTTTTTCAACACCATTTCATGCTCCTCCTTTTTTTCAGACCGTTTTATGCTCCTCATATATTTGACACCTTTTGAAGCTCTTCATAATTTCCACACCTTTTCAGGCTCTTCATGTTTTTGAACACCGTTTCATGCTCCCCTTATTTTTTTTTTATTGTTATTTTTTTTAATTTTTTTTTTATTTTTTTTATTTTTTTTCCAGTGGGTTTTGTCATACTTTGATATGAATCAGCCATGGATTTACATGTATTCCCAGTCCCGATTCCCCCTCCCACCTCCCTCTCCACCCGATTCCTCTGGGTCTTCCCAGTGCACCAAGCCGGAGCACTTGTCTCGTGCATCCTACCTGGGCTGGTAATCTGTTTCACCATAGATAGCATACATGCTGTTCTTTTGAAATATCCCACCCTCACATTCTCCCACAAAGTTTAAAAGTCTGTTCTGTATTTCTGTGTCTCTTTTTCTGTTCTGCATATAGGGTTATCGTTGTCACCTTTCTAAATTCCATATACATGTGTCAGTATGCTGTAATGTTCTTTATCTTTCTGGCTTCCTTCACTCTGTATAATGGGCTCCAGCTTCATCCATCTCATTAGGACTGATTCAAATGAATTCTTTTTAATGGCTGAGTAATATTCCATGGTGTATATGTACCACAGCTTTCTTATCCATTCATCTGCTGACGGGCATCTAGGTTGCTTCCATGTCCTGGCCATTATAAACAGTGCTGCGATGAACATTGGGGTGCACGTGTCTCTTTCAGACGAACCTATGGACACCTTATCTTTGACAAAGGAGGCAAGGATATACAATGGAAAAAAGACAACCTCTTTAACAAGTGGTGCTGGGAAAACTGGTCAACCACTTGTAAAAGAATGAAAATAGGACACTTTCTAACACCATACACAAAAATAAACTCAAAATGGATTAAAGATCTAAATGTAAGACCAGAAACTAAAACTCCTAGAGGAGAAGATAGGCAAAACACTCTCCGACATAAATCAAAGCAAGATCCTCTATGACCCACCTCCCAGAATATTGGAAATAAAAGCAAAACTAAACAAATGGGACCTAATGAAACTTAAAAGCTTTTGCACTACAAAGGAAACTATAAGTAAGGTGAAAAGACAGCCCTCAGATTGGGAGAAAATAATAGCAAATGAAGAAACAGACAAAGGATTAATCTCAAAAATATACAAGCAAATCCTGCAGCTCAATTCCAGAAAAATAAATGACCCAATAAAAAATGAGCCAAAGAACTAAACAGACATTTCTCCAAAGAAGACATACAGATGGATAACAAACACATGAAAAGATGCTCAGCATCACTCATTATTAGAGAAATACAAATCAAAACCACAATGAGGTACCATTACATGCCAGTCAGGATGGCTGCTATCCAAAAGTCTACAAGCAATAAATGCTGGAGAGGGAGTGGAGAAAAGGGAACCCTCTTATACTGTTGGTGGGAATGCACACTAGTACAGCCGCTATGGAAAACGGTGTAGAGATTTCTTAAAAAACTGGAAATAGAACTGCCATATGACCCAGCAATTCCACTTCTGGGCATACACACTGAGGAAACCAGATCCTCTTATTTTTCAGACCGTTTCAAACTCCTCATATTTTTTACACCTTTTGAAGCTCTTCATATATTTCACAACTTTTCAGGCTCTTCATGTTTTTCAACACTGCTTCATGCTCCTCCTATTTTTCAGACCGTTTCATGGTCCTCATATTTTTGACACCTTTTGAAGCTCTTCATATTTTTCACACCTTTCCGTGCTCTTCATGTTTTTCACACGCTTTCATGCTCCTCCGATTATTCAGATCGTTTCATGCTCCTCATATTTTTGACACATTTTGAAGCTCTTCATATTTTCGACACCTTTCAGGTTCTTCATGTTTTTCAACACCGTTTCATGCTCCTCCTATTTTTCAAACCGTTTCATGCTCCTCATATTTTTGACACATTTTGAAGCTCTTCATATTTTCGACACCTTTCAGGTTCTTCATGTTTTTCAACACCGTTTCATGCTCCTCCTATTTGTCAAACCGTTTCATGTTCCTCCTATTTTTCAGACCGTTTCATGCTCCTCATATTTTTGACACCTTTTGAAGCTCTTCATGTTTTTCACACCCTTTCATGGTCTTCATATTTTTCAACACGGTTTCATGCTCCTCGTATTTTTCAGACAGTTTCATGCTCCTCATATTTTTGACACCTTTTGAAGCTCTTCATATTTTTCACACCTTTCCATGCTCCTCATGTTTTTCAACACCGTTTCATGCTCCTCCTCTCTTTCAGACTGTTTCAGGCTCCTCATATGTTTCACACCTTTTTCAGGCTCTTCATGTATTTCAACACCACTTCATGCTCCTCCTATTTTTCAGATCGTTTCATGCTCCTCATATTTTTGACACCTTTTGAAGCTCTTCATATTTTTCACACCTTTCCAGGCTCTTCATATTTTTGAACACCGATTAATGCTCCTCCTGTTTTTCAGACCGTTTCTTGCTCCTCATATTTTTGACACTTTTGAAGCTCTTCATATTTTTCACACCTTTTCAGGCTCTTCATATTTTTCTACACCACTTCATGCTCCTCCTTTATTTGAGACCGTTTCATGCTCCTCATATTTTTGACACCTTTTGAAGCTCTCCATAGATTTCACACCTTTTCAGGCTCTTCATGTGTTTCTACACCGCTTCATGCTCCTCCTATTTTTCAGAACATTTCATGCTCCTCATATTTTTGTCACCCTTTGAAGCTCTTCATATTTTTCACACCTTTTCTGGCTTTTCATGTTTTTCAACACCGCTTCATGCTCCTACTATTTTTCAGACCTTTTCATGCTCCTCATATGTTTCACACCTTTTTAAGCTCTTCATGTTTTAACACCTTTTCACGCTCCTCCTATATTTCAGACCGTTTCAAGCTCCTCATATTTTTGACACCTTTTGAAGCTCTTCATATTTTTCACATTTTTTCAGGGTCTTCATGTTTTTCTACACCACTTCATGCTCCTCCTATTTTTCAGACCGTTTCATTCTCCTCATATGTTTCACAACTTTTTCAGGCTCTTCATGTTTCTCAAAACCACTTCATGCTCCTCCTATTTTTCAGACCGTTTCATGCTCCTCATATTTTTGACACCTTTTGAAGTTCTTCATATTTTTCACACCTTTTCAGGCTTTTCATGTTTTTCAACACTGCTTCATTCTCCTCCTTTATTTCAGACCGTTTCATGCTCCTCATCTTTTTGACACCTTTTGAAGCTCTTTATATTTTTCACACCTTTTCAGGCTTTTCATGTTTTTCTACACCGCTTCATTCTCTTCCTATTTTTCAGACATTTTCATGCTCCCCATATTTTTGACATCCTTTGAAGCTCTTCATACTTTTCACACTTTTTGAGGCTCTTCATGTTTTTGAAAACAGTTTCTTGCTCCTCATATTTTTCAGACCGTTTCATGGTCCTCATATATTTGACACCTTTTGAAGCTCCTCATATTTTTCGCACCTTTTCAGGCTCTTCATTTTTTTGAACACAACTTCATGCTTCTCCAATTTTTCAGACCGTTTCATGCTCCTCATATATTTGACACCTTTTGAAGCTCTTCATATTTTTCACATCGTTTCAGGCTCTTCATATTTTTCAACCCGGTTAAGCTCCTCCTATTTTTCAGACCGTTTCTTGCTCCTCATATTTTTGACACCTTTGAGGCTCTTCATATATTTCACACCTTTTCAGGCTCTTCATGTTTTTGAACACTGCTTCATGCTCCTCCTATTTTTCAGACCGTTTCATGCTCCTCATATTTTTGACACCTTGTGAAGCTCTTCATATTTTCACACCTTTTGAAGCTCATCGTATATTTCACACCTTTTCAGTCTCTTCATGTTTTTCAACACCACTTCATGCTCCTCCTAATTTTCAGACCGTTTCATGCCCATCTCATTTTTGACACCTTTAGAAGCTTTTCATATTTTTCACACCTTTTGAAACTCTTCATATTTTTCACACGTTTTCATGCTGTTCATATTTTTCAACACCGCTTCATGCTCCTCTTATTTTTCAGACCGTTTCATGCTCCTCATATTTTTGATACATTTTGAAGCTCTTCATATTTTTCACACCTTTTCAGGCTCTTCATGTTTTTCAACACGGCTTCATGCTCCTCCTGTTTTTCAAACCGTTTCATGCTCCTCATATTTTTGGTACGTTTTGAAGCCCTTCATATTTTTCACACCTTTTCAGGCTCTTCATGTTTTGAACATCGTTTCTTGCACCTCCAATTTTTCAGAACGTTTCATGCTGCTCATATATTTGACACCTTTTGAAGCTCTTCATCATTTCACAACTTTTCAGGTTCTTCATGTTTTCAACACCACTTCATGCTCCTGCTATATTTCTGACCGTGTCATGCTCCTCATATTTTTGACACCTTTTGAAGATCTTCATATTTTTCACACCTTTTCAGGCTCTTCAGGTTTTTCTACACCGCTTCATGCTCCTCCTATTTTTGACACCTTTTGGAGCTCTTCATATATTTCACACATTTTCAGGCTTTTCATGTTTTTGAACACCGTTTCATACTCCTCATATTTTTGACAGCTTTTGAAGTTCTTCATATTTTTCACACCTTTTCCGGCTCTTCACGATTTGAAAAGCGTTTCATGCTCCTCCTATTTTTCAGACCGTTTCATGCTCCTTATATTTTTGAAACCTTTTGAAGTGCTTCATATTTTTGACATCTTTTAAGGCTCTTCATGTTTTTCAAATCCGCTTCATGCTGCTGCTATTTTTCGGACTGTTTCATGCTCCTCATATTTTTGACACCTTTTGAAGCTCTTCATATTTTTTCACACCTTTTCAGGTTCTTCATGTTTTTCAACACCGCTTCATGTTCCCCCTATTTTTCAGACCGTTTCATGCTCCTCACATTTTTGACACCTTTTGAAGCTCTTCATATATTTCACAACTTTTCAGGCTTTTCATGTTTTTGAACACTGTTTCATGCTCCTCATATGTTTGACACCTTTTGAAGCTCTTCATATTTTTCACACCTTTTCAGGCACTTCATATTTTTGAAGACCATTTCGTGCTCCTTCTATTTTTTAAACCCTTTCATGCTCCTCATATTTTTGACACCTTTTGAAGCTCTTCATATTTTTCACACCTTTTCAGGCTCTTTCTGTTTTTCAATACCACTTCATGCTCCTCCTATTTTTCAGACCGTTTCATGCTCCTCATATTTTTGACACATTTTGAAGCTCTTCATATTTTTCACACCTTTTCAGGCTCTTCATGTTTTTGAAGTCCGTTTCATGCTCCACCTATTTTTTAAACCGTTTCATGCTCCACATATTTTTGACACCTTTTGAAGCTCTTCATATTTTTCACACCTTTTCAGGCTCTTTCTGTTTTTCAATACCAAATCATGCTCCTCCTATTTTTCAGACCGTTTCATGTTCCTCATATTTTTGACACCTTTTGAAGCTCTTATTATATTGCACACCTTTTCATGCTCTTCACGTCTTTGAACACCATTTGATGCTCCTCCTGTTTTTCAGACCGTTTAATGCTCCCCATAATTTTGACACCTTTTGAAGCGCTTCATAATTGTCACTCCTTTTCAGACTCTTCATGTTTTTCAAATCCGCATCATCCTCCTCCTATATTTCTGACCGTGTCATGCTCCTCATAATTTTGACACCTTTTGAAGATCTTGATATTTTTCACACCGTTTCTTGCTCCTCATATTTTTCAGACCGTTTCATGCTCCTCCAATTTTTAACATATTTTGAAGCTCTTCATATATTTCACAACTTTTCAGGGTTTTCATGTTTTTGAACACCGTTTCATGCTACTCATATTTTTCAGACCTTTTAATGCTCCTCGTATTTCTGACACCTTGTGAAGCTCTTCATATTTTTCAAAGCTTTTCATGCTGTTCATGTTTTTCAAAACCCTTTCCTGGTCCTCCTATTTTTGAGACCATTTCATGCTCCTCGTATTTCTGACACCTTATGAAGCTCTTCATATTTTTCACATCTTTTCAGGCTCTTCATGTTTTTGAACTCCTTTTCAGGCTCCTCCTCTTGTTCATACCATTTCATGCTCCTCATATTTTTGACACATTTTGAAGCTCTTCATATTTTTCACACCTTTTCAGGCGCTTCCTGTTTTTCAACACCACTTCATGCTCCTCCTATTTTTCAGACCGTTTCATGCTCATCTAATTTTTGACACCTTTTGAAGCTCTTCATATATTTCACACCTTTTGAAGCTCTTCATATTTTTCACATTTTTGAAGCTCTTCAAATTTTTCACATCTTTTCAGGCTCTTCATGTTTTTGAACACCGCTTCATGCTCCTCCAGTTTTTCAGACCGTTTCATGCTCCTCATATTTTTGACACCTTTTGAAGCTTTTCATATTTTTTACAACATTTCAGGCTTTTCATGTTTTTGAACACCTCTTCATGCTCCTCGTATTTTTCACACCTTTTGAAGCTCTTCATATTTTTCACACCTTTTCAGGCTCTTCATGTTTTTCAACACCGCTTCATGCTACTCCTATTTTTGAGACCGATTAATTCTCCTCATATATTTCACACCTTTTGAAGCTCTTCATATTTTTCACACGATTTCAGGCTCTTCATGTTTTTCAACAACACTTCATGCTCCACCATTTTTCAGACTGCTTCATGCTCATCTCATTTTTGACACTTTTTGAAGCTGTTCATATTTTTCACACCTTTTGAAACCCTTCATATTTTTCACACGTTTTCAGGCTCTTCATGTTTTTCAACACCGCTTCATGCTCCTCCTATTTTTCAGAACGTTTCATGCTCCTCATATTTTTGACACGTTTTGAAGCTCTTCATACTTTTCACACCTTTCAGGCTCTTCACGTTGTTGAACACGGTTTCATGCTCCTTTTTTCAGACCGTTTCATGCACCTCATGTATTTGAGACGTGTTGAAGCTCTTCATATTTTTTGTACTTTTTGAGGCTCTTCATGTTTTTGAACACCGTTTCATGCTCCTCCTATTTTTCAGACCGTTTCATGCTCCTGATATTTTTGACACCTTTTGAAGCTCTTCATATTTTTTACACCTTTTCAGGCTCTTCATATTTTTCAACACCGTTTCATGCTCCTCCGATTTTTCAGATCGTTTCATGCTCCTCATGTATGTCACACCTTTTGAAGCTCTTCATATTTTTCACAACTTTTCTGGCTCTTTATGTTTTTGAACACCATTTCATGCTCCTCCTATTTTTAAGACCGTTTCGTGCTCCTCACATATTTGACACCTTTTGAAACTCTTCATATTCTTCACACCTTTTCAGGCTCTTCATGATTTTGAACACTGCTTCATTCTCCTCCTATTTTTCAGAACGTTTCATGCTCCTCCTATTTTTCAGACTGTTTCATGCTCCTCATATTTTTGACACCTTTTGAAGCCTTTCATATTTTTCACACCTTTTCAGGCTCTTCTTGTTTTTCCACACCACTTCATGCTCCTCTTATTTTTCAGACCGTTTCATGCTCCTCATATTTTTGACACCTTTTGAAGCTCTTCATATTTTTCACAACTTTTCAGGCTCTTCATGTTTTTGAACACCGCTTCATGCTCCTCCTATTTCAGACCGTTTCATGCTCCTCATATTTTTGACACCTTTTGAAGCTCTTCATATTTTTCACACCTTTTCAGGTTCTTCATGTTTTTCAACACCGCTTCATGGTCCTCCTATTTTTCAGACCGTTTCATGCTCCCATATTTTTGACACTTTTGAAGCTCTTCATATTTTTCACAGCTTTTCATGCTCTTTATGTTTTTCAACACCGCTTCATGCTCCTCCTATTTTTCAGACCGTTTCATGCTCCTCATGTATTTCACACGTTTTGTAGCTCTTCATATTTTTCACACCTTTTCAGGCTCTTCATGTTTTTGAACACCATTTCATGTTCCTCCTATTTTTCAGACAGTTTCATGCTCCTCATATTTTTGACACCATTTGAAGCTCTTCATATTTTTCACACCTTTTCTGATTCGTCAGGCTTTTCAACACCGCTTCATGCTCCTCCTATTTTTCAGACCGTTTCATGCTCCTCTTGTATTTCACACCTTTTGAAGCTCTTCATATTTTTCACACCTTGTTAGGCTCTTCATGTTTTTGAACACAGTTTCATGCGCCTCCTATTTTTCAGACCGTTTCATGCTCGTCATATTTTTGACACCTTTTGAAGCTCATCATATTTTTCACACTTTTTGAAGCTCTTCATATATTTCACACTTTTTCAGTCTCTTCATGTTTTCCACACCACTTCATGCTCCTCCTATTTTTCAGACCGTTTCATGCTCCTCATATTTTTGACTCCATTTGAAGCTCTTCATATATTTCACACCTTTTCATGCTCTTCATGTTTTCAACACCCATTCATGCTCCTCGTATTTTTTAGACCGTTTCATGCTCCTCCTATTTTTCAGACCGTTTCATGCTCCTCCTATTTTTCAGGCCGTTTCATGCTCTTCATAATTTTGACACCTTTTGAAACTATTCATATTTTTCACGCCTATTCATGCTCTTCAGGTTTTTCAACACCGCTTCATATTCCTCCTATTTTTCAGACCGTTTCATGCTCCTCCTATGTTGACACCTTTTGAAGCTCTTCATATATTTCACGCCTTTTCAGGCTCTTCAGGTTTTTCAACACCGCTTCATGCTCCTCCTATTTTTCAGACCGTTTCATGCTCCTCCTATTTTTCAGGCCGTTTCATGCTCCTCATAGTTTTGACACCTTTTGAAACTCTTTATATTTTTCACACCCTTTCATGCTCTTCATGTTTTTGAACACCGATTCATGCTCCTCCTATTTTTCAGACCGTTTCATGCTCCTCATATTTTTGACACCTTTTGAAGCTCTTCATATTTTTCACACCTTTTCAGGATCTTCATGTTTTTCAACACCGATTCATGCTCCTCCTATTTTTCAGACCGTTTAATGCTCCTCATATTTTGACACCTTTTGAAACTCTTCATATTTTTCACACCTTTTCAGGCTCTTCATGCTTTGAACACCGTTCCATGCTCCTCCGATTTTTCAGACAGTTTCATGCTCCTCATATTTTTGACACCTTTTGAAGCTCTTCATATTTTTCACACCCTTTTTAGGCTCTTCATGTTTTGGAACACCGTTTCATGCTCCTCCTATTTTTCAGACCGTTTCATGCTCCTCACATTTTTGACACCTTTTGAAGCTCTTCATATTTTTCACACCTTTCAGGCTCTTCATGTTTTTCAACACCGCTTCATGATCCTCCTATTTTTCAGACCGTTTCATGCTCCTCGTATTTTTGACACCTTTTGAAGCTCATCATATTTTTCACACATATTCAGGCTCTTCATGTTTTCAACACCACTTCATGCTTCTTATATTTTTCAGTCCGTTTCATGCTCAGCTCATTTTTGACAGCTTTTGAAGCTCTTCTTATTTTTCACACCTTTTGAAGCTCTTCATATTTTTCACACATTTCAAGCTCTTCATGTTTTTCAACACCGCTTCATGATGCTCATATTTTTCTGACCGTTTCATGCTCCTCATATTTTTGACACCTTTTGAAGCTCTTCATATATTTCACACTTTTTTAGGCTCTTCATGTTTTCAACACCACTTCATGCTCCTCCTATTTTTCAGACCGTTTCATGCTCATCTCATTTTTGACACATTTTGAAGCTCTTCATATATTTCACACCTTTTCAGACTCTTCACATTTTTGAACACCGCTTCATGCTCCTCCTATTTTTCAGACCGTTTCATTCTCATTTCATTTTTGACACTTTTGGAAGCTATTCATATGTTTCACACTTGTTTAGGCTCTTCATGTTTTAGAACACCTATTCATGCTCCTCCTATTTTTCAGACCGTTTCATGCTCATTTCATTTTTGACACTTTTGGAAACTATTCATATGTTTCACACCTGTTCAGGCTCTTCATGTTTTAGAACACCTATTCATGCTCCTCCTATTTTTCAGACCGTTTCATTCTCATTTCATTTTTGACACCTTTGGAAGCTATTCATATGTTTCACACCTGTTCAGGCTCTTCATGTTTTAGAACACCTATTCATGCTCCTCCTATTTTTCAGACCGTTTCATTCTCACTTCATTTTTGACACCTTTGGAAGCTATTCATATGTTTCACACCTTTTCAGGCTCTTCATGTTTTTGAACACGGCTTCATGCTCCTCCTATTTTTCTGACCGTTTCATGCTCCTGATATTTGACACGATATGAAGCTCTTCATATATTTCACACCTTTTCAGGCACTTCATGATTTTCAACACCGCTTCATGCTCCTCCTATTTTTCAGAACGTTTCATGGTCCTCATATTTGACACAATTTGAAGCTCTTCATATATTTCACACCTTTTCAGGCTCTTCATGTTTTGATCACCGCTTCATGCTCCTCCTATTTTTCAGACCGTTTCTTGCTCCTCATATTTTTCACACATTTTGAAACTCTACATATTTTTCACACCTTTCCAGGCTCTTCATGTTTTGATCACCGCTTCATGCTCCTCCTATTTTTTAGACCGTTTCATGCTCCTCATATATTACACACCTTTTGAAGCTCTTCATATTTTTCACACCTTTCCAGGCTCTTCATGTTTTTGAACACGGCTTCATGCTCCTCCTATTTTTCAGGCCGTTTCTTGCTCCTCATATTTTGACACCTTTTGAAGTTCTTCATATTTTTCACACCTTTTCATGCTCTTCATATTTTTCAACACCGATTCATGCTCCTGCTATTTTTCAAACCGTTTCATGCTCCCCCTATTTTTCAGGCCGTTTAATGCTCCTCATATTTTGACACCTTTTGAAGCTCTTCATATTTTTCACACCTTTTCAGGCTCTTCATATTTTTCAACACCGCTTCATGCTCCTCCTTTTTTTCAGACAGTTTCATGCTCCTCATATTTTTCACACCTTTTGAAGATCTTCATATTTTTCACACATTTTTAGGCTCTTCATGTTTTTGAACACCGCTTCATGCTCCTCCTATTTTTCAGACCATTTCATGCTCCTCATATTTTTCACACCTTTTGAAGCTCTACGTATTTTTCACACCTTTTCAGGCTCTTCATGTTTTTCAACACCACTTCTGCTCCTCCTATTTTTCAGACAATTTCATGCTCCTCATATTTTTGACACCTTTTGAAAATCTTCAGTTTTTTCACACCTTTTCATGCTCTTCATGTTTTCAACACCGATTCATGCTCCTCCTATTTTTCAGACCGTTTCATATTCCTTATATTTTTGACACCTTTTGAAGCTCTTCATATTTTACACACCTTTTCAGGTTCTTCATGATTTTCAACACCACTTCATGCTCCTCCTATTTTTCAGACCGTTTCATGTTCCTTATATTTTTGACACCTTTTGAAGCTCTTCATATTTTTTACACCCTTCCAGGCTCTTCATGTTTTTTAACACGGCTTCATGCTCTTCCTATTTTTCAGACCGTTTCATGTTCCTTATATTTTTGACACTTTTTGAATCTGTTCATATATTTCACACCTTTTCAGGCTCTTCATGTTTTTCAACACCACTTCATGCTCCTCCTACTTTTCAGACCATTTCATGCTCATCTCATTCTTGACACTTTTTGCAGCTCTTCATATTTTTCACACGTTTTCAGGCTCTTCATATTTTTCAACACTGCATTATGATCGTCCTATTTTTCAGACCGTTTCATGCTCATCTCATTTTTGACACCATTTTAAGCTCTTCATATTTTTCACACCTTTTGAAGCTCTTCATATTTTTCACACCTTTTCAGGCTCTTCATGTTTTTCAACACCGCTTCATGATCCTCCAATTTTTCAGACAGTTTCATGCTCCCCATATTTATGACATCTTTTGAAGCTTTTCATATTTTTCACACCTTTTAGGCTCTTCATGTTTTACAGCACCACTTCATGCTCCTCCTATATCTCAGACAGTTTCATGCTCCTCATATGGTGGACACCTTTTGAAGCTCTTCGTATTTTTCACGTCTTTTCAGGCTCCTCATGTTTTTCAACACCACTTCATGCTCCTCCTACTTTTCAGACCATTTCATGCTCATCTCATTCTTGACACTTTTTGAAGCTCTTCATATTTTTCACAGCTTTTGAGGCTCTTCATGTTTTTCAACACCGCTTCATGCTCCTCCTATTTTTCAGGCCGATTCATGCTCCTCAAGTATTTCAAACCTTTTGAGGCTCTTCATGTTTTTCAACACCACTTCATGCTCCACCTACTTTTCAGACCATTTCATGCTCATCTCATTCTTGACACTTTTTGAAGCTCTTCATATTTTTCACAGCTTTTGAGGTTCTTCATGTTTTTCAACACCGCTTCATGCTCCTCCTATTTTTCAGACTGTTTCATGGTCCTCATATTTTTGACACCTTTTGAACCTCTTCATAGTGTTCACACATTTTCAGGCTCTTCCTGTTTTTCAACATCGTTTCATGCTCCTCCTATTTTTCAGACCGCTTCAGGCTCCTCATGTATTTCACACATTTTCAAGCTCTTCATATTTTTCACACCTTTTCAGGCTCTTCATGTTTTTGAACACCGTTTCATGCTCCTCCTATTTTTCAGACCGTTTCATGCTCCTCATATTTTTGACACCTTTTGAAGCTCTTCATATTTTCACACCTTTTCAGGCTATTCATGTTTTTGAACACCGTTTCATGCTACTCCTATTTTTCAGACCGTTTCATGCTCCTCATATTTTTGACACCTTTTGAAGCTCTTCATATTTTCACACCTTTTCAGGCTCTTCATGTTTTTGAACACCGTTTCATCTCCTCCTGTTTTTGACACATTTGGAAGCTCTTCATATTTTTCACATTTTTTAAGGCTCTTCATGTTCTTCAACACCGTTTCATGCTCCTCATATTTTTCAGACCGTTTCAATCTCCTCATATTTTTGACACGTTTTGAAGCTCTTCATATTTTTCACATTTTTTAAGTCTCTTCATGTTTTTCAACACCGTTTCATGCTCCTCATATTTTTCAGACCGTTTCAGTCTCCTCATAGTTTTGACACATTTTGAAGTTCTTCATATTTTTCAGGCTTTTTCAACCTCTTCATGTTTTTCAACACTGCGTCATGCTCTTCCTATTTTTCAGATCGTTTCATGCTCCTCAATGTTTGACAGGTTTTGAAGCTCTTTATATTTTTCACACCTTTTGAGGCTCTTCATGTTTTGAACAACGTTTCATGCTCCTCCTAATTTTCAGAAAATTTCATGCTCCGCATATATTGGAGACCTTTTAAAGCTCTTCATATTTTTCACAGCTTTTCAGCTCTTCATGTTTGTCAACACCACTTCATGCTCCTCCTATTTCTCAGACCGTTTCATTCTCCTCATATATTTGACACTTTTTGAAGCTCTTCATATATTTCACACATTTTCAAGCTCTTCATCTTTTTGCACACCGCTTCATGCTCCTCCTATTTTTCAGACCGTTTCATGCTTGTCTCATTTTTGACACCTTTTGAAGCTGTTCATATTTTTCACAACTTTTGAAGCTCTTCATATATTTCACATTTTTGAAACTCTTCATATTTTTCACAACTTTTGAAGCTCTTCATGTTTTTCAACACCGCTTCATGCTCCTCCTATTTTTCTGACCGTTTCATGCTCCTCATATTTTTCACACCTTTTGAAGCTCTTCATATTTTTCACACCTTTTCAGGCTCTTCATGTTTTTGAACACCGTTTCATGCTCCTCCTATTTTTCAGACCGTTTCATGCTCCTCATATTTGTGACATCTTTTGAAGCTTTTCATATTTTTCACACCTTTTAGGCTCTTCATGTTTTTCAGCACCACTTCTTGCTCCTCCCCTTTTTCAGACCGTTTCATGCTCCTCATATTTTTGACACCTTTTGAAGCTCTTCATATTTTTTACACCTTTTCAGGCTCTACATGTTTTTCAACACGGCTTCACTCTCTTCTTATTTTTCAGACCATTTCATGCTCCTCATATTTGTGACATCTTTTGAAGCTTTTCATATTTTTCACACCTTTTAGGCTCTTCATGTTTTTCAGCACCACTTCTTGCTCCTCCCCTTTTTCAGACCGTTTCATGCTCCTCATATTTGTGACATCTTTTGAAGCTCTTCATATTTTTCACACCTTTTCAGGCTCTTCATGTTTTTGAACACCGTTTCATGCTCCTCCTATTTTTCACACCGTTTCATGCTCCTCTCAATATTGACACATTTCGAAGCTATTCATATTTTTCACACCTTTGGAAGCTCTTCATATTTTTCACACATTTTCAGGCTTTTCATGTTTTCAACACCGCTTCATACTCCTCCTTTTTTCCAGACCATTTCATGCTCCTCATATTTTTGACACCTTTTAATGCTCTTTATATTTTTCACACTTGTCATGCTCTTCATGTTTTCAACACTGTTTCATGCTTCTCCTATTTTTCAAACTGTTTCATGCTCCTCATATTTTTCACAGCTTTTGAAGCTGTTCATATATTTCACATCTTTTCAGGCTCTTCATGTTTTGGAACACCGTTTCAAGCCCCTCCTATTTTTCAGACCGTTTCATTCTCCTCATATTTTTGACACCTTTTGAACCTCCTCATTTTTTCACAACTTTTGAAGATCCTCATGTTTTTCCACACCATTCCATGCTGCCTCTATTTTTCAGACCGTTTCATGCTACTCCTATTTTTCAAACCGTTTCATTCTCCTCATATTTTTGACACCTTTTGAAGCTCTTTATGTCTTTCAACACCGTTTCATGCTGCTCCTATTTTTCAGACCGTTTCATGATCCTCTTATTTTTCAGACCGTTTCATGCTCCTCATATTTTTGACACCTTTGAAGCTCTTCATGTCTTTCAACACTGTTTCATGCTGCCCCTATTTTTCAGACCGTTTCATGTTCCTCCTATTTTTCAGACCATTTCATGTTCCTCATATTTTTCACACCTTTTGAATCTCTTCATATTTTTCAAAACTTTTCAGGTTCTTCATGTTTTTGACGACTGCTTCATGCTCCTCCTATTTTTCAGACCGTTTCATGCTCCTTATATATTTGACACCTTGTGAAGCTCTTCCTATTTTTCACACCTTTTCAGGCTCTTCATGTTTTTCAACACCGTTTCATGCTCCTCCTTTTTTTAAGACCGTTTCATGCTCCTCCTATTTTTCAGACCGTTTCATGTTCCTCATATTTTTCACACCTTTTGAAGCTCTTCATATTTTTCAAAACTTTTCAGGTTCTTCATGTTTTGGATGACTGCTTCATGCTCCTCCTATTTTTCAGACCGTTTCATGCTCCTCATATATTTGACACCTTGTGAAGCTCTTCCTATTTTTCACACCTTTTCAGGCTCTTCATGTTTTTCAACACCGTTTCATGCTCCCCCTATTTTTCAGACCGCTTCAGGCTCCTCATGTATTTCACAATTTTCAGCTCTTCATATTTTTCACACCTTTTCAGGCTCTTCATGTTTTTGAACACCGTTTCAAGCTGCTCCTATTTTTCAGACCGTTTCATGCTCCTCATATTTTTGACACCTTTTGAACCTCCTCATTTTTTCACAACTTTTGAAGCTCTTCATATATTTCACACCTTTTCAGGCTCTTCATGATTTTCACGACCACTTCATGCTCCTCCTATTTTTCAGACCGTTTCATGCTCATGTCATTTTTGACACCTTTTGAAGCTCTTCTTCATTTTCACACCTTTTCAGGCTCTTCATGTTTTTCAACACCACTTCATGTTCCTACTATTTTTCAGACCTTTTCATGCTCCTCATATTTTTCACACCTATTGAAGCTCTTCATATTTTTCACACCTTTTCAGGCTATTCATGTTTTTCAACACCACTTCATGCTCCTCCTATAATTCTGACCCTTTCATGCTCCACATATTTTTCACACCTTTTGTAGCTCGTCATATTTTTCACAGCTTTTCAGGGTCTTCATGTTTTTCAACACCGCTTCATGCTCCTCCTATTTGTCAGACCGTTTCATGCTCCGCATATTTTTGACACCTTTTCTAGATCTTCATATATTTCACACCTTTTCATGCTCTTCATGTTTTTCGACAACACTTCATGCTCCTCCTATTTTTCAGACCGCTTCATGCTCATCTCATTTTTCACACCTTTTGAAGCTGTTCATATTTTTCACACCTTTTGAAGCTCTTCATATTTTTCACACGTTTTCAGGTTCTTCATGTTTTTCAACACCGCTTCATGCTCCTCCTATTTTTCAGACTGTTTCATGCTCCTCATATTTTTGACACCTTTTGAACCTCTTCATATTGTTCACACATTTTCAGGCTCTTCCTGTTTTTCAACATCGTTTCATGCTCCTCCTATTTTTCAGACCGCTTCAGGCTCCTCATGTATTTCACACATTTTCAAGCTCTTCATATTTTTCACACCTTTTCAGGCTCTTCATGTTTTTGAACACCGTTTCATGCTCCTCCTATTTTTCAGACCGTTTCATGCTCCTCATATTTTTGACACCTTTTGAAGCTCTTCATATTTTCACACCTTTGCAGGCTCTTCATGTTCTTCAACACCGCTTCATGCTTCTCCTTTTGTTCAGCCCGTTTCATGCTCCTCATATTTTTTGACACCTTTTGAAGCTCTTCATATTTTTCACACCTTTTCAGGCTCTTCATGTTTTTGAACACCGTTTCATCTCCTCCTGTTTTTGACACATTTGGAAGCTCTTCATATTTTTCACATTTTTTAAGGCTCTTCATGTTTTTCAACACCGTTTCATGCTCCTCATATTTTTCAGACCGTTTCAATCTCCTCATATTTTTGACACGTTTTGAAGCTCTTCATATTTTTCACATTTTTTAAGTCTCTTCATGTTTTTCAACACCGTTTCATGCTCCTCATATTTTTCAGACCGTTTCAGTCTCCTCATAGTTTTGACACATTTTGAAGTTCTTCATATTTTTCAGGCTTTTTCAACCTCTTCATGTTTTTCAACACTGCGTCATGCTCTTCCTATTTTTCAGATCGTTTCATGCTCCTCAATGTTTGACAGGTTTTGAAGCTCTTTATATTTTTCACACCTTTTGAGGCTCTTCATGTTTTGAACAACGTTTCATGCTCCTCCTAATTTTCAGAAAATTTCATGCTCCGCATATATTTGAGACCTTTTAAAGCTCTTCATATTTTTCACAGCTTTTCAGCTCTTCATGTTTGTCAACACCACTTCATGCTCCTCCTATTTCTCAGACCGTTTCATTCTCCTCATATATTTGACACTTTTTGAAGCTCTTCATATATTTCACACATTTTCAGGCTCTTCATCTTTTTGCACACCGCTTCATGCTCCTCCTATTTTTCAGACCGTTTCATGCTCTTCTCATTTTTGACACCTTTTGAAGCTGTTCATATTTTTCACAACTTTTGAAGCTCTTCATATATTTCACATTTTTGAAACTCTTCATATTTTTCACAACTTTTGAAGCTCTTCATGTTTTTCAACACCGCTTCATGCTCCTCCTATTTTTCTGACCGTTTCATGCTCCTCATATTTTTCACACCTTTTGAAGCTCTTCATATTTTTCACACCTTTTCAGGCTCTTCATGTTTTTGAACACCGTTTCATGCTCCTCCTATTTTTCAGACCGTTTCATGCTCCTCATATTTGTGACATCTTTTGAAGCTTTTCATATTTTTCACACCTTTTAGGCTCTTCATGTTTTTCAGCACCACTTCTTGCTCCTCCCCTTTTTCAGACCGTTTCATGCTCCTCATATTTTTGACACCTTTTGAAGCTCTTCATATTTTTTACACCTTTTCAGGCTCTACACGTTTTTCAACACGGCTTCATTCTCTTCTTATTTTTCAGACCATTTCACGCTCCTCATATTTTTCACACCTTTTGAAGCTCTTCATATTTTTCACACCTTTTCAGGCTCTTCATGTTTTTCAACACCGCTTCATGCTCCTCCTATTTTTCAGACCGTTTCATGCTACTCATGTATTTCACTCCCTTTGAAGCTCTTCATATTTTTCACACATTTTTAGGCTCTTCATGTATTTCCACAATGTTTCAGCCTCTCTTAATTTTCAGACCGTTTCATGCTCCTCATATTTTTCACACCTTTTGAAGCTGTTCATATTTTTCACACCTTTTCAGGCTCTTCATGTTTTTCAACACTGCTTCATGCTCCTCCTACTTTTCAGACCATTTCATGCTCCTACTGTATTTCACACCTTTTGAATCTCTTCAAATTTTTCACACCTTTTGAAGCTCTTCATATTTTTCACACCTTTTCAGGCTCTTCATGTTTTTGAACACCGTTTCATGCTCCTCCTATATTTCAGACCGTTTCATGCTTCTCATATTTTTGACACCTTTTGAAGCTCTTCATATTTTCACACCTTTGCAGGCTCTTCATGTTCTTCAACACCGCTTCATGCTCCTCCTTTTGTTCAGACCGTTTCATGCTCCTCATATTTTTTGACACCTTTTGAAGCTCTTCATATTTTTCACACCTTTTCAGGCTCTTCAGGTTTTGAACACCGTTTCATCTCCTCCTGTTTTTGACACATTTGGAAGCTCTTCATATTTTTCACATTTTTTAAGGCTCTTCATGTTTTTCAACACCGTTTCATGCTCCTCATATTTTTCAGACCGTTTCAGTCTCCTCATATTTTTGACACGTTTTGAAGCTCTTCATATTTTTCACATTTTTTAAGGCTCTTCATGTTTTTCAACACCGTTTCATGCTCCTCATATTTTTCAGACCGTTTCAATCTCCTCATATTTTTGACACATTTTGAAGTTCTTCATATTTTTCACGCCTTTTCAGCCTCTTCATGTTTTTCAACACTGCGTCATGCTCTTCCTATTTTTCAGATCGTTTCATGCTCCTCAATGTTTGACAGGTTTTGAAGCTCTTTATATTTTTCACACCTTTTGAGGCTCTTCATGTTTTGAACAACGTTTCATGCTCCTCCTAATTTTCAGAAAATTTCATGCTCCGCATATATTTGAGACCTTTTAAAGCTCTTCATATTTTTCACAGCTTTTCAGCTCTTCATGTTTGTCAACACCACTTCATGCGCCTCCTATTTTTCAGACCGTTTCATTCTCCTCATATATTTGACACCTTTTGAAGCTCTTCATATATTTCACACATTTTCAGGCTCTTCATCTTTTTGCACACCGCTTCATGCTCCTCCTATTTTTCACACCGTTTCATGCTCCTCTCAATATTGACACATTTCGAAGCTATTCATATTTTTCACACCTTTGGAAGCTCTTCATATTTTTCACACATTTTCAGGCTTTTCATGTTTTCAACACCGCTTCATACTCCTCCTTTTTTCCAGACCATTTCATGCTCCTCATATTTTTGACACCTTTTAATGCTCTTTATATTTTTCACACTTGTCATGCTCTTCATGTTTTCAACACTGTTTCATGCTTCTCCTATTTTTCAAACTGTTTCATGCTCCTCATATTTTTCACAGCTTTTGAAGCTGTTCATATATTTCACATCTTTTCAGGCTCTTCATGTTTTGGAACACCGTTTCAAGCCCCTCCTATTTTTCAGACCGTTTCATTCTCCTCATATTTTTGACACCTTTTGAACCTCCTCATTTTTTCACAACTTTTGAAGATCCTCATGTTTTTCCACACCATTCCATGCTGCCTCTATTTTTCAGACCGTTTCATGCTACTCCTATTTTTCAAACCGTTTCATTCTCCTCATATTTTTGACACCTTTTGAAGCTCTTTATGTCTTTCAACACCGTTTCATGCTGCTCCTATTTTTCAGACCGTTTCATGATCCTCTTATTTTTCAGACCGTTTCATGCTCCTCATATTTTTGACACCTTTGAAGCTCTTCATGTCTTTCAACACTGTTTCATGCTGCCCCTATTTTTCAGACCGTTTCATGTTCCTCCTATTTTTCAGACCATTTCATGTTCCTCATATTTTTCACACCTTTTGAATCTCTTCATATTTTTCAAAACTTTTCAGGTTCTTCATGTTTTTGACGACTGCTTCATGCTCCTCCTATTTTTCAGACCGTTTCATGCTCCTTATATATTTGACACCTTGTAAGCTCTTCCTATTTTTCACACCTTTTCAGGCTCTTCATGTTTTTCAACACCGTTTCATGCTCCTCCTTTTTTTAAGACCATTTCATGCTCCTCCTATTTTTCAGACCGTTTCATGTTCCTCATATTTTTCACACCTTTTGAAGCTCTTCATATTTTTCAAAACTTTTCAGGTTCTTCATGTTTTGGATGACTGCTTCATGCTCCTCCTATTTTTCAGACCGTTTCATGCTCCTCATATATTTGACACCTTGTGAAGCTCTTCCTATTTTTCACACCTTTTCAGGCTCTTCATGTTTTTCAACACCGTTTCATGCTCCCCCTATTTTTCAGACCGCTTCAGGCTCCTCATGTATTTCACAATTTTCAGCTCTTCATATTTTTCACACCTTTTCAGGCTCTTCATGTTTTTGAACACCGTTTCAAGCTGCTCCTATTTTTCAGACCATTTCATGCTCCTCATATTTTTGACACCTTTTGAACCTCCTCATTTTTTCACAACTTTTGAAGCTCTTCATATATTTCACACCTTTTCAGGCTCTTCATGATTTTCACGACCACTTCATGCTCCTCCTATTTTTCAGACCGTTTCATGCTCATGTCATTTTTGACACCTTTTGAAGCTCTTCTTCATTTTCACACCTTTTCAGGCTCTTCATGTTTTTCAACACCACTTCATGTTCCTACTATTTTTCAGACCTTTTCATGCTCCTCATATTTTTCACACCTATTGAAGCTCTTCATATTTTTCACACCTTTTCAGGCTATTCATGTTTTTCAACACCACTTCATGCTCCTCCTATAATTCTGACCCTTTCATGCTCCACATATTTTTCACACCTTTTGTAGCTCTTCATATTTTTCACAGCTTTTCAGGGTCTTCATGTTTTTCAACACCGCTTCATGCTCCTCCTATTTGTCAGACCGTTTCATGCTCCTCATATTTTTGACACCTTTTGTAGATCTTCATATTTTTCACACATTTTCAGGCTCTTCATGTTTTTCTACAACACTTCATGCTCCTCCTATTTTTCAGACCGTTTCATGCTCCGCATATTTTTGACACCTTTTCTAGATCTTCATATATTTCACACCTTTTCATGCTCTTCATGTTTTTCGACAACACTTCATGCTCCTCCTATTTTTCAGACCGCTTCATGCTCATCTCATTTTTCACACCTTTTGAAGCTGTTCATATTTTTCACACCTTTTGAAGCTCTTCATATTTTTCACACGTTTTCAGGTTCTTCATGTTTTTCAACACCGCTTCATGCTCCTCCTATTTTTCAGACTGTTTCATGCTCCTCATA
The DNA here is from genome assembly GCF_033118175.1 of Dama dama. Taxonomy (NCBI): domain Eukaryota; kingdom Metazoa; phylum Chordata; class Mammalia; order Artiodactyla; family Cervidae; genus Dama; species Dama dama. The sequence continues at coordinate 101,754,475 of NC_083692.1, forward strand.
TTTTTGACACCTTTTGAACCTCTTCATATTGTTCACACATTTTCAGGCTCTTCCTGTTTTTCAACATCGTTTCATGCTCCTCCTATTTTTCAGACCGCTTCAGGCTCCTCATGTATTTCACACATTTTCAAGCTCTTCATATTTTTCACACCTTTTCAGGCTCTTCATGTTTTTGAACACCGTTTCATGCTCCTCCTATTTTTCAGACCGTTTCATGCTCCTCATATTTTTGACACCTTTTGAAGCTCTTCATATTTTCACACCTTTGCAGGCTCTTCATGTTCTTCAACACCGCTTCATGTTCCTCCTTTTGTTCAGCCCGTTTCATGCTCCTCATATTTTTTGACACCTTTTGAAGCTCTTCATATTTTTCACACCTTTTCAGGCTCTTCATGTTTTTGAACACCGTTTCATCTCCTCCTGTTTTTGACACATTTGGAAGCTCTTCATATTTTTCACATTTTTTAAGGCTCTTCATGTTTTTCAACACCGTTTCATGCTCCTCATATTTTTCAGACCGTTTCAATCTCCTCATATTTTTGACACGTTTTGAAGCTCTTCATATTTTTCACATTTTTTAAGTCTCTTCATGTTTTTCAACACCGTTTCATGCTCCTCATATTTTTCAGACCGTTTCAGTCTCCTCATAGTTTTGACACATTTTGAAGTTCTTCATATTTTTCAGGCTTTTTCAACCTCTTCATGTTTTTCAACACTGCGTCATGCTCTTCCTATTTTTCAGATCGTTTCATGCTCCTCAATGTTTGACAGGTTTTGAAGCTCTTTATATTTTTCACACCTTTTGAGGCTCTTCATGTTTTGAACAACGTTTCATGCTCCTCCTAATTTTCAGAAAATTTCATGCTCCGCATATATTTGAGACCTTTTAAAGCTCTTCATATTTTTCACAGCTTTTCAGCTCTTCATGTTTGTCAACACCACTTCATGCTCCTCCTATTTCTCAGACCGTTTCATTCTCCTCATATATTTGACACTTTTTGAAGCTCTTCATATATTTCACACATTTTCAGGCTCTTCATCTTTTTGCACACCGCTTCATGCTCCTCCTATTTTTCACACCGTTTCATGCTCCTCTCAATATTGACACATTTCGAAGCTATTCATATTTTTCACACCTTTGGAAGCTCTTCATATTTTTCACACATTTTCAGGCTTTTCATGTTTTCAACACCGCTTCATACTCCTCCTTTTTTCCAGACCATTTCATGCTCCTCATATTTTTGACACCTTTTAATGCTCTTTATATTTTTCACACTTGTCATGCTCTTCATGTTTTCAACACTGTTTCATGCTTCTCCTATTTTTCAAACTGTTTCATGCTCCTCATATTTTTCACAGCTTTTGAAGCTGTTCATATATTTCACATCTTTTCAGGCTCTTCATGTTTTGGAACACCGTTTCAAGCCCCTCCTATTTTTCAGACCGTTTCATTCTCCTCATATTTTTGACACCTTTTGAACCTCCTCATTTTTTCACAACTTTTGAAGATCCTCATGTTTTTCCACACCATTCCATGCTGCCTCTATTTTTCAGACCGTTTCATGCTACTCCTATTTTTCAAACCGTTTCATTCTCCTCATATTTTTGACACCTTTTGAAGCTCTTTATGTCTTTCAACACCGTTTCATGCTGCTCCTATTTTTCAGACCGTTTCATGATCCTCTTATTTTTCAGACCGTTTCATGCTCCTCATATTTTTGACACCTTTGAAGCTCTTCATGTCTTTCAACACTGTTTCATGCTGCCCCTATTTTTCAGACCGTTTCATGTTCCTCCTATTTTTCAGACCATTTCATGTTCCTCATATTTTTCACACCTTTTGAATCTCTTCATATTTTTCAAAACTTTTCAGGTTCTTCATGTTTTTGACGACTGCTTCATGCTCCTCCTATTTTTCAGACCGTTTCATGCTCCTTATATATTTGACACCTTGTGAAGCTCTTCCTATTTTTCACACCTTTTCAGGCTCTTCATGTTTTTCAACACCGTTTCATGCTCCTCCTTTTTTTAAGACCGTTTCATGCTCCTCCTATTTTTCAGACCGTTTCATGTTCCTCATATTTTTCACACCTTTTGAAGCTCTTCATATTTTTCAAAACTTTTCAGGTTCTTCATGTTTTGGATGACTGCTTCATGCTCCTCCTATTTTTCAGACCGTTTCATGCTCCTCATATATTTGACACCTTGTGAAGCTCTTCCTATTTTTCACACCTTTTCAGGCTCTTCATGTTTTTCAACACCGTTTCATGCTCCCCCTATTTTTCAGACCGCTTCAGGCTCCTCATGTATTTCACAATTTTCAGCTCTTCATATTTTTCACACCTTTTCAGGCTCTTCATGTTTTTGAACACCGTTTCAAGCTGCTCCTATTTTTCAGACCGTTTCATGCTCCTCATATTTTTGACACCTTTTGAACCTCCTCATTTTTTCACAACTTTTGAAGCTCTTCATATATTTCACACCTTTTCAGGCTCTTCATGATTTTCACGACCACTTCATGCTCCTCCTATTTTTCAGACCGTTTCATGCTCATGTCATTTTTGACACCTTTTGAAGCTCTTCTTCATTTTCACACCTTTTCAGGCTCTTCATGTTTTTCAACACCACTTCATGTTCCTACTATTTTTCAGACCTTTTCATGCTCCTCATATTTTTCACACCTATTGAAGCTCTTCATATTTTTCACACCTTTTCAGGCTATTCATGTTTTTCAACACCACTTCATGCTCCTCCTATAATTCTGACCCTTTCATGCTCCACATATTTTTCACACCTTTTGTAGCTCTTCATATTTTTCACAGCTTTTCAGGGTCTTCATGTTTTTCAACACCGCTTCATGCTCCTCCTATTTGTCAGACCGTTTCATGCTCCTCATATTTTTGACACCTTTTGTAGATCTTCATATTTTTCACACATTTTCAGGCTCTTCATGTTTTTCTACAACACTTCATGCTCCTCCTATTTTTCAGACCGTTTCATGCTCCGCATATTTTTGACACCTTTTCTAGATCTTCATATATTTCACACCTTTTCATGCTCTTCATGTTTTTCGACAACACTTCATGCTCCTCCTATTTTTCAGACCGCTTCATGCTCATCTCATTTTTCACACCTTTTGAAGCTGTTCATATTTTTCACACCTTTTGAAGCTCTTCATATTTTTCACACGTTTTCAGGTTCTTCATGTTTTTCAACACCGCTTCATGCTCCTCCTATTTTTCAGACTGTTTCATGCTCCTCATATTTTTGACACCTTTTGAACCTCTTCATATTGTTCACACATTTTCAGGCTCTTCCTGTTTTTCAACATCGTTTCATGCTCCTCCTATTTTTCAGACCGCTTCAGGCTCCTCATGTATTTCACACATTTTCAAGCTCTTCATATTTTTCACACCTTTTCAGGCTCTTCATGTTTTTGAACACCGTTTCATGCTCCTCCTATTTTTCAGACCGTTTCATGCTCCTCATATTTTTGACACCTTTTGAAGCTCTTCATATTTTCACACCTTTGCAGGCTCTTCATGTTCTTCAACACCACTTCATGTTCCTCCTTTTGTTCAGCCCGTTTCATGCTCCTCATATTTTTTGACACCTTTTGAATCTCTTCATATTTTTCACACCTTTTCAGGCTCTTCATGTTTTTGAACACCGTTTCATCTCCTCCTGTTTTTGACACATTTGGAAGCTCTTCATATTTTTCACATTTTTTAAGGCTCTTCATGTTTTTCAACACCGTTTCATGCTCCTCATATTTTTCAGACCGTTTCAATCTCCTCATATTTTTGACACGTTTTGAAGCTCTTCATATTTTTCACATTTTTTAAGTCTCTTCATGTTTTTCAACACCGTTTCATGCTCCTCATATTTTTCAGACCGTTTCAGTCTCCTCATAGTTTTGACACATTTTGAAGTTCTTCATATTTTTCAGGCTTTTTCAACCTCTTCATGTTTTTCAACACTGCGTCATGCTCTTCCTATTTTTCAGATCGTTTCATGCTCCTCAATGTTTGACAGGTTTTGAAGCTCTTTATATTTTTCACACCTTTTGAGGCTCTTCATGTTTTGAACAACGTTTCATGCTCCTCCTAATTTTCAGAAAATTTCATGCTCCGCATATATTTGAGACCTTTTAAAGCTCTTCATATTTTTCACAGCTTTTCAGCTCTTCATGTTTGTCAACACCACTTCATGCTCCTCCTATTTCTCAGACCGTTTCATTCTCCTCATATATTTGACACTTTTTGAAGCTCTTCATATATTTCACACATTTTCAGGCTCTTCATCTTTTTGCACACCGCTTCATGCTCCTCCTATTTTTCAGACCGTTTCATGCTCGTCTCATTTTTGACACCTTTTGAAGCTGTTCATATTTTTCACAACTTTTGAAGCTCTTCATATATTTCACATTTTTGAAACTCTTCATATTTTTCACAACTTTTGAAGCTCTTCATGTTTTTCAACACCGCTTCATGCTCCTCCTATTTTTCTGACCGTTTCATGCTCCTCATATTTTTCACACCTTTTGAAGCTCTTCATATTTTTCACACCTTTTCAGGCTCTTCATGTTTTTGAACACCGTTTCATGCTCCTCCTATTTTTCAGACCGTTTCATGCTCCTCATATTTGTGACATCTTTTGAAGCTTTTCATATTTTTCACACCTTTTAGGCTCTTCATGTTTTTCAGCACCACTTCTTGCTCCTCCCCTTTTTCAGACCGTTTCATGCTCCTCATATTTTTGACACCTTTTGAAGCTCTTCATATTTTTTACACCTTTTCAGGCTCTACATGTTTTTCAACACGGCTTCATTCTCTTCTTATTTTTCAGACCGTTTCACGCTCCTCATATTTTTCACACCTTTTGAAGCTCTTCATATTTTTCACACCTTTTCAGGCTCTTCATGTTTTTCAACACCGCTTCATGCTCCTCCTATTTTTCAGACCGTTTCATGCTACTCATGTATTTCACTCCTTTTGAAGCTCTTCATATTTTTCACACATTTTTAGGCTCTTCATGTATTTCCACAATGTTTCAGCCTCTCTTAATTTTCAGACCGTTTCATGCTCCTCATATTTTTCACACCTTTTGAAGCTGTTCATATTTTTCACACCTTTTCAGGCTCTTCATGTTTTTCAACACTGCTTCATGCTCCTCCTACTTTTCAGACCATTTCATGCTCCTACTGTATTTCACACCTTTTGAATCTCTTCAAATTTTTCACACCTTTTGAAGCTCTTCATATTTTTCACACCTTTTCAGGCTCTTCATGTTTTTGAACACCGTTTCATGCTCCTCCTATATTTCAGACCGTTTCATGCTTCTCATATTTTTGACACCTTTTGAAGCTCTTCATATTTTCACACCTTTGCAGGCTCTTCATGTTCTTCAACACCGCTTCATGCTCCTCCTTTTGTTCAGACCGTTTCATGCTCCTCATATTTTTTGACACCTTTTGAAGCTCTTCATATTTTTCACACCTTTTCAGGCTCTTCAGGTTTTGAACACCGTTTCATCTCCTCCTGTTTTTGACACATTTGGAAGCTCTTCATATTTTTCACATTTTTTAAGGCTCTTCATGTTTTTCAACACCGTTTCATGCTCCTCATATTTTTCAGACCGTTTCAGTCTCCTCATATTTTTGACACGTTTTGAAGCTCTTCATATTTTTCACATTTTTTAAGGCTCTTCATGTTTTTCAACACCGTTTCATGCTCCTCATATTTTTCAGACCGTTTCAATCTCCTCATATTTTTGACACATTTTGAAGTTCTTCATATTTTTCACGCCTTTTCAGCCTCTTCATGTTTTTCAACACTGCGTCATGCTCTTCCTATTTTTCAGATCGTTTCATGCTCCTCAATGTTTGACAGGTTTTGAAGCTCTTTATATTTTTCACACCTTTTGAGGCTCTTCATGTTTTGAACAACGTTTCATGCTCCTCCTAATTTTCAGAAAATTTCATGCTCCGCATATATTTGAGACCTTTTAAAGCTCTTCATATTTTTCACAGCTTTTCAGCTCTTCATGTTTGTCAACACCACTTCATGCGCCTCCTATTTTTCAGACCGTTTCATTCTCCTCATATATTTGACACCTTTTGAAGCTCTTCATATATTTCACACATTTTCAGGCTCTTCATCTTTTTGCACACCGCTTCATGCTCCTCCTATTTTTCACACCGTTTCATGCTCCTCTCAATATTGACACATTTCGAAGCTATTCATATTTTTCACACCTTTGGAAGCTCTTCATATTTTTCACACATTTTCAGGCTTTTCATGTTTTCAACACCGCTTCATACTCCTCCTTTTTTCCAGACCATTTCATGCTCCTCATATTTTTGACACCTTTTAATGCTCTTTATATTTTTCACACTTGTCATGCTCTTCATGTTTTCAACACTGTTTCATGCTTCTCCTATTTTTCAAACTGTTTCATGCTCCTCATATTTTTCACAGCTTTTGAAGCTGTTCATATATTTCACATCTTTTCAGGCTCTTCATGTTTTGGAACACCGTTTCAAGCCCCTCCTATTTTTCAGACCGTTTCATTCTCCTCATATTTTTGACACCTTTTGAACCTCCTCATTTTTTCACACCTTTTGAAGCTCTTCATATTTTTCACACCTTTTCAGGCTCTTCATGTTTTTCAACACCAATTCATGCTCCTCCTTTTTTCAGACCACTTCATGCTCATCTCATTTTTGACACATTTTGAAACTGTTCATATTTTTCATATCTTTTGAAGCTCTTCATATATTTTACACGTTTTCAGGCTCTTCATGTTTTTCAAAACCGCTTCGAGCTGCTCCTAATTTTCAGATCATTTCATCCTCATCGATTTTTACACCTTTTCCAGGTCTTCATATTTTCACACCTTTTGAAGCTCTTCATATTTTTCACACCTTTTTAGGCTCTTCATGTATTTGAACACCGTTTCATGCTCCTCCCCTTTTTCAGACCGTTTCATGCTCCTCATATTTTTGACACCTTTTGAAGCTCTTCATATTTTTTACACCTTTTCAGGCTCTACACGTTTTTCAACACGGCTTCATTCTCTTCTTATTTTTCAGACCATTTCACGCTCCTCATATTTTTCACACCTTTTGAAGCTCTTCATATTTTTCACACCTTTTCAGGCTCTTCATGTTTTTCAACACCGCTTCATGCTCCTCCTATTTTTCAGACCGTTTCATGCTACTCATGTATTTCACTCCCTTTGAAGCTCTTCATATTTTTCACACATTTTTAGGCTCTTCATGTATTTCCACAATGTTTCAGCCTCTCTTAATTTTCAGACCGTTTCATGCTCCTCATATTTTTCACACCTTTTGAAGCTGTTCATATTTTTCACACCTTTTCAGGCTCTTCATGTTTTTCAACACTGCTTCATGCTCCTCCTACTTTTCAGACCATTTCATGCTCCTACTGTATTTCACACCTTTTGAATCTCTTCAAATTTTTCACACCTTTTGAAGCTCTTCATATTTTTCACACCTTTTCAGGCTCTTCATGTTTTTGAACACCGTTTCATGCTCCTCCTATATTTCAGACCGTTTCATGCTTCTCATATTTTTGACACCTTTTGAAGCTCTTCATATTTTCACACCTTTGCAGGCTCTTCATGTTCTTCAACACCGCTTCATGCTCCTCCTTTTGTTCAGACCGTTTCATGCTCCTCATATTTTTTGACACCTTTTGAAGCTCTTCATATTTTTCACACCTTTTCAGGCTCTTCAGGTTTTGAACACCGTTTCATCTCCTCCTGTTTTTGACACATTTGGAAGCTCTTCATATTTTTCACATTTTTTAAGGCTCTTCATGTTTTTCAACACCGTTTCATGCTCCTCATATTTTTCAGACCGTTTCAGTCTCCTCATATTTTTGACACGTTTTGAAGCTCTTCATATTTTTCACATTTTTTAAGGCTCTTCATGTTTTTCAACACCGTTTCATGCTCCTCATATTTTTCAGACCGTTTCAATCTCCTCATATTTTTGACACATTTTGAAGTTCTTCATATTTTTCACGCCTTTTCAGCCTCTTCATGTTTTTCAACACTGCGTCATGCTCTTCCTATTTTTCAGATCGTTTCATGCTCCTCAATGTTTGACAGGTTTTGAAGCTCTTTATATTTTTCACACCTTTTGAGGCTCTTCATGTTTTGAACAACGTTTCATGCTCCTCCTAATTTTCAGAAAATTTCATGCTCCGCATATATTTGAGACCTTTTAAAGCTCTTCATATTTTTCACAGCTTTTCAGCTCTTCATGTTTGTCAACACCACTTCATGCGCCTCCTATTTTTCAGACCGTTTCATTCTCCTCATATATTTGACACCTTTTGAAGCTCTTCATATATTTCACACATTTTCAGGCTCTTCATCTTTTTGCACACCGCTTCATGCTCCTCCTATTTTTCACACCGTTTCATGCTCCTCTCAATATTGACACATTTCGAAGCTATTCATATTTTTCACACCTTTGGAAGCTCTTCATATTTTTCACACATTTTCAGGCTTTTCATGTTTTCAACACCGCTTCATACTCCTCCTTTTTTCCAGACCATTTCATGCTCCTCATATTTTTGACACCTTTTAATGCTCTTTATATTTTTCACACTTGTCATGCTCTTCATGTTTTCAACACTGTTTCATGCTTCTCCTATTTTTCAAACTGTTTCATGCTCCTCATATTTTTCACAGCTTTTGAAGCTGTTCATATATTTCACATCTTTTCAGGCTCTTCATGTTTTGGAACACCGTTTCAAGCCCCTCCTATTTTTCAGACCGTTTCATTCTCCTCATATTTTTGACACCTTTTGAACCTCCTCATTTTTTCACACCTTTTGAAGCTCTTCATATTTTTCACACCTTTTCAGGCTCTTCATGTTTTTCAACACCAATTCATGCTCCTCCTTTTTTCAGACCACTTCATGCTCATCTCATTTTTGACACATTTTGAAACTGTTCATATTTTTCATATCTTTTGAAGCTCTTCATATATTTTACACGTTTTCAGGCTCTTCATGTTTTTCAAAACCGCTTCGAGCTGCTCCTAATTTTCAGATCATTTCATCCTCATCGATTTTTACACCTTTTCCAGGTCTTCATATTTTCACACCTTTTGAAGCTCTTCATATTTTTCACACCTTTTTAGGCTCTTCATGTATTTGAACACCGTTTCATGCTCCTCATATTTTTCAGACCGTTTCATGCTTCTCATATTTTTGACACCTTTTGAAGCTCTTCTTTTTTTTCACACCTTTTTAACCTCCTCATATATTTCACACCTTTTCAGGCTCTTCATGTTTTTAAACAACACTTCGTGCTCCTCCTATTTTTCAGACCGTTTCATGCTCCACATATTTTTAACACGTTTTGAAGCTCTTCACATTTTTCACACCTTTTTAGGCTCTTCCTGTTTTTGAACACCGTTTCATGCTCCTCCTATTTTTCAGACCGTTTCATGCTCCTCATATTTTTGACACCTTTTGAAGCTCTTCATATTTTTAACACCTTTTCAGGCTCTTCTTGTGTTTGAACACCGCTTCATGCACCTCCTATTTTTCACACCTTTTGAAGCTCTTCATATTTTTCACACCGTTTCAGGCTTTTCTTGTGTTTGAACTCCGCTTAATGCACCTCTTATTTTTCACACCTTTTGAAGCTCTTCATATTTTTCACACCTTTTTAGGCTCTTCATGTTTTAGAACACCACTTCATGCTCCTCCTATTTTTCAGACCGTTTAATGCTCCTCATATCTTTCACACCTTTTGAAGCTCTTCATATTTTTCACACCTTTTCAGGCTCTTCATGTTTCTCAACACCGTTTCATGCTCCTCCTATATTTCACACCATTTCATGCTCCTCATATTTTTGACACCTTTTGAAGCTCTTCATATTTTTCACAACTTTTCAGGGTCTTCATTTATTTGAACACCGCATCATGCTCCTCCTATTTTTCAGACTGTTTCATGCTCCTCATATTTTTCACACCTTTTGAAGCTCTTCATATTTTTCACACCTTTTCAGGCTCTTCATGTTTTTGAACACAGCTTCATGCTCCTCCTATTTTTCAGACCGTTTCATGCACCTCATGTATTTCACACCTTTTGAAGCTCTTCATATTTTTCACACATTTTCAGTGTTTTCATGTTTTTCAACACTACTTCATGCTCCTCCTATTTTTCAGACCGTTTCATGTTCCTCATATTTTGACACCTTTTGAAGCTCTTCATATTTTTCACACCTTTTTAGTCTCTTCATGCTTTTCAATACCGCTTCATGCTACTGCTATATTTCCGACCGTTTCATGCTCCTCATATTTTTGACACTTTTTGCAGCTCTTCACATTTTTCACACCTTTTCAGACGCTTCATGTTTTTGAACACTGCTTCATATTCCTCCTCTTTTTCCGACCGTTTCATGCTCATCTCATTTTTGACACCTTTTGAAGCTCTTCATATTTTTCACACCTTTTGAAACTATTCATATTTTTCACACGATTTCAGGCTCTTCATGATTTTCAACGCCGCTTCTTGCTCCTCCTGTTTTTCAGACCGTTTCATGTTCCTCATATTTTTCACACCTTTTGAAGCTCTTCATATTTTTCACACATTTTCAGGCTCTTCATGTTTTTGAACATCGTTTCATACTGCTCCTATTTTTCAGACCGTTTCATGTTCCTCATATTTTTGACACCTTTTGAAGCTCTTCATATTTTTCACACCTTTTGAAGCTCTTCATATTTTTCACACCTTTTCAGGCTCTTCATGATTTTCAACGCCGCTTCTTGCTCCTCCTGTTTTTCAGACCGTTTCATGCTCCTCATATTTTTGATACTTTTTGAAGCTCTTCATATTTTTCAAACCTTTTCCGGCTCTTCATGTTTTTCAATACCACTTCATGCTCCTCCTATTTTTCAGACCTTTTCATGCTCCTCATATTTTTGACACCTTTTGAAGCTCTTAATATATTTCACAACTTTTCAGGCTCTTCTTGTTTTTCAACACCACTTTATGCTCCTTCTATTTTTCAGACCGTTTCATGCTCATCTCATTTTTGACACCTTTTCAAGCTCTTGATATTTTTCACACCTTTTGAAGCTCTTCATATTTTTCACACCTTTTTAGGCTCTTCATGTTTTTGAACACCGCTTCATGCTCCTCCTATTTTTCAGACCGTTTCCTGCTCATCTCATTTTTGACACCTTTAAAAGCTCTTCATATTTTTCACACCTTTTGAAGCTCTTCATATTTTTCACACTTTTTCAGGCTCTTCATGTTTTACAACAGTGCTTCATGCTCCTCCTACTTTTCAGACCGTTTCATGCTCCTCATATTTTTGACACCTTTTGAAGCACTTCATATTTTTCACACTTTTTCAGGCTCTTCATATTTTTGACGACCGCTTCTTGCTCCTCCTACTTTTCAGACCGTTTCATGCTCCTCATATTTTTGAAACCTTTTGAAGCTCTTCATATTTTTCACACCTTTTCAGGCTCTTCATGTTTTTGAACACCGCTTCATGCTCCTCCTATTTTTCAGACCGTTTCCTGTGCATCTCATTTTTGACACCTTTGAAAGCTCTTCATATTTTTCACACCTTTTGAAGCTCTTCATATTTTTCACACGTTTTCAGGCTCTTCATGTTTTTCAACACCGCTTCATGCTCCTACTATTTTCAGACCGTTTCAACCTCCTCATGTATTTCACACCTTTTGAAGCTCTTCATATTTTTCACACATTTTCAGGCTCTTCATGTTTTTGAACATCATTTCAAGCTGCTCCTATTTTTCAGACCGTTTCCTGCTCCTCATATTTTTGACACCTTTTGAAGCTCTTCATATATTTCAAACCTTTTCAGTGTCTTCATTTTTTTGAACACCATTTCATGCTCCTCCTATTTTTCAAAACGTTTCATGCTCATCTCTTTTTGACTCGTATTCAAGCTCTTAATATCATTCTTCCCTTTTGAAGCTCTTCATATTTTTCACACGTTTTCATGCTCTTCATGATTTTCAGCACAGTTTTATGCTCCTCCTATTTTTCAGACCGTTTCATGCTCCTCATATTTTTGACATCTTTTGAAACTCTTCATATATTTCACAACATTTCAGGCTCTTCATGTTTTTCAACACCACTTCATGCTCCTCCTTTTTTCAGACCGCTTCATGCTCATCTCATTTATGACACCTTTTGAAGCACTTCAAATGTTTCACACTTTTTCAGGGTCTACATTTTTTTGAACACCGCATCATGGTCCTCCTATTTTTCAGACTGTTTGATGCTTTTCATATTTTTCACACCTTCTGAAGCTCTTCATATTTTTCACACCTTTTTAGGCTCTTCATGCTTTTCAATACCGCCACATGCTACTGCTATATTTCAGACCGTTTCATGCTCCTCATATTTTTGACACCTTTTGAAGCTCTTCCCATTTTTCACACCATTTGAAACTCTTCATATTTTTCACACGTTTTCAGGCTCTTCATGATTTTCAACACCGCTTCTTGCTCCTCCTGTTTTTCAGACCGTTTCATGTTCCTCATATATTTCACACCTTTTGAAGCTCTTCATATTTTTCACACCTTTTCAGGCTCTTCATGTTTTTGAACACCGTTTCATGCTGCTCCTAATTTTCAGACCGTTTCATGCTCCTCATATTTTTGACACCTTTTGAAGCTCTTCCCATTTTTCACACCTTTTGAAACTCTTCATATTTTTCACACGTTTTCAGGCTCTTCATGATTTTCAAGACCGCTTCTTGCTCCTCCTGTTTTTCAGACCGTTTCATGTTCCTCATATTTTTCACACCTTTTGAAGCTCTTCATATTTTTCACACCTTTTCAGGCTCTTCATGTTTTTGAACACCGCTTCATGCTCCTCCTATTTGTCAGACCGTTTCATGCTCCTCATATTTTTGACACCTTTTGTAGATCTTCATATTTTTCACACATTTTCAGGCTCTTCATGTTTTTCTACAACACTTCATGCTCCTCCTATTTTTCAGACCGTTTCATGCTCCGCATATTTTTGACACCTTTTGTAGATCTTTATATATTTCACACCTTTTCATGCTCTTCATGTTTTTCGACAGCACTTCATGCTCCTATTTTTCAGACCGCTTCATGCTCATCTCATTTTTCACACCTTTTGAAGCTGTTCATATTTTTCACACCTTTTGAAGCTCTTCATATTTTTCACAGCTTTTCAGGTTCTTCATGTTTTTCAACACCGCTTCATTCTCCTCCTATTTTTCAATCTGTTTCATGCTCCTCATATTTTTGACACCTTTTGAAGCTCTTCATATTGTTCACACCTTTTCAGGCTCTTCATGTTTTTCAACATCGTTTCATGCTCCTCCTATTTTTCAGACCGCTTCAGGTCCTCATGTATTTCACACCTTTTCAAGCTCTTCATATTTTTCACACCTTTTCAGGCTCTTCATGTTTTTCAACACCGTTTCATGCTCCTCCTATTTTTCAGACCGTTTCATGCTCCTCCTATTTTTGACACCTTTTGAACCTCCTCATTTTTTCACAACTTTTGAAGCTCTTCATATATTTCACACCTTTTCAGGCACTTCATGATTTTCACGACCACTTCATGCTCCTCCTATTTTTCAGACCGTTTCATGCTCATCTCATTTTTGACATCTTTGGAAGCTCTTCATATTTTTCACACGTTTTGAAGCTCTTCATATTTTTCACACGTTTTCAGGCTCTTAATGTTTTTCAACACCGCTTCATGCTCCTCCTATTTTTCAGGCCGTTTCATGCTCCTCATATTTTTGACACGTTTTGAGGCCTTTCATTTTTTTCACACCTTTTCAGGCTCTTCATGTTTTTGAACACCACTTCATGCTCCTCCTATTTTTCAGATCGTTTCATACTCCTCATATTTTTGACCCCTTTTGAAGATCTTCATGTTTTTCACACCTTTTCAGGCTCTTCATGTTTTTGAACACCGCTTCACGCTGTTCCTATTTTTCAGACCGTTTCATGCTCCTCATATTTTTGACACCTTTCGAAGCTCTTCATATTTTTCACACCTTTTCAGGCTCTTCATGTTTTTGAACACCGATTCATGCTTCTTGTATTTTTCAGACCGTTTCATGTTCCACATGTATTTCACATCTTTTCAAGCTCTTCATATTTTTCTCACCTTTTCAGGCTCTTCATGTTTTGGAACCCCGTATCATCCTCCTCCTATTTTTCATACCGTTTCAGGCTCCTCATATTTTTGACACCTTTTGAAGCTCCTCATATTTTTCACACCTTTTGAAGCTCTTCATATATTTCACAACTTTTCAGGCACTTCATGTTTTTCAACACCACTTCATGCTCCTCCTATTTTTCAGACCGTGTCATGCTCCTCATATTTTTGACATCTTTTGAAACTCTTCATATATTTCACACCTTTTCAGGCTCTTCATGTTTTTCAGCACAGTTTGATGCTCCTCCTATTTTTCAGACCGTTTCATCCTCCTCATATTTTTGACATCTTTTGAAACTCTTCATATATTTCACACCTTTTCAGACTCTTCATGTTTTTCAACACCACTTCATGCTCCACCTTTTTTCAGACCGCTTCATGCTCATCTCATTTTTGACACATTTTGAAGCTGTTCATATTTCTCATATTTTTTGAAGCTCTTCATATATTTTACACGTTTTCAGGTTCTTCATGTTTTTCAACACCGCTTCGTGCTGCTCCTAATTTTCAGATCATTTCATGCTCATCGATTTTTACACCTTTTGCAGGTCTTCATATTTTCACACCTTTTGAAGCTCTTCATATTTTTCACACCTTTTCAGGCTCTTCATGTTTTTCAACACCACTTCATGCTTCTCCTATTTTTCAGACCGTTTCATGCTCCTCATGTATTTCACACCTTTTGAAGCTCTTCATATTTTTCACACCTTTTCAGGCTCTTCATGTTTTTCCACACCACTTCATGCTTCTCCTATTTTTCGGCCTGTTTCTTGGTCCTCATGTATTTCACACCTTTTGAAGCTCTTCATATTTTTCACACCTTTTCAGGCTCTTCATGTTTTTCAACACCACATCATGCTCCTCCTATTTTTCAGACCGTTTCATTCTCCTCATATTTTTGACACCTTTTGAAGCTCTTCATATATTTCACACCTTTTCAGGCTCTTCTTTTTTTTCAACGCCTCTTCATGCTCGTCCTATTTGTCAGACCGTTTCATGCTCCTCATATTTTTGACACCTTTTGAAGCTCTTCATATTTTTCACACTTTTCTGGCTCTTCAGGTTTTTGAACACCGCTTCAAGCTCCTCCTATTTTTCAGACCTTCATGCTCCTCATATTTTTGACACCTTTAGAAGCCCTTCATATTTTTCACACCTTTTCAGGCTCTTCATGTTTTTCCACACCACTTCATGCTTCTCCTATTTTTCGGCCTGTTTCATGCTCCTCATGTATTTCACACCTTTTGAAGCTCTTCATATTTTTCACACGTTTTCAGGCTCTTCATGTTTTTAATCACCGTTTCATCCTCCTCCTATTTTTCAGACCGTTTCATGCTCCTCATATATTTGACACATTTTGAAGCTCTGAATATTTTTCACACATTTTCAGGCTCTTCATGTTTTTGAACACTGCTTCATGATCCTCCTATTTTTCAGACGGTTTAATGCTCTTCATATGTTTGACACCTTTTGAAGCTCTTCCTATTTTTCACACCTTTTCAGGCTCTTCATGTTTTCCACCACCACTTCATGCTTCTCCTAATTTTCAGACCGTTTCATGCTCCTCATGTATTTCACCCCTTTTGAAGCTGTTCATATTTTTCACAGCTTTTCAGCTCTTCATGTTTTTGAACACCATTTCATGCCACTTCTAATTTTCAGACCGTTTCATGCTCCTCATATTTTTCACACCTTTTGAAGCTCTTCATATTTTTCACAAGTTTTCTGGCTCCTCATGTCTTTCAACACCGCTTCATGCTCCTTCTATTTTTCAGAACGTTTCATGCTTCTCATATTTTTGACATCTTTAGAAACTCTTCATATCTTTCACAACTTTTCAGACTCTTCATGTTTTTCAACACAGCTTCATGCTCCTCCTATTTTTCAGACCGTTTCATGCTCATCTCATTTTTGACACCTTTTGAAGCTCTTCATATTTTTCACAAGTTCTCTGGCTCCTCATGTTTTGCAACACCGCTTCATGCTCCTCATATTTTTCAGACCGTTTCATGCTTCTCATATTTTTGACACCTTTTGAAGCTCTTCATATTTTTCAAACCTTTTCAAGCTCTTCATGTTTTTCAACACTGCTTCATGCTCCTGCTATTTTTCAGACCGTTTCATGCTCCTCATATTTTTGACACCTTTTGAAGCTTTTCATATTTTTCACACCTTTTCAGGCTCTTCATTTTTTTCAACACTACTTCTTGCTCCTCCAAATTTTCAGACCGTTTCATGCTCATGTAATTTTTGACACCTTTTGAAACTCTTCATATTTTTCACACCTTTTGAAGCTCTTCATATTTTCACACCTTTTCAGGCTCTTCTTGTTTTTGAACACCGCTTCATGCTCCTTCTATTTTAAAGAGAGTTTCATGCTCCTCATGTATTTTTCAACTTTTGTAGCTCTTCATAGTTTTCACACCTTTTCAGGCTCTTCATGTTTTTCAACACCACTTCATGCTCCTCCTATTTTTCAGATCTTTTCATGCTCCTGATATTTTTGACAATTTTAGAAGCTCTTCATATTTTTCAAAACCACTTCATGCTCCTCCTATTTTTCAGACCGTTTCGTGCTCCACATATTTTTGTCACCTTTTGAAGCTCTTCATATATTTCACACCTTTTCAGGCTTTTCATGTTTTTGAACACCACTTCATGCTCCTCCTATTTTTCATACCGTTTCATGTTTCTCATATATTTGACACAGTTTGAAGCTCTTCATATTTTTCACACCTGTTGAGGCTCTTCATGTTTTTCAACACCACTTCATGCTCTTCCTACTTTTCATACCGTTTCATGCTCCTCATATGTTTCACACCTTTTGAGGCTCTTCATGTTTTTTAACACCTTTTCATGGTCCTCCTATATTTCACACCATTTCATGCTCCTCATATTTTTGACACCTTTTGAAGCTCTTCATATATTTCACACCTTTTCAGGCTCTTCTTTTTTTTTCAACACCACTTCATGCTCCTCCTTTTGTTCAGACCGTTTCATGCTCATCTCATTTTTGACACCTTTTGAAGCTCTTCATATTCTTCACACCTTTTGAAGCTCTTCATATTTTTTCACACGTTTTCAGGCTCTTCATATTTTTGAACACCGCTTCAAGCTCCTCCTATTTTTCAGACCTTCATGCTCCTCATATTTTTGACACCTTTAGAAGCCCTTCATATTTTTCACACCTTTTCAGGCTCTTCATGTATTTCCACACCACTTCATGCTTCTCCTATTTTTCGGCCTGTTTCATGCTCCTCATGTATTTCACACCTTTTGAATCTCTTCATATTTTTTCACACCTTTTCAGGCTCTTCATGTTTTTAATCACCGTTTCATCCTCCTCCTATTTTTCAGACCGTTTCATGCTCCTCATATATTTGACACATTTTGAAGCTCTGAATATTTTTCACACATTTTCAGGCTCTTCATGTTTTTGAACACTGCTTCATGATCCTCCTATTTTTCAGACGGTTTCATGCTCTTCATATGTTTGACACCTTTTGAAGCTCTTCATATTTTTCACAACTTTTCAGGCTCTTCATGTTTGTCAACACCACTTCATGCTTCTCCTAATTTTCAGACCGTTTCATGCTCCTCATGTATTTCACCCCTTTTGAAGCTCTTCATATTTTTCACACCTTTTCAGCTCTTCATGTTTTTGAACACCATTTCATGCCACTTCTATTTTTCAGACCGTTTCATGCTCCTCATATTTTCCACACCTTTTGAAGCTCTTCATATTTTTCACACCTTTTCAGGCTCTTCATATTTTTGAACACCACTTCTCGCTCCTCCTATTTTTTAGACCGTTTCATGCTCATCTCATTTTTGACACCTTTTGTAGCTCTTCATATTTTTCACACGTTTTTAGGCTCTTCATGTTTTTCAACACCGTTTCTTGATCCTCCTATTTTTCAGACCGTTTCATTCTCATCTCATTTTTAACACCTTTTGAATCTTTTCATAATTTTCACAACTTTTCAGGCTCTTCATGTTTTTGAACACCGCTTCATGCTCCTCCTATTTTTCAGAGAGTTTCATGCTCCTCATGTATTTCACACATTTTGAAGGTCTTCATATTTTTCACAACTTTCAGGCTCTTCATGTTTTTCCACACCACTTCATGCTTCTCCTATTTTTCAGCCCGTTTCATGCTCCTCATGTATTTCACACCTTTTGAAGCTCTTCATATTTTTCACAACTTTTCAGGCTCTTCATGTTTTTCAACACCGCTTCATGCTCCGCCTATTTTTCAGACCGTTTCATGATTCTCATATTTTTGACACCTTTTGAAGCTCTTCATATTTTTCACAACATTTCAGGCTCTTCATATTTTTGAACACCGCTTCATGCTCCTCCTATTTTTCAGACCGTTTCATGCTCCTCATATTTTTGACACCTTTTGAAGCTCTTCATATTTTTCACACCTTTTCAGGTTCTTCATGTTTTTGAACACCGCTTCATGCTCCTCTTATTTTTCAGACCGTTTCATGCTCATCTCATTTTTGACACCTTTTGAAGCTCTTCATATTTTTCACACCTTTTCAGGCTCATCATGTTTTTCAACACCGTTTTATGATCCTCCTATTTTTAAGACCTTTTCATGCTCATCTCATTTTTGACAACTTTTGAAGCTTTTCATGTTTTTAACAAATTTTCAGGCTCTTCATGTTTTTGAACCCCGCTTCATGCTCCTCTTATTTTTCAGAGAGTTTCATGCTCCTCATGTATTTCACACCTTTTCAGGCTCTTCATGTTTTTCCACACCACTTCATGCTCCTCATATGTTTCACACCTTTTGAAGCTCCTCATATTTTTCACATTTTTGAAGCTCTTCATATTTTTCACACCTTTTCAGGTTCTTCATATTTTTGAACACTGGTTAGTGCTCCTCCTATTTTTCAGAACGTTTCTTGATCCTCATATTTTTGACACTTTTTGAAGCTCTTCATATTTTTCACACCTTTTCAGGCTCTTCATGTTTTTCAACACCGCTTCATGCTCCTCCTATTTTTCAGACGCTTTCATTCTCCTCATATTTTGACACTGTTAGAAGCTCTTCATATATTTCACACCTTTTCAGGCTCTTCATGTTTTTCAACACCGTTACATGATCCTCCTATTTTTCAGACCGTTTCATGCTCATCTCATTTTTGACCCCTTTTGAAGCTTTTCATATTTTTCACAACTTTTTAGGCTCTTCATGTTTTTCAATACCGCTTCATGCTCCTCCTATTTTCCGACCGTTTCATGCTCATCTCATTTTTGACACCTTTTGAAGCTCTTCATATTTCTCACAACTTTTTAGGCTCTTCATATTTTTGAACACCGCTTCATGCTCCACCTATTTTTCAGAGAGTTTCATGCTCCTCATGTATTTCACATCTTTTGAAGCTCTTCATATTTCTCACAACTTTTTAGGCTCTTCATGTTTTTCCACACCACTTCATGCTTCTCCTATTTTTCGGCCTGTTTCATGCTCCTCATGTATTTCACACCTTTTGAAGCTCTTCATATTTTTCACACCTTTTCAGGCTCTTCATGTTTTTCAACACCACTTCATGCTTCTCCTATTTTTCAGACCGTTTCATGCTCCTCATGTTTTCACACCTTTTGATGCTCTTCATATTTTTCACACCTTTTCAGGCTCTTCATGTTTTTCCACACCACTTCATGCTTCTCCTATTTTTCGGCCTGTTTCATGCTCCTCATGTATTTCACACCTTTTGAAGCTCTTCATATTTTTCACACCTTTTCAGGCTCTTCATGTTTTTAATCACCGTTTCATGCTCCTCCTATTTTTCAGACCGTTTCATGCTCCTCATATATTGACACATTTTGAAGCTCTGAATAATTTTCACACCTTTCAGGCTTTTCATTTTTTTCAACACCACTTCATGCTCCTCCTATTTTTCACACCGTTTGATGCTCATCTCATTTTGACACCTTTTGAAGCTCTTCAAATTTTTCACATCTTTTGAAGCTCTTCATATTTGTCACAACTTTTCAGGCTCTTTATGATTTTCAACACCGCTTCATGCTCCTCCTATTTTTCAGACCGTTTCATGCTCATTTCATTTTGATACCTTTTGAAGCTCTTCAAATTTTTCACACCTTTTGAAGCTCTTCATATTTTTCACACCTTTTGAAGCTCTTCATATTTTTACACGTTTTCAGCTCTTCATGTTTTTCAACACCGCTTCGTGCTATTTCTATTTTTCAGAAAGTTTTATGCTCCTCATGTATTTCACACTTTTGAAGCTCTTCATATTTTTCAAACCTTTTCAGGCTCTTCATGTTTTTCCACACCCCTTCATGCTTCTCCTATTTTTCAGCCCGTTTCATGCTCCTCATGTATTTCACACATTTTGAATCTCTTCATATTTTTCACACCTTTTCAGGCTCTTCATGTTTTTGATCACCGTTTCATGCTCCTCCTATTTTTCAGACCGTTTCATGCTCATCTCATTTTTGACACCTTTTGAAGCTCTTCATATATTTCACATCTTTTGAAGCTCTTAATATTTTGCACACCTTTCCAGGCTCTTCATATTTTTCAACACCGCTTCATGCTCCACCTATTTTTCAGACCGTTTCATGCTCCTCATATTTTTGACACCTTTTGAAGCTTTTCATATTTTTCACACCTTTTCAGGCTCTTCATTTTTTTCAACACTACTTCTTGCTCCTCCAATTTTTCAGACCGTTTCATGCTCATCTAATCTTTGACACCTGTTGAAGCTCTTCATATTTTTCACACCTTCTGAAGCTCGTCATATTTTTCACACCTTTTCAGGCTCTTCATGTTTTTGAACACCGCTTCTTGCTCCTCCTATTTTTCAGACCATTTCATGCAACTCATATTTTTGAAACCTTTTGAAGCTCTTCATATTTTTCACACCTTTTCAGGCTCTTCATGTTTTTCAACACCACTTCATGCTCCTCCTATTTTTCAGACCATTTCATGCAACTCATATTTTTGAAACCTTTTGAAGCTCTTCATATTTTTCACACCTTTTCAGGCTCTTCATGTTTTTGATCACCGTTTCATGCTCCTCCTATTTTTCAGACCGTTTCATGCTCATCTCATTTTTGACACCTTTGGAAGCTCTTCATATATTTCACACCTTTTGAAGCTCTTCATATTTTGCACACCTTTCCAGGCTCTTCATATTTTTCAACACCGCTTCAAGCTCCACCTATTTTTCAGACCGTTTCATGCTCCTCATGTTTTTCACACCTTTTAAAGTTCGTCATATTTTTCACACCTTTTCAGGCTGTTCATGTTTTTGATCACCGTTTCTTGCTCCTCCTATGTTTCAGACCGTTTCATGCTCTTCATATTTTTGACACCTTTTGAAGCTCTTCATATTTTTCACACCTTTTCAGGCTCTTCATGTTTTTGAACACCCCTTCATGCTCATCCTAGTTTTCAGACCGTTTCATGCTCATCTCATTTTTGACACCTTTTGAAGCTCTTCATATTTTTCACAAGTTCTCTGGCTCCTCATGTTTTTCAACACCGCTTCATGCTCCTCCTATTTTTCAGACCGTTTCATGCTTCTCATGTTTTTGACACCTTTTGAAGCTGTTCATATTTTTTACACCTTTTCAAGCTCTTCATGTTTTTCAACACCGCTTCATGCTCCTGCTATTTTTCAGACCGTTTCACGCTCCTCATATTTTTGACACCTTTTCAAGCTTTTCATATTTTTCACACCTTTTCAGGCTCTTCATTTTTTTCAATCTACTTCTTGGTCCTCCAAATTTTCAGACTGTTTCATACTCATCTAATTTTTGACACCTTTTGAAGCTCTTCATATTTTTCACACCTTTTGAAGCTCTTCATATTTTCACACCTTTTCAGGCTCTTCTTGTTTTTGAACACTGCTTCATGCTCCTTCTATTTTTCAGAGAGTTTCATGCTCCTCATGTATTTCTCAACTTGTGAAGCTCTTCATATTTTTCACACATTTTCAGGCTCTTCATGTTTTTCAACACCGCTTCATGCTCCTCCTATTTTTCAGACCGTTTCATGCTACTCATGTATTTCACTCCCTTTGAAGCTCTTCATATTTTTCACACATTTTTAGGCTCTTCATGTATTTCCACAATGTTTCAGCCTCTCTTAATTTTCAGACCGTTTCATGCTCCTCATATTTTTCACACCTTTTGAAGCTGTTCATATTTTTCACACCTTTTCAGGCTCTTCATGTTTTTCAACACTGCTTCATGCTCCTCCTACTTTTCAGACCATTTCATGCTCCTACTGTATTTCACACCTTTTGAATCTCTTCAAATTTTTCACACCTTTTGAAGCTCTTCATATTTTTCACACCTTTTCAGGCTCTTCATGTTTTTGAACACCGTTTCATGCTCCTCCTATATTTCAGACCGTTTCATGCTTCTCATATTTTTGACACCTTTTGAAGCTCTTCATATTTTCACACCTTTGCAGGCTCTTCATGTTCTTCAACACCGCTTCATGCTCCTCCTTTTGTTCAGACCGTTTCATGCTCCTCATATTTTTTGACACCTTTTGAAGCTCTTCATATTTTTCACACCTTTTCAGGCTCTTCATGTTTTGAACACCGTTTCATCTCCTCCTGTTTTTGACACATTTGGAAGCTCTTCATATTTTTCACATTTTTTAAGGCTCTTCATGTTTTTCAACACCGTTTCATGCTCCTCATATTTTTCAGACCGTTTCAGTCTCCTCATATTTTTGACACGTTTTGAAGCTCTTCATATTTTTCACATTTTTTAAGGCTCTTCATGTTTTTCAACACCGTTTCATGCTCCTCATATTTTTCAGACCGTTTCAATCTCCTCATATTTTTGACACATTTTGAAGTTCTTCATATTTTTCACGCCTTTTCAGCCTCTTCATGTTTTTCAACACTGCGTCATGCTCTTCCTATTTTTCAGATCGTTTCATGCTCCTCAATGTTTGACAGGTTTTGAAGCTCTTTATATTTTTCACACCTTTTGAGGCTCTTCATGTTTTGAACAACGTTTCATGCTCCTCCTAATTTTCAGAAAATTTCATGCTCCGCATATATTTGAGACCTTTTAAAGCTCTTCATATTTTTCACAGCTTTTCAGCTCTTCATGTTTGTCAACACCACTTCATGCGCCTCCTATTTTTCAGACCGTTTCATTCTCCTCATATATTTGACACCTTTTGAAGCTCTTCATATATTTCACACATTTTCAGGCTCTTCATCTTTTTGCACACCGCTTCATGCTCCTCCTATTTTTCACACCGTTTCATGCTCCTCTCAATATTGACACATTTCGAAGCTATTCATATTTTTCACACCTTTGGAAGCTCTTCATATTTTTCACACATTTTCAGGCTTTTCATGTTTTCAACACCGCTTCATACTCCTCCTTTTTTCCAGACCATTTCATGCTCCTCATATTTTTGACACCTTTTAATGCTCTTTATATTTTTCACACTTGTCATGCTCTTCATGTTTTCAACACTGTTTCATGCTTCTCCTATTTTTCAAACTGTTTCATGCTCCTCATATTTTTCACAGCTTTTGAAGCTGTTCATATATTTCACATCTTTTCAGGCTCTTCATGTTTTGGAACACCGTTTCAAGCCCCTCCTATTTTTCAGACCGTTTCATTCTCCTCATATTTTTGACACCTTTTGAACCTCCTCATTTTTTCACAACTTTTGAAGATCCTCATGTTTTTCCACACCATTCCATGCTGCCTCTATTTTTCAGACCGTTTCATGCTACTCCTATTTTTCAAACCGTTTCATTCTCCTCATATTTTTGACACCTTTTGAAGCTCTTTATGTCTTTCAACACCGTTTCATGCTGCTCCTATTTTTCAGACCGTTTCATGATCCTCTTATTTTTCAGACCGTTTCATGCTCCTCATATTTTTGACACCTTTGAAGCTCTTCATGTCTTTCAACACTGTTTCATGCTGCCCCTATTTTTCAGACCGTTTCATGTTCCTCCTATTTTTCAGACCATTTCATGTTCCTCATATTTTTCACACCTTTTGAATCTCTTCATATTTTTCAAAACTTTTCAGGTTCTTCATGTTTTTGACGACTGCTTCATGCTCCTCCTATTTTTCAGACCGTTTCATGCTCCTTATATATTTGACACCTTGTAAGCTCTTCCTATTTTTCACACCTTTTCAGGCTCTTCATGTTTTTCAACACCGTTTCATGCTCCTCCTTTTTTTAAGACCATTTCATGCTCCTCCTATTTTTCAGACCGTTTCATGTTCCTCATATTTTTCACACCTTTTGAAGCTCTTCATATTTTTCAAAACTTTTCAGGTTCTTCATGTTTTGGATGACTGCTTCATGCTCCTCCTATTTTTCAGACCGTTCATGCTCCTCATATATTTGACACCTTGTGAAGCTCTTCCTATTTTTCACACCTTTTCAGGCTCTTCATGTTTTTCAACACCGTTTCATGCTCCCCCTATTTTTCAGACCGCTTCAGGCTCCTCATGTATTTCACAATTTTCAGCTCTTCATATTTTTCACACCTTTTCAGGCTCTTCATGTTTTTGAACACCGTTTCAAGCTGCTCCTATTTTTCAGACCATTTCATGCTCCTCATATTTTTGACACCTTTTGAACCTCCTCATTTTTTCACAACTTTTGAAGCTCTTCATATATTTCACACCTTTTCAGGCTCTTCATGATTTTCACGACCACTTCATGCTCCTCCTATTTTTCAGACCGTTTCATGCTCATGTCATTTTTGACACCTTTTGAAGCTCTTCTTCATTTTCACACCTTTTCAGGCTCTTCATGTTTTTCAACACCACTTCATGTTCCTACTATTTTTCAGACCTTTTCATGCTCCTCATATTTTTCACACCTATTGAAGCTCTTCATATTTTTCACACCTTTTCAGGCTATTCATGTTTTTCAACACCACTTCATGCTCCTCCTATAATTCTGACCCTTTCATGCTCCACATATTTTTCACACCTTTTGTAGCTCTTCATATTTTTCACAGCTTTTCAGGGTCTTCATGTTTTTCAACACCGCTTCATGCTCCTCCTATTTGTCAGACCGTTTCATGCTCCTCATATTTTTGACACCTTTTGTAGATCTTCATATTTTTCACACATTTTCAGGCTCTTCATGTTTTTCTACAACACTTCATGCTCCTCCTATTTTTCAGACCGTTTCATGCTCCGCATATTTTTGACACCTTTTCTAGATCTTCATATATTTCACACCTTTTCATGCTCTTCATGTTTTTCGACAACACTTCATGCTCCTCCTATTTTTCAGACCGCTTCATGCTCATCTCATTTTTCACACCTTTTGAAGCTGTTCATATTTTTCACACCTTTTGAAGCTCTTCATATTTTTCACACGTTTTCAGGTTCTTCATGTTTTTCAACACCGCTTCATGCTCCTCCTATTTTTCAGACTGTTTCATGCTCCTCATATTTTTGACACCTTTTGAACCTCTTCATATTGTTCACACATTTTCAGGCTCTTCCTGTTTTTCAACATCGTTTCATGCTCCTCCTATTTTTCAGACCGCTTCAGGCTCCTCATGTATTTCACACATTTTCAAGCTCTTCATATTTTTCACACCTTTTCAGGCTCTTCATGTTTTTGAACACCGTTTCATGCTCCTCCTATTTTTCAGACCGTTTCATGCTCCTCATATTTTTGACACCTTTTGAAGCTCTTCATATTTTCACACCTTTGCAGGCTCTTCATGTTCTTCAACACCGCTTCATGTTCCTCCTTTTGTTCAGCCCGTTTCATGCTCCTCATATTTTTTGACACCTTTTGAAGCTCTTCATATTTTTCACACCTTTTCAGGCTCTTCATGTTTTTGAACACCGTTTCATCTCCTCCTGTTTTTGACACATTTGGAAGCTCTTCATATTTTTCACATTTTTTAAGGCTCTTCATGTTTTTCAACACCGTTTCATGCTCCTCATATTTTTCAGACCGTTTCAATCTCCTCATATTTTTGACACGTTTTGAAGCTCTTCATATTTTTCACATTTTTTAAGTCTCTTCATGTTTTTCAACACCGTTTCATGCTCCTCATATTTTTCAGACCGTTTCAGTCTCCTCATAGTTTTGACACATTTTGAAGTTCTTCATATTTTTCAGGCTTTTTCAACCTCTTCATGTTTTTCAACACTGCGTCATGCTCTTCCTATTTTTCAGATCGTTTCATGCTCCTCAATGTTTGACAGGTTTTGAAGCTCTTTATATTTTTCACACCTTTTGAGGCTCTTCATGTTTTGAACAACGTTTCATGCTCCTCCTAATTTTCAGAAAATTTCATGCTCCGCATATATTTGAGACCTTTTAAAGCTCTTCATATTTTTCACAGCTTTTCAGCTCTTCATGTTTGTCAACACCACTTCATGCTCCTCCTATTTCTCAGACCGTTTCATTCTCCTCATATATTTGACACTTTTTGAAGCTCTTCATATATTTCACACATTTTCAGGCTCTTCATCTTTTTGCACACCGCTTCATGCTCCTCCTATTTTTCACACCGTTTCATGCTCCTCTCAATATTGACACATTTCGAAGCTATTCATATTTTTCACACCTTTGGAAGCTCTTCATATTTTTCACACATTTTCAGGCTTTTCATGTTTTCAACACCGCTTCATACTCCTCCTTTTTTCCAGACCATTTCATGCTCCTCATATTTTTGACACCTTTTAATGCTCTTTATATTTTTCACACTTGTCATGCTCTTCATGTTTTCAACACTGTTTCATGCTTCTCCTATTTTTCAAACTGTTTCATGCTCCTCATATTTTTCACAGCTTTTGAAGCTGTTCATATATTTCACATCTTTTCAGGCTCTTCATGTTTTGGAACACCGTTTCAAGCCCCTCCTATTTTTCAGACCGTTTCATTCTCCTCATATTTTTGACACCTTTTGAACCTCCTCATTTTTTCACAACTTTTGAAGATCCTCATGTTTTTCCACACCATTCCATGCTGCCTCTATTTTTCAGACCGTTTCATGCTACTCCTATTTTTCAAACCGTTTCATTCTCCTCATATTTTTGACACCTTTTGAAGCTCTTTATGTCTTTCAACACCGTTTCATGCTGCTCCTATTTTTCAGACCGTTTCATGATCCTCTTATTTTTCAGACCGTTTCATGCTCCTCATATTTTTGACACCTTTGAAGCTCTTCATGTCTTTCAACACTGTTTCATGCTGCCCCTATTTTTCAGACCGTTTCATGTTCCTCCTATTTTTCAGACCATTTCATGTTCCTCATATTTTTCACACCTTTTGAATCTCTTCATATTTTTCAAAACTTTTCAGGTTCTTCATGTTTTTGACGACTGCTTCATGCTCCTCCTATTTTTCAGACCGTTTCATGCTCCTTATATATTTGACACCTTGTGAAGCTCTTCCTATTTTTCACACCTTTTCAGGCTCTTCATGTTTTTCAACACCGTTTCATGCTCCTCCTTTTTTTAAGACCGTTTCATGCTCCTCCTATTTTTCAGACCGTTTCATGTTCCTCATATTTTTCACACCTTTTGAAGCTCTTCATATTTTTCAAAACTTTTCAGGTTCTTCATGTTTTGGATGACTGCTTCATGCTCCTCCTATTTTTCAGACCGTTTCATGCTCCTCATATATTTGACACCTTGTGAAGCTCTTCCTATTTTTCACACCTTTTCAGGCTCTTCATGTTTTTCAACACCGTTTCATGCTCCCCCTATTTTTCAGACCGCTTCAGGCTCCTCATGTATTT
The DNA here is from genome assembly GCF_033118175.1 of Dama dama. Taxonomy (NCBI): domain Eukaryota; kingdom Metazoa; phylum Chordata; class Mammalia; order Artiodactyla; family Cervidae; genus Dama; species Dama dama. The sequence goes on from NC_083692.1 coordinate 101,782,476, forward strand.
CACAATTTTCAGCTCTTCATATTTTTCACACCTTTTCAGGCTCTTCATGTTTTTGAACACCGTTTCAAGCTGCTCCTATTTTTCAGACCGTTTCATGCTCCTCATATTTTTGACACCTTTTGAACCTCCTCATTTTTTCACAACTTTTGAAGCTCTTCATATATTTCACACCTTTTCAGGCTCTTCATGATTTTCACGACCACTTCATGCTCCTCCTATTTTTCAGACCGTTTCATGCTCATGTCATTTTTGACACCTTTTGAAGCTCTTCTTCATTTTCACACCTTTTCAGGCTCTTCATGTTTTTCAACACCACTTCATGTTCCTACTATTTTTCAGACCTTTTCATGCTCCTCATATTTTTCACACCTATTGAAGCTCTTCATATTTTTCACACCTTTTCAGGCTATTCATGTTTTTCAACACCACTTCATGCTCCTCCTATAATTCTGACCCTTTCATGCTCCACATATTTTTCACACCTTTTGTAGCTCTTCATATTTTTCACAGCTTTTCAGGGTCTTCATGTTTTTCAACACCGCTTCATGCTCCTCCTATTTGTCAGACCGTTTCATGCTCCTCATATTTTTGACACCTTTTGTAGATCTTCATATTTTTCACACATTTTCAGGCTCTTCATGTTTTTCTACAACACTTCATGCTCCTCCTATTTTTCAGACCGTTTCATGCTCCGCATATTTTTGACACCTTTTCTAGATCTTCATATATTTCACACCTTTTCATGCTCTTCATGTTTTTCGACAACACTTCATGCTCCTCCTATTTTTCAGACCGCTTCATGCTCATCTCATTTTTCACACCTTTTGAAGCTGTTCATATTTTTCACACCTTTTGAAGCTCTTCATATTTTTCACACGTTTTCAGGTTCTTCATGTTTTTCAACACCGCTTCATGCTCCTCCTATTTTTCAGACTGTTTCATGCTCCTCATATTTTTGACACCTTTTGAACCTCTTCATATTGTTCACACATTTTCAGGCTCTTCCTGTTTTTCAACATCGTTTCATGCTCCTCCTATTTTTCAGACCGCTTCAGGCTCCTCATGTATTTCACACATTTTCAAGCTCTTCATATTTTTCACACCTTTTCAGGCTCTTCATGTTTTTGAACACCGTTTCATGCTCCTCCTATTTTTCAGACCGTTTCATGCTCCTCATATTTTTGACACCTTTTGAAGCTCTTCATATTTTCACACCTTTGCAGGCTCTTCATGTTCTTCAACACCACTTCATGTTCCTCCTTTTGTTCAGCCCGTTTCATGCTCCTCATATTTTTTGACACCTTTTGAATCTCTTCATATTTTTCACACCTTTTCAGGCTCTTCATGTTTTTGAACACCGTTTCATCTCCTCCTGTTTTTGACACATTTGGAAGCTCTTCATATTTTTCACATTTTTTAAGGCTCTTCATGTTTTTCAACACCGTTTCATGCTCCTCATATTTTTCAGACCGTTTCAATCTCCTCATATTTTTGACACGTTTTGAAGCTCTTCATATTTTTCACATTTTTTAAGTCTCTTCATGTTTTTCAACACCGTTTCATGCTCCTCATATTTTTCAGACCGTTTCAGTCTCCTCATAGTTTTGACACATTTTGAAGTTCTTCATATTTTTCAGGCTTTTTCAACCTCTTCATGTTTTTCAACACTGCGTCATGCTCTTCCTATTTTTCAGATCGTTTCATGCTCCTCAATGTTTGACAGGTTTTGAAGCTCTTTATATTTTTCACACCTTTTGAGGCTCTTCATGTTTTGAACAACGTTTCATGCTCCTCCTAATTTTCAGAAAATTTCATGCTCCGCATATATTTGAGACCTTTTAAAGCTCTTCATATTTTTCACAGCTTTTCAGCTCTTCATGTTTGTCAACACCACTTCATGCTCCTCCTATTTCTCAGACCGTTTCATTCTCCTCATATATTTGACACTTTTTGAAGCTCTTCATATATTTCACACATTTTCAGGCTCTTCATCTTTTTGCACACCGCTTCATGCTCCTCCTATTTTTCAGACCGTTTCATGCTCGTCTCATTTTTGACACCTTTTGAAGCTGTTCATATTTTTCACAACTTTTGAAGCTCTTCATATATTTCACATTTTTGAAACTCTTCATATTTTTCACAACTTTTGAAGCTCTTCATGTTTTTCAACACCGCTTCATGCTCCTCCTATTTTTCTGACCGTTTCATGCTCCTCATATTTTTCACACCTTTTGAAGCTCTTCATATTTTTCACACCTTTTCAGGCTCTTCATGTTTTTGAACACCGTTTCATGCTCCTCCTATTTTTCAGACCGTTTCATGCTCCTCATATTTGTGACATCTTTTGAAGCTTTTCATATTTTTCACACCTTTTAGGCTCTTCATGTTTTTCAGCACCACTTCTTGCTCCTCCCCTTTTTCAGACCGTTTCATGCTCCTCATATTTTTGACACCTTTTGAAGCTCTTCATATTTTTTACACCTTTTCAGGCTCTACATGTTTTTCAACACGGCTTCATTCTCTTCTTATTTTTCAGACCGTTTCACGCTCCTCATATTTTTCACACCTTTTGAAGCTCTTCATATTTTTCACACCTTTTCAGGCTCTTCATGTTTTTCAACACCGCTTCATGCTCCTCCTATTTTTCAGACCGTTTCATGCTACTCATGTATTTCACTCCTTTTGAAGCTCTTCATATTTTTCACACATTTTTAGGCTCTTCATGTATTTCCACAATGTTTCAGCCTCTCTTAATTTTCAGACCGTTTCATGCTCCTCATATTTTTCACACCTTTTGAAGCTGTTCATATTTTTCACACCTTTTCAGGCTCTTCATGTTTTTCAACACTGCTTCATGCTCCTCCTACTTTTCAGACCATTTCATGCTCCTACTGTATTTCACACCTTTTGAATCTCTTCAAATTTTTCACACCTTTTGAAGCTCTTCATATTTTTCACACCTTTTCAGGCTCTTCATGTTTTTGAACACCGTTTCATGCTCCTCCTATATTTCAGACCGTTTCATGCTTCTCATATTTTTGACACCTTTTGAAGCTCTTCATATTTTCACACCTTTGCAGGCTCTTCATGTTCTTCAACACCGCTTCATGCTCCTCCTTTTGTTCAGACCGTTTCATGCTCCTCATATTTTTTGACACCTTTTGAAGCTCTTCATATTTTTCACACCTTTTCAGGCTCTTCAGGTTTTGAACACCGTTTCATCTCCTCCTGTTTTTGACACATTTGGAAGCTCTTCATATTTTTCACATTTTTTAAGGCTCTTCATGTTTTTCAACACCGTTTCATGCTCCTCATATTTTTCAGACCGTTTCAGTCTCCTCATATTTTTGACACGTTTTGAAGCTCTTCATATTTTTCACATTTTTTAAGGCTCTTCATGTTTTTCAACACCGTTTCATGCTCCTCATATTTTTCAGACCGTTTCAATCTCCTCATATTTTTGACACATTTTGAAGTTCTTCATATTTTTCACGCCTTTTCAGCCTCTTCATGTTTTTCAACACTGCGTCATGCTCTTCCTATTTTTCAGATCGTTTCATGCTCCTCAATGTTTGACAGGTTTTGAAGCTCTTTATATTTTTCACACCTTTTGAGGCTCTTCATGTTTTGAACAACGTTTCATGCTCCTCCTAATTTTCAGAAAATTTCATGCTCCGCATATATTTGAGACCTTTTAAAGCTCTTCATATTTTTCACAGCTTTTCAGCTCTTCATGTTTGTCAACACCACTTCATGCGCCTCCTATTTTTCAGACCGTTTCATTCTCCTCATATATTTGACACCTTTTGAAGCTCTTCATATATTTCACACATTTTCAGGCTCTTCATCTTTTTGCACACCGCTTCATGCTCCTCCTATTTTTCACACCGTTTCATGCTCCTCTCAATATTGACACATTTCGAAGCTATTCATATTTTTCACACCTTTGGAAGCTCTTCATATTTTTCACACATTTTCAGGCTTTTCATGTTTTCAACACCGCTTCATACTCCTCCTTTTTTCCAGACCATTTCATGCTCCTCATATTTTTGACACCTTTTAATGCTCTTTATATTTTTCACACTTGTCATGCTCTTCATGTTTTCAACACTGTTTCATGCTTCTCCTATTTTTCAAACTGTTTCATGCTCCTCATATTTTTCACAGCTTTTGAAGCTGTTCATATATTTCACATCTTTTCAGGCTCTTCATGTTTTGGAACACCGTTTCAAGCCCCTCCTATTTTTCAGACCGTTTCATTCTCCTCATATTTTTGACACCTTTTGAACCTCCTCATTTTTTCACAACTTTTGAAGATCCTCATGTTTTTCCACACCATTCCATGCTGCCTCTATTTTTCAGACCGTTTCATGCTACTCCTATTTTTCAAACCGTTTCATTCTCCTCATATTTTTGACACCTTTTGAAGCTCTTTATGTCTTTCAACACCGTTTCATGCTGCTCCTATTTTTCAGACCGTTTCATGATCCTCTTATTTTTCAGACCGTTTCATGCTCCTCATATTTTTGACACCTTTGAAGCTCTTCATGTCTTTCAACACTGTTTCATGCTGCCCCTATTTTTCAGACCGTTTCATGTTCCTCCTATTTTTCAGACCATTTCATGTTCCTCATATTTTTCACACCTTTTGAATCTCTTCATATTTTTCAAAACTTTTCAGGTTCTTCATGTTTTTGACGACTGCTTCATGCTCCTCCTATTTTTCAGACCGTTTCATGCTCCTTATATATTTGACACCTTGTAAGCTCTTCCTATTTTTCACACCTTTTCAGGCTCTTCATGTTTTTCAACACCGTTTCATGCTCCTCCTTTTTTTAAGACCATTTCATGCTCCTCCTATTTTTCAGACCGTTTCATGTTCCTCATATTTTTCACACCTTTTGAAGCTCTTCATATTTTTCAAAACTTTTCAGGTTCTTCATGTTTTGGATGACTGCTTCATGCTCCTCCTATTTTTCAGACCGTTTCATGCTCCTCATATATTTGACACCTTGTGAAGCTCTTCCTATTTTTCACACCTTTTCAGGCTCTTCATGTTTTTCAACACCGTTTCATGCTCCCCCTATTTTTCAGACCGCTTCAGGCTCCTCATGTATTTCACAATTTTCAGCTCTTCATATTTTTCACACCTTTTCAGGCTCTTCATGTTTTTGAACACCGTTTCAAGCTGCTCCTATTTTTCAGACCATTTCATGCTCCTCATATTTTTGACACCTTTTGAACCTCCTCATTTTTTCACAACTTTTGAAGCTCTTCATATATTTCACACCTTTTCAGGCTCTTCATGATTTTCACGACCACTTCATGCTCCTCCTATTTTTCAGACCGTTTCATGCTCATGTCATTTTTGACACCTTTTGAAGCTCTTCTTCATTTTCACACCTTTTCAGGCTCTTCATGTTTTTCAACACCACTTCATGTTCCTACTATTTTTCAGACCTTTTCATGCTCCTCATATTTTTCACACCTATTGAAGCTCTTCATATTTTTCACACCTTTTCAGGCTATTCATGTTTTTCAACACCACTTCATGCTCCTCCTATAATTCTGACCCTTTCATGCTCCACATATTTTTCACACCTTTTGTAGCTCTTCATATTTTTCACAGCTTTTCAGGGTCTTCATGTTTTTCAACACCGCTTCATGCTCCTCCTATTTGTCAGACCGTTTCATGCTCCTCATATTTTTGACACCTTTTGTAGATCTTCATATTTTTCACACATTTTCAGGCTCTTCATGTTTTTCTACAACACTTCATGCTCCTCCTATTTTTCAGACCGTTTCATGCTCCGCATATTTTTGACACCTTTTCTAGATCTTCATATATTTCACACCTTTTCATGCTCTTCATGTTTTTCGACAACACTTCATGCTCCTCCTATTTTTCAGACCGCTTCATGCTCATCTCATTTTTCACACCTTTTGAAGCTGTTCATATTTTTCACACCTTTTGAAGCTCTTCATATTTTTCACACGTTTTCAGGTTCTTCATGTTTTTCAACACCGCTTCATGCTCCTCCTATTTTTCAGACTGTTTCATGCTCCTCATATTTTTGACACCTTTTGAACCTCTTCATATTGTTCACACATTTTCAGGCTCTTCCTGTTTTTCAACATCGTTTCATGCTCCTCCTATTTTTCAGACCGCTTCAGGCTCCTCATGTATTTCACACATTTTCAAGCTCTTCATATTTTTCACACCTTTTCAGGCTCTTCATGTTTTTGAACACCGTTTCATGCTCCTCCTATTTTTCAGACCGTTTCATGCTCCTCATATTTTTGACACCTTTTGAAGCTCTTCATATTTTCACACCTTTGCAGGCTCTTCATGTTCTTCAACACCGCTTCATGTTCCTCCTTTTGTTCAGCCCGTTTCATGCTCCTCATATTTTTTGACACCTTTTGAAGCTCTTCATATTTTTCACACCTTTTCAGGCTCTTCATGTTTTTGAACACCGTTTCATCTCCTCCTGTTTTTGACACATTTGGAAGCTCTTCATATTTTTCACATTTTTTAAGGCTCTTCATGTTTTTCAACACCGTTTCATGCTCCTCATATTTTTCAGACCGTTTCAATCTCCTCATATTTTTGACACGTTTTGAAGCTCTTCATATTTTTCACATTTTTTAAGTCTCTTCATGTTTTTCAACACCGTTTCATGCTCCTCATATTTTTCAGACCGTTTCAGTCTCCTCATAGTTTTGACACATTTTGAAGTTCTTCATATTTTTCAGGCTTTTTCAACCTCTTCATGTTTTTCAACACTGCGTCATGCTCTTCCTATTTTTCAGATCGTTTCATGCTCCTCAATGTTTGACAGGTTTTGAAGCTCTTTATATTTTTCACACCTTTTGAGGCTCTTCATGTTTTGAACAACGTTTCATGCTCCTCCTAATTTTCAGAAAATTTCATGCTCCGCATATATTTGAGACCTTTTAAAGCTCTTCATATTTTTCACAGCTTTTCAGCTCTTCATGTTTGTCAACACCACTTCATGCTCCTCCTATTTCTCAGACCGTTTCATTCTCCTCATATATTTGACACTTTTTGAAGCTCTTCATATATTTCACACATTTTCAGGCTCTTCATCTTTTTGCACACCGCTTCATGCTCCTCCTATTTTTCACACCGTTTCATGCTCCTCTCAATATTGACACATTTCGAAGCTATTCATATTTTTCACACCTTTGGAAGCTCTTCATATTTTTCACACATTTTCAGGCTTTTCATGTTTTCAACACCGCTTCATACTCCTCCTTTTTTCCAGACCATTTCATGCTCCTCATATTTTTGACACCTTTTAATGCTCTTTATATTTTTCACACTTGTCATGCTCTTCATGTTTTCAACACTGTTTCATGCTTCTCCTATTTTTCAAACTGTTTCATGCTCCTCATATTTTTCACAGCTTTTGAAGCTGTTCATATATTTCACATCTTTTCAGGCTCTTCATGTTTTGGAACACCGTTTCAAGCCCCTCCTATTTTTCAGACCGTTTCATTCTCCTCATATTTTTGACACCTTTTGAACCTCCTCATTTTTTCACAACTTTTGAAGATCCTCATGTTTTTCCACACCATTCCATGCTGCCTCTATTTTTCAGACCGTTTCATGCTACTCCTATTTTTCAAACCGTTTCATTCTCCTCATATTTTTGACACCTTTTGAAGCTCTTTATGTCTTTCAACACCGTTTCATGCTGCTCCTATTTTTCAGACCGTTTCATGATCCTCTTATTTTTCAGACCGTTTCATGCTCCTCATATTTTTGACACCTTTGAAGCTCTTCATGTCTTTCAACACTGTTTCATGCTGCCCCTATTTTTCAGACCGTTTCATGTTCCTCCTATTTTTCAGACCATTTCATGTTCCTCATATTTTTCACACCTTTTGAATCTCTTCATATTTTTCAAAACTTTTCAGGTTCTTCATGTTTTTGACGACTGCTTCATGCTCCTCCTATTTTTCAGACCGTTTCATGCTCCTTATATATTTGACACCTTGTGAAGCTCTTCCTATTTTTCACACCTTTTCAGGCTCTTCATGTTTTTCAACACCGTTTCATGCTCCTCCTTTTTTTAAGACCGTTTCATGCTCCTCCTATTTTTCAGACCGTTTCATGTTCCTCATATTTTTCACACCTTTTGAAGCTCTTCATATTTTTCAAAACTTTTCAGGTTCTTCATGTTTTGGATGACTGCTTCATGCTCCTCCTATTTTTCAGACCGTTTCATGCTCCTCATATATTTGACACCTTGTGAAGCTCTTCCTATTTTTCACACCTTTTCAGGCTCTTCATGTTTTTCAACACCGTTTCATGCTCCCCCTATTTTTCAGACCGCTTCAGGCTCCTCATGTATTTCACAATTTTCAGCTCTTCATATTTTTCACACCTTTTCAGGCTCTTCATGTTTTTGAACACCGTTTCAAGCTGCTCCTATTTTTCAGACCGTTTCATGCTCCTCATATTTTTGACACCTTTTGAACCTCCTCATTTTTTCACAACTTTTGAAGCTCTTCATATATTTCACACCTTTTCAGGCTCTTCATGATTTTCACGACCACTTCATGCTCCTCCTATTTTTCAGACCGTTTCATGCTCATGTCATTTTTGACACCTTTTGAAGCTCTTCTTCATTTTCACACCTTTTCAGGCTCTTCATGTTTTTCAACACCACTTCATGTTCCTACTATTTTTCAGACCTTTTCATGCTCCTCATATTTTTCACACCTATTGAAGCTCTTCATATTTTTCACACCTTTTCAGGCTATTCATGTTTTTCAACACCACTTCATGCTCCTCCTATAATTCTGACCCTTTCATGCTCCACATATTTTTCACACCTTTTGTAGCTCTTCATATTTTTCACAGCTTTTCAGGGTCTTCATGTTTTTCAACACCGCTTCATGCTCCTCCTATTTGTCAGACCGTTTCATGCTCCTCATATTTTTGACACCTTTTGTAGATCTTCATATTTTTCACACATTTTCAGGCTCTTCATGTTTTTCTACAACACTTCATGCTCCTCCTATTTTTCAGACCGTTTCATGCTCCGCATATTTTTGACACCTTTTCTAGATCTTCATATATTTCACACCTTTTCATGCTCTTCATGTTTTTCGACAACACTTCATGCTCCTCCTATTTTTCAGACCGCTTCATGCTCATCTCATTTTTCACACCTTTTGAAGCTGTTCATATTTTTCACACCTTTTGAAGCTCTTCATATTTTTCACACGTTTTCAGGTTCTTCATGTTTTTCAACACCGCTTCATGCTCCTCCTATTTTTCAGACTGTTTCATGCTCCTCATATTTTTGACACCTTTTGAACCTCTTCATATTGTTCACACATTTTCAGGCTCTTCCTGTTTTTCAACATCGTTTCATGCTCCTCCTATTTTTCAGACCGCTTCAGGCTCCTCATGTATTTCACACATTTTCAAGCTCTTCATATTTTTCACACCTTTTCAGGCTCTTCATGTTTTTGAACACCGTTTCATGCTCCTCCTATTTTTCAGACCGTTTCATGCTCCTCATATTTTTGACACCTTTTGAAGCTCTTCATATTTTCACACCTTTGCAGGCTCTTCATGTTCTTCAACACCACTTCATGTTCCTCCTTTTGTTCAGCCCGTTTCATGCTCCTCATATTTTTTGACACCTTTTGAATCTCTTCATATTTTTCACACCTTTTCAGGCTCTTCATGTTTTTGAACACCGTTTCATCTCCTCCTGTTTTTGACACATTTGGAAGCTCTTCATATTTTTCACATTTTTTAAGGCTCTTCATGTTTTTCAACACCGTTTCATGCTCCTCATATTTTTCAGACCGTTTCAATCTCCTCATATTTTTGACACGTTTTGAAGCTCTTCATATTTTTCACATTTTTTAAGTCTCTTCATGTTTTTCAACACCGTTTCATGCTCCTCATATTTTTCAGACCGTTTCAGTCTCCTCATAGTTTTGACACATTTTGAAGTTCTTCATATTTTTCAGGCTTTTTCAACCTCTTCATGTTTTTCAACACTGCGTCATGCTCTTCCTATTTTTCAGATCGTTTCATGCTCCTCAATGTTTGACAGGTTTTGAAGCTCTTTATATTTTTCACACCTTTTGAGGCTCTTCATGTTTTTCAACACCGTTTCATGCTCCTCCTAATTTTCAGACCGTTTCAGTCTCCTCATAGTTTTGACACTTTTTGAAGCTCTTCATATATTTCACACATTTTCAGGCTCTTCATCTTTTTGCACACCGCTTCATGCTCCTCCTATTTTTCAGACCGTTTCATGCTCGTCTCATTTTTGACACCTTTTGAAGCTGTTCATATTTTTCACAACTTTTGAAGCTCTTCATATATTTCACATTTTTGAAACTCTTCATATTTTTCACAACTTTTGAAGCTCTTCATGTTTTTCAACACCGCTTCATGCTCCTCCTATTTTTCTGACCGTTTCATGCTCCTCATATTTTTCACACCTTTTGAAGCTCTTCATATTTTTCACACCTTTTCAGGCTCTTCATGTTTTTGAACACCGTTTCATGCTCCTCCTATTTTTCAGACCGTTTCATGCTCCTCATATTTGTGACATCTTTTGAAGCTTTTCATATTTTTCACACCTTTTAGGCTCTTCATGTTTTTCAGCACCACTTCTTGCTCCTCCCCTTTTTCAGACCGTTTCATGCTCCTCATATTTTTGACACCTTTTGAAGCTCTTCATATTTTTTACACCTTTTCAGGCTCTACATGTTTTTCAACACGGCTTCATTCTCTTCTTATTTTTCAGACCGTTTCACGCTCCTCATATTTTTCACACCTTTTGAAGCTCTTCATATTTTTCACACCTTTTCAGGCTCTTCATGTTTTTCAACACCGCTTCATGCTCCTCCTATTTTTCAGACCGTTTCATGCTACTCATGTATTTCACTCCTTTTGAAGCTCTTCATATTTTTCACACATTTTTAGGCTCTTCATGTATTTCCACAATGTTTCAGCCTCTCTTAATTTTCAGACCGTTTCATGCTCCTCATATTTTTCACACCTTTTGAAGCTGTTCATATTTTTCACACCTTTTCAGGCTCTTCATGTTTTTCAACACTGCTTCATGCTCCTCCTACTTTTCAGACCATTTCATGCTCCTACTGTATTTCACACCTTTTGAATCTCTTCAAATTTTTCACACCTTTTGAAGCTCTTCATATTTTTCACACCTTTTCAGGCTCTTCATGTTTTTGAACACCGTTTCATGCTCCTCCTATATTTCAGACCGTTTCATGCTTCTCATATTTTTGACACCTTTTGAAGCTCTTCATATTTTCACACCTTTGCAGGCTCTTCATGTTCTTCAACACCGCTTCATGCTCCTCCTTTTGTTCAGACCGTTTCATGCTCCTCATATTTTTTGACACCTTTTGAAGCTCTTCATATTTTTCACACCTTTTCAGGCTCTTCAGGTTTTGAACACCGTTTCATCTCCTCCTGTTTTTGACACATTTGGAAGCTCTTCATATTTTTCACATTTTTTAAGGCTCTTCATGTTTTTCAACACCGTTTCATGCTCCTCATATTTTTCAGACCGTTTCAGTCTCCTCATATTTTTGACACGTTTTGAAGCTCTTCATATTTTTCACATTTTTTAAGGCTCTTCATGTTTTTCAACACCGTTTCATGCTCCTCATATTTTTCAGACCGTTTCAATCTCCTCATATTTTTGACACATTTTGAAGTTCTTCATATTTTTCACGCCTTTTCAGCCTCTTCATGTTTTTCAACACTGCGTCATGCTCTTCCTATTTTTCAGATCGTTTCATGCTCCTCAATGTTTGACAGGTTTTGAAGCTCTTTATATTTTTCACACCTTTTGAGGCTCTTCATGTTTTGAACAACGTTTCATGCTCCTCCTAATTTTCAGAAAATTTCATGCTCCGCATATATTTGAGACCTTTTAAAGCTCTTCATATTTTTCACAGCTTTTCAGCTCTTCATGTTTGTCAACACCACTTCATGCGCCTCCTATTTTTCAGACCGTTTCATTCTCCTCATATATTTGACACCTTTTGAAGCTCTTCATATATTTCACACATTTTCAGGCTCTTCATCTTTTTGCACACCGCTTCATGCTCCTCCTATTTTTCACACCGTTTCATGCTCCTCTCAATATTGACACATTTCGAAGCTATTCATATTTTTCACACCTTTGGAAGCTCTTCATATTTTTCACACATTTTCAGGCTTTTCATGTTTTCAACACCGCTTCATACTCCTCCTTTTTTCCAGACCATTTCATGCTCCTCATATTTTTGACACCTTTTAATGCTCTTTATATTTTTCACACTTGTCATGCTCTTCATGTTTTCAACACTGTTTCATGCTTCTCCTATTTTTCAAACTGTTTCATGCTCCTCATATTTTTCACAGCTTTTGAAGCTGTTCATATATTTCACATCTTTTCAGGCTCTTCATGTTTTGGAACACCGTTTCAAGCCCCTCCTATTTTTCAGACCGTTTCATTCTCCTCATATTTTTGACACCTTTTGAACCTCCTCATTTTTTCACACCTTTTGAAGCTCTTCATATTTTTCACACCTTTTCAGGCTCTTCATGTTTTTCAACACCAATTCATGCTCCTCCTTTTTTCAGACCACTTCATGCTCATCTCATTTTTGACACATTTTGAAACTGTTCATATTTTTCATATCTTTTGAAGCTCTTCATATATTTTACACGTTTTCAGGCTCTTCATGTTTTTCAAAACCGCTTCGAGCTGCTCCTAATTTTCAGATCATTTCATCCTCATCGATTTTTACACCTTTTCCAGGTCTTCATATTTTCACACCTTTTGAAGCTCTTCATATTTTTCACACCTTTTTAGGCTCTTCATGTATTTGAACACCGTTTCATGCTCCTCCCCTTTTTCAGACCGTTTCATGCTCCTCATATTTTTGACACCTTTTGAAGCTCTTCATATTTTTTACACCTTTTCAGGCTCTACACGTTTTTCAACACGGCTTCATTCTCTTCTTATTTTTCAGACCATTTCACGCTCCTCATATTTTTCACACCTTTTGAAGCTCTTCATATTTTTCACACCTTTTCAGGCTCTTCATGTTTTTCAACACCGCTTCATGCTCCTCCTATTTTTCAGACCGTTTCATGCTACTCATGTATTTCACTCCCTTTGAAGCTCTTCATATTTTTCACACATTTTTAGGCTCTTCATGTATTTCCACAATGTTTCAGCCTCTCTTAATTTTCAGACCGTTTCATGCTCCTCATATTTTTCACACCTTTTGAAGCTGTTCATATTTTTCACACCTTTTCAGGCTCTTCATGTTTTTCAACACTGCTTCATGCTCCTCCTACTTTTCAGACCATTTCATGCTCCTACTGTATTTCACACCTTTTGAATCTCTTCAAATTTTTCACACCTTTTGAAGCTCTTCATATTTTTCACACCTTTTCAGGCTCTTCATGTTTTTGAACACCGTTTCATGCTCCTCCTATATTTCAGACCGTTTCATGCTTCTCATATTTTTGACACCTTTTGAAGCTCTTCATATTTTCACACCTTTGCAGGCTCTTCATGTTCTTCAACACCGCTTCATGCTCCTCCTTTTGTTCAGACCGTTTCATGCTCCTCATATTTTTTGACACCTTTTGAAGCTCTTCATATTTTTCACACCTTTTCAGGCTCTTCAGGTTTTGAACACCGTTTCATCTCCTCCTGTTTTTGACACATTTGGAAGCTCTTCATATTTTTCACATTTTTTAAGGCTCTTCATGTTTTTCAACACCGTTTCATGCTCCTCATATTTTTCAGACCGTTTCAGTCTCCTCATATTTTTGACACGTTTTGAAGCTCTTCATATTTTTCACATTTTTTAAGGCTCTTCATGTTTTTCAACACCGTTTCATGCTCCTCATATTTTTCAGACCGTTTCAATCTCCTCATATTTTTGACACATTTTGAAGTTCTTCATATTTTTCACGCCTTTTCAGCCTCTTCATGTTTTTCAACACTGCGTCATGCTCTTCCTATTTTTCAGATCGTTTCATGCTCCTCAATGTTTGACAGGTTTTGAAGCTCTTTATATTTTTCACACCTTTTGAGGCTCTTCATGTTTTGAACAACGTTTCATGCTCCTCCTAATTTTCAGAAAATTTCATGCTCCGCATATATTTGAGACCTTTTAAAGCTCTTCATATTTTTCACAGCTTTTCAGCTCTTCATGTTTGTCAACACCACTTCATGCGCCTCCTATTTTTCAGACCGTTTCATTCTCCTCATATATTTGACACCTTTTGAAGCTCTTCATATATTTCACACATTTTCAGGCTCTTCATCTTTTTGCACACCGCTTCATGCTCCTCCTATTTTTCACACCGTTTCATGCTCCTCTCAATATTGACACATTTCGAAGCTATTCATATTTTTCACACCTTTGGAAGCTCTTCATATTTTTCACACATTTTCAGGCTTTTCATGTTTTCAACACCGCTTCATACTCCTCCTTTTTTCCAGACCATTTCATGCTCCTCATATTTTTGACACCTTTTAATGCTCTTTATATTTTTCACACTTGTCATGCTCTTCATGTTTTCAACACTGTTTCATGCTTCTCCTATTTTTCAAACTGTTTCATGCTCCTCATATTTTTCACAGCTTTTGAAGCTGTTCATATATTTCACATCTTTTCAGGCTCTTCATGTTTTGGAACACCGTTTCAAGCCCCTCCTATTTTTCAGACCGTTTCATTCTCCTCATATTTTTGACACCTTTTGAACCTCCTCATTTTTTCACACCTTTTGAAGCTCTTCATATTTTTCACACCTTTTCAGGCTCTTCATGTTTTTCAACACCAATTCATGCTCCTCCTTTTTTCAGACCACTTCATGCTCATCTCATTTTTGACACATTTTGAAACTGTTCATATTTTTCATATCTTTTGAAGCTCTTCATATATTTTACACGTTTTCAGGCTCTTCATGTTTTTCAAAACCGCTTCGAGCTGCTCCTAATTTTCAGATCATTTCATCCTCATCGATTTTTACACCTTTTCCAGGTCTTCATATTTTCACACCTTTTGAAGCTCTTCATATTTTTCACACCTTTTTAGGCTCTTCATGTATTTGAACACCGTTTCATGCTCCTCATATTTTTCAGACCGTTTCATGCTTCTCATATTTTTGACACCTTTTGAAGCTCTTCTTTTTTTTCACACCTTTTTAACCTCCTCATATATTTCACACCTTTTCAGGCTCTTCATGTTTTTAAACAACACTTCGTGCTCCTCCTATTTTTCAGACCGTTTCATGCTCCACATATTTTTAACACGTTTTGAAGCTCTTCACATTTTTCACACCTTTTTAGGCTCTTCCTGTTTTTGAACACCGTTTCATGCTCCTCCTATTTTTCAGACCGTTTCATGCTCCTCATATTTTTGACACCTTTTGAAGCTCTTCATATTTTTAACACCTTTTCAGGCTCTTCTTGTGTTTGAACACCGCTTCATGCACCTCCTATTTTTCACACCTTTTGAAGCTCTTCATATTTTTCACACCGTTTCAGGCTTTTCTTGTGTTTGAACTCCGCTTAATGCACCTCTTATTTTTCACACCTTTTGAAGCTCTTCATATTTTTCACACCTTTTTAGGCTCTTCATGTTTTAGAACACCACTTCATGCTCCTCCTATTTTTCAGACCGTTTAATGCTCCTCATATCTTTCACACCTTTTGAAGCTCTTCATATTTTTCACACCTTTTCAGGCTCTTCATGTTTCTCAACACCGTTTCATGCTCCTCCTATATTTCACACCATTTCATGCTCCTCATATTTTTGACACCTTTTGAAGCTCTTCATATTTTTCACAACTTTTCAGGGTCTTCATTTATTTGAACACCGCATCATGCTCCTCCTATTTTTCAGACTGTTTCATGCTCCTCATATTTTTCACACCTTTTGAAGCTCTTCATATTTTTCACACCTTTTCAGGCTCTTCATGTTTTTGAACACAGCTTCATGCTCCTCCTATTTTTCAGACCGTTTCATGCACCTCATGTATTTCACACCTTTTGAAGCTCTTCATATTTTTCACACATTTTCAGTGTTTTCATGTTTTTCAACACTACTTCATGCTCCTCCTATTTTTCAGACCGTTTCATGTTCCTCATATTTTGACACCTTTTGAAGCTCTTCATATTTTTCACACCTTTTTAGTCTCTTCATGCTTTTCAATACCGCTTCATGCTACTGCTATATTTCCGACCGTTTCATGCTCCTCATATTTTTGACACTTTTTGCAGCTCTTCACATTTTTCACACCTTTTCAGACGCTTCATGTTTTTGAACACTGCTTCATATTCCTCCTCTTTTTCCGACCGTTTCATGCTCATCTCATTTTTGACACCTTTTGAAGCTCTTCATATTTTTCACACCTTTTGAAACTATTCATATTTTTCACACGTTTTCAGGCTCTTCATGATTTTCAACGCCGCTTCTTGCTCCTCCTGTTTTTCAGACCGTTTCATGTTCCTCATATTTTTCACACCTTTTGAAGCTCTTCATATTTTTCACACATTTTCAGGCTCTTCATGTTTTTGAACATCGTTTCATACTGCTCCTATTTTTCAGACCGTTTCATGTTCCTCATATTTTTGACACCTTTTGAAGCTCTTCATATTTTTCACACCTTTTGAAGCTCTTCATATTTTTCACACCTTTTCAGGCTCTTCATGATTTTCAACGCCGCTTCTTGCTCCTCCTGTTTTTCAGACCGTTTCATGCTCCTCATATTTTTGATACTTTTTGAAGCTCTTCATATTTTTCAAACCTTTTCCGGCTCTTCATGTTTTTCAATACCACTTCATGCTCCTCCTATTTTTCAGACCTTTTCATGCTCCTCATATTTTTGACACCTTTTGAAGCTCTTAATATATTTCACAACTTTTCAGGCTCTTCTTGTTTTTCAACACCACTTTATGCTCCTTCTATTTTTCAGACCGTTTCATGCTCATCTCATTTTTGACACCTTTTCAAGCTCTTGATATTTTTCACACCTTTTGAAGCTCTTCATATTTTTCACACCTTTTTAGGCTCTTCATGTTTTTGAACACCGCTTCATGCTCCTCCTATTTTTCAGACCGTTTCCTGCTCATCTCATTTTTGACACCTTTAAAAGCTCTTCATATTTTTCACACCTTTTGAAGCTCTTCATATTTTTCACACTTTTTCAGGCTCTTCATGTTTTACAACAGTGCTTCATGCTCCTCCTACTTTTCAGACCGTTTCATGCTCCTCATATTTTTGACACCTTTTGAAGCACTTCATATTTTTCACACTTTTTCAGGCTCTTCATATTTTTGACGACCGCTTCTTGCTCCTCCTACTTTTCAGACCGTTTCATGCTCCTCATATTTTTGAAACCTTTTGAAGCTCTTCATATTTTTCACACCTTTTCAGGCTCTTCATGTTTTTGAACACCGCTTCATGCTCCTCCTATTTTTCAGACCGTTTCCTGTGCATCTCATTTTTGACACCTTTGAAAGCTCTTCATATTTTTCACACCTTTTGAAGCTCTTCATATTTTTCACACGTTTTCAGGCTCTTCATGTTTTTCAACACCGCTTCATGCTCCTACTATTTTCAGACCGTTTCAACCTCCTCATGTATTTCACACCTTTTGAAGCTCTTCATATTTTTCACACATTTTCAGGCTCTTCATGTTTTTGAACATCATTTCAAGCTGCTCCTATTTTTCAGACCGTTTCCTGCTCCTCATATTTTTGACACCTTTTGAAGCTCTTCATATATTTCAAACCTTTTCAGTGTCTTCATTTTTTTGAACACCATTTCATGCTCCTCCTATTTTTCAAAACGTTTCATGCTCATCTCTTTTTGACTCGTATTCAAGCTCTTAATATCATTCTTCCCTTTTGAAGCTCTTCATATTTTTCACACGTTTTCATGCTCTTCATGATTTTCAGCACAGTTTTATGCTCCTCCTATTTTTCAGACCGTTTCATGCTCCTCATATTTTTGACATCTTTTGAAACTCTTCATATATTTCACAACATTTCAGGCTCTTCATGTTTTTCAACACCACTTCATGCTCCTCCTTTTTTCAGACCGCTTCATGCTCATCTCATTTATGACACCTTTTGAAGCACTTCAAATGTTTCACACCTTTTCAGGGTCTACATTTTTTTGAACACCGCATCATGGTCCTCCTATTTTTCAGACTGTTTGATGCTTTTCATATTTTTCACACCTTCTGAAGCTCTTCATATTTTTCACACCTTTTTAGGCTCTTCATGCTTTTCAATACCGCCACATGCTACTGCTATATTTCAGACCGTTTCATGCTCCTCATATTTTTGACACCTTTTGAAGCTCTTCCCATTTTTCACACCATTTGAAACTCTTCATATTTTTCACACGTTTTCAGGCTCTTCATGATTTTCAACACCGCTTCTTGCTCCTCCTGTTTTTCAGACCGTTTCATGTTCCTCATATATTTCACACCTTTTGAAGCTCTTCATATTTTTCACACCTTTTCAGGCTCTTCATGTTTTTGAACACCGTTTCATGCTGCTCCTAATTTTCAGACCGTTTCATGCTCCTCATATTTTTGACACCTTTTGAAGCTCTTCCCATTTTTCACACCTTTTGAAACTCTTCATATTTTTCACACGTTTTCAGGCTCTTCATGATTTTCAAGACCGCTTCTTGCTCCTCCTGTTTTTCAGACCGTTTCATGTTCCTCATATTTTTCACACCTTTTGAAGCTCTTCATATTTTTCACACCTTTTCAGGCTCTTCATGTTTTTGAACACCGCTTCATGCTCCTCCTATTTGTCAGACCGTTTCATGCTCCTCATATTTTTGACACCTTTTGTAGATCTTCATATTTTTCACACATTTTCAGGCTCTTCATGTTTTTCTACAACACTTCATGCTCCTCCTATTTTTCAGACCGTTTCATGCTCCGCATATTTTTGACACCTTTTGTAGATCTTTATATATTTCACACCTTTTCATGCTCTTCATGTTTTTCGACAGCACTTCATGCTCCTATTTTTCAGACCGCTTCATGCTCATCTCATTTTTCACACCTTTTGAAGCTGTTCATATTTTTCACACCTTTTGAAGCTCTTCATATTTTTCACAGCTTTTCAGGTTCTTCATGTTTTTCAACACCGCTTCATTCTCCTCCTATTTTTCAATCTGTTTCATGCTCCTCATATTTTTGACACCTTTTGAAGCTCTTCATATTGTTCACACCTTTTCAGGCTCTTCATGTTTTTCAACATCGTTTCATGCTCCTCCTATTTTTCAGACCGCTTCAGGTCCTCATGTATTTCACACCTTTTCAAGCTCTTCATATTTTTCACACCTTTTCAGGCTCTTCATGTTTTTCAACACCGTTTCATGCTCCTCCTATTTTTCAGACCGTTTCATGCTCCTCCTATTTTTGACACCTTTTGAACCTCCTCATTTTTTCACAACTTTTGAAGCTCTTCATATATTTCACACCTTTTCAGGCACTTCATGATTTTCACGACCACTTCATGCTCCTCCTATTTTTCAGACCGTTTCATGCTCATCTCATTTTTGACATCTTTGGAAGCTCTTCATATTTTTCACACGTTTTGAAGCTCTTCATATTTTTCACACGTTTTCAGGCTCTTAATGTTTTTCAACACCGCTTCATGCTCCTCCTATTTTTCAGGCCGTTTCATGCTCCTCATATTTTTGACACGTTTTGAGGCCTTTCATTTTTTTCACACCTTTTCAGGCTCTTCATGTTTTTGAACACCACTTCATGCTCCTCCTATTTTTCAGATCGTTTCATACTCCTCATATTTTTGACCCCTTTTGAAGATCTTCATGTTTTTCACACCTTTTCAGGCTCTTCATGTTTTTGAACACCGCTTCACGCTGTTCCTATTTTTCAGACCGTTTCATGCTCCTCATATTTTTGACACCTTTCGAAGCTCTTCATATTTTTCACACCTTTTCAGGCTCTTCATGTTTTTGAACACCGATTCATGCTTCTTGTATTTTTCAGACCGTTTCATGTTCCACATGTATTTCACATCTTTTCAAGCTCTTCATATTTTTCTCACCTTTTCAGGCTCTTCATGTTTTGGAACCCCGTATCATCCTCCTCCTATTTTTCATACCGTTTCAGGCTCCTCATATTTTTGACACCTTTTGAAGCTCCTCATATTTTTCACACCTTTTGAAGCTCTTCATATATTTCACAACTTTTCAGGCACTTCATGTTTTTCAACACCACTTCATGCTCCTCCTATTTTTCAGACCGTGTCATGCTCCTCATATTTTTGACATCTTTTGAAACTCTTCATATATTTCACACCTTTTCAGGCTCTTCATGTTTTTCAGCACAGTTTGATGCTCCTCCTATTTTTCAGACCGTTTCATCCTCCTCATATTTTTGACATCTTTTGAAACTCTTCATATATTTCACACCTTTTCAGGCTCTTCATGTTTTTCAACACCACTTCATGCTCCACCTTTTTTCAGACCGCTTCATGCTCATCTCATTTTTGACACATTTTGAAGCTGTTCATATTTCTCATATTTTTTGAAGCTCTTCATATATTTTACACGTTTTCAGGTTCTTCATGTTTTTCAACACCGCTTCGTGCTGCTCCTAATTTTCAGATCATTTCATGCTCATCGATTTTTACACCTTTTGCAGGTCTTCATATTTTCACACCTTTTGAAGCTCTTCATATTTTTCACACCTTTTCAGGCTCTTCATGTTTTTCAACACCACTTCATGCTTCTCCTATTTTTCAGACCGTTTCATGCTCCTCATGTATTTCACACCTTTTGAAGCTCTTCATATTTTTCACACCTTTTCAGGCTCTTCATGTTTTTCCACACCACTTCATGCTTCTCCTATTTTTCGGCCTGTTTCTTGGTCCTCATGTATTTCACACCTTTTGAAGCTCTTCATATTTTTCACACCTTTTCAGGCTCTTCATGTTTTTCAACACCACATCATGCTCCTCCTATTTTTCAGACCGTTTCATTCTCCTCATATTTTTGACACCTTTTGAAGCTCTTCATATATTTCACACCTTTTCAGGCTCTTCTTTTTTTTCAACGCCTCTTCATGCTCGTCCTATTTGTCAGACCGTTTCATGCTCCTCATATTTTTGACACCTTTTGAAGCTCTTCATATTTTTCACACTTTTCTGGCTCTTCAGGTTTTTGAACACCGCTTCAAGCTCCTCCTATTTTTCAGACCTTCATGCTCCTCATATTTTTGACACCTTTAGAAGCCCTTCATATTTTTCACACCTTTTCAGGCTCTTCATGTTTTTCCACACCACTTCATGCTTCTCCTATTTTTCGGCCTGTTTCATGCTCCTCATGTATTTCACACCTTTTGAAGCTCTTCATATTTTTCACACGTTTTCAGGCTCTTCATGTTTTTAATCACCGTTTCATCCTCCTCCTATTTTTCAGACCGTTTCATGCTCCTCATATATTTGACACATTTTGAAGCTCTGAATATTTTTCACACATTTTCAGGCTCTTCATGTTTTTGAACACTGCTTCATGATCCTCCTATTTTTCAGACGGTTTAATGCTCTTCATATGTTTGACACCTTTTGAAGCTCTTCCTATTTTTCACACCTTTTCAGGCTCTTCATGTTTTCCACCACCACTTCATGCTTCTCCTAATTTTCAGACCGTTTCATGCTCCTCATGTATTTCACCCCTTTTGAAGCTGTTCATATTTTTCACAGCTTTTCAGCTCTTCATGTTTTTGAACACCATTTCATGCCACTTCTAATTTTCAGACCGTTTCATGCTCCTCATATTTTTCACACCTTTTGAAGCTCTTCATATTTTTCACAAGTTTTCTGGCTCCTCATGTCTTTCAACACCGCTTCATGCTCCTTCTATTTTTCAGAACGTTTCATGCTTCTCATATTTTTGACATCTTTAGAAACTCTTCATATCTTTCACAACTTTTCAGACTCTTCATGTTTTTCAACACAGCTTCATGCTCCTCCTATTTTTCAGACCGTTTCATGCTCATCTCATTTTTGACACCTTTTGAAGCTCTTCATATTTTTCACAAGTTCTCTGGCTCCTCATGTTTTGCAACACCGCTTCATGCTCCTCATATTTTTCAGACCGTTTCATGCTTCTCATATTTTTGACACCTTTTGAAGCTCTTCATATTTTTCAAACCTTTTCAAGCTCTTCATGTTTTTCAACACTGCTTCATGCTCCTGCTATTTTTCAGACCGTTTCATGCTCCTCATATTTTTGACACCTTTTGAAGCTTTTCATATTTTTCACACCTTTTCAGGCTCTTCATTTTTTTCAACACTACTTCTTGCTCCTCCAAATTTTCAGACCGTTTCATGCTCATGTAATTTTTGACACCTTTTGAAACTCTTCATATTTTTCACACCTTTTGAAGCTCTTCATATTTTCACACCTTTTCAGGCTCTTCTTGTTTTTGAACACCGCTTCATGCTCCTTCTATTTTAAAGAGAGTTTCATGCTCCTCATGTATTTTTCAACTTTTGTAGCTCTTCATAGTTTTCACACCTTTTCAGGCTCTTCATGTTTTTCAACACCACTTCATGCTCCTCCTATTTTTCAGATCTTTTCATGCTCCTGATATTTTTGACAATTTTAGAAGCTCTTCATATTTTTCAAAACCACTTCATGCTCCTCCTATTTTTCAGACCGTTTCGTGCTCCACATATTTTTGTCACCTTTTGAAGCTCTTCATATATTTCACACCTTTTCAGGCTTTTCATGTTTTTGAACACCACTTCATGCTCCTCCTATTTTTCATACCGTTTCATGTTTCTCATATATTTGACACAGTTTGAAGCTCTTCATATTTTTCACACCTGTTGAGGCTCTTCATGTTTTTCAACACCACTTCATGCTCTTCCTACTTTTCATACCGTTTCATGCTCCTCATATGTTTCACACCTTTTGAGGCTCTTCATGTTTTTTAACACCTTTTCATGGTCCTCCTATATTTCACACCATTTCATGCTCCTCATATTTTTGACACCTTTTGAAGCTCTTCATATATTTCACACCTTTTCAGGCTCTTCTTTTTTTTTCAACACCACTTCATGCTCCTCCTTTTGTTCAGACCGTTTCATGCTCATCTCATTTTTGACACCTTTTGAAGCTCTTCATATTCTTCACACCTTTTGAAGCTCTTCATATTTTTTCACACGTTTTCAGGCTCTTCATATTTTTGAACACCGCTTCAAGCTCCTCCTATTTTTCAGACCTTCATGCTCCTCATATTTTTGA
Source organism: Dama dama (assembly GCF_033118175.1). Lineage (NCBI taxonomy): Eukaryota > Metazoa > Chordata > Mammalia > Artiodactyla > Cervidae > Dama > Dama dama. Next base: position 101,805,831 of record NC_083692.1, read on the forward strand.
CACCTTTAGAAGCCCTTCATATTTTTCACACCTTTTCAGGCTCTTCATGTATTTCCACACCACTTCATGCTTCTCCTATTTTTCGGCCTGTTTCATGCTCCTCATGTATTTCACACCTTTTGAATCTCTTCATATTTTTCACACCTTTTCAGGCTCTTCATGTTTTTAATCACCGTTTCATCCTCCTCCTATTTTTCAGACCGTTTCATGCTCCTCATATATTTGACACATTTTGAAGCTCTGAATATTTTTCACACATTTTCAGGCTCTTCATGTTTTTGAACACTGCTTCATGATCCTCCTATTTTTCAGACGGTTTCATGCTCTTCATATGTTTGACACCTTTTGAAGCTCTTCATATTTTTCACAACTTTTCAGGCTCTTCATGTTTGTCAACACCACTTCATGCTTCTCCTAATTTTCAGACCGTTTCATGCTCCTCATGTATTTCACCCCTTTTGAAGCTCTTCATATTTTTCACACCTTTTCAGCTCTTCATGTTTTTGAACACCATTTCATGCCACTTCTATTTTTCAGACCGTTTCATGCTCCTCATATTTTCCACACCTTTTGAAGCTCTTCATATTTTTCACACCTTTTCAGGCTCTTCATATTTTTGAACACCACTTCTCGCTCCTCCTATTTTTTAGACCGTTTCATGCTCATCTCATTTTTGACACCTTTTGTAGCTCTTCATATTTTTCACACGTTTTTAGGCTCTTCATGTTTTTCAACACCGTTTCTTGATCCTCCTATTTTTCAGACCGTTTCATTCTCATCTCATTTTTAACACCTTTTGAATCTTTTCATAATTTTCACAACTTTTCAGGCTCTTCATGTTTTTGAACACCGCTTCATGCTCCTCCTATTTTTCAGAGAGTTTCATGCTCCTCATGTATTTCACACATTTTGAAGGTCTTCATATTTTTCACAACTTTCAGGCTCTTCATGTTTTTCCACACCACTTCATGCTTCTCCTATTTTTCAGCCCGTTTCATGCTCCTCATGTATTTCACACCTTTTGAAGCTCTTCATATTTTTCACAACTTTTCAGGCTCTTCATGTTTTTCAACACCGCTTCATGCTCCGCCTATTTTTCAGACCGTTTCATGATTCTCATATTTTTGACACCTTTTGAAGCTCTTCATATTTTTCACAACATTTCAGGCTCTTCATATTTTTGAACACCGCTTCATGCTCCTCCTATTTTTCAGACCGTTTCATGCTCCTCATATTTTTGACACCTTTTGAAGCTCTTCATATTTTTCACACCTTTTCAGGTTCTTCATGTTTTTGAACACCGCTTCATGCTCCTCTTATTTTTCAGACCGTTTCATGCTCATCTCATTTTTGACACCTTTTGAAGCTCTTCATATTTTTCACACCTTTTCAGGCTCATCATGTTTTTCAACACCGTTTTATGATCCTCCTATTTTTAAGACCTTTTCATGCTCATCTCATTTTTGACAACTTTTGAAGCTTTTCATGTTTTTAACAAATTTTCAGGCTCTTCATGTTTTTGAACCCCGCTTCATGCTCCTCTTATTTTTCAGAGAGTTTCATGCTCCTCATGTATTTCACACCTTTTCAGGCTCTTCATGTTTTTCCACACCACTTCATGCTCCTCATATGTTTCACACCTTTTGAAGCTCCTCATATTTTTCACATTTTTGAAGCTCTTCATATTTTTCACACCTTTTCAGGTTCTTCATATTTTTGAACACTGGTTAGTGCTCCTCCTATTTTTCAGAACGTTTCTTGATCCTCATATTTTTGACACTTTTTGAAGCTCTTCATATTTTTCACACCTTTTCAGGCTCTTCATGTTTTTCAACACCGCTTCATGCTCCTCCTATTTTTCAGACGCTTTCATTCTCCTCATATTTTGACACTGTTAGAAGCTCTTCATATATTTCACACCTTTTCAGGCTCTTCATGTTTTTCAACACCGTTACATGATCCTCCTATTTTTCAGACCGTTTCATGCTCATCTCATTTTTGACCCCTTTTGAAGCTTTTCATATTTTTCACAACTTTTTAGGCTCTTCATGTTTTTCAATACCGCTTCATGCTCCTCCTATTTTCCGACCGTTTCATGCTCATCTCATTTTTGACACCTTTTGAAGCTCTTCATATTTCTCACAACTTTTTAGGCTCTTCATATTTTTGAACACCGCTTCATGCTCCACCTATTTTTCAGAGAGTTTCATGCTCCTCATGTATTTCACATCTTTTGAAGCTCTTCATATTTCTCACAACTTTTTAGGCTCTTCATGTTTTTCCACACCACTTCATGCTTCTCCTATTTTTCGGCCTGTTTCATGCTCCTCATGTATTTCACACCTTTTGAAGCTCTTCATATTTTTCACACCTTTTCAGGCTCTTCATGTTTTTCAACACCACTTCATGCTTCTCCTATTTTTCAGACCGTTTCATGCTCCTCATGTTTTCACACCTTTTGATGCTCTTCATATTTTTCACACCTTTTCAGGCTCTTCATGTTTTTCCACACCACTTCATGCTTCTCCTATTTTTCGGCCTGTTTCATGCTCCTCATGTATTTCACACCTTTTGAAGCTCTTCATATTTTTCACACCTTTTCAGGCTCTTCATGTTTTTAATCACCGTTTCATGCTCCTCCTATTTTTCAGACCGTTTCATGCTCCTCATATATTGACACATTTTGAAGCTCTGAATAATTTTCACACCTTTCAGGCTTTTCATTTTTTTCAACACCACTTCATGCTCCTCCTATTTTTCACACCGTTTGATGCTCATCTCATTTTGACACCTTTTGAAGCTCTTCAAATTTTTCACATCTTTTGAAGCTCTTCATATTTTTCACAACTTTTCAGGCTCTTTATGATTTTCAACACCGCTTCATGCTCCTCCTATTTTTCAGACCGTTTCATGCTCATTTCATTTTGATACCTTTTGAAGCTCTTCAAATTTTTCACACCTTTTGAAGCTCTTCATATTTTTCACACCTTTTGAAGCTCTTCATATTTTTACACGTTTTCAGCTCTTCATGTTTTTCAACACCGCTTCGTGCTATTTCTATTTTTCAGAAAGTTTTATGCTCCTCATGTATTTCACACTTTTGAAGCTCTTCATATTTTTCAAACCTTTTCAGGCTCTTCATGTTTTTCCACACCCCTTCATGCTTCTCCTATTTTTCAGCCCGTTTCATGCTCCTCATGTATTTCACACATTTTGAATCTCTTCATATTTTTCACACCTTTTCAGGCTCTTCATGTTTTTGATCACCGTTTCATGCTCCTCCTATTTTTCAGACCGTTTCATGCTCATCTCATTTTTGACACCTTTTGAAGCTCTTCATATATTTCACATCTTTTGAAGCTCTTAATATTTTGCACACCTTTCCAGGCTCTTCATATTTTTCAACACCGCTTCATGCTCCACCTATTTTTCAGACCGTTTCATGCTCCTCATATTTTTGACACCTTTTGAAGCTTTTCATATTTTTCACACCTTTTCAGGCTCTTCATTTTTTTCAACACTACTTCTTGCTCCTCCAATTTTTCAGACCGTTTCATGCTCATCTAATCTTTGACACCTGTTGAAGCTCTTCATATTTTTCACACCTTCTGAAGCTCGTCATATTTTTCACACCTTTTCAGGCTCTTCATGTTTTTGAACACCGCTTCTTGCTCCTCCTATTTTTCAGACCATTTCATGCAACTCATATTTTTGAAACCTTTTGAAGCTCTTCATATTTTTCACACCTTTTCAGGCTCTTCATGTTTTTCAACACCACTTCATGCTCCTCCTATTTTTCAGACCATTTCATGCAACTCATATTTTTGAAACCTTTTGAAGCTCTTCATATTTTTCACACCTTTTCAGGCTCTTCATGTTTTTGATCACCGTTTCATGCTCCTCCTATTTTTCAGACCGTTTCATGCTCATCTCATTTTTGACACCTTTGGAAGCTCTTCATATATTTCACACCTTTTGAAGCTCTTCATATTTTGCACACCTTTCCAGGCTCTTCATATTTTTCAACACCGCTTCAAGCTCCACCTATTTTTCAGACCGTTTCATGCTCCTCATGTTTTTCACACCTTTTAAAGTTCGTCATATTTTTCACACCTTTTCAGGCTGTTCATGTTTTTGATCACCGTTTCTTGCTCCTCCTATGTTTCAGACCGTTTCATGCTCTTCATATTTTTGACACCTTTTGAAGCTCTTCATATTTTTCACACCTTTTCAGGCTCTTCATGTTTTTGAACACCCCTTCATGCTCATCCTAGTTTTCAGACCGTTTCATGCTCATCTCATTTTTGACACCTTTTGAAGCTCTTCATATTTTTCACAAGTTCTCTGGCTCCTCATGTTTTTCAACACCGCTTCATGCTCCTCCTATTTTTCAGACCGTTTCATGCTTCTCATGTTTTTGACACCTTTTGAAGCTGTTCATATTTTTTACACCTTTTCAAGCTCTTCATGTTTTTCAACACCGCTTCATGCTCCTGCTATTTTTCAGACCGTTTCACGCTCCTCATATTTTTGACACCTTTTCAAGCTTTTCATATTTTTCACACCTTTTCAGGCTCTTCATTTTTTTCAATCTACTTCTTGGTCCTCCAAATTTTCAGACCGTTTCATACTCATCTAATTTTTGACACCTTTTGAAGCTCTTCATATTTTTCACACCTTTTGAAGCTCTTCATATTTTCACACCTTTTCAGGCTCTTCTTGTTTTTGAACACTGCTTCATGCTCCTTCTATTTTTCAGAGAGTTTCATGCTCCTCATGTATTTCTCAACTTGTGAAGCTCTTCATATTTTTCACACATTTTCAGGCTCTTCATGTTTTTCCACACCACTTCATGCTTCTCCTATTTTTCAGCCCGTTTCATGCTCCTCATGTATTTCACACCTTTTGAAGCTCTTCATAATTCTCACACCCTTTCACGCTCTTCATGTTTTTCAAAACCGCTTCATGCTCCTCCTATTTTTGAGACCGTGGCATGCTCCTCATATTTTTCACACCTTTTAAAACTCTTCATATTTTTCACATTTTTGAAGCTTTTCATATTTTTCACACGTTTTCAGACTCTTCATGTTTTTCACCACCGCTTCATGCTCCTGCTATTTTTCAGACCCTTTCATGCTCCTCATATGTTTCACACCTTTTGAAGCTCTTCATATTTTTCACACCTTTTCAGGCTCTTCATGTTTTTCACACGTTTTCAGACTCTTCATGTTTTTCACCACCGCTTCATGCTCCTGCTATTTTTCAGACCGTTTCATACTCCTCATATTTTTCACACTTTTTGAAGCTCTTCATATTTTTCACAACTTTTCAGGCTCTTCATGTTTTTCAACAACGCTTCATGCTCCTCCTCTTTTTCAGACCGTTTCATGCTCCTCATATCTTTCACACCTTTTGAAGCTCTTCATATTTTTCACACCTTTCCAGGCTTTTCATGTTTTTGAACACCGCTTCATGCTCCTCGTATTTTTCAGACTGTTTCATGCTCCTCATATTTTTGACACCTTTTGAAGCTCTTCATATTTTTCACACCTTTTTAGGCTCTTCATGTTTTTCAACACCACTTCATGCTACTCCATGTTTGCAGACCGTTTCATGCTCCTCTTATTTTTGACATCTTTTGAAGCTCTTCATATTTTTCACAACTTTTCAGGCTCTTCATGTTTTTGAACACCGTTTCATGCTCCTCGTATTTTTCAGACTGTTTCATGCTCCTCATATTTTTGACACCTTTTGAAGCTCTTCATATTTTTCACACCTTTTTAGGCTCTTCATGTTTTTCAACACCGCTTCATGCTCCTCCTATTTTTCAGACCGTTTCATGCTCCTCATATTTTTGACACCTTTTGAAGCTCTTCATATTTTTCACACCCTTTCAGGCTCTTCATCTTTTTGCACACCGCTTCATGCTCCTCCTATTTTTCACACCGTTTCATGCTCCTCTCATTATTGACACATTTCGAAGCTATTCATATTTTTCACACCTTTGGAAGCTCTTCATATTTTTCACACATTTTCAGGCTTTTCTTGTTTTCAACACCGCTTCATACTCCTCCTTTTTTTCAGACCGTTTCATGCTCCTCATATTTTTGACACCTTTTAATGCTCTTCATATTTTTCACACCTTTTCATGCTCTTCATGTTGTTCAACACTGCTTCATGCTCCTCTTATTTTTCAGACTGTTTCATGCTCCTCATATTTTTGACACCTTTTGAAGCTGTTCATATTTTTCACACCTTTTCAGGCTCTTCATGTTTTTCAACGGTGCTTCATGTTACTCCTATTTTTCAGATCGTTTCATGCTCCTCATATTTTTGACACTTTTTGAAGATCTTCATATTTTTCACACCTTTTCAGGCTCTTCATGTTTTTCAACACCGTTTCATGCTCCTCCTATTTTTCAGATCATTTCATGCTCCTCATATATTTCACATCTTTTGTAGCTCTTCATATTTTTCACACCTTTTCAGTCTCTTCAGGTTTCTCAACATCACTTCATGCTTCTCCTATTTTTCACACCGTTTCATGCTCCTCATATTTTTGACACCTTTTCAAGCTCTTTATATATTTCCCACCTTTTCAGGCTCTTAATGTTTTCAACACCGCTTCATGCTCTTCCTATTTTTCGGACCGCTTCATGCTCCTCATATTTTTGACATCTTTTGAATCTCCTCATATTTTTCACACGTTTTCAGGCTCTTCATGTTTTTCAACACCACTTCATGCTCCTCCTATTTTTCAGACCTTTTCATGCTCCTCATTTTTTTCACACCTTTCGAAGCTCTTACTAATTTTCACACCTTTTTAGGCTCTTCATGTTTTTGAACAACGTTTCATGCTCCTCCTCTTTTTCAGACCGTTTCATGCTCCTCATATTTTTGCCACATTTGAAGCTCTTCATATTTTTCACACCTTTTCAGACTCTTCATGCATTTTAACAACACTTCATGCTCCTCCTATTTTTCAGACCGTTTCATGCTCCTTATATTTTTGACACATTTTGAAGCTCTTCATATTTTTCACAACTTTTCAGGCTCTTCATGGTTTTCAACCCCGCTTCATGTTCCTCCTATTTTTCAAACTGTTTCATGCTCCTCATGTATTTCACAACTTTTGAAGCTCTTCATATATTTCACACTTTTTCAGGCCCTCATGTTTTTGAACACAGCTTCATGCTCCTCCTATTTTTCAGACCGTTTCATGCTCCTTATATTTTTGACACATTTTGAAGCTCTTCATATTTTTCACAACTTTTCAGGCTCTTCATGGTTTTCAACCCCGCTTCATGTTCCTCCTATTTTTCAAACTGTTTCATGCTCCTCATGTATTTCACATCTTTTGAAGCTCTTCATATTTTTGACACCTTTTCAGGCTCTTTATGTTTTTGAACACCGTTTCATGCTCCTCCTATTTTTCAGACCGTTTCATGCTCCTCATATTTTTGACACCTTTTGAAGCTCTTCATAATTTTCACAGCTTTTCTGACTCTTCATATTTTTGAACACCGCTTCATGCTCCTCATATTTTTCAGACCGTTTCATGCTCCTCATATTTTTGAAACCTTTTGAAGTTCTTCATATATTTCACACCTTTTCAGGCTCTTCATATTTTTCACCACCACTTCATAGTCCTCCTATTTTTCAGACCGTTTCATGCTCATCTCATTTTTGACACCTTTGGAAGCTCTTCATATTTTCACACGTTTTGAAGCTCTTCATATTTTTCACACGTTTTCAGCCTCTTCAAGTTTTTCAACACCGCTTCATACTCCTCCTATTTTTCAGACCGTTTCATGCTCCTCATATATTTGAAACCTTTTGAAGCTCTTCTTATTTTTCACATCTTTTGAAACTCTTCATATTTTTCACACGTTTTCAGGCTCTTCATGTTTTTCAACACCATTTCATGCTCCTCCTATTTTTCAGACAGTTTCATGCTCCTTATATCTTTGTCTCCTTTTGAAGCTCTTCATATTTTTCACACCTTTTGAAGCTCTTCATATTTTTCACACCTTTTCAGGCTCTTCATGGTTTTCAAAAGCGCTTCATGCTCCTCCAATTTTTCAGACCGCTTCATTATCATCTCATTTTTGACACCTTTTGAAGCTCTTCATATTTTTCACACCTTCTCAGGCTCTTCATTTTTTTCAACACTTCTTGTTGCTCCTCCTATTTTTTAGACCGTTTCATGCTCATCTAATTTTTGACACCTTTTGAAGATCTTCATATTTTTTACACATTTTGAAGCTCTTCGTATTTTTAACATTTTGAAGCTCTTCATAATTCAAAAGATTTCAGACTCTTCATGTTTTTCAACACCGCTTCATGCTCCTGCTATTTATCATACCGTTTCATGCTCCTCATATTTGACACCTTTTGAAGCACTTCATATTTTTCACACCTTTTCAGGCTCTTCATGTTTTTGAACACTTCTTCATGCTCCTCCTCTTTTTGAAACCGTTTCATGCTCCTCATATTTTTGACACCTTTTGAAGGTCTTCATATTTTTCACATCTTTTCAGGCTCTTCATGTTTTTCAAGACCACTTCATGCTCCTCCGATTCTTGAGACCGTTTCATGCTCCTCATATTTGAAACCTTTTGAAGCTCTTCATGTTTTTCACACCTTTTCAGGCACTTCATGTTTTTCAACACCACTTCATGCTCCTCTTATTTTTCAGATCGTTTCATGCTCCTCATATTTTTGACACCTTTTGAAGATTTTCATATTTTTCACACCTTTTCAGGCTGTTCATGTTTTTGCACACCGCATCATGCTCCTCCTTTTTTCAGACCGCTTCATGCTCATCTCATTTTTGACACCTTTTGAAGCTGTTCATATTTTTCACACCTTTTAAAGCTCTTCATATTTTTTACACTTTTTCAGGCTCTTCATGTTTTTCAACACCACCTCATGCTCCTCCTATTTTTCAGATGGTTTCATGATCTTCATATTTTTGACCCCTTTTGAAGCTCTTCATATTTTTCACAAGTTTTCAGGCTCTTCATATTTTTGAACACTGCTTCTTGCTCCTCCTATTTTTCAGATCTTTTCATGCTCCTCATGTATTTCACAACTTTTGAAGCTCTTCATATATTTCAAAGCTTTTCAAGCTCTTCATGTTTTTCAACTTAGCTTCATGCTCCTCATATTTTACAGACCGTGTCATGCTCCTCATATTTTTGACACGTTTTGAAGGTCTTCATATTTTTCACACGTTTTCAGGCTCTTCATGTTTTTGATCACCATTTCATGCTTCTCCTATTTTTCAGACCGTTTCATGCTCCTCATATTTTTGATACCTTTTAAAGCTCCTCATATTTTTCACACCTTTTCAGGCTCTTCATGGTTTTCAACACAGCCTCATGCTGCTCCTATTTTTCAGACCGTTTCATGCTCCTCATATTTTTCACACCTTTTGAAGCTCTTCTTATTTTTCACACCTTTTCAGGCTCTTCATGTTTTCAACACAGCTTCATGCTCCTCCTATTTTTCAGAACGTTTCATTCTCATCATATTTTTGACACCTTTTGAAGCTCTTCATATTTTTCACACTTTTTCAGGCTCGTCATGTTTTTGAACACCGCTTCATGCGCCTCCTATTTTTCAGACCGTTTCATGCTCCTCATATTTTTGACAGATTTTGAAGCTTTTCATATTTTTCACACCTTTTCAGGCTCTTCAAGTTTTTCAACACCACTTCATGCTCCTCCTTTTTGCAGACCTTTTCATGCTCCTCATATTTTTGACACCTTTCGATGACCCTCATATTTTTCACACTTTTCAGTCTCTTCTTTTTTTTCAACACCACTTCATGCTCCTCCTTTTTTTCAAACCGTTTCATGCTCATGTCATTTTTGCACCTTTTGAAGCTTTTCATATTTTTCACACCTTTTCACTCTCTTCATTTTTTTCAAATCCACTTCATGCTCCTCCTATTTTTCAGACCGTTTCATGCTCATCACTTTTTTGACACATTTGAAGCTCTTCATATTTTTCACACCTTTTGAAGCTCTTCATATTTTTCACACGTTTTGAGGCTCTTCATGTTTTTCAACACCGCTTTGCTCCTCCTATTTTCAGACCGTTTCATGCTCCTCATATATTTGACACTTTTTGAAGCTGTTCATGTTTTTCACACCTTTTCAGGCTCTTCATGTTTTTCAACACCATTTCATGCTCCTCATATTTTTGACACCTTTTGAAGCTCTTCATATTTTTCACACGTTTTCATGGTCTTCATGATTTTCAACACCGCTTCATGCTCCTGCTATTTTTCAGACCGTTTCATGCTCCTCATATTTTTGACACCTATTGAAGCTCTTCATATTTTTCACACCTTTTAAGACTCCTCATGTTTTTGAACACCACTTCATGCTCCTCCTATTTTTCAGAGAGTTTCATGCTCCTCATGTATTTCACACCTTTTTAAGCTCTTCATATTTTTCACAACTTTTCAGGCTCTTCATGTTTTTCCACACCACTTCATGCTTCTCCCATTTTTCATACCGTTTCATGCTCCTCATGAATTTCACACCTTTTGAAGCTCTTCATATTTTTCACACCTTTTCAGGCTCTTCATGATTCTGATCACCGTTTCATTCTCCTCCTATCTTTCAGACCGTTTCATGCTCCTCATATTTTTGACACCTTTTGAAGCTCTTCATATTTTTCACACCTTTTCAGGCTCTTCATGTTTTTGAACACCGCTCATGATCCTCTTAATTTACAGAACGTTTCATGCTCCTCATATTTTTGACACCTTTTGAACCTCTTCATATTTTTCACACCTTTTCATGCTCTTCATGTTTTTCAACACCGTTTCATGCTGCTTCTATTGTTCACACCGTTTCATGCTCTCCATATTTTTCACACCTTTTGAAGCTCTTCTTATTTTTCACACCTTTTCAGGCTCTTCATGTTTTTGAACACAGCTACATGCTCCTCCTATTTTTCAGACCGTTTCATGCTCCTCATATTTTTGACACCTTTTGAAACTCTTCATATTTTTGACGCCTTTTCAGGCTCTTCATGTCTTTCAACACCGTTTCATGATCCTCCTATTTTTTAGACCGTTTCATGCTCATCTCATTTTTGACACCTTTTGAAGCTTTTCATATTTTTCACAACTTTTTAGGCTCTTCATGTTTTTGAACACCACTTCATGCTCCTCCTATTTTTCAGAGAGTTTCATGCTCCTATTTTATTTCACACCTTTTGAAGCTGTTCATATTATTCACACCTTTTCAGGCTCTTCATGTTTTTCAACAACATTTCATGCCGCTTCTATTTTTCAGACCGTTTCATGCTCCTCATATTTTTCACACCTTTTGAAGCTCTTCATATTATACACACCTTTTCAGGCTCTTCATGTTTTTGAACACTGCTTCATGATCCTCCTATTTTTGAGAACATTTCATGCTCTTCATATTTTTGACACCTTTTGAAGCTCTTCATATTTTTCACACCTTTTCAGGCTCTTCATGTTTTTGAACACTGGTTAATGCTCCTCCTATTTTTCAGACCGTTTCATGCTCCTCATGTATTTCACACCTTTTGAAGCTCTTCATATTTTTCACACCTTTTCAGGCTCGTCGTGTTTTAATCACCGTTTCATGCTCCTCATATTTTTGACACCTTTTGAAGCTCTTCATATATTTCACATCTTTTCAGACTCTTCATGATTTCCAACACCGCTTCAAGCTCCTCATATTTTTCAGACCGTTTCATGCTCATCACATTTTTGTCACCTTTTGAAGCTCTTCGTATTTTTCACATCTTTTGAAGCTCTTCGTATTTTCACATCTTTTAAAGCTCTTCATATTTTTCACACCTTTTCAGGCTCTTCATGTTTTTGAACACCGCTTCATGCTCCTCCTATTTTTCAGACCGTCATGCTCCTCATATATTTGACACCTTTTGAAGCTCTTCATATTTTTCACACCTTTTCTGGCTCTTCATGTTTTTGAACGACGCTTCATGGTCCTCCTATTTTTCAGACCGTTTCATGCTCCTCATGTATATCACACCTTTTGAAGCTCTTCATATTTTTCACACCTTTTCAGGCTCTTCATGTTTTTGAACCCCGTTTCATGCTCCTCCTGTTTTTCAGACCGTTTTATGCTCCTCATATTTTTCACAACTTTTGAAGCTCTTCATATTTTTCACACCTTTTGAAGCTCTTCATATATTTCACACCTTCTCAGGCTCTTCATGTTTTTCAACATCACTTCATGCTCCTCCTATTTTTCAGACCCTTTCATGCTAATCTAATTTTTGACACCTTTTGAAGCTCTTCATATTTTTCTCACCTTTTGAAGCTCTTCATATTTTTCACACCTTTTCAGGCTCTTCATGTTTTTGAACACTGCTTCATGCTCCTCCTGTTTTTCAGACCGTTTCATGCTCCTCATATTTTTCACAAATTTTGAAGCTCTTCATATTTTTGACACCTTTTGAAGCTCTTCATATTTTTCAAACCTTTTTCGGCTCTTTATGAATTTTAAAACCGCTTCATGCTCCTCCTATTTTTCACACCGTTTCATGCTCATCTCCTTTTTGACAACTTTGGAGGCTCTTCATATTTTTCACACCTTATGAAGCTGTTCATATTTTTCACATTTTTGAAGCTCTTCATATCTTTCACACGTTTTCAGGCTCTTCATGTTTTTCAACACCGCTTCATGCTCCTGCTAATTTCCAGACCGTTTCATACTCCTCATATTTTTGACACGTTTTGAGGCTCTTCATATTTTTCACACCTTTTCAGGCTCTTCATGTTTTTGAACACAGCTTCATGCTCCTCCTATTTTTCAGACCGTTCCATGCTCCTCATATTTTTGACAACTTTTGAAGCTCTTCATATTTTTTACACCTTTTCAGGCTCTTCATGTTTTTGAAACAGCTTCAGGCTCCTCCTATTTTTCAGACTGTTTCATGCTCCTCATATTTTAGACACCTTTTGAAGCTCTTCATGTTTTTCACACATTTTCAGGCACTTCATGTTTTTCAACACCACTTCATGCTCTTCTTATTTTTCAGATCGTTTCATGCTCCTCATATTTTTGACACCTTTTGAAGATTTTCATATTTTTCACACCTTTTCAGGCTGTTCATGTTTTTGCACACCGCATCATGCTCCTCCTTTTTTCAGACCGCTTCATGCTCATCTCATTTTTGACACCTTTTGAAGCTGTTCATATTTTTCACATCTTTTGAAGCTCTTCATATTTTTTACACTTTTTCAGGCTCTTCATGTTTTTGAACACCGCTTCATGTTCCTCCTCTTTTTCATACCGATTCATGCTCCTCATATTTTTGACACCTTTTGAAGCTCTTCATATTTTTCACACCTTTAAAGGCTCTTCATGTTTTTGAACACCGTTTCATGCTGCTCCTATTTTTCAGACCATTTCATGCTCCTCATATTTTTGACATTTTTTGAAGCTCTTCCTATTTTTCACACCTTTTCAGGCTCTTCATGTTTTTCAACACCACTTCATGCTTCTCCTATTTCTCAGACCGTTTCATGCTCATCTCATTTTTGACAGCTTTTGACGTTCTTCATATTTTTCACATCTTTTGAAATATTCATATTTTTCACACCTTTTCAGGCTCTTCATGTTTTTCTACACCGCTTCATGCTTCTCCTATTTTTCAGACCGATTCATGCTCCTCTCATTTCTGAAATCTTTTGAAGCTCTTCATATATTTCACACCTTTTCAGGCTCTTCATGTTTTTCAACACCGCTTCATGCTCCTCCTATTTTTCAGACAGTTTCATGGTCCTCATATTTTTGACACATTTTGAAGCCCTTCATATTTTTAACACCTTTTCGGGCTCTTCCTGTTTTTGACGACCACTTCATGCTCCTCCTATTTTTTAGACCGTTTTATGCTCCTCATATTTTTGACACCTTTTGAAGCTCTTCATATTTTTCATATCTTTTCAGGCTCTTCATGTTTTTCAACACCGTTTCATGCTCCTACTATTTTTCAGACCTTTTCAGGCTCCTCATATTTTTGACACATTTTGAAGCTCTTCACATTTTCACACCATTTCAGGCTCTTCATGTTTTTCAACACCGTTTCATGCTCCTCCTATTTTTCAGACCGTTTCATTCTTCTCATATGTTTGACACCTTTTGAAGCTCTTCATATTTTTCAATTCTTTTCATGCTCTTCATGTTTTTGAACACCGTTTCATGCTCCTCCTATTTTTCACACCTTTTGAAGCTCTTCATATTTTTCACACCTTTTCAGGCTCTTCCTGTTTTTGATAACCGCTTCATGCTCCTCATATTTTTCAGACCGTTTCATGCTCCTCATATTTTTCAGACCGTTTCCTGCTCCTCATATTTTTCAGATCTTTTGAAGCTCTTCATATATTTCACACTTTTTCAGGCTCTTCATGTTTTTCAACAACACTTCATGTTCCTCCTATTTTTCAGACCGTTTCATGCTTCTCATAATTTTGACACATTTTGAAGCTCTTCATATTTTTCACACCTTTTCGGGCTCTTCCTGTTTTTGACGACCACTTCATGCTCCTCCTATTTTTTAGACCGTTTTATGCTCCTCATATTTTTGACACCTTTTGAAGCTCTTCATATTTTTCACATCTTTTCAGGCTCTTCATGTTTTTCAACACCGTTTCATGCTCCTACTATTTTTCAGACCTTTTCAGGCTCCTCATATTTTTGACACATTTTGAAGCTCTTCACATTTTCACACCATTTCAGGCTCTTCATGTTTTTCAACACCGTTTCATGCTCCTCCTATTTTTCAGACCGTTTCATGCTTCTCATATGTTTGACACCTTTTGAAGCTCTTCATATTTTTCACATCTTTTCATGCTCTTCATGTTTTTGAACACCGTTTCATGCTCCTCCTATTTTTCAGACCGTTTCATGCTCCTCATATTTTTCACACCTTTTCAGGCTCTTCCTGTTTTTGATAACCGCTTCATGCTCCTCATATTTTTCAGACCGTTTCATGCTCCTCATATTTTTCAGACCGTTTCCTGCTCCTCATATTTTTCAGATCTTTTGAAGCTCTTCATATATTTCACACTTTTTCAGGCTCTTCATGTTTTTCAACAACACTTCATGTTCCTCCTATTTTTCAGACCGTTTCATGCTTCTCATAATTTTGACACATTTTGAAGCTCTTCATATTTTTCACACCTTTTCGGGCTCTTCCTGTTTTTGACGACCACTTCATGCTCCTCCTATTTTTTAGACCGTTTTATGCTCCTCATATTTTTGACACCTTTTGAAGCTCTTCATATTTTTCACATCTTTTCAGGCTCTTCATGTTTTTCAACACCGTTTCATGCTCCTACTATTTTTCAGACCTTTTCAGGCTCCTCATATTTTTGACACATTTTGAAGCTCTTCACATTTTCACACCATTTCAGGCTCTTCATGTTTTTCAACACCGTTTCATGCTCCTCCTATTTTTCAGACCGTTTCATGCTTCTCATATGTTTGACACCTTTTGAAGCTCTTCATATTTTTCACATCTTTTCATGCTCTTCATGTTTTTGAACACCGTTTCATGCTCCTCCTATTTTTCAGACCGTTTCATGCTCCTCATATTTTTCACACCTTTTGAAGCTCTTCATATTTTTAACACCTTTTCAGGCTCTTCCTGTTTTTGATGACCGCTTCATGCTCCTCATATTTTTCAGACCGTTTCATGCTCCTCATATTTTTCAGACCGTTTCCTGCTCCTCATATTTTTCAGATCTTTTGAAGCTCTTCATATATTTCACACTTTTTCAGGCTCTTCATGTTTTTCAACAACACTTCATGTTCCTCCTATTTTTCAGACCGTTTCATGCTTCTCATAATTTTGACAAATTTTGAAGCTCTACATATTTTTCCCATCTTTTCATGCTCTTCATCTTTTTAAAAACCGTTTCATGCTCATCTTATTTTTCAGACCGTTTCATGCTCCTCATATTTTTGACACCTTTTGAAGCTCTTCATATTTTTCACACCTTTTCAGGCTCTTCATGTTTTTGAACACCACTTCATGCACCTCCTATTTTTCAGACAGTTTCATGCTCCTCATATATTTCAGACCTTTTCAAGCTCTTCATATATTTCACACCTTTTCAGGCTCTTCATATTTTTCAACACAACTTCATGCCTCTCCTATATTTCAGACCGTTTCATGCTCCTCATATTTTTGACGCCTTTTGAAGCTCTTCATATTTTTCACATCTTTTGAAGCTCTTCATATTTTTCATACGTTTTCAGACTCTTCATGTTTTTCAACACCGCTTCATGCTCCTCTTATTTTTCAGACCGTTTCATGCTCCTCATATTTTTGACACCTTTTGAAGCTCTTCATATTCTTCACACTTTTCAGGCTCTTCATGTTTTTGAACACCGCTTCATGCTGCTTCTATTTTTCAAACCGTTTCATGCTCCTCATATTTTTGACACGTTTTTAAGCTCTTCATATTTTTCACACCTTTTCCTGCTCTTCATCTTTTTCAATACCGTTTCATGCTCATCCTGTTTTTCAGACTGTTTCATGCTCCTCATATGTTTGAGACCTTTTGAATCTCTTCATATTTTTCACACCTTTTCAGGGTCTTCATGATTGTCATCACCGTTTCTTGCTCCTATTATTTTTCAGACCGTTTCATGCTCCTCATATTTTTGACACCTCTTGAAACTCTTCCTGTTTTTCACAACTTTTCAGGCTCTTCTACTTTTTCAACACCGCTTCATGATCCTCCTATTTTTCAGACCATTTCATCCTCCTCATATATTTGACACCTTTTGAAGCGCTTCATATTATTCACAACTTTTCAGTCTCTTCATGTTTTCAAAAACACTTCATGCTCCTCCTATTTTTCAGACCGTTTCACGCTCCTCATATATTTGACACCTTTTGAAGCTCTTCATATTTTTCACAACATTTCAATCTCTTCATGTTTTCAACAACACTTCATGCTCATATTATTTTTCAGACTGTTTCATGCTCCTCATATTTTTGACACCTTTTGAAGCTCTTCATATTTTTCACACCTTTTCTGGCGCTTCATGTTTTTCAACACCGCTTCATGCTCCTCCTATTTTTCAGACCGGTTCATACTCATCTCATTTTTGACACCTTTTGAAGCTCTTCATATTTTTCACAACTTTGAAGCTCTTCATATTTTTCACACCTTTTCAGGCTCTTCATGTTTTTCAACACCGCTTCATGCTCCTGCTATTTTTCAGACCGTTTCATGCTCCTCATATTTTGGACACTTTTTGAAGCTCTTCATATTTTTCACACCTTTTCAGGCTCTTCATGTTCTACAACAACACTTCATGCTCCTTCTATTTTTCAGAGAGTTTCATGCTCCTCATGTATTTCACACCTTTTGAAGCTCTTCATATATTTCACACCTTTTCAGGCTTCTCATTTTTTTCAACACCACTTCTTGCTCCTCCTATTTTTCAGACCTTTTCATGCTCATCCCTTTTTGACACCTTTTGAAGCTCTTCATATTTTTCACACCTTTTCATGCTCTTGATGATTTTCAACACCGCTTCATTCTCCTCCTGTTTTTCAGACTGTTTCATGCTCATCTCATTTTGACACCTTTTGAAGCTCTTCATATTTTTCCACACCTTTTCAGGCTCTTCATGATTTTCAACACCGCTTCATGCTCCTCCTATTTTTCAGACCTTTTCATGCTCATCTCTTTTTTCACACCTTTTGAAACTCTTCATATTTTTCACACTTTTTGAAGGTCTTCATATTTTTCACACGTTTTCAGGCTCTTCATGTTTTTCAACACCACTTCATGCTCCTCCTATTTTTCAGACCGTTTCATTCTCCTCATATTTTTGACACCTTTGAAGCACTTCATATATTTCACACCTTTTCAGGCTTTTCATTTTTTCAACCCCACTTAATACTCCTCCTATTTTTCAGACCGGTTCATGCTCATCTCATTTTGATACCTTTTGAAGCTCTTCATATTTCTCATATTTTTGAAGCTCTTCTTATTTTCACACGTTTTCAGACTCTTCATGTTTTTCAACACCACTTCATGCTCCTGCAATTTTTCAGACCGTTTCATGCTCCTCATATTTTTGACTCTTTGTGAGGCTTTTACTATTTTTCACACCTTTTCAGGCTCTTCATGTTTTTGAACACCGCTCATGATCCTCCTAATTTTCAGAACGTTTCATGCTCCTCATATTTTTGACCCCTTTTGAAGCTCTTCATATTTTTCACACCTTTTCAGGCTCTTCATGTTTTTGATCACCGTTTCATGCTCCTCCTATTTTTCAGAACGTTTCATGCTCCTCATATTTTTGACACCTTTTGAACCTCTTCATATTTTTCACACCTTTTCATGCTCTTCATGTTTTTCAACACCGTTTCATGCTGCTTCTATTGTTCACACCGTTTCATGCTCTCCATATTTTTCACACCTTTTGAAGCTCTTCATATTTTTCACACCTTTTCAGGCTCTTCATGTTTTTGAACACAGCTACATGCTCCTCCTATTTTTCAGCCCGTTTCATGCTCCTCATGTATTTCACACGTTTTGAAGCTCTTCATATTATTCACACCTTTTCAGGCTCTTCATGTTTTTCAACACCATTTCATGCTGCTTCTATTTTTCAGACCGTTTCATGCTCCTCATATTTTTCACACCTTTTGAAGCTCTTCATATTTTACACACCTTTTCAGGCTCTTCCTGTTTTTGAACACTGCTTCATGATCCTCCTATTTTTCAGAACATTTCATGCTCTTCATATTTTTGACACCTTTTGAAGCTCTTCATATTTTTGACACCTTTTCAGCCTCTTCATGTTTTTGAACACTGGTTAATGCTCCTCCTATTTTTCAGACCGTTTCATGCTCCTCATGTATTTCACACCTTTTGAAGCTCTTCATATTTTACACACCTTTTCAGGCTCTTCATGTTTTTGAACACTGCTTCATCATCCTCCTATTTTTCAGAACATTTCATGCTCTTCATATTTTTGACACCTTTTGAAGCTCTTCATATTTTTAACACCTTTTCAGGCTCTTGATGATTTTCAACACCTCTTCATTCTCCTCCTATTTTTCAGACCGTTTCATGCTCATCTCATTTTGACACTTTTAGACACTCTTCATATTTTTCACACCTTTTCAGGCTCTTCATGTTTTTTAACACCGCTTCATCTTCCTCCTATTTTTCAGACCGTTTCATGCTCATCTCATTTTGACACTTTTAGACACTCTTCATATTTTTCACACCTTTTCAGGCTCTTCATGTTTTTTAACACCGCTTCATTCTCCTCCTATTTTTCAGACCGTTTCATGCTCATCTCATTTTGACACCTTTTGAAGCTCTTCATATTTTTCACACTTTTTCAGGCTTTTCATGTTTTTGAACACCGCTTCATGTTCCTCCTATTTTTCAGACCGTTTCATGCTCCTCATATTTTTGACACCTTTTGAAGCTGTTCAAATATTTCACACCTTTTCAGGCTCTTCATATTTTTGAACACCGCTTCATTCTCCTCCTATTTTTCAGACCGTTTCATGCTCATCTCATTTTGACCCCTTTTGAAGCTCTTCATATTTTTCACACCTTTTCAGGCTCTTCATATTTTTCAACACCACTTCATGCTACTCGTATTTTTCAGACCGTTTCATGCTCATCTAATTTTTGACACTTTTTGAAGCTCTTCATATTTTTCACACCTTTTGAAGCTCTTCATATTTTTCACACGTTTTCAGGCTCTTCATGTTTTTCAACACAGCTTCATGCTCCTCCTATGTTTCAGACCGTTTATTCCTCCTCATGTATTTCACACCTTTTGAATCACTTCATATTTTTCACACCTTTTAAGGCTCTTCATGTTTTTGAACACCATTTCATGCTCCTCCTATGTTGCAGACCGTTTCATTCTCCTCATATTTTTGAAACCTTTTGAAGCTCTTCATATTTTTCACACCTTTTGAAGCTCTTCATATTTCTCACAGCTTTTCAGGCTCTTCATATTTTTCAACCCCACTCCATGCTCCTCCTATTTTTCACACCGTTTCGTTCTCCTCATATTTTTCACACCTTTTGAAGCTCTTCATATATTTGACACCTTTTCAGGCTCTTCATTTTTTTCAACACCACTTCATGCTCCTCCTGTTTTTCAGACCGTTTCATTCTCATCTCATTTTGACACCTTTTGAAGCTCTTCATATTTTTCACACCTTTTGAAGCTCTTCATATTTTTCACAAATTTTCAGGCTCTTCATGTTTTTCAACACCGCTTCATGCTCCTCCTGTTTTTCAGACCGTTTCATTCTCATCTCATTTTGACATCTTTTGAAGCTCTTCATATTTTTCACACCTTTTGAAGCTCTTCATATTTTTCACAAGTTTTCAGGCTCTTCATGTCTTTCAACACCGTTTCATGATCCTCCTATTTTTCAGCCCGTTTCATGCTCCTCATGTATTTCACACGTTTTGAAGCTCTTCATATTATTCACACCTTTTCAGGCTCTTCATGTTTTTCAACACCATTTCATGCCGCTTCTATTTTTCAGACCGTTTCATGCTCCTCATATTTTTCACACCTTTTGAAGCTCTTCATATTTTACACACCTTTTCAGGCTCTTCATGTTTTTGAACACTGCTTCATGATCCTCCTATTTTTCAGAACATTTCATGCTCTTCATATTTTTGACACCTTTTGAAGCTCTTCATATTTTTCACACCTTTTCAGGCTCTTCATGTTTTTGAACACTGGTTAATGCTCCTCCTATTTTTCAGACCGTTTCATGCTCCTCATGTATTTCACACCTTTTGAAGCTCTTCATATTTTACACACCTTTTCAGGCTCTTCATGTTTTTGAACACTGCTTCATGATCTTCCTATTTTTCAGAACATTTCATGCTCTTCATATTGTTGACACCTTTTGAAGCTCTTCATATTTTTCACACCTTTTCAGGCTCTTCATGTTTTTGAACACTGGTTAATGCTCCTCCTATTTTTCAGACCGTTTCATGCTCCTCATGTATTTCACACCTTTTGAAGCTCTTCATATTTTTCACACCTTTTCAGGCTCGTCATGTTTTAATCACCGTTTCATGCTCCTCCTATTTTTCAGACCGTTTCATGCTCCTCATATTTTTGACACCTTTTGAAGCACTTCACATTTTTCACACGTTTTCAGGCTCTTCATGTTTTACAACAACACTTCAAGCTCCTTCTATTTTTCAAAGAGTTTCATGCTCCTCATGTATTTCACACCTTTTGAAGCTCTTCATATTTTACACACCTTTTCAGGCTCTTCATGTTTTTGAACACTGCTTCATGATCCTCCTATTTTTCAGAACATTTCATGCTCTTCATATTTTTGACACCTTTTGAAGCTCTTCATATTTTTCACACCTTTTCAGGCTCTTCATGTTTTTGAACACTGGTTAATGCTCCTCCTATTTTTCAGACCGTTTCATGCTCCTCATGTATTTCACACCTTTTGAAGCTCTTCATATTTTTCACACCTTTTCAGGCTCGTCATGTTTTAATCACCGTTTCATGCTCCTCCTATTTTTCAGACCGTTTCATGCTCCTCATATTTTTGACACCTTTTGAAGCACTTCACATTTTTCACACGTTTTCAGGCTCTTCATGTTTTACAACAACACTTCAAGCTCCTTCTATTTTTCAAAGAGTTTCATGCTCCTCATGTATTTCACACCTTTTGAAGCTCTTCATATTTTACACACCTTTTCAGGCTCTTCATGTTTTTGAACACTGCTTCATCATCCTCCTATTTTTCAGAACATTTCATGCTCTTCATATTTTTGACACCTTTTGAAGCTCTTCATATTTTTAACACCTTTTCAGGCTCTTGATGATTTTCAACACCTCTTCATTCTCCTCCTATTTTTCAGACCGTTTCATGCTCATCTCATTTTGACACTTTTAGACACTCTTCATATTTTTCACACCTTTTCAGGCTCTTCATGTTTTTTAACACCGCTTCATCTTCCTCCTATTTTTCAGACCGTTTCATGCTCATCTCATTTTGACACTTTTAGACACTCTTCATATTTTTCACACCTTTTCAGGCTCTTCATGTTTTTTAACACCGCTTCATTCTCCTCCTATTTTTCAGACCGTTTCATGCTCATCTCATTTTGACACCTTTTGAAGCTCTTCATATTTTTCACACTTTTTCAGGCTTTTCATGTTTTTGAACACCGCTTCATGTTCCTCCTATTTTTCAGACCGTTTCATGCTCCTCATATTTTTGACACCTTTTGAAGCTGTTCAAATATTTCACACCTTTTCAGGCTCTTCATATTTTTGAACACCGCTTCATTCTCCTCCTATTTTTCAGACCGTTTCATGCTCATCTCATTTTGACCCCTTTTGAAGCTCTTCATATTTTTCACACCTTTTCAGGCTCTTCATATTTTTCAACACCACTTCATGCTACTCGTATTTTTCAGACCGTTTCATGCTCATCTAATTTTTGACACTTTTTGAAGCTCTTCATATTTTTCACACCTTTTGAAGCTCTTCATATTTTTCACACGTTTTCAGGCTCTTCATGTTTTTCAACACAGCTTCATGCTCCTCCTATGTTTCAGACCGTTTATTCCTCCTCATGTATTTCACACCTTTTGAATCACTTCATATTTTTCACACCTTTTAAGGCTCTTCATGTTTTTGAACACCATTTCATGCTCCTCCTATGTTGCAGACCGTTTCATTCTCCTCATATTTTTGAAACCTTTTGAAGCTCTTCATATTTTTCACACCTTTTGAAGCTCTTCATATTTCTCACAGCTTTTCAGGCTCTTCATATTTTTCAACCCCACTCCATGCTCCTCCTATTTTTCACACCGTTTCGTTCTCCTCATATTTTTCACACCTTTTGAAGCTCTTCATATATTTGACACCTTTTCAGGCTCTTCATTTTTTTCAACACCACTTCATGCTCCTCCTGTTTTTCAGACCGTTTCATTCTCATCTCATTTTGACACCTTTTGAAGCTCTTCATATTTTTCACACCTTTTGAAGCTCTTCATATTTTTCACAAATTTTCAGGCTCTTCATGTTTTTCAACACCGCTTCATGCTCCTCCTGTTTTTCAGACCGTTTCATTCTCATCTCATTTTGACATCTTTTGAAGCTCTTCATATTTTTCACACCTTTTGAAGCTCTTCATATTTTTCACAAGTTTTCAGGCTCTTCATGTCTTTCAACACCGTTTCATGATCCTCCTATTTTTCAGCCCGTTTCATGCTCCTCATGTATTTCACACGTTTTGAAGCTCTTCATATTATTCACACCTTTTCAGGCTCTTCATGTTTTTCAACACCATTTCATGCCGCTTCTATTTTTCAGACCGTTTCATGCTCCTCATATTTTTCACACCTTTTGAAGCTCTTCATATTTTACACACCTTTTCAGGCTCTTCATGTTTTTGAACACTGCTTCATGATCCTCCTATTTTTCAGAACATTTCATGCTCTTCATATTTTTGACACCTTTTGAAGCTCTTCATATTTTTCACACCTTTTCAGGCTCTTCATGTTTTTGAACACTGGTTAATGCTCCTCCTATTTTTCAGACCGTTTCATGCTCCTCATGTATTTCACACCTTTTGAAGCTCTTCATATTTTACACACCTTTTCAGGCTCTTCATGTTTTTGAACACTGCTTCATGATCTTCCTATTTTTCAGAACATTTCATGCTCTTCATATTGTTGACACCTTTTGAAGCTCTTCATATTTTTCACACCTTTTCAGGCTCTTCATGTTTTTGAACACTGGTTAATGCTCCTCCTATTTTTCAGACCGTTTCATGCTCCTCATGTATTTCACACCTTTTGAAGCTCTTCATATTTTTCACACCTTTTCAGGCTCGTCATGTTTTAATCACCGTTTCATGCTCCTCCTATTTTTCAGACCGTTTCATGCTCCTCATATTTTTGACACCTTTTGAAGCACTTCACATTTTTCACACGTTTTCAGGCTCTTCATGTTTTACAACAACACTTCAAGCTCCTTCTATTTTTCAAAGAGTTTCATGCTCCTCATGTATTTCACACCTTTTGAAGCTCTTCATATTTTACACACCTTTTCAGGCTCTTCATGTTTTTGAACACTGCTTCATGATCCTCCTATTTTTCAGAACATTTCATGCTCTTCATATTTTTGACACCTTTTGAAGCTCTTCATATTTTTCACACCTTTTCAGGCTCTTCATGTTTTTGAACACTGGTTAATGCTCCTCCTATTTTTCAGACCGTTTCATGCTCCTCATGTATTTCACACCTTTTGAAGCTCTTCATATTTTTCACACCTTTTCAGGCTCGTCATGTTTTAATCACCGTTTCATGCTCCTCCTATTTTTCAGACCGTTTCATGCTCCTCATATTTTTGACACCTTTTGAAGCACTTCACATTTTTCACACGTTTTCAGGCTCTTCATGTTTTACAACAACACTTCAAGCTCCTTCTATTTTTCAAAGAGTTTCATGCTCCTCATGTATTTCACACCTTTTGAAGCTCTTCATATTTTACACACCTTTTCAGGCTCTTCATGTTTTTGAACACTGCTTCATCATCCTCCTATTTTTCAGAACATTTCATGCTCTTCATATTTTTGACACCTTTTGAAGCTCTTCATATTTTTAACACCTTTTCAGGCTCTTGATGATTTTCAACACCTCTTCATTCTCCTCCTATTTTTCAGACCGTTTCATGCTCATCTCATTTTGACACTTTTAGACACTCTTCATATTTTTCACACCTTTTCAGGCTCTTCATGTTTTTTAACACCGCTTCATCTTCCTCCTATTTTTAAGACCGTTTCATTCTCCTCATATTTTTGACACCTTTTCAAGCTCTTCATATATTTCACACCTTTTCAGGCTCTTCATATTTTTGAACACCGCTTCATGCTCCTCCTATTTTTCAGACCGTTTCAGGCTCATCTAATATTTGACACCATTTGAAGCTCTTCATAATTTTCACACCTGTTGAAGCTCTTCATATTTTTCACACGTTTTCAGGCTCTTCATGTTTTTCAACACCGCTTCATTCTCCTCCTATTTTTCAGACCGTTTCATGCTCATCTCATTTTGACACCTTTTGAAGCTCTTCATATTTTTCACACTTTTTCAGGCTTTTCATGTTTTTGAACACCTCTTCATGTTCCTCCTATTTTTCAGACCGTTTCATGCTCCTCATATTTTTGACACCTTTTGAAGCTGTTCAAATATTTCACACCTTTTCAGGCTCTTCATATTTTTGAACACCGCTTCATTCTCCTCCTATTTTTCAGACCGTTTCATGCTCATCTCATTTTGACCCCTTTTGAAGCTCTTCATATTTTTCACACATTTTGAAGCTCTTCATATTTTTCACACCTTTTCAGGCTCTTCATATTTTTCAACACCACTTCATGCTACTCGTATTTTTCAGACCGTTTCATGCTCATCTAATTTTTGACACTTTTTGAAGCTCTTCATATTTTTCACACCTTTTGAAGCTCTTCATATTTTTCACACGTTTTCAGGCTCTTCATGTTTTTCAACACAGCTTCATGCTCCTCCTATGTTTCAGACCGTTTATTCCTCCTCATGTATTTCACACCTTTTGAATCACTTCATATTTTTCACACCTTTTAAGGCTCTTCATGTTTTTGAACACCATTTCATGCTCCTCCTATGTTGCAAACCGTTTCATTCTCCTCATATTTTTGAAACCTTTTGAAGCTCTTCATATTTTTCACACCTTTTGAAGCTCTTCATATTTCTCACAGCTTTTCAGGCTCTTCATATTTTTCAACCCCACTCCATGCTCCTCCTATTTTTCACACCGTTTCGTTCTCCTCATATTTTTCACACCTTTTGAAGCTCTTCATATATTTGACACCTTTTCAGGCTCTTCATTTTTTTCAACACCACTTCATGCTCCTCCTGTTTTTCAGACCGTTTCATTCTCATCTCATTTTGACACCTTTTGAAGCTCTTCATATTTTTCACACCTTTTGAAGCTCTTCATATTATTCACACCTTTTCAGGCTCTTCATGTTTTTCAACACCATTTCATGCCGCTTCTATTTTTCAGACCGTTTCATGCTCCTCATATTTTTCACACCTTTTGAAGCTCTTCATATTTTACACACCTTTTCAGGCTCTTCATGTTTTTGAACACTGCTTCATGATCCTCCTATTTTTCAGAACATTTCATGCTCTTCATATTTTTGACACCTTTTGAAGCTCTTCATATTTTTCACACCTTTTCAGGCTCTTCATGTTTTTGAACACTGGTTAATGCTCCTCCTATTTTTCAGACCGTTTCATGCTCCTCATGTATTTCACACCTTTTGAAGCTCTTCATATTTTACACACCTTTTCAGGCTCTTCATGTTTTTGAACACTGCTTCATGATCTTCCTATTTTTCAGAACATTTCATGCTCTTCATATTGTTGACACCTTTTGAAGCTCTTCATATTTTTCACACCTTTTCAGGCTCTTCATGTTTTTGAACACTGGTTAATGCTCCTCCTATTTTTCAGACCGTTTCATGCTCCTCATGTATTTCACACCTTTTGAAGCTCTTCATATTTTTCACACCTTTTCAGGCTCGTCATGTTTTAATCACCGTTTCATGCTCCTCCTATTTTTCAGACCGTTTAATGCTCCTCATATTTTTGACACCTTTTGAAGCACTTCACATTTTTCACACGTTTTCAGGCTCTTCATGTTTTACAACAACACTTCAAGCTCCTTCTATTTTTCAAAGAGTTTCATGCTCCTCATGTATTTCACACCTTTTGAAGCTCTTCATATTTTACACACCTTTTCAGGCTCTTCATGTTTTTGAACACTGCTTCATGATCCTCCTATTTTTCAGAACATTTCATGCTCTTCATATTTTTGACACCTTTTGAAGCTCTTCATATTTTTCACACCTTTTCAGGCTCTTCATGTTTTTGAACACTGGTTAATGCTCCTCCTATTTTTCAGACCGTTTCATGCTCCTCATGTATTTCACACCTTTTGAAGCTCTTCATATTTTTCACACCTTTTCAGGCTCGTCATGTTTTAATCACCGTTTCATGCTCCTCCTATTTTTCAGACCGTTTCATGCTCCTCATATTTTTGACACCTTTTGAAGCACTTCACATTTTTCACACGTTTTCAGGCTCTTCATGTTTTACAACAACACTTCAAGCTCCTTCTATTTTTCAAAGAGTTTCATGCTCCTCATGTATTTCACACCTTTTGAAGCTCTTCATATTTTACACACCTTTTCAGGCTCTTCATGTTTTTGAACACTGCTTCATCATCCTCCTATTTTTCAGAACATTTCATGCTCTTCATATTTTTGACACCTTTTGAAGCTCTTCATATTTTTAACACCTTTTCAGGCTCTTGATGATTTTCAACACCTCTTCATTCTCCTCCTATTTTTCAGACCGTTTCATGCTCATCTCATTTTGACACTTTTAGACACTCTTCATATTTTTCACACCTTTTCAGGCTCTTCATGTTTTTTAACACCGCTTCATCTTCCTCCTATTTTTAAGACCGTTTCATTCTCCTCATATTTTTGACACCTTTTCAAGCTCTTCATATATTTCACACCTTTTCAGGCTCTTCATATTTTTGAACACCGCTTCATGCTCCTCCTATTTTTCAGACCGTTTCAGGCTCATCTAATATTTGACACCATTTGAAGCTCTTCATAATTTTCACACCTGTTGAAGCTCTTCATATTTTTCACACGTTTTCAGGCTCTTCATGTTTTTCAACACCGCTTCATTCTCCTCCTATTTTTCAGACCGTTTCATGCTCATCTCATTTTGACACCTTTTGAAGCTCTTCATATTTTTCACACTTTTTCAGGCTTTTCATGTTTTTGAACACCTCTTCATGTTCCTCCTATTTTTCAGACCGTTTCATGCTCCTCATATTTTTGACACCTTTTGAAGCTGTTCAAATATTTCACACCTTTTCAGGCTCTTCATATTTTTGAACACCGCTTCATTCTCCTCCTATTTTTCAGACCGTTTCATGCTCATCTCATTTTGACCCCTTTTGAAGCTCTTCATATTTTTCACACATTTTGAAGCTCTTCATATTTTTCACACCTTTTCAGGCTCTTCATATTTTTCAACACCACTTCATGCTACTCGTATTTTTCAGACCGTTTCATGCTCATCTAATTTTTGACACTTTTTGAAGCTCTTCATATTTTTCACACCTTTTGAAGCTCTTCATATTTTTCACACGTTTTCAGGCTCTTCATGTTTTTCAACACAGCTTCATGCTCCTCCTATGTTTCAGACCGTTTATTCCTCCTCATGTATTTCACACCTTTTGAATCACTTCATATTTTTCACACCTTTTAAGGCTCTTCATGTTTTTGAACACCATTTCATGCTCCTCCTATGTTGCAAACCGTTTCATTCTCCTCATATTTTTGAAACCTTTTGAAGCTCTTCATATTTTTCACACCTTTTGAAGCTCTTCATATTTCTCACAGCTTTTCAGGCTCTTCATATTTTTCAACCCCACTCCATGCTCCTCCTATTTTTCACACCGTTTCGTTCTCCTCATATTTTTCACACCTTTTGAAGCTCTTCATATATTTGACACCTTTTCAGGCTCTTCATTTTTTTCAACACCACTTCATGCTCCTCCTGTTTTTCAGACCGTTTCATTCTCATCTCATTTTGACACCTTTTGAAGCTCTTCATATTTTTCACACCTTTTGAAGCTCTTCATATTTTTCACAAATTTTCAGGCTCTTCATGTTTTTCAACACCGCTTCATGCTCCTCCTGTTTTTCAGACCGTTTCATTCTCATCTCATTTTGACATCTTTTGAAGCTCTTCATATTTTTCACACCTTTTGAAGCTCTTCATATTTTTCACAAGTTTTCAGGCTCTTCATGTCTTTCAACACCGTTTCATGATCCTCCTATTTTTCAGCCCGTTTCATGCTCCTCATGTATTTCACACGTTTTGAAGCTCTTCATATTATTCACACCTTTTCAGGCTCTTCATGTTTTTCAACACCATTTCATGCCGCTTCTATTTTTCAGACCGTTTCATGCTCCTCATATTTTTCACACCTTTTGAAGCTCTTCATATTTTACACACCTTTTCAGGCTCTTCATGTTTTTGAACACTGCTTCATGATCCTCCTATTTTTCAGAACATTTCATGCTCTTCATATTTTTGACACCTTTTGAAGCTCTTCATATTTTTCACACCTTTTCAGGCTCTTCATGTTTTTGAACACTGGTTAATGCTCCTCCTATTTTTCAGACCGTTTCATGCTCCTCATGTATTTCACACCTTTTGAAGCTCTTCATATTTTTCACACCTTTTCAGGCTCGTCATGTTTTAATCACCGTTTCATGCTCCTCCTATTTTTCAGACCGTTTCATGCTCCTCATATTTTTGACACCTTTTGAAGCACTTCACATTTTTCACACGTTTTCAGGCTCTTCATGTTTTACAACAACACTTCAAGCTCCTTCTATTTTTCAAAGAGTTTCATGCTCCTCATGTATTTCATACCTTTTGAAGCTCTTCATATTTTTAACACCTTTTCAGGCTCTTGATGATTTTCAACACCTCTTCATTCTCCTCCTATTTTTCAGACCGTTTCATGCTCATCTCATTTTGACACTTTTAGAAACTCTTCATATTTTTCACACCTTTTCAGGCTCTTCATGTTTTTTAACACCGCTTCATCTTCCTCCTATTTTTAAGACCGTTTCATTCTCCTCATATTTTTGACACCTTTTCAAGCTCTTCATATATTTCACACCTTTTCAGGCTCTTCATATTTTTGAACACCGCTTCATGCTCCTCCTATTTTTCAGACCGTTTCAAGCTCATCTAATATTTGACACCATTTGAAGCTCTTCATAATTTTCACACCGGTTGAAGCTCTTCATATTTTTCACACGTTTTCAGGCTCTTCATGTTTTTCAACACCGCTTCATTCTCCTCCTATTTTTCAGACCGTTTCATGCTCATCTCATTTTGACACCTTTTGAAGCTCTTCATATTTTTCACACTTTTTCAGGCTTTTCATGTTTTTGAACACCGCTTCATGTTCCTCCTATTTTTCAGACCGTTTCATGCTCCTCATATTTTTGACACCTTTTGAAGCTGTTCATATATTTCACACCTTTTCAGGCTCTTCATATTTTTGAACACCGCTTCATGCTCCTCCTATTTTTCAGATTGTTTCATGCTCCTCATATTTTAGACACCTTTTGAATCTCTTCATATTTCTCACAACTTTTCAGGCTCTTGATGATTTTCAACATCGCTTCATTCTCCTCCTGTTTTTCAGACCGTTTCATGCTCCTCATAATTTTGACACCTTTTGAAGCTCTTCATATTTTTCACACCTTTTCAGGCTCTTCATGTTTTTGAACATCGCTTCATGCTCCTCGTATTTTTCAGACCGTTTCGTGCTCCTCATATTTTTGACACCTTTTGAAGCTTTTCATATTTTTCACACCTCTTCAGACTCTTCATTTTTTTCAACACCACTTCATGCTCCTCCTATTTTTCAGACCGTTTCAGGCTCATCTAATATTTGACACCATTTGAAGCTCTTCATATTTTTCACACCTTTTGAAGCTCTTCATATTTTTCACACATTTTGAAGCTCTTCATATTTTTCACACCTTTTCAGGCTCTTCATATTTTTCAACACCACTTCATGCTACTCCTATTTTTCAGACCGTTTCATGCTCATCTAATTTTTGACACTTTTTGAAGCTCTTCATATTTTTCACACCTTTTGAAGCTCTTCATATTTTTCACACGTTTTCAGGCTCTTCATGTTTTTCAACACAGCTTCATGCTCCTCCTATGTTTCAGACCGTTTATTCCTCCTCATGTATTTCACACCTTTTGAATCACTTCATATTTTTCACACCTTTTAAGGCTCTTCATGTTTTTGAACACCATTTCATGCTCCTCCTATGTTGCAGACCGTTTCATTCTCCTCATATTTTTGAAACCTTTTGAAGCTCTTCATATTTTTCACACCTTTTGAAGCTCTTCATATTTCTCACAGCTTTTCAGGCTCTTCATGTTTTTCAACCCCACTCCATGCTCCTCCTATTTTTCACACCGTTTCGTTCTCCTCATATTTTTCACACCTTTTGAAGCTCTTCATATATTTCACACCTTTTCAGGCTCTTCATTTTTTTCAACACCACTTCATTCTCCTCCTGTTTTTCAGACCATTTTATTCTCATCTCATTTTGACACCTTTTGAAGCTCTTCATATTTTTCACACCTTTTGAAGCTCTTCATATTTTTCACAAGTTTTCAGGCTCTTCATGTTTTTCATCACCGCTTCATGCTACTCCTATTTTGCAGACCGTTTAATGCTCCTCATGTATTTTACACCATTTGAAGTTCCTCATATTTTTCACACCTTTTCAGGCTCTTCATGTTTTTGAAAACGGCGTCATGCTCCTCCTATTTTTCAGACCGTTTCATGCTCCTCATATTTTTGAAACCTTTTGAAGCTCTTCATATTTTTCACACCTTTTCAGGCTCTTCATGTTTTTTAACACCGCTTCATCTTCCTCCTATTTTTCAGACCGTTTCATTCTCCTCATATTTTTGACACCTTTTGAAGCTCTTCATATTTTTCACACCTTTTCAGGCTCTTCATATTTTTGAACACCGCTTCATGCTCCTCCTATTTTTCAGACCCTTTATGCTCCTCATATTTTGGACACCTTTTGAAACTCTTCATATTTTTCACACCTTTTCAGGCTCTTCATGTTTTACAACAAGACTTCATCCTCCATCTATTTTTCAGAGAGTTTCATGCTCCTCATGTATTTCACACCTTTTGAAGCTCTTCATATATTTCACACCTTTTCAGGATCCTCATTTTTTTCAACACCACTTCTTGCTCCTGCTATTTTTCAGCCCTTTTGATGCTTATCCCTTTTTGACACCTTTTGAAGCTCTTCATATTTTTCACACCTTTTCATGCTCTTGATGATTTTCAACTCCACTTCATTCTCCTCCTGTTTTTCAGACCGTTTCATGCTCATCTCATTTTGACACCTTTTTAAGCTCTTCATATTTTTCACACCTTTTCAGACTCTTCATGTTTTTGAACACCGTTTCATGCTCCTCCTATTTTTCAGACAGTGTCATGCTCATCTCATTTTTGACACCTTTTGAAGCTCTTCATATTTTTCACACCTTTTGATGCTGCCAGTTTTATTTAAGACTTTACATATCTGAATAATCAGTTAAAAAGCAAATGTCATTTTTAGAGTTGCACAAAAGGAAAATAATAGGGAAAGTGATGGCTGGCTTATGATGTGGGGCCAATTTCCATAAGTGAAATAAAAAATCTAAGTTTTAGAACCTGGGGCTCTAAAAATAGCACTTGTAATTAGTACTGTTCTTCACATTCATAGTTTAAGGAAGTCACTACATTTTATTTCTTGATGTTATAGATTTAACAACATATTGGTAGCAACATGTAACTTCTCACATGGATTAGACATCAAGAGACCAGTTTATGTATATAAACTTAAACACTGAAAATGAATATATTCAGCTATTATGTAACTTATAGCAAATACAAACTTGTTAACAACTTTCCAAAAGGCACTAAAGACAGTGTTGATAAAGAGTGGTCTTTTGCATCATTTTCAAAAATTCTTCCTTGTTTATTTCTCCATCCCCATCATGATCAGCCTCATCAAGCATTTCCTGAAGTTCATCATCTGTTAAATTTTCCCCTAGCTCCTTAGCAACCCTCTTGATATTGTTCAATGATATTCTTCCTGTATCATCATCATCAAATAGTTTGAAAGCCTTCAATATTTCTTCTTTTTCATCCTTTTCACTCATTTTTACACTCATTATGGCAAAAAATTCTTCAAAATTAATGGTGCCAATTCCTTCTTTGTCAGTTTCAGCTATCATCTTTTTAATTTCTTCTTTCTTTGGCTCAAATCCTAAGGCCCACATTGCAATCATGTCTCCAACCGGCGCCCCCGGCCGGGACCTCCCAGCTTTACCCGCCAGCCTGAAACTCTTCATATTTTTGACACGTTTTCAGGCTTTTCATGTTTTTCAACACCGTTTCATGAGCCTCCTATTTTTCAGACCGTTTCATGCTCCTCATATTTTTGACACCTTTTGAAGCTCTTCATAATTTTCACACCTTTTCAGGCTCTTCATGTTTTTCACACGTTTTCAGGCTCTTCTTGTTTTTGAACACCGTTTCATGCTCCTCCTATTTATCAGACCGTTTCATGTTCCTCATATTTTTGACACCTTTTGAAGCTCTTCATATTTTTCACATCTTTTCAGGCTCTTCAAGTTTTTCAACACCACTTCATGCTCCTCCTATTTTTCAGACCGTTTCATGCTCCTCATATTTTTGACACCTTTTGAAGCTCTTCATATTTTTAACACCTTTTCATGCTCTTCATGTTTTCAACACCACTTCATGCTCCTCCTATTTTTCAGAAACGTTTCATGCTCATCTCGTATTTGACACCTTTTGAAGCTCTTCATATTTTTCACACCGTTTGAAGCTCTTCATATTTTTGACACGTTTTCAGGCTTTTCATGTTTTTCAACACCGTTTCATGAGCCTCCTATTTTTCAGACCGTTTCATGCTCCTCATATTTTTGACACCTTTTGAAGCTCTTCATAATTTTCACACCTTTTCAGGCTCTTCATGTTTTTCACACGTTTTTAGGCTCTTCTTGTTTTTGAACACCGTTTCATGCTCCTCCTATTTTTCAGACCGTTTCATGTTCCTCATATTTTTGACACCTTTTGAAGCTCTTCATATTTTTCACATCTTTTCAGGTTCTTCAAGTTTTTCAACACCACTTCATGTTCCTCCTATTTTTCAGACCGTTTCATGCTCCTCATATTTTTGACACCTTTTGAAGCTCTTCATATTTTTAACACCTTTTCATGCTCTTCATGTTTTCAACACCACGTCATGCTCCTCCTATTTTTCAGACCGTTTCATGCTCATCTCGTATTTGACACCTTTTGAAGCTCTTCATATTTTTCACAACTTTTGAAGCTCTTCATATTTTTGACACTTTTTCAGGCTTTTCATGTTTTTCAACACCGTTTCATGCTCCTCCTATTTTTCAGACCGTTTCATGCTCATCTCCTATTTGACACCTTTTGAAGCTCTTCATATTTTTAACACCTTTTGAAGCTCTTCATTATTTTCACACCTTTTCAGGCTCTTCATGTTTTGCACACGTTTTCAGGCTCTTCATGTTTTTGCACACCGTATCATGCTCCTCAAAATTTTGACACCTTTTGAAGCTCTTCATATTTTTCACACCTTTTCAGGCTCTTCATGTTTTTAAACACTGCATCATACCGTTTCATGCTCCTCCTATTTTTCAGTCCGTTTCTTGCTCCTCATATTTTTGACACCTTTTGATGTTCTTCATATTTTTCACACCTTTTCAGGCTCTTCATGTTTTTGAACACCGCTTCATTCTCCTCCTATTTTTCAGACCGTTTCATGCTCCTCATATTTTTCACACCTTTTCAGGCTCTTCGTGTTTTTGAACACCATTTCATGCTTCTCCTATTTTTCAGACCGTTTAATGCTCCTCATGTATTTCACATCTTTTCAAGCTCTTCATATTATTCACACCTTTTCAGTCTCTTCATGTTTTTGAACACCGTTTCATGCGACTCCTATTTTTCAGACCGTTTCATGCTCATCAAATTTTTCACACCTTTTGAAGCTCTTCATATTTTTCACACCCTTTTAGACTCTTCATGTTTTTCAACACGACTTCATGCTCCTCCTATTTTTCAGACCGTTTCATGCTCCTCATATTTTTGACAACTTTTGAAGCTCTTAATATATTTCACACGTTTTCAGACTCTTCATGGTTTTCAACACCGCTTCATGCACCTCCTAATTTTCAGACCGTTTAATGCTCCTCATATTTTTCACATCTTTTGAAGCTCTTCATATTTTTCACACCTTTTCAGGCTCTTCATGTTTTTGAACACAGCTTCATGCTCCTCCTATTTTTCAGACCTTTTCATGCTGATCTCATTTTGACACCTTTTGAAGCTCTTCATGTTTTTCATATCTTTTGAAGCTTTTCATATTTTTCACACCTTTTCAGGCTCTTCATGGTTTTCAACACCGCTTCATGCTCCTCCTATTTTTCAAACCGTTACATGCTCCTCATATTTTTGACACCTTTTGAATCTCTTCTTATTTCTCACACCGTTTCACGCTCTTCATGTTTTTCAACACTGCTTCATGCTCCTCCTATTTTTCAGACCGTATCATGCTCATCTCATTTTTTACACCTTTTGAAGCTTTTCATATTTTTCACACCTTTTCAAGGCCCTTCATGATTTTCAACACCATTTCATTCTCCTACTATTTTTAACACCTTTTGAAGCTCTAAATATTTTTCATACCTTTTCGGGCTCTTCATGTTTTTGAACACCGCTTCATGCTCCTCCTATTTTTCAGACCGTTTAATCCTCCTCATGCATTTCACACCTTTTGAAGCTCTTCATATTTCTCACAGCTTTTGAGGCTCTTCATGTTTTTGAACACCATTTCTTGCTCCTCCTATTTTGCAGACCTTTTCCTTCTCCTCATATTTTTGACACCTTTTGTTACTCTTCATATATTTCACACCTTTTCAGGCTTTTCATTTTTTTCAACATCACTTCATGCTCCTGCTATTTTTCAGACCGTTTCATGCTCATCTCATTTTGACACCTTTTGAAGCTCTTCATATTTTTCACACCTTTTCAGGCTCTTCATGATTTTCAACACCGCTTCATGCTCCTCCTATTTTTCAGACCCTTTCATGCTCATCTCATTTTTGATACCTTTTGAAGCTCTTTTTATATTTCACACCTTTTCAGGCTCTTCATGTTTTTGAACACAGCTTCATGCTCCTCCTATTTTTCACACCGTTTCATGCTCCTCAAATTTTTGACACTTTTTGAAGCTCTTCATATTTTTCACACCTTTTCAGGCTTTTCATGTTATTCAACACGACTTCATGCTCTTCGTATTTTTCAAACCGTTTCATGCCCCTCATAACTTTGACACTTTTTGAAGCTCTTCATATATTTCACACATTTTCAGGCTCTTCTTGTTTTTCAACACCGTTTCATGATCCTCCTATTTTTCAGGCCGTTTCATGCTCCTCATATATTTGACACCTTTTGAAGCTCTTCAAATATTTCACACATTTTCAGGCTCTTCATGTTTTTCAACGCCACTTCATGCTCCTCCTATTTTTCAGACCGTTTCATGCTCATCTCATTTTTGACACCTTTTGAAGCTCTTCATATTTTTCACAACTTTTGAAGCTCTTCATATTTTTCACACGTTTTCAGGCTCTTCATGTTTTTCAACACCGTTTTATGCTGCTTCTATTTTTCAGACCGTTTCGTGCTCTTCATATTTTTCACACATTTTCAGACTCTTCATGTTTTTGAACACAGCTTCATGCTCCTCCTATTTTTCAGACCGTTTCATGCTCCTCATATTTTTGACACCTTTTGAAGCTCTTCATATTTTTCACATCTTTTCACGATCTTCATGTTTTTCAACACCGTTTCATGCTCCTCCTTTTTTTCAGACCGTTTCATGCTCCTCATATATTCGACACCTTTTGAAGCTCTTCATATAGTTCACACCTTTTCAGGCTCTTCATGTTTTTCAACACCACTTCATTCTCCTCGTATTTTTAAGACCGTTTCATGCTCTTCATATTTTTGACACCTTTAGAACCTCTTCATAATTAACACACCTTTTCAGGCTCTTCATGTTTTTCAACACCGCTTCATGCTCCTCCTTTTTTCAGGCCGTTTCATGCTCCTCATATTTTTGAGACCTTTAGAAGCTCTTCATATTTTTCACACCTTTTCAGGGTCTTCATTTTTTCAACACCGCTTCATGCTCCTCCTATTTTTCAGACCTTTTCATGCTCCTCATATTTTTGAAACCTTTTGAAGCTCTTCATATTTTTCACACCTTTTCAGGCTCTTCATGTTTTTGAACACCGCTTCATGCTCCTCCTATTTTTCAGACCGTTTCATACTCCTCATATTTTTGATACATTTTGAAGCTCTTCATATATTTCATACCTATTCAGGCTCTTCATTTTTTTCAACACCACTTCATGCTCCTCCTATTTTTCAGACCGTTTCATGCACCTCATATTTTTCACACCTTTTGAAGCTCTTCATATTTTTCACACATTTTGAATCTCTTCATATTTTTCACACCTTTTCAGGCTTTTCATTATTTTCAACATCACTTCATTCTCCTCGTATTTTTAAGACCGTTTCATGCTCCTCATATTTTTGACACCTTTAGAACCTCTTCATAATTAACAAACCTTTTCAGGCTCTTCATGTTTTTCAACACCGCTTCATGCTCCTCCTATTTTTCAGACCGTTTCATGCCCATCTCATTTTTGACACCTTTTGAAGCTCTTCATATTTTTCACATCTTTTGAAGCTCTTTATATTTTTCAAACATTTTCAGGCTCTTCATGTTTTTCAACACCCCTTCTTGCTCCGCCTATTTTTCAGACCGTTTCATGCTCCTCATATTTTTGACACCTTTTGAAGTTCTTCATATTTCTCACACTTTTTCAGGCTCTTCATGTTTTTCAACACCGTTTCATGCTCCTCCTATTTTTCTGACCGTTTCATGCTCCTAATATTTTTGACACGTTTTGAAGCTCTTCATATTTTTCACAACTTTTCAGGCTTTTCATATTTTTGAACACTGCTTCATGCTCCTCCTATTTTTCAGACCGTTTCATGCTCCTCATATTTTTCACACCTTTTGAAGCTCTTCATATTTTTCACACATTTTCAGGCTCTTCATGTTTTTGAACACCATTTCATGCTCCTCCTATTTTCCAGACCGTTTCATTCTCCTCATATTTTTGACACCTTTTGAAGCTCTTCAGATATTTCACACCTTTTCAGGCTTTTCATTTTTTTCAACACCACTTCATGCTCCTCCTATTTTTCAGACCGTTTCATGCTCATCTCATTTTGACACCTTTTGAAGCTCTTCATATATTTCACACCTTTTCAGGCTCTTCATGTTTTTGAACACAGCTTCATGCTCCTCCTATTTTTCAGACTGTTTCATGCTACTCATATTTTTGACACCTTTAGAAGCTCTTCATATTTTTCAGAACCTTTCAGGCTCCTCATGTTTTTCAACACCACTTCATGCTCCTTTTATTTTTCATACCGTTTCATGCTCATCTCATTTTTGACACCTTTTGAAGCTCTTCATATTTTTCACACATTTTGAAGCTCTTCATATTTTTCACACGTTTTCAGGCTCTTCATGTTTTTCAACAGCGTTTCATGCAGCTTCTATTTTTCAGACCGTTTCATGCTCTTCATATTTTTCACACATTTTCAGACTCTTCATGTTTTTGAACACAGCTTCATGCTCCCCCTATTTTTCAGACCGTTTCATGCTCCTCATATTTTTGACACCTTTTGAAGCTCTTCATATTTTTCACAT
This sequence comes from Dama dama, assembly GCF_033118175.1. NCBI lineage: Eukaryota > Metazoa > Chordata > Mammalia > Artiodactyla > Cervidae > Dama > Dama dama. Next base: position 101,844,447 of record NC_083692.1, read on the forward strand.
CTTTTCACGATCTTCATGTTTTTCAACACCGTTTCATGCTCCTCCTTTTTTTCAGACCGTTTCATGCTCCTCATATATTCGACATCTTTTGAAGCTCTTCATATAGTTCACACCTTTTCAGGCTCTTCATGTTTTTCAACACCACTTCATTCTCCTCGTATTTTTAAGACCGTTTCATGCTCCTCATATTTTTGACACCTTTAGAACCTCTTCATAATTAACACACCTTTTCAGGCTCTTCATGTTTTTCAACACCGCTTCATGCTCCACCTTTTTTCAGGCCGTTTCATGCTCCTCATATTTTTGAAACCTTTAGAAGCTCTTCATATTTTTCACACTTTTTCAGGGTCTTCATCTTTTTCAACACCGCTTCATGCTCCTCCTATTTTTCAGACCTTTTCATGCTCCTCATATTTTTGAAACCTTTTGAAGCTCTTCATATTTTTCACACCTTTTCAGGCTCTTCATGTTTTTGAACACCGCTTCATGCTCCTCCTATTTTTCAGACCGTTTCATACTCCTCATATTTTTGACACATTTTGAAGCTCTTCATATATTTCATACCTATTCAGGCTCTTCATTTTTTTCAACACCACTTCATGCTCCTCCTATTTTTCAGACCGTTTCATGCACCTCATATTTTTCACACCTTTTGAAGCTCTTCATATTTTTCACACCTTTTGAATCGCTTCATATTTTTCACACCTTTTCAGGCTTTTCATTATTTTCAACATCACTTCATGCTCCTCCTATTTTTCAGACCTCTTCATGCTGATCTCATTTTGACACCTTTTGAAGCTCTTCATGTTTTTCACATCTTTTCACGATCTTCATGTTTTTCAACACCGTTTCATGCTCCTCCTTTTTTTCAGACCGTTTCATGCTCCTCATATTTTTGACACCTTTTGAAGCTCTTCATATTTTTCACATCTTTTCACGATCTTCATGTTTTTCAACACCGTTTCATGCTCCTCCTTTTTTTCAGACCGTTTCATGCTCCTCATATATTCGACACCTTTTGAAGCTCTTCATATAGTTCACACCTTTTCAGGCTCTTCATGTTTTTCAACACAGCTTCATGCTCCTCCTATTTTTCACACCGTTTCATGCTCCTCAAATTTTTGACACTTTTAGAAGCTCTTCATATTTTTCACACCTTTTCAGGCTTTTCATGTTATTCTACACGACTTCATGCTCTTCGTATTTTCAAACCGTTTCATGCCCCTCATAACTTTGACACCTTTTGAAGCTCTTCATATATTTCACACATTTTCAGGCTCTTCATGTTTTTCAACACCGTTTCATGATCCTCCTATTTTTCAGGCCGTTTCATGCTCCTCATATATTTGACACCTTTTGAAGCTCTTCATATATTTCACACATTTTCAGGCTCTTAATGTTTTTCAACACCACTTCATGCTCCTCCTATTTTTCAGACCGTTTCATGCTCATCTCATTTTTTACACCTTTTGAAGCTTTTCATATTTTTCACACCTTTTCAGGCTCTTCATGTTTTTGACCACTGCTTCATGCTCCTCCTAATTTTCAGACCGTTTAATTCTCCTCATGTATTTCACACCTTTTGAAGCTCTTCATATTTTTCACACCTTTTGAAGCTCTTCATATATTTCACACCTTTTGAAGCTCTTCATGTTTTTCAACACCTCTTCATGCTCCTCCTATTTTTCAGACCGTTTCATTCTCCTCATGTATTTCACACCATTTGAAGCACTTCATATTTTTCACAGCTTTTCAGTCTCTTCATGTTTTTCAACACCACTTCATGTTCCTCCTATTATTCAGACCGTTTCATGCTCATCTCATTTTTGACACCTTTTGAAGCTCTTTATATTTTTCACACCTTTTGAGGCTCTTCATATGTTTCACACCTTTTCAGGATCTTCATGTTTTTAAACACCCCTTCATGCTCCTCCTCTTTTTCAGACCTTTTCATGCTCCTCATATTTTTCAAATCTTTTGAAGCTCTTCATATTTGTCGCACCACTCCAGGCTCTTCATGTTTTTGAACACCGCTTCATGCTTCTCCTATTTTGCAGACCGTTTCATTCTCCGCATGTATTTCACACCTTTTGAAGCTCTTCCTATTTTTCAAAATTTTTCAGGCTCTTCATGTTTTTCAACACCGTTTCTTGCTCCTCCTATTTTTCAGACTGTTTCATGCTCCTCATATTTTGACAACTTTTGAAGCTCTTCATATTTTTCACAGCTTTTCAGGCTCTTCATGTTTTCAACACAACTTCATCCTCCTCTTATTTTTCAGACCGTTTCATGCTCATCTCATTTTTGACACCTTTTGAAGCTCTTCATATATTTCACATCTTTTCAGGCTCTTCATGTTTTCAACACCGCTTCATGATCCTCCTATTTTTCAGACCGTTTCATGCTCCTCATATTTTTGATACCTTTTGAAGCTCTTCATGTATTTCACACCTTTTCATGCTCTTCATGTTTTCAACACCACTTCATCCTCCTCCTACTTTTCAGACCGTTTCATGCTCATGTCATTTTTGACACCTTTTGAAGCTCTTCATATTTTTCACAGCTTTTGAAGCTCTTCATATTTTTCACACCTTTTCAGGCTCTTCCTGTTTTTGAACATCGTTTCATGCTCCTCACATTTTTGACACCTTTTGAAGCTCTTCATATTTTTCACAGCTTTTGAAGCTCTTCATATTTTTCACACCTTTTCAGTCTCTTCATGTTTTTGAACCCCGTTTCATGCTCCTCACATTTTTGACACCTTTTGTAGCTCTTCATATTTTTCACACCTTTTCAAGCTCTTCAAGTTTTTGAACACAACTTCATGCAACTCCTATCTTTCAGACCATTTCATGTTCCTCCTATTTTTCAGATCATTTCATGCTCCTCATATTTTTGACACCTTTTGAAGCTCTTCATATTTTTCACACCTTTTCAGGCTCTTCATGTTTTTGAACACAATTTCACGCAACTCCTATTATTCAGACGGTTTCATGCTCCTCAAATTTTTGACACATTTTGAAGCTCTTCATATTTTTCACACCTTTTCAGGCTCTTCATGTTTTTGAACACCGCTTCATACTCCTCCTATTTTTCAGGCGCTTTCATGCTCCTCATATTTTTGACACCTTTTGAAGCTCCTCATATATTTCACACATTTTTAGGCTCTTAATGTTTTTCAACACCACTACATTTTCCTGCTATTTTTCAGACCGTTTCAGGCTCATGTCATTTTTGACACATTTTGAAGCTTTTCATATTGTTCACACCTTTTGAAGCTCTTCATGTTTTTCACAAGTTTTCAGGCTCTTCATGTTTTTCAACACCGCTTCATGCTCCTCCTATTTTTGAGACCGTTTCATGCTTCTAATATGTTTGACACGTTTTGAAGCTCTTCATATTTTCCACACCTTTTCAAGCTTTCATGTTTTGGAACACCGTTTCATGCTCCTCCTATTTTTCAGACCGTTTCATGCTCCTCATATTTGACACATTTTGAAGCTCTTCATATTTTTCACACCTTGTCAGACTCTTCATGTTTTGAACACTGCTTCAAGCTCCTTCTATTTTTCAGAGCGTTTCATGCTCCTCATATTTTTCACACCTTTTGAAGCTCTTTATATTTTCACACCTTTTCATGTTCTTCATGTTTTTGAACACCACTTCATTCTCCTCCTATTTTTCAGACCGTTTCATGCTCATCTCAATTTTGACAGCTTTTGAAGCTCTTCATATTTTTCACACCTTTTGAAGCTCTTCATATTTTTCACACGTTTTCAGGCTGTTCATGTTTTTGAACACCGCTTCATGCTCCTCCTATTTTTCTGATCGCTTCATGCTCATCTCATTTTTGACACCTTTTGTAGCTGTTCATATTTTTCACACGTTCTGAAGCTCTTCATATTTTTCACACGTTTTCAGGCTCTTCAAATTTTGAACACAGCTTCATGCACCTCCTATTTTTCAGACCGTTTCATGCTCCTCATCTTTTTGACACCTTTTGATGCTCTTCGTATTTTTCACACCTTTTCAGGCTCTTCATGTTTTTGGACACCGTTTCATGCTCCTCCTATTTTTCAGACCGATTCATGCTCTTGATGTGTTTCACACCTTTTGAAGCTCTTCATATTTTTCACACTTTTTCAGGCTCTTCATGTTTTTCAACACCGCCTGATGCTCCTCCTATTTTCAGACCGTTTCATGCTCCTCACATTTTTGACATGTTTTAAAGCTCTTCATATTTTTCACACCATTTCAGGCACTTCATGTATTTCAACACCGTTTCATGCTCCTCCTATTTTTCAGACCGTTTCATGTTCCTCATATTTTTGACACCTTTTGAAGCTCTTCATATTTTTCACACCTTTTCAGGCTCTACATGTTTTTGAAAACTGCTTCATGTTCCTCCTATTTTTCAGACAGTTTCATGCCCCGCATACTTTTGACACCATTTGAAGCTCCTCATATTCTTCACACCTTTTGACGCTCTTCATATTTTTCCACCTTTTCAGACTCTTCATGTTTTTGAACACAGCTTCATGCTCCTCCTATTTTTCAGACCGTTTCATGCTCCTCATATTTTTGACACCTTTTTATGCTCTTCATATTTTTCACAATTTTTCAAGCTCTTCATATTTTTGAAAACCGCGTCATGCTCCTCGTATTTTCAGACCGTTTCATGCTCCTCATGTATTTCACACCTTTGAAGCTCTTCATATTTTTCACACGTTTTCAGGCTCTTCATGTTTTTGAACACCGCTTCATGCTCCTCCTATTTTTCTGATCGCTTCATGCTCATCTCATTTTTGACACCTTTTGAAGCTGTTCATATTTTTGACACCTTTTCAAGCTCTTCATATTTTTCACACGTTTTCAGGCTCTTCTTGTTTTTGAACACCGTTTCATGCCTCTCTAATTTTTCACACTGTATCATGCTCCTCATATTTTTCACACCTTCTGAAGCTCTTCATATTTTTGACACGTTTTGAGGCTCTTCATATTTTTCAGACATTTTCAGTCTCTTCATGTTTTTGAACCCCGTTTCATGCTCCTCACATTTTTGACACCTTTTGTAGCTCTTCATATTTTTCACACCTTTTCAGGCTCCTCATGTTTTTGAACACCGCTTCATGCTCCTCCTATTTTTCAGACCGCTTCATCCTCCTCATATTTTTGACACCTTTTGAAGCTCTTCATATTTTTCACATCTTTTAAGGTTCTTCATGTTTTTGAACACCGCTTCATACTCCTCCTATTTTTCAGACCGTTTCATGCTCCTGATATTTTTCAAACCTTTTGAAGCTCTTCATATTTTTCACACCTTTTCAGGCTCTTCATATTTTTGAACAGAGCTTCCTGCTCCTCCTATTTTTCAGGCCGTTTCATGCTCCTCATGTATTTCACACCTTTTGAGGCTCTTCATATGTTTCACACCTTTTCCGGCTCTTCATGTTTTTGAAGACCGTTTCATGCTCCTCCTATTTTTCAGACCGTTTCATGCTCCTCATGTATTTCACACCTTTTGAACCTCTTCATATTTTTCACACCTTTTAAGGCTCTCATGTTTTTGAAAACAGCTTCCTGCTCCTCCTATTTTTCAGACCGTTTCATGCTCCTCATGGATTTCACACCTTTTGAAGCTCTTCAAATTTTTCACACCTTTTCAGGCTATTCGTGTTTTTGAACACCGCTTCATGCTCCTCCTATTTTTCAGACCGTTTCATGTTCCTCCTATATTTCAGATCATTTCATGCTCCTCATATTTTTGACACCTTTTCAAGCTCTTCATATTTTTCACCCCTTTTCAGGCTCTTCATGTTTTTGAACACCGCTTCATGCTCCTCCTATTTTTCAGTCCGTTTCTTGCTCCTCATGTATTTCCCACCTTTTGAAGCTCTTCATATTTTTCACACCTTTTCAAGCTCTTCATATTTTTGAACACAACTTCATGCAACTCCTATTTTTCAGACGGTTTCATGCTCCACATATTTTTAACACATTTTGAAGCTCTTCATATTTTTCACACCTTTTCAGGCTCTTCATGTTTTTGAACACCGCTTCATGCTCCTCCTATTTTTCAGTCCGTTTCTTGCTCCTCATGTATTTCCCACCTTTTGAAGCTCTTCATATTTTTCACACCTTTTCAAGCTCTTCATGTTTTTGAACACAACTTCATGCAACTCCTATCTTTCAGACCGTTTCATATTCCTCCTATTTTTCAGATCATTTCATGCTCCTCATATTTTTGACACCTTTTGAAGCTCTTCATATTTTTCACACCTTTCAGGCTCTTCATGTTTTTGAACACAATTTCACGCAACTCCTATTTTTCAGACGGTTTCATGCTCCTCAAATTTTTGACACATTTTGAAGCTCTTCATATTTTTCACACCTTTTCAGGCTCTTCATGTTTTTGAACACCGCTTCATACTCCTCCTATTTTTCAGGCGCTTTCATGCTCCTCATATTTTTGACACCTTTTGAAGCTCCTCGTATATTTCACACATTTTTAGGCTCTTAATGTTTTTCAACACCACTACATTTTCCTGCTATTTTTCAGACCGTTTCAGGCTCATGTCATTTTTGACACATTTTGAAGCATTTCATATTGTTCACACCTTTTGAAACTCTTCATATTTTTCACAAGAGTTCAGGCTCTTCATGTTTTTCAACACCGCTTCATGCTCCTCCTATTTTTGAGACCGTTTCATGCTTCTAATATTTTTGACACGTTTTGAAGCTCTTCATATTTTCCACACCTTTTCAAGCTTTCATGTTTTGGAACACCGTTTCATGCTCCTCCTATTTTTCAGACCGTTTCATGCTCCTCATATTTGACACATTTTGAAGCTCTTCATATTTTTCACACCTTTTCAGACTCTTCATGTTTTGAACACGGCTTCATGCTCCTTCTATTTTTCAGAGCGTTTCATGCTCCTCATATTTTTCACACCTTTTGAAGCTCTTTATATTTTCACACCTTTTCATGCTCTTCATGTTTTTGAAAACCACTTCATTCTCCTCCTATTTTTCAGACCGTTTCATGCTCATCTCAATTTTGACAGCTTTTGAAGATCTTCATATTTTTCACACCTTTTGAAGCTCTTCATATTTTTCACACCTTTTCAGGCTCTTCATGTTTTTGAACACCGCTTCATGCTCCTCCTATTTTTCAGACCTTTTCATGCTCCTCATATTTTTCAAATCTTTTGTAGCTCTTCATATTTTTCGCACCTTTCCAGGCTCTTCATGTTTTTGAACACCGCTTCATGCTCCTCCTATTTTTCAGACCGTTTCATTCTCCTCATGTATTTCATACCTTTTGAAGCTCTTCCTATTTTTCAAAACTTTTCAGGCTCTTCATGTTTTTCAACACCGTTTCATGCTCCTCCTATTGTTCAGACTGTTTCATACTCCTCATATTTTGACAGCTTTTGAAGCTCTTCATATTTTTCACAGCTTTTCAGGCTCTTCATGTTTTACAACACCGCATCATGCTCCACCTATTTTTCAGATTGTTTAATGCTCCTCATATTTTTGATACCTTTTGAAGCTCTTCATATTTTTCACACCTTTTCAAGCTCTGCATATTTTTCAACACTGCTTCATGGTCCTCCTATTTTTCAGATCGTTTCATGCTCCTCATATTTTCACACGTTTTGAAGCTCTTCATATTTTTCACACCTTTTCAGGCTCTTCATGTTTTTGAACAACGTTTCATGCTCCCCCTATTTTTCAGACATTTTCCTGCTCCTCATATTTTTGACAACTTTTGAAGCTCCTCATATTTTTCACACTTTTTCAATCTCTTCATATATTTCAAACTTTTTCAGGCTTTTCATGTTTTTCAACACCACTTCATGCTCCTCCTATTTTTCAGACCGGTTCATGCTCATCTCATTTTTGACACCTTTTGAAGCTGTTCATATTTTTCACACCTTTTCAAGCTCTTCATATTTTTCACACCTTTTCAGGCTCTTCATGTTTTTGAACACCGTTTCAAGCTCCTCCTATTTTTCAGACCTTTTCAAGCTCCTCATATTTTTCAAAATTTTGAAGCTCTTCATATATTTCACACCTTTTCAGGCTCTTCATCTTTTTCAACACCATTTCATGCCGCTTCTATTTTTCAGACCGTTTCATGCTCCTCATGGATTTCACACCTTTTGAAGCTCTTCAAATTTTTCACACCTTTTCAGGCTATTCATGTTTTTGAACACCGCTTCATGCTCCTCCTATTTTTCAGACCGTTTCATGTTCTTCCTATTTTTCAGATCATTTCATGCTCCTCATATTTTTGACACCTTTTGAAGCTCTTCATATTTTTCACACCTTTTCAGGCTCTTCATGTTTTTGAAAACCGCTTCATGCTCCTCCTATTTTTCAGTCCGTTTCTTGCTCCTCATGTATTTCCCACCTTTTGAAGCTCTTCATATTTTTCACACCTTTTCAAGCTCTTCATGTTTTTGAACACAACTTCATGCAACTCCTATTTTTCAGACGGTTTCATGCTCCTCATATTTTTGACACCTTTTGAAGCTCTTCATATTTTTCACACCTTTTCAGGCTCTTCATGTTTTTGAACACTGCTTCATACTCCTCCTAGTTTTCAAGCGGTTTCATGCTCCTCATATTTTTGACACCTTTTGAAGCTCCTCATATATTTCACACATTTTTAGGCTGTTCATGTTTTTCAACACCACTTCATTCTCCTGCTATTTTTCAGGCCGTTTCAGGCTCATGTCATTTTTGACACATTTTGAAGCTTTTCAAATTGTTCACACCTTTTGAAGCTCTTCATATTTTTCACATCTTTTGAAACTCTTCATATGTTTCACACGTTTTCAGGCTCTTCATGTTTTCAAAACCGTTTCATGCTCCTCCTATTTTTCAGACCGTTTCTTGCTCCTTATATGTTTGTCTCCTTTTGAAGCTCTTCATATTTTTCACAGCTTTTGAAGCTCTTCATATTTTTCACACCTTTTCAGGCGCTTCATGGTTTTCAAAAGCGCTTCACGCTCCTCCAATTTTTCAGACCGCTTCATTATCATCTCATTTTTGATACCTTTTGAAGCTCTTCATATATTTCACACCTTTTCAGACTCTTCTTGTTTTTCAACACAGCTTCTTGCTCCTCCTATTTTTCAGACCGTTTCATGCTTCTCATATTTTGACACCTTTTGAAGCTCTTCAGATTCTTCACACCTTTTCAGGCTCTTCATGTTTTTCAACACCGCTTCATGCTCCTCTTATTTTTCATACCGTTTCATGCTTCTCATATTTTTGACACCTTTTGAAGCTCTTCATATTTTTCACACCTTTTCATGCCCTTCATCTTTTTCAAAACCGTTTCATTTTGATCCTATTTTTCAGACGTTTTCATGCTCCTCATATTTTTGACACCTTTTGAAGCTCTTCACATATTTCACACCTTTTCAGGCTCCTCATGTTTTTCAACATTGCTTCATGCTCCTCCTATTTTTCAGACCGTTTTATGCTCCTCATATTTTGACACCTTTTAAAGCTCTTCATATTTTTCACATCTTTTCATGCTCTTCATGTTTTTGACCACCGCTTTATGCTCCTCCTATTTTTCAGAGCGTTTCATGCTCCTCATATGTTTGACACCTTTTGAAGCTCTTCATATTTTTCACACCTTTTCAGGCTCTTCATGTTTTTGAGGACCGTTTCATGCTCCTCCTATTTTTCAGACTATTTCATGCTCCTCAAATTTTTTACACATTTTGAACCTCTTCATATTTTTCACACCTTTTCATGCTCTTCATATTTTAAAAAACCGTTTCATGCTCACCCTATTTTTCAGAGCGTTTCATGCTCCTCATATGTTTGACCCCTTTTGAAGCTCTTCATATTTTTCACACCTTTTCAGGCTCTTCATGTTTTTGAGGACCGCTTCATGCTCCTCCTATTTTTCCGACCGTTTCATGCTCCTCATAATTTTGACACCTTATTAAGCTCTTCAGATTTTTCACAGTTTTTCAGGCTCTTCATGTGTTTCAACACTGCTTCATTCTCCTCCTATTTTTCAGACCGTTTCATTCTCCTCATATTTTTGACACCTTTGAAGCTCTTCATATATTTCAAACCTTTTACGGCTCTTCATGTTTTTCAACACCACTTCATGCTCCTCCTATTTTTCAGACCGTTTTATGCTCCTCATAATTTTAACACCCTTGAAGCTCTTCATATTTTTCACACCTTTTCAGGCTCTTCATGTTTTTCAACACCGCTTCATGCTCCTCCTATTTTTCACATCGTTTTATGATCCTCATATTTTTGACACATTATGAAGCTCTTCATATTTTTCCCACCTTTTCCGGCTCTCCATGTTTTTGATCACCGTTTCATGCTCCTCCTATTTTTCAGACCGTTTCATGCACCTCATATTTTTCACACCTTTTGAAGCTCTTCATATTTTTCACATTTTTTCAGGCTCTTCATGTTTCTCAACACCGCTTCATGATTCTCCTATTTTTCAGAATGTTTCATGCTTCTCATATTTTTGACACCTTTTGAAGCTCTTCATATTTTTCCCACCTTTTCAGACTGTTCACTTTTTTGAACACCGCTTCATGCTCCTCCTATTTTTCAGACCGTTTCATACTCCTCATATTTTTGACACCTTTTGAAGCTCTTCATATTTTTCACACCTTTTCAGGCTCTTTATGTTTTTGAACACCGCTTCATGCTCCTCCTCCTTTTCAGACCGTTTAATGCTCCTCATGTATTTCTCACCTTTTGAAGCTCCTCATATTTTTCACGCCTTTTCAGGCTCTTCATGTTTTTGAACACAGCTTCATGCTCCTCCTATTTTTCAGACCGTTTCATGCTCCTCATATTTTTGACACCTTTTGAAGCTCTTCATATTTTTCACACATTTTCAAGCTCTTCTTGTTTTTGAACTCCGCTTCATGCTCCTCCTATTTTTGAGACAGTTTCTTGCTCCTCATATTTTTGACACCTTTTGAAGCTTTTAATATTTTTCACAACTTTTCAGGCTCTTCATTTTTTTCAACACCACTTCATGCCCCTCTTTTTTTTTCAGACCGTTTCATTCTCATCTAATTTTTGACACCTTTTGAAGCTCTTCATATTTTTCACACCTTTTGAAGCTCTTCATATTTTTCACACTTTTTCAGGCTCTTCATGTTTTTGAACACCAGTTCATGCTCCTCCTATTTTGCAGACCGTTTCTTCTCCTCATATTTTGGACACCTTTTGAAGCTCTTCATGTATTTCACACCTTTTCAGGCTTTTCATTTTTTTCAACAGCACTTTATTCTCCTCCAAATTTTCAGACCGTTTCATTCTTATCTCATTTTGACACATTTTGAAGCTCTTCATATTTTTCACATCTTTTGAAGCTTTTCATATTTTTCACACCTTTTCAGGCTCTTCATGATTTTCAACACCGCTTCATGCTCCTCCTAATTTTCAGACCGTTTCATGCTCATCTCTTTTTTGACACCCTTTGAAGCTCTTCATATTTTTCACAATTTGAAGTTCTTCATATTTTTCATATTTTTGAAGCTCTTCATATTTTCACACGTTTTAAGACTCTTCATGTTTTTCAACACCGCTTCATGCTCCTGAAATTTTTCAGACCGTTTCATGCTCCTCATATTTTTGACACCTTTTGAACTCTTCATATTTTTCACACCTTTTCAGGCTCTTCATGTTTTTGATCACCGTTTCATGCTCCTCCTATTTTTCAGACCGTTTCATGCTCATCTCATTTTTGACACCTTTTGAAACTCTTCATATATTTCACACCTTTAAGGCTCTTCAGGTTTTTGGAGACCGCTTCATGCTCCTCCTATTTTTCAGACCGTTTCATGTTCCTCCTATTTTTCAGATCATTTCGTGCTCCTCATATTTTTGACACCTTTTGAAGCTCTTCATATTTTTCACAACTTTTCAGGCTCTTCATGTTTTTGAACACCGCTTCATACTCCTCCTAGTTTTCAGGCGGTTTCATACTCCTCATATTTTTGACACATTTTGAAGCTCTTCATATTTTTCCCACCTTTTCAGGCTGTTCATGTTTTTCAACACCACTACATTCTCCTGCTATTTTTCAGACCGTTTCAGGCTCATGTCATTTTTGACACATTTTGAAGCTTTTCAAATTGTTCACACCTTTTGAAGCTCTTCATATTTTTCACACCTTTTCAGGCTCTTCATGTTTTTAAACAGCGCTTCATGCTCCTCCTATTTTTCAGTCGTTTCATGCTTTTCATATTTTTGACACATTCTGAAGCTCTCATATGTTTCACACCTTTTCAGGCTCTTCATGTTTTTGACCACCGCTTCATGCTCCTCCTATTTTTCAGACAGTTTCATTCTCCTCATCTTTTTGACACCTTTGAAGCTCTTCATATATTTCACACCTTTTCAGGCTCTTCATGTTTATCAACACCTCTTCATGCTCCTCCTATTTTTTGGTCGTTTCATGCTTCTCATATTTTTGACACTTTTTGAAGCTCTTCATAATTTTCACACCTTTTCATTCTATTCATCTTTTTCAAAACCGTTTCATGCTTATCCAATTTTTCAGGCTGTTTCATGCTTCTCATATTTTTGACAACTTTTGAAGCTCTTCATATTTTTCACAACTTTTCATGCCCTACTTCTTTTAAAAAACCGTTTCATGCTCATCCTATTTTTCAGACTGTTTCATGTTCCTCATATGTTTGACACCTTTTGAAGCTCTTCATCTTATTCAAACCTTTTCAGGCTCTTCTTATTTTTGACCACCGCTTCATGCTCCTCCTATTTTTCAGACCGTTTCATGCTCCTCATATATTTTACACCTTTTGAAGCTCTTCATATTTTGCACTCCTTTTCAGGCTCTTCATGTTTTTGAACACAGTTTCATACTCCTACTATTCTTCAGACTGTTTCATGCTCCTCATATTTTTGACACCTTTTGAAGCTCTTCAGATTCTTCACACCTTTTCAGGCTCTTCATGTTTTTCAACACCGCTTCATGCTCCTCTTATTTTTCATACCGTTTCATGCTTCTCATATTTTTGACACCTTTTGAAGCTCTTCATATTTTTCACACCTTTTCATGCCCTTCATCTTTTTCAAAACCGTTTCATTCTCATCCTATTTTTCAGACGGTTTCATGCTCCTCATATTTTTGACACCTTTTGAAGCTCTTCATATATTTAACACCTTTTCAGGTTCCTCATGTTTTTCAACATTGCTTCATGCTCCTCCTATTTTTCAGACCATTTTATGCTACTCATATTTTGACACCTTTTAAAGCTCTTCATATTTTTCACATCTTTTCAGGCTCTTCATGTTTTTGACCACCGCTTCATGCTCCTCCTATTTTTCAGACCGTTTCATGCTCCTCATATATTTTACAACTTTTGAAGCTCTTCATATTTTTCACACCTTTTCAGGCTCTTCATGTTTTTACACACCGCTTCATGCCCCTCCTAGTTTTCAGACCGTTTCATGCTCCTCATATTTTTGACACCTTTTGCAGCTCTTCATATATTTCACACCTTTTCATGCTCTTCATGTTTTTCAACACCGTTTTATGCTCCTCATATATTTCAGAGTGTTTCATGCACCTCATATAATTGACACATTTTGAAGCTCTTCATATTTTTCACGCCTTTTCAGGCTCTTCATTTTTTTCAACACCCCTTCAGGCTCCTCCTATTTTTCAGACCGTTTCATGCACCTCATATTTTTCACACCTTTTGAAGCTCTTCATATTTTTCACACCTTTTCAGGCTCTTCATGTTTTTGAACACCGCTTCATGCTCCTCCTAATTTCCAGACCGTTTCATGCTCCTCAAATTTTTTACACATTTTGAAGCTCTTCATATTTTTCACACCTTTTCATGCTTTTCATCTTTTCAAAAACCGTTTCATGCTCATCCTATTTTTCAGACTGTTTCATGCTCCTCATATGTTTGACACATTTTGAAGCTCTTCATATATTTCACACCTTTTCAGGCTCTTCATGTTTCTGAATGCCGCTTCATGCTCCTCCTAATTTTCAGAACGTATCATGCTCCTCATATATTTCACACCTTTTGAAGCTCCTCATATTTTTCACACCTTTTCAGGCTCTTCATGTTTTTCCACACCACTTCATGCTCCTCCTTTTTTGCAGACGGTTTCATGCTCCTCATGTATTTCACGCCTTTTGAAGGTCTTCATATTTTTCCCACCTTTTCAGGCTCTCCATGTTTTTGATCACCGTTTCATGCTCCTCCTATTTTTCAGACCGTTTCATTCTCCTCATATATTTACACCTTTTGAAGCTCTTCATATTTTTCACACCTTTTCAGGCTCTTCATGTTTTTCAACACCGCTTCTTGGTCCTCCTATTTTTCAGACCATTTCATGCTCCTCATATTTTTCACACCTTTTGAAGCTCTTCATATTTTTAACACCTTTTCAGCCTCTTCATGTTTTTCAACATCAGTTCATGCTCCTCCTAATTTTCAGACCGTTTCGTCCTCCTCATATTTTTAACACCTTTAGAAACTCTTCATATTTTTCACACCTTTTCAGGCTCTTCATGTTTTTCAACACCGTTTCATGATCTTCCTATTTTTCAGACCGTTTCGTTCTCCTCATATTTTTGACACTATTTGAAGCTCTTCATATTTTTCGCACGTTTTCAGGCTCTTCATGTTTTTCAACACCGTTTCATGATCCTCCTATTTTTCAGACCGTTTCATGCTCCTCATATTTTTGACACCTTTTGTAGCTCTTCATATTTTTCACACGTTTCAAGCTCTTCATGTTTTTCAACAACGCTTCATGCTCCGCCTATTTTTCAGACCATTTCATTCTCCTCATATTTTTGACACCTTTTGAAGGTCTTCAGATATTTCACACCTTTTCAGGCTCTTCATTTTTTTCAACACCACTTTATGCTCCTACTATTTTTCAGATCGTTTCATGCTCTTCTCATTTTGACACATTTTAAAGCTCTTCATATTTTTCACATCTTTCGAAGCTCTTCATATTTTTCACACCTTTTCAGGATCTTCATGATTTTCCACACCACTTCATGCTCCTCCTATTTTTCAGACCCTCATGCTCATTGCTTTTTTGAAACCTTTTGAAGCTCTTCATATTTTTCACACCTTTTGAAGCTCTTCATATTTCTCACATTTTTTAAGCTCTTCATATTTTTCACACGTTTTCAGACTCTTCTTGTTTTTCAACACGGCTTCATGCTCCTGCTATTTTTCCGACCGTTTCATACTCCTCATATATTTGACACGTTTTGAGTCTCTTCATATTTTTCACACCTTTTCAGGCTCTTCATATTTTTGAACACCGCTTCATGCTCCTGCTATTTTTCAGACCGTTTCATGCTCCTCATATTTTTGACACCTTTTGAAGCTCTTCATATTTTTCACACCTTTTCAGGTTCTTAATGTTTTTGAACACCACTTCATGCTCCTCCTATTTTTCAGACCGTTTCATACTCCTCATATTTTTGACACCTATTGAAGCTCTTCATATTTCTCACACAATTTCAGGCTTTTCATGTTTTTCAACACCGCTTCATGCTCCTATTTTTCAGACCGTTTCATGCTCATTTCATTTTTGAACACCTTTTGAAGCTTTTCATATTTTTCACACCTTTTCAGGCTCTTCATGGTCCTGAATGCCGCTTCATGCTCCTCCTAATTTTCAGAACGTATCATGCTCCTCATATATTTCACAGCTTTTGAAGCTCCTCATATTTTTCACACCTTTTCAGGCTCTTCATGTTTTTCCACACCACTTCATGCTCCTCCTTTTTTGCAGACGGTTTCATGCTCCTCATGTATTTCATGCCTTTTGAAGCTCTTCATATTTTTCCCACCTTTTCAGGCTCTCCATGTTTTTGATAACCATTTCATGCTCCTCCTATTTTTCAGACGGTTTCATTCTCCTCATATATTTACACCTTTTGAAGCTCTTCATATTTTTCACACCTTTTCAGGCTCTTCATGTTTTTCAACACCGCTTCTTGGTCCTCCTATTTTTCAGACCATTTCATGCTCCTCATATTTTTCACACCTTTTGAAGCTCTTCATATTTTTAACACCTTTTCAGGCTCTTCATGTTTTTCAACACCTCTTCATGCTCCTCCTCTTTTGCAGACCGTTTCATGCTCCTCATGTATTTCACGCCTTTGGAAGCTCTTCATATTTTTCCCACTTTTTCAGGCTCTCCATGTTTTTGATCACCTTTTCATGCTCCTCCTATTTTTCAGACCGTTTCATGCTCCTCATGTATTTCACACATTTTGAAGCTCTTCATATTTTTCACACGTTTTCAGACTCCTCATGTTTTTCCACTTCGCTTCATGCTCCTGCTATTTTCCGACCGTTTCATACTCCTCATATTTTTGACACGTTTTGAGTCTCTTCATATTTTTCACACCTTTTTAGGCTCTTCATATTTTTGAACACCGCTTCATGCTCCTCCTATTTTTCCGACCGTTTCATGCTCCTCATATATTTGACACCTTTTGAAGCTCTTCATATTTTTCACACCTTTTCAGGTTCTTAATATTTTTGAACACCACTTCATACTCCTCCTATTTTTCAGACCGTATCATGCTCCTCATGTATTTCACACATTTTGAAGCTCTTCATATTTTTCACTCCTTTTCAGGCTCTTCATGTTTTTGAACACCGCTTCATGCTCCTCTATTTTTCAAACCGTTTCATGCTCCTCATGTATTTCACACCTTTTGAAGCTCTTCATATGTTTCACACCTTTTCAGGCTCTTCATGTTTTTCAACACGGCTTCATGCTCCTCCTATTTTTCAGACCGTTTCATGCTCCTCATATTTTTCACACCTTTTGAAGCTCTTCATATTTTTCACACCTTTTCAGGCTCTTCATGTTTTTCAACACTGCTTCATGCTTCCCCTCTTTTTCAGACGGTTTCATGCACATCTCTTTTTTGACACCTTTTGAAGTTCTTCATATTTTTCATACCTTTTGAAACTCTTCATATTTTTTACACGTTTTCAGGCTCTTCATGTTTTTCAACACCGCTTCTTGCTCCTCCTATTTTTCAGACCGTTTCATGCTCCTCATTTATTTCACACCTTTTGAAGCTCTTCATATTTTCCAAGCCTTTTCAGGCTCTTCATGTTTTTGAACACCGCTTCATGCTCCTCCTATTTTTCAGGTCATTTCATGCTCCTCATATTTTTGAAACCTTTTGAAGCTCTTCATATGTTTCACACCTTTTCAGGCTCTTCATGTTTTTCAACACGGCTTCATGCTCCTCCTATTTTTCAGACCGTTTCATGCTCCTCATATTTTTCACACCTTTTGAAGCTCTTCATATTTTTCACACCTTTTCATGCTCTTCATGTTTTTGAACACCGCTTCATGCTGCTCCTATTTTAAAAACCGTTTCATGCTCATAATTTTTTTCACACCTTTTGAAGCTCTTCATATTTTTGACACCTTTTCAGGCTCTTCATGTTTTTGAACACCGTTTCATGCTCCTCCTATTTTTCACACAGTTTCATGCTCCTCATATTTTTGACACCTTTTGAAACTCTTCATATATTTCACACCTTTTCAGGCTCTGCATGTTTTTCAACATCGCTTCATGCTCCTCCTACTTTTCAGACCGTTTCATGCTCCTCATAATTTTGTCACCTTTTGAAGCTCTTCATATATTTCACACCTTTTCAGGCTCTTCATTTTTTTGAACACCACGTCATGCTCCTCCTGTTTTTCAGACCGTTTCATGCTTCTCTCATTTTTGACAATTTTGAAGCACTTCATATTTTCACACCTTTTGAAGCTTTTCATATTTTTCACACATTTTGAGGCTCTTCATGTTTTTCACCACCGTTTCATGCTCATCCTTTTTTCCAGTCCGTTTCATGCTCTTCATATTTTTGACACGTTTTGAAGCTCTTCATATATTTCTCACCCTTTGAATTTCTTCATATTTTTCACACGATTTCGGGCTCTTCATCTTTTTCAACACCACTTCATGCTTCTCCTATTTTTCAGACCGTTTCATGCTCGTCATATTTTTGACACCTTTTGAAGCTCTTCATATTTTTCACACCTTTTCATGCTCTTCATGTTTTTGAACACCGCTTCATGATGCTCCTATTTTCCAGACCGTTTCATGCTCTTCGTATTTTTGACACCTTTTGAAGCTCTTCATATTTTTCACACCTTTTGAAGCTCTTCATATTTTTCACACGTTTTCAGGCTCTTCATGTTTTTAACCACCGCTTCATGCTCATCCTATTTTCCATACCGTTTCATGCTCCTGACATTTTTGACACGTTTTGAAGCTCTTCATATTTTTCACACCTTTTGAAGCTCTTCATATTTTTGACACCTTTTCAGGCTCTTCATGTTTTTGAACACGGTTTCATGCTCCTCCTATTTTTTACACCTTTTGAAGCTCTTCATATTTTTCACACCTTTTCACGCTATTCATGTTTTTGAACACGGTTTCATGCTCCTCCTATTTTTCAGACCGTTTCATGCTCCTCATATTTTTGACACCTTTTGAAGCTCTTCATATTTTTCACACCTTTTCAGGCTCTTCATGTTTTTCAACACTGCTTCATGCTTCCCCTCATTTTCAGACGGTTTCATGAACATCTCTTTTTTGACACCTTTTGAAGTTCTTCATATTTTTCAAAACTTTTGAAACTCTTCATATTTTTCACACGTTTTCAGGCTCTTCATGTTTTTCAACACCGCTTCTTGCTCCTCCTATTTTTCAGACCGTTTCATGCTCATCTCTTTTTTTACACCTTTTGAAGCTCTTCATATTTTTCACACCTTTTCAGGCTCTTCAGGATTTTCAGCACCAGTTCATGCTCCTCCTATTTTTCAGACCGTTTCATGCTCATCTCATTTTTGACAGCTTTTGAAGCTCTTCATATTTTTCACACCTTTTCAGGCCCTTCAGGTTTTTCAGCTCCACTTCATGCTCCTCCTATTTTTGAGACCGTTTCATGCTGCTCAAATTTTTTACACCTTTTGATGTTCTTCATATTTTTCACACCTTTTCAGGCTCTTCATGTTTTTGAACACAGCTTCATGCTCCTCCTATTTTTCAGACCGTTTCATTCTCCTCATATATTTGACACATTTTGAAGCTCTTCCTATTTTTCCACACCTTTTCAGGCTCTTCATGGTTTTCCACACCGTTTAATGCTCCTCCTATTTTTCAGACCGTTTCATGCTCATCTAATTTTTGAGACCTTTTGAAGCTCTTCATATTTTTCACATTTTTGAAGCTCTTCATATTTTTCACACCTTTTCAGGCTCTTCATGATTTTCAACACCGCTTAATGCTCCTCCTATTTTTCAGACCGTTTCATGCTCATCTCATTTTTGACACCTTTTGAAGCTCTTCATAATTTTCACACCTTTTCAGGCTCTTCATATTTTTCGCACCTTTTCAGGCTCTTCATGTTGTTGAACACAGCTTCATGCTCCTTCTATTTTTCAGACCGTTTAATGCTCCTCATAATTTTGACACCTTTTTAAGCTCTTCATATTTTTCACCCATTTTCAGGCTCTTTATGTTTTTGAACACCGCTTCATGCTCCTGCTATTTTTCAGACCGTTTCATGCTCATCTCATTTGACAGCTTTTGAAGCTCTTATATTTTTCACACCTTTTGAAGCTCTTCATATTTTTCACACATTTTCAGGCTCTTCATGTTTTTCAACACCGCTTCTTGCTCCTCCTATTTTTCAGACCGTTTCATGCTCCTCATATTTTGACACGTTTTGAAGCTCTTCATATTTTTCACACCTTTTCAGGCTCTTCATGTTTTTGAACACCGTTTCATGCTCCGCCTATTTTTCAGACCGTTTCATTCTCCTCATATTTTTGACACCTTTTGAAGCTCTTCATATTTTTCACACCTTTTGAAGCTCTTCATATTTTTCACACCATTTCAGGCTCTTCATGTTTTTCAACACCGCTTCATGCTCCTGCTATTTTTCAGACCATTTCATACTCCTCATATTTTTCACATTTTTTAAGGCTCTTCATATTTTTCACACCTTTTCAGGCTCTTCATGTTTTTGAACACGGTTTCATGATCCTCCTATTTTTCAGAAAGTTTCATGCTCCTTATATTTTTGACACCTTTTAAACCTCTTCATATTTTTCCCACCTTTTCAGGCTCTTCATGTTTTTCAACACCAGTTCATGCTCCTCCTCTTTTTCAGAAAGTTTCATGCTCCTCATATTTTTGAATCCTTTTGAAGCTCTTCATATTTTTCTCACATTTTCAGGCTCTTCCTGTTTTTCAACACCATTTCATGCTCCTCTTATTTTTCAGACCGTTTCATGTTGCTCCTATTTTTCAGACCGTTTCATGATCCTCATATTTTTGAAACCTTTTGAAGCTCTTCATATTTTTCACATCTTTTCAAGCTCTTCAAGATTTTCAACAACGCTTCTTGCTCCTCCTTTTTTCAGACCGTTTCATGCTCATCTCATTTTTGACAGCTTTTGAAGCTCTTCATATTTTTCACACCTTTTCAGGCTCTTCATGTTTTTGAACACCGCTTCATGCTCCTCCTTTTTTTCAGACCGTTTCTTTCTCCTCTTATATTTGACACTTTTTGAAGCTCTTCATATTTTTCACACCTTTTCAGGCTCTTCATGTTTTTGAACACCGATCCATGCTCCTCCTATTTTTCAGACCGTTTCATGCTCCTCATGTTTTTCACACCTTTTGAAGCTCTTCATATTTTTCACACCTTTTCAGGCTCTTCAGGATTTTCAGCACCAGTTCATGCTCCTCCTATTTTTCAGACCGTTTCATGCTCATCTCATTTTTTACACCTTTTGAAGCTCTTCATATTTTTCACACATTTTCAGGCTCTTCAGGATTTTCAGCACCAGTTCATGCTCCTCTTATTTTTCAGACCGTTTCATGTTGCTCCTATTTTTCAGACCGTTTCATGATCCTCATATTTTTGAAACCTTTTGAAGCTCTTCATATTTTTCACATCTTTTCAAGCTCTTCAAGATTTTCAACAACGCTTCTTGCTCCTCCTTTTTTCAGACCGTTTCATGCTCATCTCATTTTTGACAGCTTTTGAAGCTCTTCATATTTTTCACAGCTTTTCAGGCTCTTCATGTTTTTGAACACCGCTTCATGCTCCTCCTTTTTTACAGACCGTTTCTTTCTCCTCTTATATTTGACACTTTTTGAAGCTCTTCATATTTTTCACACCTTTTCAGGCTCTTCATGTTTTTGAACACCGATCCATGCTCCTCCTATTTTTCAGACCGTTTCATGCTCCTCATATTTTTCACACCTTTTGAAGCTCTTCATATTTTTCACACCTTTTCAGGCTCTTCAGGATTTTCAGCATCAGTTCATGCTCCTCCTATTTTTCAGACCGTTTCATGCTCATCTCATTTTTACACCTTTTGAAGCTCTTCATATTTTTCACACCTTTTCAGGCTCTTCAGGATTTTCAGCACCAGTTCATGCTCCTCCTATTTTTCAGACCGTTTCATGTTCATCTCATTTTTGACAGCTTTTGAAGCTCTTCATATTTTTCACACCTTTTCAGGCTCTTCATGTTTTTGAACACCGCTTCATGCTCCTCCTTTTTTTCAGACCGTTTCTTTCTCCTCATATATTTGACACTTTTTGAAGCTCTTCATAATTTTCACACCTTTTCAGGCTCTTCATGTTTTTGAACACCGATTCATGCTCCTCCTATTTTTCAGACCGTTTCATGCTCCTCATATTTTTCACACCTTTTGAAGCTCTTCATATTTTGCACACCTTTTCAGGCTCTTCAGGTTTTTCAGCTCCACTTCATGCTCCTCCTATTTTTCAGATCGTTTCATGCTGCTCAAATTTTTTACACCTTTTGATGCTCTTCATATTTTTCACACTTTTTCAGGCTCTTCATGTTTTTGAACACAGCTTCATGCTCCTCATATTTTTCAGATCGTTTCATGCTCCTCCTATTTTCCAACCGTTTCTTGCTCCTCATATTTTTGGCACTTTTTGAAGCTCTTCATCTTTTTCACACCTTTTCTGGCTCTTCATGTTTTTGAACACAGCTTCATGCTCCTCCAATTTTTCAGACCGTTTCATGCTCGTCATATTTTTCACACCTTTTAAAGCTCTTCATATTTTTCACACCTTTTCAGGCTCTTCATGTTTTTCAGCTCCACTTCATGCTCCTCCTAATTTTCAGACCGTTTCATGCTGCTCTCATTTTTTACACCTTTTGAAGCTCTTCATATTTTTCACACCTTTTCAGGCTCTTCATGTTTTTCAACACAGCTTCATGCTCCTCCTATTTTTCAGATCGTTTCATACTACTCCTATTTTTCAGACCGTTTCTTGCTCCTCATATTTTTGACACTTTTTGAAGCTCTTCATATTTTTCACACCTTGTCTGGCTCTTCATGTTTTTCAACACAGCTTCATGCTCCTCCTATTTTTCAGACCGTTTCATTCTCCTCAAGTTTTTGACACCTGTTGAAGCTCTTCACATTTTTTCACACCATTTCAGGCTCTTCCCGATTTTCAACACCGATTCATGATCCTCCTATTTTTCAGTCCGTTTCATGCTCTTCCTATTTTTCAGACCGTTTCATGCTCCTCCTATTTTTCAGACCGTTTCATTCTCCTCATATATTTGACACATTTTGAAGCTCTTCCTATTTTTCCACACCTTTTTAGGCACTTCATGTTTTTCAGCTCCACTTCATGCTCCTCCTATTTTTCAGACCGTTTCATGCTGCTCTCATTTTTTACACCTTTTGAAGCTCTTCATATTTTTCACACCTTTTCAGGCTCTTCATGTTTTTCAACACAGCTTCATGCTCCTCCTATTTTTCAGATCGTTTCATACTACTCCTATTTTTCAGACCGTTTCTTGCTCCTCATATTTTTGACACTTTTTGAAGCTCTTCATATATTTCACACCTTTTGAAGCTCTTCATAATTTTCACACGATTTCAGGCTCTTCATGTTTTTCAACAAGATTTCATGCTCCTCCTATTTTTCAGACCGTTTCAAGCTCCTCATGTATTTCACACCATTTGAAGCTCTTCATATTTTTCACACCTTTTCAGGCTCTTCATTTTTTTCAACACCGCTTCATGCTCCTCCTATCTTTCAGACCATTTCATGCTCATCTCATTTTTGACACATTTTGAAGCTCTTCATATATTTCACACCTTTTTAAGCTCTTCAGAATTTTCACACGTTTTCAGGCTCTTCATGTTTTTCAACACGGCTTCATGCTCCTCCTATTTTTCTGATCGTTTCCCTCTTCTCATATGTTTCACACCTTTTGAAGCTCTTCATGTTTTTTAACACCGTTTCATGCTCCTCCTATTTTTCAGACCGTTTCATGCCCCTCATATTTTTGACACCATTTGAAGCTCTTCATATACTTCACACCTTTTCAGGCTCTTCATGTTCTTTAACACCGCTTCATGCTCCTCCTATTTTTCAGACCGTTTCAATCTCCTCATATATATGACACCTTTTGAAGCTCTTCATATTTTTCACACCTTTTCTGGCTCTTCATGTTTTTGAACTCCGTTTCTTGCTCCTCCAATATTTCAGACCGTTTCATTCTCCTCATGTTTTTGACACCTTTTGAAACTCTTCATATTTTTCACACATTTTCAGGCTCTTCATGTTTTTCAACACCGCTTCATGCTCCTCCTATTTTTCAGACAGTTTCATGCTCCTCATATTTTTCACACCTTTTGAAGCTTGACATAATTGCACAGCTTTTCAGGCTCTTCATGTTTTTGAATACCGCTTCATGCTCCTCCTATTTTTCAGACCGTTTCATGCTCCTTATATTTTTGACACCTTTTGAAGCTCTTCATATTTTTCACACCTTTTCAGGCTCTTCATGTTTTTCAACACCACTTCATGCTCCTCCTATTTTTCCGACCGTTTCATGCTCATCTCATTTTTGACACGTTTTGAAGATCTTCATATTTTTCACAAATTTTCATGCTCTTCATATTTTTGAACACAGTTTCATGCTCCTTCTATTTTTCAGACCGTTTCATGCTCCTCATACTTTTCACACCTTTTGAAGCTCTTCATATTTTTCACACCTTTTCTGGCTCTTCATATTTTGAATACCGCTTCATGCTCCTCCTATTTTTCAGACCGTTTCATGCTCCTCATATATATGACACCTTTTGAAGCTCTTCATATTTTTCACACCTTTTCAGGCTCTTCATGTTTTTGAACACCACTTCATGCTCCTCCTATTTTTCAGACCATTCATGCTCCTCCTATTTTTGACAACCTTTGAAGCTCTTCATATTTTTCACACCTTTTCTGGCTCTTCATGTTGTTGAACTCCGTTTCTTGCTCCTCCAATATTTCAGACCGTTTCATTCTCCTCATATTTTTGACACCTTTTGAAGCTCTTCATATTCTTCACACCTTTTCAGGCTCTTCATGTTTTTCAACACCACTTCATGCTCCTCCTATTTTTCAGACCGTTTCATGCTCCTCATATTTTTGACACCTTTTGAAGCTCTTCATATTTTTCACACATTTTCTGGCTCTTTATGTTTTTGAACACCATTTCTTGCTCCTCCTATTTTTCAGACCGTTTCATGCTCCGTATATTTTTGACACCTTTTGAAGATCTTCATATTTTTGACACCTTTTCAGGCTCTTCATGTTTTTCAACACCGCTTCATGCTCCTCCTATTTTTCAGACCGTTCATGCTCCTCATATTTTTGACAACTTTTGTAGCTCTTCATATTTTTCACACCTTTTCTGGCTCTTCATGTTTTTGAACTCCGTTTCTTGCTCTTCCAATTTTTCAGACCGTTTCATGCCCCTCATATTTTTGACACCTTTTGAAGCTCTTCATATTTGTCACACATTTTCAGTCTCTTCATGTTTTTCAACACCGCTTCATGCTCCTCCTATTTTTCACACCGTACATGCTCCTCATATTTTTCACACCTTTGGAAGCTCTTCATATTTTTCACACCTTTTCACGTTCTTCATGTTTTTCAACACCGCTTCATGCTTCTCCTATTTTTCAGAGCGTGTCATGCTCCTCATAATTTTGACACCTTTTGAAGCTCTTCATATTTTTCACACCTTTTCAGGCTCTTCATGTTTTTCAACACCACTTCATGCTCCTCCTATTTTTCCGACCGTTTCATGCTCATCTCATTTTTGACACGTTTTGAAGATCTTCATATTTTTCACAAATTTTCATGCTCTTCATATTTTCGAACACAGTTTCATGCTCCTTCTATTTTTCAGACCGTTTCATGCTCCTCATACTTTTCACACCTTTTGAAGCTCTTCATATTTTTCACACCTTTTCTGGCTCTTCATATTTTGAATACCGCTTCATGCTCCTCCTATTTTTCAGACCGTTTCATGCTCCTCATATATATGACACCTTTTGAAGCTCTTCATATTTTTCACACCTTTTCAGGCTCTTCATGTTTTTGAACACCACTTCATGCTCCTCCTATTTTTCAGACCATTCATGCTCCTCCTATTTTTGACAACCTTTGAAGCTCTTCATATTTTTCACACCTTTTCTGGCTCTTCATGTTGTTGAACTCCGTTTCTTGCTCCTCCAATATTTCAGACCGTTTCATTCTCCTCATATTTTTGACACCTTTTGAAGCTCTTCATATTCTTCACACCTTTTCAGGCTCTTCATGTTTTTCAACACCACTTCATGCTCCTCCTATTTTTCAGACCGTTTCATGCTCCTCATATTTTTGACACCTTTTGAAGCTCTTCATATTTTTCACACATTTTCTGGCTCTTTATGTTTTTGAACACCATTTCTTGCTTCTCTTATTTTTCAGACCGTTTCATGCTCCGTATATTTTTGACACCTTTTGAAGATCTTCATATTTTTGACACCTTTTCAGGCTCTTCATGTTTTTCAACACCGCTTCATGCTCCTCCTATTTTTCAGACCGTTCATGCTCCTCATATTTTTGACAACTTTTGTAGCTCTTCATATTTTTCACACCTTTTCTGGCTCTTCATGTTTTTGAACTCCGTTTCTTGCTCTTCCAATTTTTCAGACCGTTTCATGCCCCTCATATTTTTGACACCTTTTGAAGCTCTTCATATTTGTCACACATTTTCAGTCTCTTCATGTTTTTCAACACCGCTTCATGCTCCTCCTATTTTTCACACTGTACATGCTCCTCATATTTTTCACACCTTTGGAAGCTCTTCATATTTTTCACACCTTTTCACGTTCTTCATGTTTTTCAACACCGCTTCATGCTTCTCCTATTTTTCAGAGCGTGTCATGCTCCTCATATTTTTGACACCTTTTGAAGCTCTTCATATTTTTCACACCTTTTCAGGCTCTTCATGTTTTTCAACACAACTTCATTCTTCTCCTATTTTTCAGACCGTTTCATGTTCCTCATATTTTTGACACCTTTTGAAGCTCTTCATATGTTTCACACCTTTTGAAGCTCTTCATATTTTTTAACACCGTTTCATGCTCCTCCTATTTTTCAGACCGTTTCATGCCCCTCATATTTTTGACACCTTTTGAAGCTCTTCATATTTTTCACACCTTTTCAGGGTCTTCATGTTTTTCTACACCACTTCATGCTCCCCCTTTTTTCAGACCGTTTCCTGCTCCTCATATTTTTGACACCTTTTGAAGCTCTTCATATTTTTCACATCTTTTCCGGTTCTTCATGTTTTTGAACACTGCTTCATGCTCCTCCTATTTTTCAGACCGTTTCATGCTCCTCATTTATTTCACACCTTTAGAAGCTGTTCATATTTTTCACAGCTTTTCAGTCTTTTCATGTTTTTGAACACCGTTTCATGCTTCTCCCATTTTTCAGAACATTTCATGCTCCTCATATTTTTGAGACCTTTTGAAGCTCTTCATATTTTTCACACCTTTTCAGGCTCCCCATGTTTTTCAACACGGCTTCATGTTCCTCCTGTTTTTCAGACCGTTTCATGCTCCTCATATTTTTGACACCTTTTGAAGCTCTTCATATGTTTCACACCTTTTGAAGTTCTTCATGTTTTTTAACACCGTTTCATACTGCTCCTATTTTTCCGACCGTTTCATGCTCCTCATATGTTTCACACCTTCTGAAGCTCTTCATGTTTTTTAACACCTTTTCATGCTCCTCCTATATTTCAGACCGTTTCATGCTCCTCCTGTATTTCCAACCTTTTGAAGCTCTTCATATTTTTCACACCTTTTCAGACTCTTCATGTTTTTGAACACCGTTTAATGCTCCTCCTATTTTTCAAACCGTTTCAGGCTCCTCATATTTTTGACACCTTTTGAAGCTCTTCATATTTTACCCACCCTTTCAGGCTCTTCATGTTTTTCAACACCGCTTCATGCTCCTCTTATTTTTCAGACCGTTTCATGCTCTCCATGTATTTCCAACCCTTTGAAGCTCTTCATATTTTTCACACCTTTTCAGGCTCTTCATGTTTTTGAACACAGTTTCATGCTCCTCCTATTATTCAGACCGTTTCATGCTCCTCATAATTTTCACACCTTTTGAAGCTCTTCATATTTTTCACACCTTTTCCAGTTCTTCATGTTTTTGAACACTGCTTCATGCTCCTCCTATTTTTCAACTGTTTCATGCTCCTCATGTATTTCACACCTTTTGAAGTGCTTCATATATTTCGCATGTTTTCAGTCTCTTCATGTTTTTCAAAACCAATTCATGCTCCTCCTATTTTTCAGACTGTTTCATGCTCCTCAAATTTTTGACACCTTTTGAAGCTCTTCATATATTTTCCACCTTTTCAGGCTCTTCATTTTTCTGAACTCCGCTTCATGCTCCTCCTTTTCTTCAGACCGTTTCATGCTCATCTCATTTTTGACATCTCTTGAAGCTCTTCATATTTTTCACACGTTTTGAATCTCTTCATATTTTTCATATTTTTGAAGCTCTTCATATTTTTCACACGTTTTCAGGCTCTTCATGTTTTTCAATACCACTTCATGCTCCTCCTATTTTTCAGACCGTTTCATGCTCATCTCATTTTTGACACCTTTTGATGCACTTCATATTTTTCACAACTTTTGCAGCTCTTCGTATATTTCACACCTTTTCAGGCTCTTCATGTTTTCAACACCACTTCATGCTCCTCCTATTTTTCAGACCCTTTCATTCTAAACTAATTTTGACACCGTATGAAGCTCTTCATGTTTTTCACACCTTTTCATGCTCTTTATGTTTTTGAACACTGGTTCATGCTCCTCCTATTTTTCAACCCGTTTCACGCTCCTCCTGTTTTTTACACCTTTTGAAGCTCTTCATATTTTTCACAATTTTTCAGTCTTTGCATTTTTTTGAACACCGCTTCATGCTCCTCCTATTTTTTAGACCGTTTCATGCTCATCTCATTTTTGTCACATTTTGAAGCTTTTCATATTTTTTACACCTTTTGAAGCTCTTCATATTTTTCACACGCGTTCAGGCTCTTCATTTTTTTGAACACCGCTTCATGCTCGTTTATTTGCAGACCGTTTCATGCTCCTCATATTTTTGGTACCTTTTGAAGCTCTTCATATTTTTCACACCTTTTCAGGCTCTTCATGTTTTTCAACACAACTTCATGCTCCTCCTATTGCAGACAGTATCATGCTCCTCATATTTTTGACACCTTTTGAAGCTCTTCATATTTCTCACACCTTTTCAGGCTCTTCATGTTTTTGAACACCACTTCATGCTCCTCCTATTTTTCAGACCGTTTCATGCTCCTCATGTATTTCACACCTTTTGAGGCTCTTCATATTTTTAACACCTTTTCAGGCTCTTCATGATTTTCAACACCGCTTCATGCTCCTCGTATTTTTCAGACACTTTCATGCTCATGTCATTTTTGACACATTTTGAATCTCTTCACATTTTTCACACCTATTGAAACTCTTCATATTTTTCATAACTTTGAAACTCTTCATATTTTTCACACGTTTTCAGGCTCTTCATCTTTTTCAACACCGCTTCATGCTCCTGCTATTTTCCAGACCGTTTCATGCTCCTCATATTTTTGACACGTTTTGAGGCTCTTCATATTTTTCACACCTTTTCAAGCTCTTCATGTTTTTGAACAACGTTTCATGATCCTCCTATTTTTCAGAACGTTTCATGCTCCTCATATTTTTGACACCTTTTAAAGCTCTTCATATTTTTCACACCTTTCAAGCTCTTCGTGTTTTTCAAAACACCGCTTCATGCTCCTCCTATTTTTCAACTGTTTCTTGCTC
The DNA here is from genome assembly GCF_033118175.1 of Dama dama. NCBI lineage: Eukaryota > Metazoa > Chordata > Mammalia > Artiodactyla > Cervidae > Dama > Dama dama. Next base: position 101,873,745 of record NC_083692.1, read on the forward strand.
CGCATGTATTTCACACCTTTTGAAGCGCTTCATATATTTCACATGTTTTCAGGCTCTTCAAGTTTTTCAAAACCAATTCATGCTCCTCCTATTTTTTAGACTGTTTCATGTTCCTCAAATTTTTGACACCTTTTGAAGCTCTTCATATATTTTCCACCTTTTCAGGCTCTTCAGTTTTGTGAACTCCGCTTCATGCTCCTCCTTTTCTTCAGACCGTTTCATGCTCATATCATTTTTGACATCTTTTGAAGCTCTTCGTATTTTTCACACCTTTTGAATCTCTTCATATTTTTCATATTTTTGAAGCTCTTCATATTTTTCACACGTTTTCAGGCTCCTCATGTTTTTCTACACCGCTTCATGCTTCTCCTGTTATTCAGACCGTTTCATGCTACTCATATTTTTGACACATTTTGAAGCTCTTCATATTTTTCACATCTTTTCAGGCTCTTCATGTTTTTCAACACCACCTCATGCTCCTCGTATTTTTCAGACCTTTTCATGCTCCTCATATTTTTGACACCTTTTGAAGCTCTTCATATTTTTCACACCTTTTGAAGCTCTTCGTATTTTTCACACCTTTTCAGGCTCTTCATGTTTTTCAACACCGCTTCATGCTCCTCCTATATTTCACAACTTTTGAAGCTCTTCATATTTTTCACACCTTTTCAGGCTCTTCATGTTTTTCAACACCACTTCATGCTGCTCCTATTTTTCAGACCGTTTCATGCTCCTCATATTTTTGAAAGCTTTTGAAGCTCTTCATATTTTTCACACCTTTTCAGGCACTTCATATTTTTCAACACCGCTTCATGATCCTCCTATTTTTCAGACCGTTTCATGCCCCTCATGTATTTCACACCTTTTGAAGCTCTTCATATTTTTCACACGTTTTCAGGCTCCTCATGTTTTTCATCAATGCTTCATGCTCCTTCTCTTTTTCAGACCGTTTCATACTCCTCATATTTTTCACACCTTTTGAAGCTCTTCATATTTTTCACACCTTTTCAGGCTCTTCACTTTTTTCAACACCGTCTCATGCTCCTCCTATTTTTCAGACAGTTTCATGCTCCTAATGTATTTCACATCTTTTGAAGCTCTTCATATTTTTCACACCGTTTCAGGCTCTTCATGTTTTTGAACACCGCTTCATGCTCCTCCTATTTTATACACCGTTTCATGCTCCTAATGTATTTCACACCTTTTGTAGATCTTCATATATTTTACACCTTTTCAAGCTCTTCATGTTTTTGAACAGCACTTCATGCTCCTCCTATTTTTCAGACAGTTTCATGCTCCTCATGTATTTCACATCTTTTGAAGCTCTTCGTATTTTTCACACCTTTTCAGGCTCTTCATGTTTTTGAACACCGCTTCATGCTCCTCCTATTTTTCAAACCGTTACATGCTCCACATATTTTTGACACCTTTTGAAGCTCTTTATTTTTCACACCTTTTCAGGCTCTTCATGATTTTGAACACCACTTCATGCACCTCCTATTTTTCAGACAGTTTCATGATCCTCATGTATTTCACACCTTTTGAAGCTCTTCATATTTTTCACACCTTTTCAGGCTCTTCGTGATTTTCAAACCCGTTTCATGCTCGTCCTATTTTTCAGACCGTTTCATGCTCCTCATATTTTTGACCTCTTTTGAAGCTCCTAATATTTTTCACACCTTTTGAAGCTCTTCATATATTTCACACCTTTTCAGGCTCTTCATGTTTATGAACATCGCTTCATGCTCCTCCTATAATTCAGACGGTTTCATGCTCCTCCGATATTTCACTCCTTTTGAAGCTCTTCATATTTTACACACCTTTTCAGGCTCTTCATGATTTTCAACCCCACTTCATGCTCCTCCTATATTTCAGACCGTTTCATGTTCCTCATATTTTGGACACCTTTTGAAGCTCTTCATATTTTCCACACCTTTTCAGGCTCTTCATGTTTTTCAACACGGCTTCATGCTCCTCTTATTTTTCAGAGCATTTCGTGCTCCTCATATTTTTCACAGCTTTTGAAGCTCTTCATAGTTTTCACACCTTTTCAGGCTCTTCATGTTTTTCAACACCACGTCATGCTCCTCCTATATTTCAGACCCTTTCATGCTCCTCATATTTTTGACACCTTTTGAAGCTCTTCATATTTTTCACACCGTTTCAGGCTCTTCATGTTTTTGAACACCGCTTCATGCTCCTCCTATTTTATACACCGTTTCATGCTCCTAATGTATTTCACACCTTTTATAGATCTTCATATATTTTACACCTTTTCAAGCTCTTCGTGTTTTTGAACAGCACTTCATGCTCCTCCTATTTTTCAGACAGTTTCATGCTCCTCATGTATTTCACATCTTTTGAAGCTCTTCGTATTTTTCACACCTTTTCAGGCTCTTCATGTTTTTGAACACCGCTTCATGCTCCTCCTATTTTTCAAACCGTTACATGCTCCACATATTTTTGACACCTTTTGAAGCTCTTTATTTTTCACACCTTTTCAGGCTCTTCATGATTTTGAACACCACTTCATGCACCTCCTATTTTTCAGACAGTTTCATGATCCTCATGTATTTCACACCTTTTGAAGCTCTTCATATTTTTCATATTTTTGAAGCTCTTCATATTTTTCACACGTTTTCAGGCTCCTCATGTTTTTCTACACCGCTTCATGCTTCTCCTGTTATTCAGACCGTTTCATGCTACTCATATTTTTGACACATTTTGAAGCTCTTCATATTTTTCACATCTTTTCAGGCTCTTCATGTTTTTCAACACCACCTCATGCTCCTCGTATTTTTCAGACCTTTTCATGCTCCTCATATTTTTGACACCTTTTGAAGCTCTTCATATTTTTCACACCTTTTGAAGCTCTTCGTATTTTTCACACCTTTTCAGGCTCTTAATGTTTTTCAACACCGCTTCATGCTCCTCCTATATTTCACAACTTTTGAAGCTCTTCATATTTTTCACACCTTTTCAGGCTCTTCATGTTTTTCAACACCACTTCATGCTGCTCCTATTTTTCAGACCGTTTCATGCTCCTCATATTTTTGAAAGCTTTTGAAGCTCTTCATATTTTTCACACCTTTTCAGGCACTTCATTTTTTTCAACACCGCTTCATGATCCTCCTATTTTTCAGACCGTTTCATGCCCCTCATGTATTTCACACCTTTTGAAGCTCTTCATATTTTTCACACGTTTTCAGGCTCCTCATGTTTTTCATCAATGCTTCATGCTCCTTCTCTTTTTCAGACCGTTTCATGCTCCTCATATTTTTCACACCTTTTGAAGCTCTTCATATTTTTCACACCTTTTCAGGCTCTTCACTTTTTTCAACACCGTCTCATGCTCCTCCTATTTTTCAGACAGTTTCATGCTCCTAATGTATTTCACATCTTTTGAAGCTCTTCATATTTTTCACACCGTTTCAGGCTCTTCATGTTTTTGAACACCGCTTCATGCTCCTCCTATTTTATACACCGTTTCATGCTCCTAATGTATTTCACACCTTTTGTAGATCTTCATATATTTTACACCTTTTCAAGCTCTTCATGTTTTTGAACAGCACTTCATGCTCCTCCTATTTTTCAGACAGTTTCATGCTCCTCATGTATTTCACATCTTTTGAAGCTCTTCGTATTTTTCACACCTTTTCAGGCTCTTCATGTTTTTGAACACCGCTTCATGCTCCTCCTATTTTTCAAACCGTTACATGCTCCACATATTTTTGACACCTTTTGAAGCTCTTTATTTTTCACACCTTTTCAGGCTCTTCATGATTTTGAACACCACTTCATGCACCTCCTATTTTTCAGACAGTTTCATGATCCTCATGTATTTCATACCTTTTGAAGCTCTTCATATTTTTCACACCTTTTCAGGCTCTTCGTGATTTTCAAACCCGTTTCATGCTCATCCTATTTTTCAGACCGTTTCATGCTCCTCATATTTTTGACCTCTTTTGAAGCTCCTAATATTTTTCACACCTTTTGAAGCTCTTCATATATTTCACACCTTTTCAGGCTCTTCATGTTTATGAACATCGCTTCATGCTCCTCCTATAATTCAGACGGTTTCATGCTCCTCCGGTATTTCACTCCTTTTGAAGCTCTTCATATTTTACACACCTTTTCAGGCTCTTCATGATTTTCAACCCCACTTCATGCTCCTCCTATATTTCAGACCGTTTCATGTTCCTCATATTTTGGACACCTTTTGAAGCTCTTCATATTTTCCACACCTTTTCAGGCTCTTCATGTTTTTCAACACGGCTTCATGCTCCTCTTATTTTTCAGAGCATTTCGTGCTCCTCATATTTTTCACAGCTTTTGAAGCTCTTCATAGTTTTCACACCTTTTCAGGCTCTTCATGTTTTTCAACACCACGTCATGCTCCTCCTATATTTCAGACCCTTTCATGCTCCTCATATTTTTGACACCTTTTGAAGCTCTTCATATTTTTCACACCGTTTCAGGCTCCTCCTGTTTTTGAACACCGTTTCATGCTCCTCCTATTTTTCAGACCGTTTCATGCTCCGCATATTTTTGACACCTTTTGGAGCTCCTCATATTTTTCACACCTTTTCAGGCTCTTCAATTTTTTGAACAATGCTACAATGCTCCTCCTATTTTTCAGACCGTTTCATGCTCATCTCATTTGTCACACTTTTTGAAGCTCTTCATATTTTAGACACCTTTTGAGCTCTTCATATTTTTCACACCTTTTGAGGCTCTTCATGTTTTTCAACACCGTTTCATGCTCCTCCTATAATTCAGACGGTTTCATGCTCCTCAAGTCTGTCACTCCTTTTGAAGCTCTTCATATTTTATACACTTTTTCAGGCTCTTCATGATTTTCAACCCCACTTCATGTTCCTCCGATTTTTCAGACCGTTTCATTCTCATCTCATTTTTGACACCTTTTGAAGCTCTTCATATTTTTCACACCTTTTGAAGCTGTTCATATTTTTCACACCTTTTCAGGCTCTTCATGTTTTTGAACACGGTTTCATGCTCCTCCTCTTTTTCAGACCGTTTCATGCTCCTCATATTTTTGACACCTTTAAAAGCTCTTCATATTTTTCACACCTTTTCAGGTTCTTTATGTTTTGAAGACCGTTTCATGGTCCTCCTATTTTTCAGACCGTTTCATGCTCCTCATATTTTTGACACATTTTGAACCTTTTCATATTTTTCACACCTTTTCAGGCTCTTCATGTTTTTCAACACCACTTCATGCTCCTCCTATTTTTCAGACCGTCTCATACTCCTCATATATTTGACACCTTTTGAAGCTCTTCATATTTTTCACGCTTTTTCAGGCTCTTCATGTTTTTCAACACAACTTCATGCTCTTCCTATTTTGCAGACAGTATCATGCTCCTCGTATTTTTGACACCTTTTGAAGCTCTTCATATTTCTCACACCTTTTCAGGCTCTTCATGTTTTTGAACACCACTTCATGCTCCTCCTATTTTTCAGACCGTTTCATGCTCCTCATGTATTTCACACCTTTTGAGGCTCTTCATATTTTTAACACCTTTTCAGGCTCTTCATGATTTTCAACACCGCTTCATGCTCCTCGTATTTTTCAGACCCTTTCATGCTCATGTCATTTTTGACACATTTTGAATCTCTTCACATTTTTCACACCTATTGAAGCTCTTCATATTTTTCATAATTTTGAAACTCTTCATATTTTTCACACGTTTTCAGGCTCTTCATCTTTTTCAACACCGCTTCATGCTCCTGCTATTTTCCAGACCGTTTCATACTCCTCATATTTTTGACACGTTTTGAAGCTCTTCATATTTTTCACACCTTTTCAAGCTCTTCATGTTTTTGAACAACGTTTCATGATCCTCCTATTTTTCAGAACGTTTCATGCTCCTCATATTTTTGACACCTTTTAAAGCTCTTCATATTTTTCACACCTTTCAAGCTCTTCGTGTTTTTGAACACCGCTTCATGCTCCTCCTATTTTTCAACTGTTTCATGCTCCTCATGTATTTCGCACCTTTTGAAGTGCTTCATATATTTCGCATGTTTTCAGTCTCTTCATGTTTTTCAAAACCAATTCATGCTCCTCCTATTTTTCAGACTGTTTCATGCTCCTCAAATATATGACACCTTTTGAAGCTCTTCATATATTTTCCACCTTTTCAGGCTCTTCATTTTTCTGAACTCCGCTTCATGCTCCTCCTTTTCTTCAGACCGTTTCATGCTCATCTCATTTTTGACATCTCTTGAAGCTCTTCATATTTTTCACACCTTTTGAATCTCTTCATATTTTTCATATTTTTGAAGCTCTTCATATTTTTCACACGTTTTCAGGCTCTTCATGTTTTTCAATACCACTTCATGCTCCTCCTATTTTTCAGACCATTTCATGCTCATCTCATTTTTGACACCTTTTGATGCACTTCATATTTTTCACACCTTTTGAAGCTCGTCGTATATTTCACACCTTTTCAGGCTCTTCTAGTTTTCAACACCACTTCATGCTCCTCCTATTTTTCAGACCCTTTCATTCTAAACTAATTTTGACACCTTATGAAGCTCTTCATGTTTTTCACACCTTTTCATGCTCTTTATGTTTTTGAACACCGGTTCATCCTCCTCCTATTTTTCAACCCGTTTCATGCTCCTCCTATTTTTTACACTTTTTGATGCTCTTCATATTTTTCACAATTTTTCAGTCTCTGCATTTTTTTGAACACCGCTTCATGCTCCTCCTATTTTTTAGACCGTTTCATGCTCATCTCATTTTTGACAGATTTTAAAGCTCTTCATATTTTTTACACCTTTTGAAGCTCTTCATATTTTTCACACCTTTTCAGGCTCTTCATGTTTTTCAACACAACTTCATGCTGCTCCTATTTTTCAGACCGTTTCATGCTCCTCATATTTTTTAAAGCGTTTGAAGCTCTTCATATTTTTCACACCTTTTCAGGCTCTTCATATTTTTCAACACCGCTTCATGCTCCTCCTATTTTTCTGAGCGTTTCATTCTCCTCATGTATTTCACACCTTTTGAAGCTCTTCATATTTTCCACACCTTTTGAAGCTCTTCATATTTTTCACACCTTTTGTAGCTCTTCATATTTTTCACACCTTTTCAGGCTCTTCATGTTTTTCAACACCGTTTCATGCTCCTCCTATAATTCAGACGGTTTCATGCTCCTCATGTATTTCACTCCTTTTGAAGCTCTTCATATTTTACACACCTTTTCAGGCTCTTCATGATTTTCAACCCCACTTCATGCTCCTCCGATTTTTCAGACCGTTTCATGCTCATCTCATTTTTGACACCTTTTGAAGCTCTTCATATTTTTCACACCTTTTGAAGCTGTTCATATTTTTAACACCTTTTCAGGCTCTTCATGTTTTTGAACACCTTTTCATGCTCCTCCTATTTTTCAAACCATTTCATGCTCCGCATGTATTTCACAGATTTTGAAGCTCTTTATATTTTTCACACCTTTTCAGGCTCTTCATGTTCTTGAACACCTTTTCATGCTCCTCCTATTTTTCAGACCGTTTTATGCTCCTCGTATTTTTGACACCTTTAGAAGCTCTTCATATTTTTCACACCTTTTGAAGCTCTTCATTTATTTCACACCTTTTCAGGCTCTTCATGTTTTTCAACACCACTTCATGCTCCTCCTATTTTTCAGACCGTTTAATGCTCCGCATGTATTTCACACCTTTTGATGCTCTTTATATTTTTCACACATTTTCAGGCTCTTCATGTTCTTGAACACCTTTTCATTCTCCTCCTATTTTTCAGACTGTTTCATGTTCCTCATGTATTTCACACCTTTGAAGCTCTTCATATTTTTCACACCTTTTCAGACACTTCATGTTTTTCAACACCACCTCATTCTTCTCCTATTTTTCAGACCGTTTCATGCTCCTCATATTTTTGACACCTTTTGAAGCTCTTCATATGTTTCACACCTTTTGAAGTTCTTCATGTTTTTTAACACCGTATCATACTGCTCCTATTTTTCCGACCGTTTCATGCTCCTCATATGTTTCACACCTTCTGAAGCTCTTCATCTTTTTTAACACCTTTTCATGCTCCTCCTATATTTCAGACCGTTACATGCTCCTCCTGTATTTCCAACCTTTTGAAGCTCTTCATATTTTTCACACCTTTTCAGACTCTTCATGTTTTTGAACACCGTTTAATGCTCCTCCTATTTTTCAAACCGTTTCAGGCTCCTCATATTTTTGACACCTTTTGAAGCTCTTCATATTTTACCCACCCTTTAAGGCTCTTCATGTTTTTCAACACCGCTTCATGCTCCTCTTATTTTTCAGACCGTTTCATGCTCTCCATGTATTTCCAACCCTTTGAAGCTCTTCATATTTTTCACACCTTTTCAGGCTCTTCATGTTTTTGAACACAGTTTCATGCTCCTCCTATTATTCAGACCGTTTCATGCTCCTCATAATTTTCACACCTTTTGAAGCTCTTCATATTTTTCACACCTTTTCCAGTTCTTCATGTTTTTGAACACTGCTTCATGCTCCTCCTATTTTTCAACTGTTTCATGCTCCTCATGTATTTCACACCTTTTGAAGTGCTTCATATATTTCGCATGTTTTCAGTCTCTTCATGTTTTTCAAAACCAATTCATGCTCCTCCTATTTTTCAGACTGTTTCATGCTCCTCAAATTTTTGACACCTTTTGAAGCTCTTCATATATTTTCCACCTTTTCAGGCTCTTCATTTTTCTGAACTCCGCTTCATGCTCCTCCTTTTCTTCAGACCGTTTCATGCTCATCTCATTTTTGACATCTCTTGAAGCTCTTCATATTTTTCACACGTTTTGAATCTCTTCATATTTTTCATATTTTTGAAGCTCTTCATATTTTTCACACGTTTTCAGGCTCTTCATGTTTTTCAATACCACTTCATGCTCCTCCTATTTTTCAGACCGTTTCATGCTCATCTCATTTTTGACACCTTTTGATGCACTTCATATTTTTCACAACTTTTGCAGCTCTTCGTATATTTCACACCTTTTCAGGCTCTTCATGTTTTCAACAACACTTCATGCTCCTCCTATTTTTCAGACCCTTTCATTCTAAACTAATTTTGACACCGTATGAAGCTCTTCATGTTTTTCACACCTTTTCATGCTCTTTATGTTTTTGAACACTGGTTCATGCTCCTCCTATTTTTCAACCCGTTTCACGCTCCTCCTGTTTTTTACACCTTTTGAAGCTCTTCATATTTTTCACAATTTTTCAGTCTTTGCATTTTTTTGAACACCGCTTCATGCTCCTCCTATTTTTTAGACCGTTTCATGCTCATCTCATTTTTGTCACATTTTGAAGCTTTTCATATTTTTTACACCTTTTGAAGCTCTTCATATTTTTCACACGCGTTCAGGCTCTTCATTTTTTTGAACACCGCTTCATGCTCGTTTATTTGCAGACCGTTTCATGCTCCTCATATTTTTGGTACCTTTTGAAGCTCTTCATATTTTTCACACCTTTTCAGGCTCTTCATGTTTTTCAACACAACTTCATGCTCCTCCTATTGCAGACAGTATCATGCTCCTCATATTTTTGACACCTTTTGAAGCTCTTCATATTTCTCACACCTTTTCAGGCTCTTCATGTTTTTGAACACCACTTCATGCTCCTCCTATTTTTCAGACCGTTTCATGCTCCTCATGTATTTCACACCTTTTGAGGCTCTTCATATTTTTAACACCTTTTCAGGCTCTTCATGATTTTCAACACCGCTTCATGCTCCTCGTATTTTTCAGACACTTTCATGCTCATGTCATTTTTGACACATTTTGAATCTCTTCACATTTTTCACACCTATTGAAACTCTTCATATTTTTCATAACTTTGAATCTCTTCATATTTTTCACACGTTTTCAGGCTCTTCATCTTTTTCAACACCGCTTCATGCTCCTGCTATTTTCCAGACCGTTTCATGCTCCTCATATTTTTGACACGTTTTGAGGCTCTTCATATTTTTCACACCTTTTCAAGCTCTTCATGTTTTTGAACAACGTTTAATGATCCTCCTATTTTTCAGAACGTTTCATGCTCCTCATATTTTTGACACCTTTTAAAGCTCTTCATATTTTTCACACCTTTCAAGCTCTTCGTGTTTTTCAAAACACCGCTTCATGCTCCTCCTATTTTTCAACTGTTTCTTGCTCCGCATGTATTTCACACCTTTTGAAGCGCTTCATATATTTCACATGTTTTCAGGCTCTTCATGTTTTTCAAAACCAATTCATGCTCCTCCTATTTTTTAGACTGTTTCATGTTCCTCAAATTTTTGACACCTTTTGAAGCTCTTCATATATTTTCCACCTTTTCAGGCTCTTCAGTTTTGTGAACTCCGCTTCATGCTCCTCCTTTTCTTCAGACCGTTTCATGCTCATATCATTTTTGACATCTTTTGAAGCTCTTCGTATTTTTCACACCTTTTGAATCTCTTCATATTTTTCATATTTTTGAAGCTCTTCATATTTTTCACACGTTTTCAGGCTCCTCATGTTTTTCTACACCGCTTCATGCTTCTCCTGTTATTCAGACCGTTTCATGCTACTCATATTTTTGACACATTTTGAAGCTCTTCATATTTTTCACATCTTTTCAGGCTCTTCATGTTTTTCAACACCACCTCATGCTCCTCGTATTTTTCAGACCTTTTCATGCTCCTCATATTTTTGACACCTTTTGAAGCTCTTCATATTTTTCACACCTTTTGAAGCTCTTCGTATTTTTCACACCTTTTCAGGCTCTTCATGTTTTTCAACACCGCTTCATGCTCCTCCTATATTTCACAACTTTTGAAGCTCTTCATATTTTTCACACCTTTTCAGGCTCTTCATGTTTTTCAACACCACTTCATGCTGCTCCTATTTTTCAGACCGTTTCATGCTCCTCATATTTTTGAAAGCTTTTGAAGCTCTTCATATTTTTCACACCTTTTCAGGCACTTCATATTTTTCAACACCGCTTCATGATCCTCCTATTTTTCAGACCGTTTCATGCCCCTCATGTATTTCACACCTTTTGAAGCTCTTCATATTTTTCACACGTTTTCAGGCTCCTCATGTTTTTCATCAATGCTTCATGCTCCTTCTCTTTTTCAGACCGTTTCATGCTCCTCATATTTTTCACACCTTTTGAAGCTCTTCATATTTTTCACACCTTTTCAGGCTCTTCACTTTTTTCAACACCGTCTCATGCTCCTCCTATTTTTCAGACAGTTTCATGCTCCTAATGTATTTCACATCTTTTGAAGCTCTTCATATTTTTCACACCGTTTCAGGCTCTTCATGTTTTTGAACACCGCTTCATGCTCCTCCTATTTTATACACCGTTTCATGCTCCTAATGTATTTCACACCTTTTGTAGATCTTCATATATTTTACACCTTTTCAAGCTCTTCATGTTTTTGAACAGCACTTCATGCTCCTCCTATTTTTCAGACAGTTTCATGCTCCTCATGTATTTCACATCTTTTGAAGCTCTTCGTATTTTTCACACCTTTTCAGGCTCTTCATGTTTTTGAACACCGCTTCATGCTCCTCCTATTTTTCAAACCGTTACATGCTCCACATATTTTTGACACCTTTTGAAGCTCTTTATTTTTCACACCTTTTCAGGCTCTTCATGATTTTGAACACCACTTCATGCACCTCCTATTTTTCAGACAGTTTCATGATCCTCATGTATTTCATACCTTTTGAAGCTCTTCATATTTTTCACACCTTTTCAGGCTCTTCGTGATTTTCAAACCCGTTTCATGCTCATCCTATTTTTCAGACCGTTTCATGCTCCTCATATTTTTGACCTCTTTTGAAGCTCCTAATATTTTTCACACCTTTTGAAGCTCTTCATATATTTCACACCTTTTCAGGCTCTTCATGTTTATGAACATCGCTTCATGCTCCTCCTATAATTCAGACGGTTTCATGCTCCTCCGGTATTTCACTCCTTTTGAAGCTCTTCATATTTTACACACCTTTTCAGGCTCTTCATGATTTTCAACCCCACTTCATGCTCCTCCTATATTTCAGACCGTTTCATGTTCCTCATATTTTGGACACCTTTTGAAGCGCTTCATATTTTCCACACCTTTTCAGGCTCTTCATGTTTTTCAACACGGCTTCATGCTCCTCTTATTTTTCAGAGCATTTCGTGCTCCTCATATTTTTCACAGCTTTTGAAGCTCTTCATAGTTTTCACACCTTTTCAGGCTCTTCATGTTTTTCAACACCACGTCATGCTCCTCCTATATTTCAGACCCTTTCATGCTCCTCATATTTTTGACACCTTTTGAAGCTCTTCATATTTTTCACACCGTTTCAGGCTCCTCCTGTTTTTGAACACCGTTTCATGCTCCTCCTATTTTTCAGACCGTTTCATGCTCCGCATATTTTTGACACCTTTTGGAGCTCCTCATATTTTTCACACCTTTTCAGGCTCTTCAATTTTTTGAACAATGCTACAATGCTCCTCCTATTTTTCAGACCGTTTCATGCTCATCTCATTTGTCACACTTTTTGAAGCTCTTCATATTTTAGACACCTTTTGAGCTCTTCATATTTTTCACACCTTTTGAGGCTCTTCATGTTTTTCAACACCGTTTCATGCTCCTCCTATAATTCAGACGGTTTCATGCTCCTCAAGTCTGTCACTCCTTTTGAAGCTCTTCATATTTTATACACTTTTTCAGGCTCTTCATGATTTTCAACCCCACTTCATGTTCCTCCGATTTTTCAGACCGTTTCATTCTCATCTCATTTTTGACACCTTTTGAAGCTCTTCATATTTTTCACACCTTTTGAAGCTGTTCATATTTTTCACACCTTTTCAGGCTCTTCATGTTTTTGAACACGGTTTCATGCTCCTCCTCTTTTTCAGACCGTTTCATGCTCCTCATATTTTTGACACCTTTAAAAGCTCTTCATATTTTTCACACCTTTTCAGGTTCTTTATGTTTTGAAGACCGTTTCATGGTCCTCCTATTTTTCAGACCGTTTCATGCTCCTCATATTTTTGACACATTTTGAACCTTTTCATATTTTTCACACCTTTTCAGGCTCTTCATGTTTTTCAACACCACTTCATGCTCCTCCTATTTTTCAGACCGTCTCATACTCCTCATATATTTGACACCTTTTGAAGCTCTTCATATTTTTCACGCTTTTTCAGGCTCTTCATGTTTTTCAACACAACTTCATGCTCTTCCTATTTTGCAGACAGTATCATGCTCCTCGTATTTTTGACACCTTTTGAAGCTCTTCATATTTCTCACACCTTTTCAGGCTCTTCATGTTTTTGAACACCACTTCATGCTCCTCCTATTTTTCAGACCGTTTCATGCTCCTCATGTATTTCACACCTTTTGAGGCTCTTCATATTTTTAACACCTTTTCAGGCTCTTCATGATTTTCAACACCGCTTCATGCTCCTCGTATTTTTCAGACCCTTTCATGCTCATGTCATTTTTGACACATTTTGAATCTCTTCACATTTTTCACACCTATTGAAGCTCTTCATATTTTTCATAATTTTGAAACTCTTCATATTTTTCACACGTTTTCAGGCTCTTCATCTTTTTCAACACCGCTTCATGCTCCTGCTATTTTCCAGACCGTTTCATACTCCTCATATTTTTGACACGTTTTGAGGCTCTTCATATTTTTCACACCTTTTCAAGCTCTTCATGTTTTTGAACAACGTTTCATGATCCTCCTATTTTTCAGAACGTTTCATGCTCCTCATATTTTTGACACCTTTTAAAGCTCTTCATATTTTTCACACCTTTCAAGCTCTTCGTGTTTTTGAACACCGCTTCATGCTCCTCCTATTTTTCAACTGTTTCATGCTCCTCATGTATTTCGCACCTTTTGAAGTGCTTCATATATTTCGCATGTTTTCAGTCTCTTCATGTTTTTCAAAACCAATTCATGCTCCTCCTATTTTTCAGACTGTTTCATGCTCCTCAAATATATGACACCTTTTGAAGCTCTTCATATATTTTCCACCTTTTCAGGCTCTTCATTTTTCTGAACTCCGCTTCATGCTCCTCCTTTTCTTCAGACCGTTTCATGCTCATCTCATTTTTGACATCTCTTGAAGCTCTTCATATTTTTCACAGCTTTTGAATCTCTTCATATTTTTCATATTTTTGAAGCTCTTCATATTTTTCACACGTTTTCAGGCTCTTCATGTTTTTCAATACCACTTCATGCTCCTCCTATTTTTCAGACCATTTCATGCTCATCTCATTTTTGACACCTTTTGATGCACTTCATATTTTTCACACCTTTTGAAGCTCGTCGTATATTTCACACCTTTTCAGGCTCTTCTAGTTTTCAACACCACTTCATGCTCCTCCTATTTTTCAGACCCTTTCATTCTAAACTAATTTTGACACCTTATGAAGCTCTTCATGTTTTTCACACCTTTTCATGCTCTTTATGTTTTTGAACACCGGTTCATCCTCCTCCTATTTTTCAACCCGTTTCATGCTCCTCCTATTTTTTACACTTTTTGATGCTCTTCATATTTTTCACAATTTTTCAGTCTCTGCATTTTTTTGAACACCGCTTCATGCTCCTCCTATTTTTTAGACCGTTTCATGCTCATCTCATTTTTGACACATTTTAAAGCTCTTCATATTTTTTACACCTTTTGAAGCTCTTCATATTTTTCACACCTTTTCAGGCTCTTCATGTTTTTCAACACAACTTCATGCTGCTCCTATTTTTCAGACCGTTTCATGCTCCTCATATTTTTGAAAGCGTTTGAAGCTCTTCATATTTTTCACACCTTTTCAGGCTCTTCATATTTTTCAACACCGCTTCATGCTCCTCCTATTTTTCTGAGCGTTTCATTCTCCTCATGTATTTCACACCTTTTGAAGCTCTTCATATTTTCCACACCTTTTGAAGCTCTTCATATTTTTCACACCTTTTGTAGCTCTTCATATTTTTCACACCTTTTCAGGCTCTTCATGTTTTTCAACACCGTTTCATGCTCCTCCTATAATTCAGACGGTTTCATGCTCCTCATGTATTTCACTCCTTTTGAAGCTCTTCATATTTTACACACCTTTTCAGGCTCTTCATGATTTTCAACCCCACTTCATGCTCCTCCGATTTTTCAGACCGTTTCATGCTCATCTCATTTTTGACACCTTTTGAAGCTCTTCATATTTTTCACACCTTTTGAAGCTGTTCATATTTTTAACACCTTTTCAGGCTCTTCATGTTTTTGAACACCTTTTCATGCTCCTCCTATTTTTCAAACCATTTCATGCTCCGCATGTATTTCACAGATTTTGAAGCTCTTTATATTTTTCACACCTTTTCAGGCTCTTCATGTTCTTGAACACCTTTTCATGCTCCTCCTATTTTTCAGACCGTTTTATGCTCCTCGTATTTTTGACACCTTTAGAAGCTCTTCATATTTTTCACACCTTTTGAAGCTCTTCATTTATTTCACACCTTTTCAGGCTCTTCATGTTTTTCAACACCACTTCATGCTCCTCCTATTTTTCAGACCGTTTAATGCTCCGCATGTATTTCACACCTTTTGATGCTCTTTATATTTTTCACACATTTTCAGGCTCTTCATGTTCTTGAACACCTTTTCATTCTCCTCCTATTTTTCAGACTGTTTCATGTTCCTCATGTATTTCACACCTTTGAAGCTCTTCATATTTTTCACACCTTTTCAGACACTTCATGTTTTTCAACACCACCTCATTCTTCTCCTATTTTTCAGACCGTTTCATGCTCCTCATATTTTTGACACCTTTTGAAGCTCTTCATATGTTTCACACCTTTTGAAGTTCTTCATGTTTTTTAACACCGTATCATACTGCTCCTATTTTTCCGACCGTTTCATGCTCCTCATATGTTTCACACCTTCTGAAGCTCTTCATGTTTTTTAACACCTTTTCATGCTCCTCCTATATTTCAGACCGTTACATGCTCCTCCTGTATTTCCAACCTTTTGAAGCTCTTCATATTTTTCACACCTTTTCAGACTCTTCATGTTTTTGAACACCGTTTAATGCTCCTCCTATTTTTCAAACCGTTTCAGGCTCCTCATATTTTTGACACCTTTTGAAGCTCTTCATATTTTACCCACCCTTTAAGGCTCTTCATGTTTTTCAACACCGCTTCATGCTCCTCTTATTTTTCAGACCGTTTCATGCTCTCCATGTATTTCCAACCCTTTGAAGCTCTTCATATTTTTCACACCTTTTCAGGCTCTTCATGTTTTTGAACACAGTTTCATGCTCCTCCTATTATTCAGACCGTTTCATGCTCCTCATAATTTTCACACCTTTTGAAGCTCTTCATATTTTTCACACCTTTTCCAGTTCTTCATGTTTTTGAACACTGCTTCATGCTCCTCCTATTTTTCAACTGTTTCATGCTCCTCATGTATTTCACACCTTTTGAAGTGCTTCATATATTTCGCATGTTTTCAGTCTCTTCATGTTTTTCAAAACCAATTCATGCTCCTCCTATTTTTCAGACTGTTTCATGCTCCTCAAATTTTTGACACCTTTTGAAGCTCTTCATATATTTTCCACCTTTTCAGGCTCTTCATTTTTCTGAACTCCGCTTCATGCTCCTCCTTTTCTTCAGACCGTTTCATGCTCATCTCATTTTTGACATCTCTTGAAGCTCTTCATATTTTTCACACGTTTTGAATCTCTTCATATTTTTCATATTTTTGAAGCTCTTCATATTTTTCACACGTTTTCAGGCTCTTCATGTTTTTCAATACCACTTCATGCTCCTCCTATTTTTCAGACCGTTTCATGCTCATCTCATTTTTGACACCTTTTGATGCACTTCATATTTTTCACAACTTTTGCAGCTCTTCGTATATTTCACACCTTTTCAGGCTCTTCATGTTTTCAACACCACTTCATGCTCCTCCTATTTTTCAGACCCTTTCATTCTAAACTAATTTTGACACCGTATGAAGCTCTTCATGTTTTTCACACCTTTTCATGCTCTTTATGTTTTTGAACACTGGTTCATGCTCCTCCTATTTTTCAACCCGTTTCACGCTCCTCCTGTTTTTTACACCTTTTGAAGCTCTTCATATTTTTCACAATTTTTCAGTCTTTGCATTTTTTTGAACACCGCTTCATGCTCCTCCTATTTTTTAGACCGTTTCATGCTCATCTCATTTTTGTCACATTTTGAAGCTTTTCATATTTTTTACACCTTTTGAAGCTCTTCATATTTTTCACACGCGTTCAGGCTCTTCATTTTTTTGAACACCGCTTCATGCTCGTTTATTTGCAGACCGTTTCATGCTCCTCATATTTTTGGTACCTTTTGAAGCTCTTCATATTTTTCACACCTTTTCAGGCTCTTCATGTTTTTCAACACAACTTCATGCTCCTCCTATTGCAGACAGTATCATGCTCCTCATATTTTTGACACCTTTTGAAGCTCTTCATATTTCTCACACCTTTTCAGGCTCTTCATGTTTTTGAACACCACTTCATGCTCCTCCTATTTTTCAGACCGTTTCATGCTCCTCATGTATTTCACACCTTTTGAGGCTCTTCATATTTTTAACACCTTTTCAGGCTCTTCATGATTTTCAACACCGCTTCATGCTCCTCGTATTTTTCAGACACTTTCATGCTCATGTCATTTTTGACACATTTTGAATCTCTTCACATTTTTCACACCTATTGAAACTCTTCATATTTTTCATAACTTTGAATCTCTTCATATTTTTCACACGTTTTCAGGCTCTTCATCTTTTTCAACACCGCTTCATGCTCCTGCTATTTTCCAGACCGTTTCATGCTCCTCATATTTTTGACACGTTTTGAGGCTCTTCATATTTTTCACACCTTTTCAAGCTCTTCATGTTTTTGAACAACGTTTAATGATCCTCCTATTTTTCAGAACGTTTCATGCTCCTCATATTTTTGACACCTTTTAAAGCTCTTCATATTTTTCACACCTTTCAAGCTCTTCGTGTTTTTCAAAACACCGCTTCATGCTCCTCCTATTTTTCAACTGTTTCTTGCTCCGCATGTATTTCACACCTTTTGAAGCGCTTCATATATTTCACATGTTTTCAGGCTCTTCATGTTTTTCAAAACCAATTCATGCTCCTCCTATTTTTTAGACTGTTTCATGTTCCTCAAATTTTTGACACCTTTTGAAGCTCTTCATATATTTTCCACCTTTTCAGGCTCTTCAGTTTTGTGAACTCCGCTTCATGCTCCTCCTTTTCTTCAGACCGTTTCATGCTCATATCATTTTTGACATCTTTTGAAGCTCTTCGTATTTTTCACACCTTTTGAATCTCTTCATATTTTTCATATTTTTGAAGCTCTTCATATTTTTCACACGTTTTCAGGCTCCTCATGTTTTTCTACACCGCTTCATGCTTCTCCTGTTATTCAGACCGTTTCATGCTACTCATATTTTTGACACATTTTGAAGCTCTTCATATTTTTCACATCTTTTCAGGCTCTTCATGTTTTTCAACACCACCTCATGCTCCTCGTATTTTTCAGACCTTTTCATGCTCCTCATATTTTTGACACCTTTTGAAGCTCTTCATATTTTTCACACCTTTTGAAGCTCTTCGTATTTTTCACACCTTTTCAGGCTCTTCATGTTTTTCAACACCGCTTCATGCTCCTCCTATATTTCACAACTTTTGAAGCTCTTCATATTTTTCACACCTTTTCAGGCTCTTCATGTTTTTCAACACCACTTCATGCTGCTCCTATTTTTCAGACCGTTTCATGCTCCTCATATTTTTGAAAGCTTTTGAAGCTCTTCATATTTTTCACACCTTTTCAGGCACTTCATATTTTTCAACACCGCTTCATGATCCTCCTATTTTTCAGACCGTTTCATGCCCCTCATGTATTTCACACCTTTTGAAGCTCTTCATATTTTTCACACGTTTTCAGGCTCCTCATGTTTTTCATCAATGCTTCATGCTCCTTCTCTTTTTCAGACCGTTTCATGCTCCTCATATTTTTCACACCTTTTGAAGCTCTTCATATTTTTCACACCTTTTCAGGCTCTTCACTTTTTTCAACACCGTCTCATGCTCCTCCTATTTTTCAGACAGTTTCATGCTCCTAATGTATTTCACATCTTTTGAAGCTCTTCATATTTTTCACACCGTTTCAGGCTCTTCATGTTTTTGAACACCGCTTCATGCTCCTCCTATTTTATACACCGTTTCATGCTCCTAATGTATTTCACACCTTTTGTAGATCTTCATATATTTTACACCTTTTCAAGCTCTTCATGTTTTTGAACAGCACTTCATGCTCCTCCTATTTTTCAGACAGTTTCATGCTCCTCATGTATTTCACATCTTTTGAAGCTCTTCGTATTTTTCACACCTTTTCAGGCTCTTCATGTTTTTGAACACCGCTTCATGCTCCTCCTATTTTTCAAACCGTTACATGCTCCACATATTTTTGACACCTTTTGAAGCTCTTTATTTTTCACACCTTTTCAGGCTCTTCATGATTTTGAACACCACTTCATGCACCTCCTATTTTTCAGACAGTTTCATGATCCTCATGTATTTCATACCTTTTGAAGCTCTTCATATTTTTCACACCTTTTCAGGCTCTTCGTGATTTTCAAACCCGTTTCATGCTCATCCTATTTTTCAGACCGTTTCATGCTCCTCATATTTTTGACCTCTTTTGAAGCTCCTAATATTTTTCACACCTTTTGAAGCTCTTCATATATTTCACACCTTTTCAGGCTCTTCATGTTTATGAACATCGCTTCATGCTCCTCCTATAATTCAGACGGTTTCATGCTCCTCCGGTATTTCACTCCTTTTGAAGCTCTTCATATTTTACACACCTTTTCAGGCTCTTCATGATTTTCAACCCCACTTCATGCTCCTCCTATATTTCAGACCGTTTCATGTTCCTCATATTTTGGACACCTTTTGAAGCTCTTCATATTTTCCACACCTTTTCAGGCTCTTCATGTTTTTCAACACGGCTTCATGCTCCTCTTATTTTTCAGAGCATTTCGTGCTCCTCATATTTTTCACAGCTTTTGAAGCTCTTCATAGTTTTCACACCTTTTCAGGCTCTTCATGTTTTTCAACACCACGTCATGCTCCTCCTATATTTCAGACCCTTTCATGCTCCTCATATTTTTGACACCTTTTGAAGCTCTTCATATTTTTCACACCGTTTCAGGCTCCTCCTGTTTTTGAACACCGTTTCATGCTCCTCCTATTTTTCAGACCGTTTCATGCTCCGCATATTTTTGACACCTTTTGGAGCTCCTCATATTATTCACACCTTTTCAGGCTCTTCAATTTTTTGAACAATGCTACAATGCTCCTCCTATTTTTCAGACCGTTTCATGCTCATCTCATTTGTCACACTTTTTGAAGCTCTTCATATTTTAGACACCTTTTGAGCTCTTCATATTTTTCACACCTTTTGAGGCTCTTCATGTTTTTCAACACCGTTTCATGCTCCTCCTATAATTCAGACGGTTTCATGCTCCTCAAGTCTGTCACTCCTTTTGAAGCTCTTCATATTTTATACACTTTTTCAGGCTCTTCATGATTTTCAACCCCACTTCATGTTCCTCCGATTTTTCAGACCGTTTCATTCTCATCTCATTTTTGACACCTTTTGAAGCTCTTCATATTTTTCACACCTTTTGAAGCTGTTCATATTTTTCACACCTTTTCAGGCTCTTCATGTTTTTGAACACGGTTTCATGCTCCTCCTCTTTTTCAGACCGTTTCATGCTCCTCATATTTTTGACACCTTTAAAAGCTCTTCATATTTTTCACACCTTTTCAGGTTCTTTATGTTTTGAAGACCGTTTCATGGTCCTCCTATTTTTCAGACCGTTTCATGCTCCTCATATTTTTGACACATTTTGAACCTTTTCATATTTTTCACACCTTTTCAGGCTCTTCATGTTTTTCAACACCACTTCATGCTCCTCCTATTTTTCAGACCGTCTCATACTCCTCATATATTTGACACCTTTTGAAGCTCTTCATATTTTTCACGCTTTTTCAGGCTCTTCATGTTTTTCAACACAACTTCATGCTCTTCCTATTTTGCAGACAGTATCATGCTCCTCGTATTTTTGACACCTTTTGAAGCTCTTCATATTTCTCACACCTTTTCAGGCTCTTCATGTTTTTGAACACCACTTCATGCTCCTCCTATTTTTCAGACCGTTTCATGCTCCTCATGTATTTCACACCTTTTGAGGCTCTTCATATTTTTAACACCTTTTCAGGCTCTTCATGATTTTCAACACCGCTTCATGCTCCTCGTATTTTTCAGACCCTTTCATGCTCATGTCATTTTTGACACATTTTGAATCTCTTCACATTTTTCACACCTATTGAAGCTCTTCATATTTTTCATAATTTTGAAACTCTTCATATTTTTCACACGTTTTCAGGCTCTTCATCTTTTTCAACACCGCTTCATGCTCCTGCTATTTTCCAGACCGTTTCATACTCCTCATATTTTTGACACGTTTTGAGGCTCTTCATATTTTTCACACCTTTTCAAGCTCTTCATGTTTTTGAACAACGTTTCATGATCCTCCTATTTTTCAGAACGTTTCATGCTCCTCATATTTTTGACACCTTTTAAAGCTCTTCATATTTTTCACACCTTTCAAGCTCTTCGTGTTTTTGAACACCGCTTCATGCTCCTCCTATTTTTCAACTGTTTCATGCTCCTCATGTATTTCGCACCTTTTGAAGTGCTTCATATATTTCGCATGTTTTCAGTCTCTTCATGTTTTTCAAAACCAATTCATGCTCCTCCTATTTTTCAGACTGTTTCATGCTCCTCAAATATATGACACCTTTTGAAGCTCTTCATATATTTTCCACCTTTTCAGGCTCTTCATTTTTCTGAACTCCGCTTCATGCTCCTCCTTTTCTTCAGACCGTTTCATGCTCATCTCATTTTTGACATCTCTTGAAGCTCTTCATATTTTTCACAGCTTTTGAATCTCTTCATATTTTTCATATTTTTGAAGCTCTTCATATTTTTCACACGTTTTCAGGCTCTTCATGTTTTTCAATACCACTTCATGCTCCTCCTATTTTTCAGACCATTTCATGCTCATCTCATTTTTGACACCTTTTGATGCACTTCATATTTTTCACACCTTTTGAAGCTCGTCGTATATTTCACACCTTTTCAGGCTCTTCTAGTTTTCAACACCACTTCATGCTCCTCCTATTTTTCAGACCCTTTCATTCTAAACTAATTTTGACACCTTATGAAGCTCTTCATGTTTTTCACACCTTTTCATGCTCTTTATGTTTTTGAACACCGGTTCATCCTCCTCCTATTTTTCAACCCGTTTCATGCTCCTCCTATTTTTTACACTTTTTGATGCTCTTCATATTTTTCACAATTTTTCAGTCTCTGCATTTTTTTGAACACCGCTTCATGCTCCTCCTATTTTTTAGACCGTTTCATGCTCATCTCATTTTTGACACATTTTAAAGCTCTTCATATTTTTTACACCTTTTGAAGCTCTTCATATTTTTCACACCTTTTCAGGCTCTTCATGTTTTTCAACACAACTTCATGCTGCTCCTATTTTTCAGACCGTTTCATGCTCCTCATATTTTTGAAAGCGTTTGAAGCTCTTCATATTTTTCACACCTTTTCAGGCTCTTCATATTTTTCAACACCGCTTCATGCTCCTCCTATTTTTCTGAGCGTTTCATTCTCCTCATGTATTTCACACCTTTTGAAGCTCTTCATATTTTCCACACCTTTTGAAGCTCTTCATATTTTTCACACCTTTTGTAGCTCTTCATATTTTTCACACCTTTTCAGGCTCTTCATGTTTTTCAACACCGTTTCATGCTCCTCCTATAATTCAGACGGTTTCATGCTCCTCATGTATTTCACTCCTTTTGAAGCTCTTCATATTTTACACACCTTTTCAGGCTCTTCATGATTTTCAACCCCACTTCATGCTCCTCCGATTTTTCAGACCGTTTCATGCTCATCTCATTTTTGACACCTTTTGAAGCTCTTCATATTTTTCACACCTTTTGAAGCTGTTCATATTTTTAACACCTTTTCAGGCTCTTCATGTTTTTGAACACCTTTTCATGCTCCTCCTATTTTTCAAACCATTTCATGCTCCGCATGTATTTCACAGATTTTGAAGCTCTTTATATTTTTCACACCTTTTCAGGCTCTTCATGTTCTTGAACACCTTTTCATGCTCCTCCTATTTTTCAGACCGTTTTATGCTCCTCGTATTTTTGACACCTTTAGAAGCTCTTCATATTTTTCACACCTTTTGAAGCTCTTCATTTATTTCACACCTTTTCAGGCTCTTCATGTTTTTCAACACCACTTCATGCTCCTCCTATTTTTCAGACCGTTTAATGCTCCGCATGTATTTCACACCTTTTGATGCTCTTTATATTTTTCACACATTTTCAGGCTCTTCATGTTCTTGAACACCTTTTCATTCTCCTCCTATTTTTCAGACTGTTTCATGTTCCTCATGTATTTCACACCTTTGAAGCTCTTCATATTTTTCACACCTTTTCAGGCTCTTCATGTTTTGAACACTGCTTCATGCTCCTCCTATTTTTCACACCGTATCATGCTCCTCATATATTTCACACCTTTTGAACCTCTTCATATTATTCACACCTTTTCAGGCTCTTCATGTTTTTGAACACCACTTCATGCACCTCCTATTTTTCAGACAATTTCATGCTCCTCATGTATTTCACACCTTTTGAAGCTCTTCATATTTTTCACACCTTTTTGGGCTCTTCATGTTTTTTAACACAAATTCATGCCTCTCCTATTTTTCAGACCGTTTCATGCTCCTCATATTTTTGACACCTTTTGAACCTCTTCATATTTTTCACACCTTTTGAAGCTCTTCATATTTTTCACACGTTTTTAGGCTCTTCATGATTTTGAACACGGCTTCATGCTCCTCCTCCTTTTCAGACCGTTTCATACTCCTCATGTATTTCACACATTTTGAAGCTCTTCATATTTTTCACACCTTTTCAGGCTCTTCATGTTTTTCAACACCACTTCATGATCCTCCAATTTTTCAGACCGTTTCAAGCTCCTCATATTTTTGACACCTTTTGAATCTCTTCATAAATTTTACACCTTTTCAGGCTCTTCATGTTTTTCAACACCACATCATGCTCCTCCTTTTTCAGACCATTTCAAGCTCATCTCATTTGTCACACTTTTTGAAGCTCTTCATATTTTTGACACCTATGAGCTCTTCATATTTTTCACACGTTTTTAGGCTCTTCATGATTTTGAACACGGCTTCATGCTCCTCCTCCTTTTCAGACCGTTTCATGCTCCTCATGTATTTCACACATTTTGAAGCTCTTCATATTTTTCACACCTTTTCATGCTCTTCATGTTTTTCAACCCCACTTCATGTTCCTCCGATTTTTCAGACCGTTTCATGCTCATCTCATTTTTGACACCTTTTGAAGCTCTTCATATTTTTCACACCTTTTGAAGCTGTTCATATTTTTCACACCTTTTCAGGCTCTTCATGTTTTTGAACACAGTTTCATGCTCCTCCTCTTTTTCAGACCGTTTCATGCTCCTCATATTTTTGACACCTTTAAAAGCT
The DNA here is from genome assembly GCF_033118175.1 of Dama dama. Taxonomy (NCBI): domain Eukaryota; kingdom Metazoa; phylum Chordata; class Mammalia; order Artiodactyla; family Cervidae; genus Dama; species Dama dama. Next base: position 101,898,443 of record NC_083692.1, read on the forward strand.
CTTCATATTTTTCACACCTTTTCAGGTTCCTTATGTTTTGAAGACCGTTTCATGGTCCTCCTATTTTTCAGACCGTTTCATGCTCCTCATATTTTTGACACATTTTGAACCTTTTCATATTTTTCACACGTTTTCAGGCTCTTCATGTTTTTGAACACCGCTTCATGCTCCTCCTAATTTTCAGACCGTTTCATGCTCCTCATGTATTTAACACCTTTTGAAGCTCTTCATATTTTTCTCACCTTTTCAGGCTTTCATGTTTTTGAACACCTTTTCATGCTCCTCCTATTTTTCAGACCGTTTGATGCTCCGCATGTATTTCACAGCTTTTGAAGCTCTTTATATTTTTCACACCTTTTCAGGCTCTTCATGTTTTTGAACAACGTTTCATGCTGCTCCTATTTTTCAGACTGTTTCATGCTCCTCATGTATTTAACACCTTTTGAAGCTCTTCATATTTTTCACACCTTTTCAGGCTCTTCATGTTTTTGAACACCGCTTCATGCTCCTCCTAATTTTCAGACCGTTTCATGCTCCTCATGTATTTAACACCTTTTGAAGCTCTTCATATTTTTCACACCTTTTCAGGCTTTCATGTTCTTGAACACCTTTTCATGCTCCTCCTATTTTTCAGACTGTTTCATGCTCCTCATGTATTTCACACCATTTGAAGTGCTTCATATATTTCGCATGTTTTCAGTCTCTTCATGTTTTTCAAAACGAATTCATGCTCCTCCTATTTTTCAGACTGTTTCATGCTCCTCAAATTTTTGACACCTTTTGAAGCTCTTCATATATTTTCCACCTTTTCAGGCTCTTCATTTTTGTGAACTCCGCTTCATGCTCCTCCTTTTCTTCAGACCGTTTCATTCTCATCTCATTTTTGACATCTATTGAAGCTCTTCATATTTTTCACACCTTTTGAATCTCTTCATATTTTTCATATTTTTGAAGCTCTTCATATTTTTCACACGTTTTCAGGCTCTTCATGTTTTTCAATACCACCTCATGCTCCTCCTATTTTTCAGACCGTTTCATGCTCATCTCATTTTTGACACCTTTTGATGCACTTCATATTTTTCACACCTTTTGAAGCTCTTCGTATATTTCACACCTTTTCAGGCTCTTCAAGTTTTCAACACCACTTCATGCTCCTCCTATTTTTCAAACCCTTTCATTCTAAACTAATTTTGACACCTTATGAAGCTCTTCATGTTTTTCACACCTTTTCATGCTCTTTATGTTTTTGAACACCGGTTCATGCTCCTCCTATTTTTCAACCCGTTACACGCTCCTCCTATTTTTTACACCTTTTGAAGCTCTTCATATTTTTCACAATTTTTCAGTCTCTGCATTTTTTTGAACACCGCTTCATGCTCCTCCTATTTTTTAGACCGTTTCATGCTCATCTCATTTTTGACACATTTTGAAGCTCTTCATATTTTTTACACGTTTTGAAGCTCTTCATATTTTTCACACCTTTTCAGGCTCTTCATGTTTTTGAACACTGCTTCATGCTCGTCCTATTTGCAGACCGTTTCATGCTCCTCATATTTTTGGTACCTTTTGAAGCTCTTCATATTTTTCATACCTTTTCAGGCTCTTCATGTTTTTCAACACCACTTCATGCTCCTCCTATTTTTCAGACCGTTTCATACTCCTCATATATTTGACACCTTTTGAAGCTCTTCATATTTTTCACACTTTTTCAGGCTTTTCATGTTTTTCAACACAACTTCATGCTCCTCCTATTTTGCAGACAGTATCATGCTCCTCATATTTTTGACACCTTTTGAAGCTCTTCATATTTCTCACACCTTTTCAGGCTCTTCATGTTTTTGAACACCACTTCATGCTCCTCCTATTTTTCAGACCGTTTCATGCTCCTCATGTATTTCACACCTTTTGAGGCTCTTCATATTTTTAACACCTTTTCAGGCTCTTCATGATTTTCAACACCGCTTCATGCTCCTCGTATTTTTCAGACCCATTCATGCTCATGTCATTTTTGACACATTTTGAATCTCTTCACATTTTTCACACCTATTGAAGCTCTTCATATTTTTCATAATTTTGAAACTCTTCATATTTTTCACACGTTTTCAGGCTCTTCATCTTTTTCAACACCGCTTCATGCTCCTTCTATTTTCCAGACCGTTTCATACTCCTCATATTTTTGACACGTTTTGAGGCTCTTCATATTTTTCACACCTTTTCAAGCTCTTCATGTTTTTGAACACCACTTCATGCTCCTCCTATTTTTCAACTGTTTCATGCTCCTCATGTATTTCACACCTTTTGAAGCGCTTCATATATTTCGCATGTTTTCAGGCTCTTCATGTTTTTCAAAACCAATAAATGCTCCTCCTATTTTTCAGACTGTTTCATGCTCCTCAAATTTTTGACACCTTTTGAAGCTCTTCATATATTTTCCACCTTTTCAGGCTCTTCATTTTTGTGAACTCCGCTTCATGCTCCTCCTTTTCTTCAGACCGTTTCATGCTCATCTCATTTTTGACATCTTTTGAAGCTCTTCATATTTTTCACACCTTATGAATCTCTTCATATTTTTCATATTTTTGAAGCTCTTCATATTTTTCACACGTTTTCAGGCTCCTCATGTTTTTCAACACCGCTTCATGCTTCTCCTGTTTTTCAGACCGTTTCATGCTCCTCATATTTTTGACACATTTTGAAGCTCTTCATATTTTTCACATCTTTTCAGGCTCTTCATGTTTTTCAACACCACCTCATGCTCCTCGTGTTTTTCAGACCTTTTCTTGCTCCTCATATTTTTGACACCTTTTGAAGCTCTTCATATTTTTCACACCTTTTGAAGCTCTTCGTATTTTTCACACCTTTTCAGGCTCTTCATGTTTTTCAACACCGCTTCATGCTCCTCCTATTTTTCACAACTTTTGAAGCTCTTCATATTTTTCACACTTTTTCAGGCTCTTCATATTTATCAACACCGCTTCATGCTCCTCCTTTTTTATACACCGTTTCATGCTCCTCATGTATTTCACATCTTTTGAAGCTCTTCGTATTTTTCACACCTTTTCAGGATCTTCATGTTTTTGAACACCGCTTCATGCTCCTCCTATTTTTCAACACGTTACATGCTCCACATATTTTTGACACCTTTTGAAGCTCTTTATTTTTCACTCCTTTTCAGGCTCTTCATGTTTTTCAACACCGTTTCATGCTCCTCCTATTTTTCAGACCGTTTCATGCTCCTCATATTTTTGACACCTTTTGATGCTCTTCATATATTTCACAACATTTCAGGCCCTTCAGGTTTTTCAACACCGCTTCATGATCCTCGTGTTTTTCAGACCGTTTCATGCTCCTCATATACTTCACACCTTTTGAAGCTCTTCCTATTTTTCACACCTTTTCAGGCTCTTCATGTTTTTGAACACAGTTTTATGTTCCTCATATTTTTCAGACCGTTTCATGCTCCTCATATTTTTGACATCTTTTGAAGCTCTTCATATATTTCACTCCTTTTCATACTCTTCATGTTTTTCAACACCACTTCATGCTCCTCCTATTTTTCAGACCGTTTCATGCTCCTCATTTTTTTGACTCGTTTTGAAGCTCTTCATATTTTCACACGTTTTTAAACTCTTCATATTTTTCACACCATCAGGCTCTTCAGGTTTTTGAACACCGTTTCATGCTCCTACTATTTTTCAGACCGTTTCATGCTCCTCATTTTTTTGACACGTTTTGAAGCTCTTCACTTTTTTCACACCTTTTCAGGCTCTTCATGTTTTTGAACACCGCTTCATGCTTCTCCTACCTTTCAGACCGTTTCATGCTCTTCATATTTTTGACACCTTTTGAAGCTCTTCATATTTTTCACACCCTTTGAAGCTCTTCTTATTTTTCACACCTTTTCAGACTCTTCATGTTTTCGAACACCACTTCAACTTCTTCCTATTTTTGCGACCGTTTCATGCTCTTCATATTTTTGACACATTTTGAAGCTCTTCATATTTTTCACACCTTTGAAGCTCTTCAAATATTTCACACATTTTCAGGCTCTTCCTGTTTTTCAACACCACTTCATGCTCCTCCTATTTTTCAGACCGTTTCATGCTCATCTAATTTTTGACACCTTTTGAAGCTCTTCATATATTTCACACCTTTTGAAGCTCTTCATATTTTTCACATTTTTGAAGCTCTTCAAATTTTTCACACGTTTTCAGGCTCTTCATGTTTTTGAACACCGCCTCATGCTCCTCATATATTTCAGACCGTTTCATGCTCCTCTTATTTGTGACACCTTTTGAAGCTCTTCGTATTTTTCACACATTTTCAGGCTCTTCATGTTTTTCAACATGACTTCATGCTCCTCCTATTTTTCAGATCGTTTCATGCTCCTCTTATTTTTGACACCTTTTGAAATCTTCATATATTTCCCACCTTTTCAGGCTCTTCATTGTTTAAAAACAACTTCATGCTCCTTCTATTTTTCAGACCGTTTCATGGTCATCTCATTTTTGACACCTTTTGAAGCTCTTCATATTTTTCATACCTTTTGAAGATCTTCATATTTTTCACACCTTTTCAGGCTCTTCATCGTTTTCAACACTGTTTCATGTTCCTCCTATTTTTCAGACCGTTTCATGCTCCTCATAATTTTGACACCCTTTGAAGCTCTTCTTATATTTCACACCTTTTCAGACTCTTCATGTTCGAACACCACTTCAAGTTCCTCCTATTTTTGCGACCGTTTCATGCTCTTCATATTTTTGACACCTTTTGAAGCTCTTCATATTTTTCACACCTTTTGAAGCTCTTCATATATTTCACACATTTTCAGGCTCTTCATGTTTTTCAACACCACTTCATGCTCCTCCTATTTTTCAGAACGTTTCATGCTCATCTAATTTTTGACACCTTTTGAAGCTCCTCATATATTTCACACCTTTTGAAGCTCTTCATATTTTTCACATTTTTGAAGCTATTCAAATTTTTCACACGTTTTCAGGCTCTTCATGCTTTTGAACACCGCTTCATGCTCCTGCTATTTTTCACAAAGTTTCACACTCCTCATATTTTTGACACGTTTTGAGGCTACTCATATTTTTCACACCTTTTCAGGCTCTTCATGTTTTTGAACACCTTTTCATGATCCTCCTATTTTTCAGAACGTTTCATACTCCTCATATTCTTGACACCTTTTAAATTTCTTCATATTTTTCACACCTTTTAAGGCTCTTCATGTTTTGAACACCGTTTCATGCTCCTCCTATTTTCAGACCGTTTCATGCTCTTCATTTTTTTGACACCTTTTGAAGCTCTTCATATTTTTCACACCTTTTGAAGCTCTTCATATATTTCACACCTTTTCAAGCTCTTCATGTTTTTGAACACCGCTTCATGCTCCTCCTATTTTTCACACTGTTTCATGCTCTTCATTTTTTTGTCACCTTTTGAAGCTCCTCATATTTTTCACACCTTTGAAGCTCTTCATATATTTCACACCTTTTCAGGCTCTTAATGTTTTTCAACACCACATCATGCTCCTCCTATTTTTCAGACCGTTTCATGCTCATCTAATTTTTGACACCTTTTGAAGCTCCTCATATATTTCACACCTTTTGAAGCTCTTCATATTTTTCACATTTTTGAAGCTCTTCATATTTTTCACACGTTTTCAGGCTCTTCATGATTTTGAACACCACTTCATGCACATCCTCTTTTTCAGACAGTTTCATGATCCTCATGTATTTCACACCTTTTGAAGCTCTTCTTATTTTTCACACCTTTTCAGGCTCTTCGTGATTTTCAAACCCTTTCATGCTCGTCCTATTTTTCAGACCGTATCAAGCTCTTCATATTTTTGACTCCTTTTGAAGGTCCTAATATATTTCACACCTTTTGAAGCTCTTCATATATTTCACACTTTTTCAGGCTCTTCATGTTTTTCAACACCACTTCATGTTAGTCCTATTTTTCAGACCGTTTCATGCTCATCTAATTTTTGACAGCTTTTGAAGCTCTCCATATTTTTCACACCTTTTGAAGCTCTTCATATATTTCACACCTTTTCAGGCTCTTCATGTTTATGAACATCGCTTCATGCTCCTCCTATAATTCAGACGGTTTCATGCTCCTCATGTATTTCACTCCTTTTGAAGCTCTTCATATTTTACACACCTTTTCAGGATCTTCATGATTTTCAACCCCACTTCATGCTCCTCCTATTTTTCAGACCGTTTCATGTTCCTCATATTTTTTACACCTTTTGAAGCTCTCATATTTTTCACACCTTTTCAGGCTCTTCATGTTTTTGAACACCGCTTCATGCTCGTCCTATTTGCAGACCGTTTCATGCTCCTCATATTTTTGGTACCTTTTGAAGCTCTTCATATTTTTCACACCTTTTCAGGCTCTTCATGTTTTTCAACACCACTTCATGCTCCTCCTATTTTTCAACTGTTTCATGCTCCTCATGTATTTCACACCTTTTGAAGCGCTTCATATATTTCGCATGTTTTCAGGCTCTTCATTTTTGTGAACTCCGCTTCATGCTCCTCCTTTTCTTCAGACCGTTTCATGCTCATCTCATTTTTGACATCTTTTGAAGCTCTTCATATTTTTCACACCTTATGAATCTCTTCATATTTTTCATATTTTTGAAGCTCTTCATATTTTTCACACGTTTTCAGGCTCCTCATGTTTTTCAACACCGCTTCATGCTTCTCCTGTTTTTCAGACCGTTTCATGCTCCTCATATTTTTGACACATTTTGAAGCTCTTCATATTTTTCACATCTTTTCAGGCTCTTCATGTTTTTCAACACCACCTCATGCTCCTCGTGTTTTTCAGACCTTTTCTTGCTCCTCATATTTTTGACACCTTTTGAAGCTCTTCATATTTTTCACACCTTTTGAAGCTCTTCGTATTTTTCACACCTTTTCAGGCTCTTCATGTTTTTCAACACCGCTTCATGCTCCTCCTATTTTTCACAACTTTTGAAGCTCTTCATATTTTTCACACTTTTTCAGGCTCTTCATATTTATCAACACCGCTTCATGCTCCTCCTTTTTTATACACCGTTTCATGCTCCTCATGTATTTCACATCTTTTGAAGCTCTTCGTATTTTTCACACCTTTTCAGGATCTTCATGTTTTTGAACACCGCTTCATGCTCCTCCTATTTTTCAAACCGTTACATGCTCCACATATTTTTGACACCTTTTGAAGCTCTTTATTTTTCACTCCTTTTCAAGCTCTTCATGTTTTTCAACACCATTTCATGCTCCTCCTATTTTTCAGACCGTTTCAGGCTCCACATATTTTTGACACCTTTTGAAGCTCTTTATTTTTCACTCCTTTTCAGGCTCTTCATGTTTTTCAACACCATTTCATGCTCCTCCTATTTTTCAGACCGTTTCATGCTCCTCATATTTTTGACAGCTTTTGATGCTCTTCATATATTTCACAACATTTCAGGCCCTTCAGGTTTTTCAACACCGCTTCATGATCCTCGTGTTTTTCAGACCGTTTCATGCTCCTCATATACTTCACACCTTTTGAAGCTCTTCCTATTTTTCACACCTTTTCAGGCTCTTCATGTTTTTGAACACAGTTTTATGCTCCTCATATTTTTCAGACCGTTTCATGCTCCTCATATTTTTGACATCTTTTGAAGCTCTTCATATATTTCACTCCTTTTCATACTCTTCATGTTTTTCAACCCCACTTCATGCTCCTCCTATTTTTCAGACCGTTTCATGCTCCTCATTTTTTTGACTCGTTTTGAAGCTCTTCATATTTTCACACGTTTTTAAACTCTTCATATTTTTCACACCATTTCAGGCTCTTCAGGTTTTTGAACACCGTTTCATGTTCCTACTATTTTTCAGACCGTTTCATGCTCCTCATTTTTTTGACACGTTTTGAAGCTCTTCACTTTTTTCACACCTTTTCAGGCTCTTCATGTTTTTCAACACCGCTTCATGCTTCTTCTACTTTTCAGACCGTTTCATGCTCTTCATATTTTTGACACCTTTTGAAGCTCTTCATATTTTTCACACCCTTTGAAGCTCTTCTTATATTTCACACCTTTTCAGACTCTTCATGTTTTCGTACACCACTTCAAGTTCCTCCTATTTTTGCGACCGTTTCATGCTCTTCATATTTTTGACACTTTTTGAAGCTCTTCATATTTTTCACACCTTTTGAAGCTCTTCAAATATTTCACACATTTTCAGGCTCTTCCTGTTTTTCAACACCACTTCATTCTCCTCCTATTTTTCCGACCGTTTCATGCTCATCTAATTTTTGACACCTTTTGAAGCTCTTCATATATTTCACACCTTTTGAAGCTCTTCATATTTTTCACATTTTTCAAGCTCTTCAAATTTTTCACACGTTTTTAGGCTCTTCATGTTTTTGAACACCGCCTCATGCTCCTCATATATTTCAGACCGTTTCATGCTCCTCTTATTTGTGACACCTTTTGAAGCTCTTCGTATTTTTCACACATTTTCAGGCTCTTCATGTTTTTCAACATGACTTCATGCTCCTCCTATTTTTCAGACCGTTTCATGCTCCTCTTATTTTTGACACCTTTTGAAATCTTCATATACTTCCCACCTTTTCAGGCTCTTCATTGTTTAAAAACAACTTCATGCTCCTTCTATTTTTCAGACCGTTTCATGGTCATCTCATTTTTGACACCTTTTGAAGCTCTTCATATTTTTCATACCTTTTGAAGATCTTCATATTTTTCACACCTTTTCAGGCTCTTCATGGTTTTCAACACTGTTTCATGTTCCTCCTATTTTTCAGACCGTTTCATGCTCCTCATAATTTTGACACCCTTTGAAGCTCTTCTTATATTTCACACCTTTTCAGACTCTTCATGTTTTCGAACACCACTTCAAGTTCCTCCTATTTTTGCGACCGTTTCATGCTCTTCATATTTTTGACACCTTTTGAAGCTCTTCATATTTTTCACACCTTTTGAAGCTCTTCATATATTTCACACATTTTCAGGCTCTTCATGTTTTTCAACACCACTTCATGCTCCTCCTATTTTTCTGACCGTTTCATGCTCATCTAATTTTTGACACCTTTTGAAGCTCTTCATATATTTCACACCTTTTGAAGCTCTTCATATTTTTCACATTTTTGAAGCTATTCAAATTTTTCACACGTTTTCAGGCTCTTCATGCTTTTGAACACCGCTTCATGCTCCTGCTATTTTTCACAAAGTTTCACACTCCTCATATTTTTGACACGTTTTGAGGCTACTCATATTGTTCACACCTTTTCAGGCTCTTCATGTTTTTGAACACCGTTTCATGATCCTCCTATTTTTCAGAACGTTTCATACTCCTCATATTCTTGACACCTTTTAAATTTCTTCATATTTTTCACACCTTTTAAGGCTCTTCATGTTTTGAACACCGTTTCATGCTCCTCCTATTTTCAGACCGTTTCATGCTCTTCATTTTTTTGACACCTTTTGAAGCTCCTCATATTTTTCACACCTTTGAAGCTCTTCATATATTTCACACCTTTTCAGGCTCTTAATGTTTTTCAACACCACATCATGCTCCTCCTATTTTTCAGACCGTTTCATGCTCATCTAATTTTTGACACCTTTTGAAGCTCCTCATATATATCACACCTTTTGAAGCTCTTCATATTTTTCACATTTTTGAAGCTCTTCATATTTTTCACACGTTTTCAGGCTCTTCATGATTTTGAACACCACTTCATGCACATCCTCTTTTTCAGACAGTTTCATGATCCTCATGTATTTCACACCTTTTGAAGCTCTTCTTATTTTTCACACCTTTTCAGGCTCTTCGTGATTTTCAAACCCTTTCATGCTCGTCCTATTTTTCAGACCGTATCAAGCTCTTCATATTTTTGACTCCTTTTGAAGGTCCTAATATATTTCACACCTTTTGAAGCTCTTCATATATTTCACACTTTTTCAGGCTCTTCATGTTTTTCAACACCACTTCATGTTAGTCCTATTTTTCAGACCGTTTCATGCTCATCTAATTTTTGACAGCTTTTGAAGCTCTCCATATTTTTCACACCTTTTGAAGCTCTTCATATATTTCACACCTTTTCAGGCTCTTCATGTTTATGAACATCGCTTCATGCTCCTCCTATAATTCAGACGGTTTCATGCTCCTCATGTATTTCACTCCTTTTGAAGCTCTTCATATTTTACACACCTTTTCAGGATCTTCATGATTTTCAACCCCACTTCATGCTCCTCCTATTTTTCAGACCGTTTCATGTTCCTCATATTTTTTACACCTTTTGAAGCTCTCATATTTTTCACACCTTTTCAGGCTCTTCATGTTTTTGAACACCGCTTCATGCTCGTCCTATTTGCAGACCGTTTCATGCTCCTCATATTTTTGGTACCTTTTGAAGCTCTTCATATTTTTCACACCTTTTCAGGCTCTTCATGTTTTTCAACACCACTTCATGCTCCTCCTATTTTTCAACTGTTTCATGCTCCTCATGTATTTCACACCTTTTGAAGCGCTTCATATATTTCGCATGTTTTCAGGCTCTTCATTTTTGTGAACTCCGCTTCATGCTCCTCCTTTTCTTCAGACCGTTTCATGCTCATCTCATTTTTGACATCTTTTGAAGCTCTTCATATTTTTCACACCTTATGAATCTCTTCATATTTTTCATATTTTTGAAGCTCTTCATATTTTTCACACGTTTTCAGGCTCCTCATGTTTTTCAACACCGCTTCATGCTTCTCCTGTTTTTCAGACCGTTTCATGCTCCTCATATTTTTGACACATTTTGAAGCTCTTCATATTTTTCACATCTTTTCAGGCTCTTCATGTTTTTCAACACCACCTCATGCTCCTCGTGTTTTTCAGACCTTTTCTTGCTCCTCATATTTTTGACACCTTTTGAAGCTCTTCATATTTTTCACACCTTTTGAAGCTCTTCATATTTTTCACACCTTTTCAGGCTCTTCATGTTTTTCAACACCGCTTCATGCTCCTCCTATTTTTCACAACTTTTGAAGCTCTTCATATTTTTCACACTTTTTCAGGCTCTTCATATTTATCAACACCGCTTCATGCTCCTCCTTTTTTATACACCGTTTCATGCTCCTCATGTATTTCACATCTTTTGAAGCTCTTCGTATTTTTCACACCTTTTCAGGATCTTCATGTTTTTGAACACCGCTTCATGCTCCTCCTATTTTTCAAACCGTTACATGCTCCACATATTTTTGACACCTTTTGAAGCTCTTTATTTTTCACTCCTTTTCAAGCTCTTCATGTTTTTCAACACCATTTCATGCTCCTCCTATTTTTCAGACCGTTTCAGGCTCCACATATTTTTGACACCTTTTGAAGCTCTTTATTTTTCACTCCTTTTCAGGCTCGTCATGTTTTTCAACACCATTTCATGCTCCTCCTATTTTTCAGACCGTTTCATGCTCCTCATATTTTTGACAGCTTTTGATGCTCTTCATATATTTCACAACATTTCAGGCCCTTCAGGTTTTTCAACACCGCTTCATGATCCTCGTGTTTTTCAGACCGTTTCATGCTCCTCATATACTTCACACCTTTTGAAGCTCTTCCTATTTTTCACACCTTTTCAGGCTCTTCATGTTTTTGAACACAGTTTTATGCTCCTCATATTTTTCAGACCGTTTCATGCTCCTCATATTTTTGACATCTTTTGAAGCTCTTCATATATTTCACTCCTTTTCATACTCTTCATGTTTTTCAACCCCACTTCATGCTCCTCCTATTTTTCAGACCGTTTCATGCTCCTCATTTTTTTGACTCGTTTTGAAGCTCTTCATATTTTCACACGTTTTTAAACTCTTCATATTTTTCACACCATTTCAGGCTCTTCAGGTTTTTGAACACCGTTTCATGTTCCTACTATTTTTCAGACCGTTTCATGCTCCTCATTTTTTTGACACGTTTTGAAGCTCTTCACTTTTTTCACACCTTTTCAGGCTCTTCATGTTTTTCAACACCGCTTCATGCTTCTTCTACTTTTCAGACCGTTTCATGCTCTTCATATTTTTGACACCTTTTGAAGCTCTTCATATTTTTCACACCTTTTGAAGCTCTTCTTATATTTCACACCTTTTCAGACTCTTCATGTTTTCGAACACCACTTCAAGTTCCTCCTATTTTTGCGACCGTTTCATGCTCTTCATATTTTTGACACTTTTTGAAGCTCTTCATATTTTTCACACCTTTTGAAGCTCTTCAAATATTTCACACATTTTCAGGCTCTTCCTGTTTTTCAACACCACTTCATTCTCCTCCTATTTTTCCGACCGTTTCATGCTCATCTAATTTTTGACACCTTTTGAAGCTCTTCATATATTTCACACCTTTTGAAGCTCTTCATATTTTTCACATTTTTCAAGCTCTTCAAATTTTTCACACGTTTTTAGGCTCTTCATGTTTTTGAACACCGCCTCATGCTCCTCATATATTTCAGACCGTTTCATGCTCCTCTTATTTGTGACACCTTTTGAAGCTCTTCGTATTTTTCACACATTTTCAGGCTCTTCATGTTTTTCAACATGACTTCATGCTCCTCCTATTTTTCAGACCGTTTCATGCTCCTCTTATTTTTGACACCTTTTGAAATCTTCATATACTTCCCACCTTTTCAGGCTCTTCATTGTTTAAAAACAACTTCATGCTCCTTCTATTTTTCAGACCGTTTCATGGTCATCTCATTTTTGACACCTTTTGAAGCTCTTCATATTTTTCATACCTTTTGAAGATCTTCATATTTTTCACACCTTTTCAGGCTCTTCATGGTTTTCAACACTGTTTCATGTTCCTCCTATTTTTCAGACCGTTTCATGCTCCTCATAATTTTGACACCCTTTGAAGCTCTTCTTATATTTCACACCTTTTCAGACTCTTCATGTTTTCGAACACCACTTCAAGTTCCTCCTATTTTTGCGACCGTTTCATGCTCTTCATATTTTTGACACCTTTTGAAGCTCTTCATATTTTTCACACCTTTTGAAGCTCTTCATATATTTCACACATTTTCAGGCTCTTCATGTTTTTCAACACCACTTCATGCTCCTCCTATTTTTCTGACCGTTTCATGCTCATCTAATTTTTGACACCTTTTGAAGCTCTTCATATATTTCACACCTTTTGAAGCTCTTCATATTTTTCACATTTTTGAAGCTATTCAAATTTTTCACACGTTTTCAGGCTCTTCATGCTTTTGAACACCGCTTCATGCTCCTGCTATTTTTCACAAAGTTTCACACTCCTCATATTTTTGACACGTTTTGAGGCTACTCATATTGTTCACACCTTTTCAGGCTCTTCATGTTTTTGAACACCGTTTCATGATCCTCCTATTTTTCAGAACGTTTCATACTCCTCATATTCTTGACACCTTTTAAATTTCTTCATATTTTTCACACCTTTTAAGGCTCTTCATGTTTTGAACACCGTTTCATGCTCCTCCTATTTTCAGACCGTTTCATGCTCTTCATTTTTTTGACACCTTTTGAAGCTCCTCATATTTTTCACACCTTTGAAGCTCTTCATATATTTCACACCTTTTCAGGCTCTTAATGTTTTTCAACACCACATCATGCTCCTCCTATTTTTCAGACCGTTTCATGCTCATCTAATTTTTGACACCTTTTGAAGCTCCTCATATATATCACACCTTTTGAAGCTCTTCATATTTTTCACATTTTTGAAGCTCTTCATATTTTTCACACGTTTTCAGACTCTTCATGATTTTGAACACCACTTCATGCACATCCTATTTTTCAGACAGTTTCATGATCCTCATGTATTTCACACCTTTTGAAGCTCTTCTTATTTTTCACACCTTTTCAGGCTCTTCGTGATTTTCAAACCCGTTTCATGCTCGTCCTATTTTTCAGACCGTATCATGCTCTTCATATTTTTGACTCCTTTTGAAGCTCCTAATATATTTCACACCTTTTGAAGCTCTTCATATATTTCACACTTTTTCAGGCTCTTCATGTTTTTCAACACCACTTCATGTTAGTCCTATTTTTCAGACCGTTTCATGCTCATCTCATTTTTGACAGCTTTTGAAGCTCTTCATAGTTTTCACACCTTTTAAGCTCTTCATATATTTCACACCTTTTCAGGCTCTTCATGTTTATGAACATCGCTTCATGCTCCTCCTATAATTCAGACGGTTTCATGCTCCTCATGTATTTCACTCCTTTTGAAGCTCTTCATATTTTACACACCTTTTCAGGCTCTTCATGATTTTCAACCCCACTTCATGCTCCTCCTATTTTTCAGACCGTTTCATGTTCCTCATATTTTTTACACCTTTTGAAGCTCTTCATATTTTTCACACCTTTTCAGGCTCTTCATGTTTTTGAACACCGCTTCATGCTCGTCCTATTTGCAGACCGTTTCATGCTCCTCATATTTTTGGTACCTTTTGAAGCTCTTCATATTTTTCACACCTTTTCAGGCTCTTCATGTTTTTCAACACCACTTCATGCTCCTCCTATTTTTCAACTGTTTCATGCTCCTCATGTATTTCACACCTTTTGAAGCGCTTCATATATTTCGCATGTTTTCAGGCTCTTCATTTTTGTGAACTCCGCTTCATGCTCCTCCTTTTCTTCAGACCGTTTCATGCTCATCTCATTTTTGACATCTTTTGAAGCTCTTCATATTTTTCACACCTTATGAATCTCTTCATATTTTTCATATTTTTGAAGCTCTTCATATTTTTCACACGTTTTCAGGCTCCTCATGTTTTTCAACACCGCTTCATGCTTCTCCTGTTTTTCAGACCGTTTCATGCTCCTCATATTTTTGACACATTTTGAAGCTCTTCATATTTTTCACATCTTTTCAGGCTCTTCATGTTTTTCAACACCACCTCATGCTCCTCGTGTTTTTCAGACCTTTTCTTGCTCCTCATATTTTTGACACCTTTTGAAGCTCTTCATAATTTTCACACCTTTTGAAGCTCTTCATATATTTCACACCTTTTCAGGCTCTTCATGTTTATGAACATCGCTTCATGCTCCTCCTATTATTCAGACGGTTTCATGCTCCTCATGTATTTCACTCCTTTTGAAGCTCTTCATATTTTACACACCTTTTCAGGCTCTTCATGATTTTCAACCCCACTTCATGCTCCTCCTATTTTTCAGACCGTTTCATGTTCCTCATATTTTTTACACCTTTTGAAGCTCTTCATATTTTTCACACCTTTTCAGGCTCTTCATGTTTTTGAACACCGCTTCATGCTCGTCCTATTTGCAGACCGTTTCATGCTCCTCATATTTTTGGTACCTTTTGAAGCTCTTCATATTTTTCACACCTTTTCAGGCTCTTCATGTTTTTCAACACCACCTCATGCTCCTCGTGTTTTTCAGACCTTTTCTTGCTCCTCATATTTTTGACACCTTTTGAAGCTCTTCATATTTTTCACACCTTTTGAAGCTCTTCGTATTTTTCACACCTTTTCAGGCTCTTCATGTTTTTCAACACCGCTTCATGCTCCTCCTATTTTTCACAACTTTTGAAGCTCTTCATATTTTTCACACTTTTTCAGGCTCTTCATATTTATCAACACCGCTTCATGCTCCTCCTTTTTTATACACCGTTTCATGCTCCTCATGTATTTCACATCTTTTGAAGCTCTTCGTATTTTTCACACCTTTTCAGGATCTTCATGTTTTTGAACACCGGTTCATGCTCCTCCTATTTTTCAAACCGTTACATGCTCCACATATTTTTGACACCTTTTGAAGCTCTTTATTTTTCACTCCTTTTCAGGCTCTTCATGTTTATCAACACCGTTTCATGCTCCTCCTATTTTTCAGACCGTTTCATGCTCCTCATATTTTTGACACCTTTTGATGCTCTTCATATATTTCACAACATTTCATGCCCTTCAGGTTTTTCAACACCGCTTCATGATCCTCGTATTTTTCAGACCGTTTCATGCTCCTCATATACTTCACTCCTTTTGAAGCTCTTCATATTTTTCACACCTTTTCAGGCTCTTCATGTTTTTGAACACAGTTTTATGCTCCTCATATTTTTCAGACCGTTTCATGCTCCTCATATTTTTGACATCTTTTGAAGCTCTTCATATATTTCACTCCTTTTCATACTCTTCATGTTTTTCAACCCCACTTCATGCTCCTCCTATTTTTCAGACCGTTTCATGCTCCTCATTTTTTTGACTCGTTTTGAAGCTCTTCATAATTTCACACGTTTTTAAACTCTTCATATTTTTCACACCATTTCAGGCTCTTCAGGTTTTTGAACACCGTTTCATGCTCCTACTATTTTTCAGACCGTTTCATGCTCCTCATTTTTTTGACACGTTTTGAAGCTCTTCACTTTTTTCACACCTTTTCAGGCTCTTCATGTTTTTGAACACCGCTTCATGCTTCTCCTACCTTTCAGACCGTTTCATGCTCTTCATATTTTTGACACCTTTTGAAGCTCTTCATATTTTTCACACCCTTTGAAGCTCTTCTTATATTTCACACCTTTTCAGACTCTTCATGTTTTCGAACACCACTTCAAGTTCCTCCTATTTTTGCGACCGTTTCATGCTCTTCATATTTTTGACACTTTTTGAAGCTCTTCATATTTTTCACACCTTTTGAAGCTCTTCTAATATTTCACACATTTTCAGGCTCTTCCTGTTTTTCAACACCACTTCATGCTCCTCCTATTTTTCAGACCGTTTCATGCTCATCTAATTTTTGACACCTTTTGAAGCTCTTCATATATTTCACACCTTTTGAAGCTCTTCAAATTTTTCACATTTTTGAAGCTCTTCAAATTTTTCACACGTTTTCAGGCTCTTCATGTTTTTGAACACGGTTTCCTGCTCCTCATATATTTCAGACCGTTTCATGCTCCTAATATTTTTGACACCTTTTGAAATCTTCATATATTTCACACCTTTTCAGGCTCTTCATATATTTGAACAACGCTTCATGCTCCGCCTATTTTTCAGACGGTTTCATCCTCCTCATGTATTTCACACCTTTTGAAGCTCTTCATATTTTTCAAACCTTTTCAGGCTCTTCACGTTTTTAAACACTGCTTCATGCTCCACCTATTTTTCAGACCGTTTCATTTTCCTCATATTTTTGACACCTTTTGAAGCTCTTCATATTTTTCACATCTTTTCAGGCTCTTCATGTTTTTCAACACAGCTTCATGCTTCTTCTATTTTTCAGACCGTTTCATGCCCCTATGTATTTCACACCTTTTGAAGCTCTTCATATTATTCACACCTTTTCAGGCCCTTCGTGTTTTTCAACACCGTTTCATGCTCCTCCTATTTTCAGACAGTTTCTTGCTCCTCATAATTTTGACACCTTTGAATGTCTTCATATATTTCACACCTTTTGAAGCTGTTCATATTTTTCACACCTTTTCAGGCTCTTCATGTTTTTCTACACCGCATCATGCTCCTCCTATTTTTCAGACTGTTTCATGCTCCTCTTATTTTTGACACCTTTTGAAGCTCTTCATATATTTCACACCTTTTCAGGCTCTTCATGTTTTTGAACACCGCCTCATGCTCCTCCTATTTTTCAGACCGTTTCATGCTCCTCATATTTTAGACACCTTTTGAAGCTCTTCATATTTTTCACACCTTTTCAGGCTCTTCATGTTTTTCTACACCGCTTCATGCTCCTCCTATTTTTCAGACCATTTCATGCTCATCTCATTCTTGACACTTTTTGCAGATCTTCATATGTTTCACACGTTTTCAGACTCTTCATATTTTTCAACCCCGCTTCATGATCCTCCTATTTTTCAGACCGTTTTATGCTCCTCATTTATTTCACACATTTTGAAGCTCTTCATGTTTTTCACCTCAGTTTCATGCTTCTCTGATTGTTCAGACCGTTTCATGCACCCCATATTTTTCAGTCCATTTCACTCTCCTCATATTTTTGACACCTTTTGACTCTCTTCATATTCTTCACACCTTTTAAGGCACTTCAGGTTTTTCAACACCGTTTCATGCTCCTCCTAATTTTCAGACCGCTTGATGCTCCTCGTATTCTTGACACATTTTGAAGCTCTTAATATTTTTCACACCTTTTCAGGCTCTTCATATTTTTCAACACCGTTTCTTGCTCCTCCTAGTTTTCAGACCGTTTCATGCTCCTCATATTTTTATCACCTTTTGACGCTCTTCATATTTTTCACACTTATTCCTGCTCTTCATGTTTTTCAACACCGTTTCATGCTCCTCCTATTTTTCAGACAGTTTCGTGTTCCGCATATTTTCAGAAAGTTTCATGCTCCTCATATTATTGAAACCTTTTGAAGTCCTTCATATTTTTCAGACCTTTTCAGTATCTTCAAGTTTTTGAACGCCGCTTCATGCTCCTCATATTATTCACACCTTCTGAAGCACTTCATATTTTTCACACATTTTCAGGCTCTTCATGTTTTTCAACACCACTTCATGCTCCTCCTATTTTTCAGACTGTGTCATGCTCCTCATATTTTTGACACCTTTTGAAGCTCTTCATATTTTACACACCTTTTCGGGCTCTTCATGTCTTTGAACACGACTTCATTCTCGCCTTTTTTCAGACCGTTTCATGCTCCTCATATTTTTCACACCTTCTCAGGCTCTTAATGATTTTGAACACCGTTTCATTTTCCTCCTATTTTTCAGACCGTTTCATGCTCCTCATATTTTTGACACCTTTTGAAGCGCTTCATATTTTTCACATGTTTTCAGGATCTTCATGTTTTTGAACACCATTTCATGCTCCTCCTATTTTTCAGACCGTTTCATGCTCTTCATGTTTTTCAAGACCGTTTCATGCTCCTCCTATTTTTCAGACCGTTTCATGCTCCTCATATTTTTCACACGTTTTGAAGCTCTTCAAATTTTGCACACCTTTTCAGGCTCTTCATGTTTTTGAACACCATTTCATGCTACTCCTATTTGACACCTTTTGAAGCTCTTCATATTTTTCACACCTTTTCATTCTCTTCATATTTTTCAACACCGTTTCATGCTCCTCCTATTTTCAGACTGTTTCATGCTCCTCATATTTTTGACACCTTTTCAGGCTCTTAATGACTTTGAACACCGTTTCATACTCCTCTTATTTTTCAGACAGTTTCATGCTCCTCATATATTTGACACCTTTTGAAGCTCTTCATATTTTTCACACCTTTTTGGGCTCTTCATGTTTTTGAACACCACTTCATGCGCCTCCTATTTTTCAGACCGTTTCATGCTCCTCATATTTTGACACCTTTTTAATCTCTTCATATTTTTCACACCTTTTCATGCTCTTCATGTTGTTCAACACCGTTTCATACTCCTCTTATTTTTCAGAATGTTTCGTGCTCCTCATATTTTGACACCTTTTGAAGCTCTTCATATTTTTCACATCTTTTCAGTATCTTCAAGTTTTTGAACACCGTTTCATGCTCCTCCTATTTTTCAGACCGTTTCCTGCTCCTCATATTTTTGACAACTTTTGGAGCTCTTCATATTTTTCACACCTTTTCAGGCTCTGCATGTTTTGAACACTCCTTCATGCTCCTCCTATGTTTCAGACCGTTTCATGCTCCTCATATTTTTTCACCTTTTGAAGCTCTTCATATGTTTCACACATTTTCAGACCCTTCATGTTTTTCAACACCGCTTTATGCTGCACCTATTTTTCAGAACAGTTTCATGCTCCTCATATTTTTGACACTTTTTGAACCTCTTCATATTTTTCACACCTTGTCAGGCTCTTCATGTTTTTGAACACCGCTTCATGCTCCACATATTTTTAAGACCGTTTCATGCTCCTCATATTTTTCACACCTTGTCAGGCTCTTCATGTTTTTGAACACCATTTCATGCTTCTCATATTTTGACACCTTTTGAAGCTCTTCATGTATTTCACTCCTCTTCAGGCTCTTCATGGTTTTCAACACCATTACATGCTCCTCCTATTTTTCAGACCATTTCATGATCCTCATATATTTGACACCTTTTGAAGCTCTTCATATTTTTCAAACCTTTTCAGGCTCTCCATGTTTTTCAGCACCATTTGATGCTCCTCCTATTTTCAGACTGTTTCATGCTCCTAATATTTTTCACACCTTTTCAGGCTATTCATTTTTTTTCAACTCCAGTTCATGCTCCTCCTATTTTTCAGACCGTTTCATGTTCCTCCTATTTGTGACACTTTTGAATCTCTTCATATAGTTCACACCTTTCCAGGCTCTTCATGTTTTTCAACACTGCTTCATGCTCCTCCTATTTTTGAGACCGTATCATGCTCCTCAGATGTTTGACACATTTTGAAGCTCTTCATGTTTTTCACACATTTTCAGGCTCTTCATGTTTTTCAACACCGTTTCATGCTCCTCCTATTTTTAAGACCGTTTCATGCTTCTTATATTTTTGACACCTTGTGAAGCTCTTCATATATTTCACACCTTTTCAGGCTCTTCATGTTTTTAAACACCGCTTCATGCTCCTCCTATTTTTCAGACCATGTCATGCTCCTCATATTTTTGACACCTTTTGAAGCTCTTCATATATTTCACACCTTTTCGGGATCTTCATGTTTTTGAACAATGCTGCATGCTCCTACTATGTTTCAGATCGTTTCATGCTCTTCATATTTTTGACACTTTTTGAAGCTCTTCATATTTTTTACACCTTTTCAGGCTCTTCATGTTTTTCACACCTTTTCAGGCTCTTCATGTTTTGCAACACCCCTTTATGCTCTTCCTATTTTTCGGACCCTTTGAAACTCCTCCTATTTTTGACTCGTTTTTAAGTTCTTCATATTTTTCACACCATTTCAGGTTCTTCATGTTTTTGAACGCCGTTTCATGCTCCTCATATTTTTCAGACTGTTTCATGATCCTCATATTTTTGACACCAATTGAAGCTCTTCATATATTTCACACATTTTCAGGATCTTCATGTTTTTCACACCTTTTCAGGCTCTTCATGTTTTGCAACACCGCTTCATGCTCCTCCTATTTTTCGAACCGTTTCATGCTCCTCATATTTTTGACAATTTTGAAGCTCTTCATATATTTCACACCTTTTCAGGCTCCTCATGTTTTTCAACACCGCGTCATGCTCCTCCTGTTTTTCAGACCGTTTCATGCTCCTCATATTTTTGACATCTTTTGAAGCTCTTCATATATTTCACACCTTTTCAGGCTGTTTATGTTTTTGAACACCGCTTCATGATGCTCCTATTTTTCAGACCGTTTCATGCTCCTCATATATTTGACACGTTTTGAAGTTCTTCATATATTTCACAACTTTTCAGGCTCTTCTTTTTTTCAACACCGATTCTTGCTCCCCCTATTTTTCAGACCGTTTCATGTTCCTCATATTTTTGACAACTTTTGAAGCGCTTTATGTTTTTCACACCTTTTCAGGCTCTTCACTTTTCAACACCGCTTCATGCTCCTCCTATTTTTCAGACCGTATCATGCTCCTCATACTTTTGAAAACTTTTGAAGCTCTTCATATATTTCACACCTTTTCAGGCTCTTCATGTTTTGCAACACCATTTCATGCTCCTCCTATTTCTCAGACCGTTTCATGCTCCTCCTATTTTTCAGACAGTTTCATGCTCCTCATATATTTGACTCCTTTTGAAGCTCTTAATATTATTCACACCTTTTCAGGCTCTTCATGTTTTTCAACACCACTTCATGCTCTTCCTATTTTTCAAACTGTTTCATGCTCCTCCTATTTTTGACACCTTTTGAACCTCTTTATATATTTCACACCTTTTCAGGCTCTTCATGTTTTTCAACACCGCTTCATGCTCCTCCTATTTTTCAGACCGTTTCATGCTCCTTATATTTTTGACTTCTTTTGAAGCTCTTCATATATTTCACTCCTTTTTAGGCTCTTCGTGTTTTTCAAAACCGTTTCATGCTCCTCCTATTTTTCAGAACGCTTCATGCTCCTCATATTTTTGACACATTTTGTAGCTCTTCATATATTTCACACCTTTTCAGGCTCTTCATGTTTTTCAACACCGCTTCATGCTCTTCCTATTTTTAAGACAGTTTCATGCGCATCATAAATTTGAAACCTTATGAAGCTCTTCATATTTTTCACACATTTTCAGTCTCTTCATGTTTTTCCACACTGTTTCAGGCTGCTCCTATTTTTCAGACCGTTTCATGCTCCTTATATATTTGACACCTTTTGAAGCTCTTCATATTTTTCACTCCTTTTTGGCTCTTCGTCTTATTCAACACGGTTTCATGCTCCTCCTATTTTTCAGAATGCTTCATGCTCCTCATATTTTTGACACCTTTTGAAGCTCTTCATATTTTTCACACCATTTCAGGCTCTTCATGTTTCTGAACACCGTTTCATGCTCCTCATATTTCTACATGTTTTGAAACTCTTCATATTTTTCACACCTTTTCAGGCTCTTCAGATTTTTCAACACCGCTTCATGCTCCTCCTATTTTTCAGACCGTTTCATGCTTCTTATATTTTTGACTTCTTTTGAAGCTCTTCATATATTTCACTCCTTTTTAGGCTCTTTGTGTTTTTCAACAGCGTTTCATGCTCCTCCTATTTTTCAGAACGCTTCATGCTCCTCATACTTTTGACACATTTTGTAGCTCTTCATATATTTCACACCTTTTCAGTATCTTCAAGTTTTTGAACACCGCTTCATGCTCCTCATATTTTTTACACCTTCTGAAGCTCTTCATATTTTTCACAACTTTTCAGGCTCTTCATGTTTTTGAACACCGTTTCATGCTCCTCCTATTTTTCATACAGTTTCATGCTCCTCATATTTTTGCCACTTTTTGAAGCTCTTCATATTTTTCACCCCTGTTCAGTATCTTCAAATTTTTGATAACCGCTTTATGCTTCTCATATTTTTCACACCTTTTGAAGCTCTTCATATTTTTCACACCTTTTCATGATCTTCATGATTTCCAACACCGTTTCATGCTCCTCCTATTTTCAGACTGTTTCATGCTCCTCATATTTTTGACACCTTTTCAGGCTCTTAATGACTTTGAACACCGTTTCATACTCCTCTTATTTTTCAGACAGTTTCATGCTCCTCATATATTTGACACCTTTTGAAGCTCTTCATATTTTTCACACCTTTTCGGGCTCTTCATGTTTTTGAACACCACTTCATGCGCCTCCTATTTTTCAGACCGTTTCATGCTCCTCATATTTTGACACCTTTTTAATCTCTTCATATTTTTCACACCTTTTCATGCTCTTCATGTTGTTCAACACCGTTTCATACTCCTCTTATTTTTCAGAATGTTTCGTGCTCCTCATATTTTGACACCTTTTGAAGCTCTTCATATTTTTCACATCTTTTCAGTATTTTCAAGTTTTTGAACACCGTTTCATGCTCCTCCTATTTTTCAGACCGTTTCCTGCTCCTCATATTTTTGACAACCTTTGGAGCTCTTCATATTTTTCACACCTTTTCAGGCTCTGCATGTTTTGAACACTCCTTCATGCTCCTCCTCTGTTTCAGACCGTTTCATGCTCCTCATATTTTTTCACCATTTGAAGCTCTTCATATGTTTCACACATTTTCAGACCCTTCATGTTTTTCAACACCGCTTTATGCTGCACCTATTTTTCAGAACAGTATCATGCTCCTCAGATTTTTGACAATTTTGAAGCTCTTCATGTATTTCACACCATTTCAGTCTCTTCATGTTTTTCAACACCACTTCTTACTCCTCCTATTCTTCAGACCTTTTCATGCTCCTCATATTTTTGACACCTTTTGAAGCTCTTCATATATTTCACACCTTTTCAGGCTCTTCATGATTTTCAACACCTTTCATGCTCCTCCTATTTTTCATACCGTTTCATTCTCCTCATATTTTTTACACCTATTGAAACTCTTCATATTTTTCACACCTTTTGAAGCTCTTCATGTTTTCACACGTTTTCAGGCTCTTCATGTTTTTCAACACCGCTTCATGCTCCTCCTATTTTTCACACCATTTCATGCTCCTCATATTTTTGAAACCTTTTAAGCTTTCATATTTTTAACACATTTTCAGGCTCTTCAAGTTTTTGAACACCGCTTCATGCTACTCCTATTTATGAAAACTTTTGAAGCTCTTCATATTTTTCAATCCTTTTCATGCTCTTCATGTTTTTCAACACCTTTTCATGCTCCTCGTATTTTTCAGACCGTTTCATGCTCGTCATAACTTTGACACGTTTTGAAGCTCTTCATGTTTTCACACATTTTCAGGCTCTTCATGTTTTTCAACACCGCTTCATGCTACTCGTATTTTTCAGACCGTTTCATGCTCGTCATAATTTTGACACGTTTTGAAGCCCTTCATATTTTTCACACCTTTCAGACTCTTCATGTTTTTGAACACCGTTTCATGCTCCTCCTATTTTTCAGACCATTTCATGCTCCTCATAATTTTGACACCTTTTAAGCTCTTCATATTTTTAACACATTTTCAGGCTCTTCAAGATTTGGAACACCGCTTCATGCTACTCCTATTTTAGACACCATTTGAAGCTGTTCATATTTTTCACACCTTTTCAGGCTCTTCATGTTTTTCAACATCGATTCATGCTCGTCCTTTTTTTCAGACCGTTTCATGCTCCTCATATTTTTAAGACCTTTTGAAGCTCTTCATGTTTTTCACACCTTTGCAGGCTCTTCATGTTTTTGAACACCGGTTGATGCTCCTCCTATTTTTCAGATCGTTTCATGCTCCTCATATTTTTGACACCTTTTGAAGCTCTTCATATTTTTCACACCTTTTCAGGCTCTTCATGTTTTGAACACCACTTCATGCTCCTCCTATTTTTTCAGACCGCTTCATGCTCCTCATATTTTTGACACCTTTTGATGCTCTTCATATATTTCACCCGTTTTCAGGCTCTTCATGATTTTGAACAGCGCTTCGTGCTCCTCCTATTTTTCAGACCGTTTCATGCTCCTCATATTTTTGCTACGTTTTGAAGGCTTAATATTATTCACACCTTTCAGGCTCTTCATGTTTTGAACACCCTTCCATGCTCAACCTATTTTTCAGACCATTTCCTGTTCCTCATATTTTTGAAACCTTTTAAGCTCTTCATATTTTTAACACATTTTCAGGCTGTTCAAGTTTTTGAACACCGCTTCATCCTACTCCTATTTTTCACACCTTTTGAAGCTCTTCATATTTTTCAATCCTTTTCATGCTCTTCATGTTTTTCAACACCGTTTCATGCTATTCCTATTTTTCAGCCCGGTTCATGCTCCTCATATTTTTGACACCTTTTGAAGCTCTTGATATTTTTCACACATTTTCAGGCTCTTCATGTTTTTCAACACCGTTTCATGCTCCTCCTATTTTTCAGACTGTTTCATGCTCCTCCTATTTTTGACACATTTTTGAAGCTCTTGATATTTTTCACACGTTTTCAGGCTCTTCATGTTTTTCAACACCGTTTCATGCTCCTCCTATTTTCAGATCGTTTCATGCTCCTCATATTTTTCACACCTTTTGAAGATCTTCATATTTTTCACACCTTTTGAAGCTCTTCATATTTTTCAAACCTTTTCAGTCTCTTCATGGTTTTCAACACCACTTCATGCTACTCCTATATTTCAGATCGTTTCATGCTCCTCATATTTTTGACACCTTTTGAAGCTCTTCATATTTTTCACACCTTTTCATGCTCTTCATGTTTTCAACACCGTTTCATGCTCCTCCTATTTTTCAGACCGTTTCATGCTCCTCATATTTTTCACACCTTGTGAAGCTCTTCATATTTTTCACACCTTTTCAGGCTTTTCATGTTTCTGAACACCATTTCATGCTCCTCCTATTTTTCACACCGTTTCATGCTCCTCATATATTTCACACCTTTTGAAGCTCTTCATATATTTCACACCTTTTCAGGCTCTTCATGTTTTTGAACACCGCTTCATGCTCCTCCTATTTTTAAGATCGTTTCATGATCCTCATATTTTGACACCTTTTGAAGGTCTTCATATTTTTTCTCACCTTTTCAGGCTCTTCATGTTTTTCAACACCGCTTCATGCTCCTCCTATTTTTCAGCCCGTTTCATGCTCTTCATATTTTTGACACCTTTTGAAGCTCTTCATATTTTTCACACCTTTCAGGCTCTTCATGTTTTAGAACACCGTTTCATGCTCCTCCTATTTTTCAGACCATTTCATGCTCCTCATAATTTTGACACCTTTTAAGCTCTTCATATTTTTAACACATTTTCAGGCTCTTCAAGATTTGGAACACCGCCTCATGCTACTCCTATTTTAGACACCATTTGAAGCTGTTCATATTTTTCACACCTTTTCAGGCTCTTCATGTTTTTCAACATCGATTCATGCTCGTCCTTTTTTTCAGACCGTTTCATGCTCCTCATATTTTTAAAACCTTTTGAAGCTCTTCATGTTTTTCACACCTTTGCAGGCTCTTCAAGTTTTTGAACACCGCTTGATGCTCCTCCTATTTTTCAGATCGTTTCATGCTCCTCATATTTTTGACACCTTTTGAAGCTCTTCATATTTTTCACACATTTTCAGGCTCTTCATGTTTTGAACACCACTTCATGCTCCTCCTATTTTTTCAGACCGCTTCATGCTCCTCATATTTTTGACACCTTTTGATGCTCTTCATATATTTCACCCTTTTTCAGGCGCTTCATGATTTTGAACAGCGCTTCGTGCTCCTCCTATTTTTCAGACCATTTCATGCTCCTCATATTTTTGCTACGTTTTGAAGGCTTCATATTATTCACACCTTTCAGGCTCCTCATGTTTTGAACACCCTTCCATGCTCAACCTATTTTTCAGACCATTTCCTGTTCCTCATATTTTGAAACCTTTTAAGCTCTTCATATTTTTAACACATTTTCAGGCTCTTCAAGTTTTTGAACACCGCTTCATGCTACTCCTATTTTTCACACCTTTTGAAGCTCTTCATATTTTTCAATCCTTTTCATGCTCTTCATGTTTTTCAACACCGTTTCATTATCCTCCTATTTTTCAGCCCGGTTCATGCTCCTCATATTTTTGACACCTTTTGAAGCTCTTGATATTTTTCACACATTTTCAGGCTCTTCATGTTTTTCAACACCGTTTCATGCTCCTCCTATTTTTCAGACTGTTTCATGCTCCTCCTATTTTTGACACATTTTTGAAGCTCTTGATATTTTTCACACGTTTTCAGGCTCTTCATGTTTTTCAACACCGTTTCATGCTCCTCCTATTTTCAGACCGTTTCATGCTCCTCATATTTTTCACACCTTTTGAAGCTCTTCATATTTTTCAAACCTTTTCAGTCTCTTCATGGTTTTCAACACCACTTCATGCTACTCCTATATTTCAGATCGTTTCATGCTCCTCATATTTTTGACACCTTTTGAAGCTCTTCATATTTTTCACACCTTTTCATGCTCTTCATGTTTTCAACACCGTTTCATGCTCCTCCTATTTTTCAGACCGTTTCATGCTCCTCATATTTTTCACACCTTGTGAAGCTCTTCATATTTTTCACACCTTTTCAGGCTCTTCATGTTTCTGAACACCATTTCATGCTCCTCCTATTTTTCACACCGTTTCATGCTCCTCATATATTTCACACCTTTTGAAGCTCTTCATATATTTCACACCTTTTCAGGCTCTTCATGTTTCTGAACACCATTTCATGCTCCTCCTATTTTTCACACCGTTTCATGCTCCTCATATATTTCACACCTTTTGAAGCTCTTCATATATTTCACACCTTTTCAGGCTCTTCATGTTTCTGAACACCATTTCATGCTCCTCCTATTTTTCAGACCGTTTCATGCTCCTCATATATTTCACACCTTGTGAAGCTCTTCATATTTTTCACACCTTTTCAGGCTCTTCATGTTTCTGAACACCATTTCATGCTCCTCCTATTTTTCACACCGTTTCATGCTCCTCATATATTTCACACCTTTTGAAGCTCTTCATATTTTTCACATCTTTTCAGTATCTTCAAGTTTTTGAACACCGTTTCATGCTCCTCCTATTTTTCAGACCGTTTCCTGCTCCTCATATTTTTGACAACTTTTGGAGGTCTTCATATTTTTCACACCTTTTCAGGCTCTGCATGTTTTGAACACTCCTTCATGCTCCTCCTATGTTTCAGACCGTTTCATGCTCCTCATATTTTTTCACCTTTTGAAGCTCTTCATATGTTTCACACATTTTCAGACCCTTCATGTTTTTCAACACCGCTTTATGCTGCACCTATTTTTCAGAACAGTTTCATGCTCCTCATATTTTTGACACTTTTTGAACCTCTTCATATTTTTCACACCTTTTCAGTATCTTCAAGTTTTGAACACCGATTCATGCTCCTCATGTTATTCACACCTTCTGAAGCTCTTCATATTTTTCACACATTTTCAGGCTCTTCATGTTTTTCAACACCACTTCATGCTCTTCCTATTTTTCAGACCTTTTCATGCTCCTCGTATTTTTGACACCCTTTGAAGCTCTTCATATTTTACACACTTTTCGGGCTCTTCATGTCTTTGAACACAACTTCATTCTCACCTTTTTTTCACACCGTTTCATGCTCCTCATATTTTTCACACCTTTTCAGGCTCTTAATGATTTTGAACACCGTTTCATTTTCCTCCTATTTTTCAGACCGTTTCATGCTCCTCATATTTTTGACACCTTTTGAAGCTCTTCATATTTTTCACACCTTTTCAGTATCTTCAAGTTTTTGAACACCGCTTCATGCTCCTCATATTATTCACACCTTCTGAAGCTCTTCATATTTTTTACACATTTTCAGGCTCTTCATGTTTTTCAACACCACTTCATGCTCCTCCTATTTTTCAGACCGTTTCATGCTCCTCATATTTTTCACAGCTTTTCAGGCTCTTAATGATTTTGAACACCGTTTAATTTTCCTCCTATTTTTCAGACCGTTTCATGCTCCTCATATTTTTCACAGCTTTTCAGGCTCTTCATGTTTTTGAACACCGTTTCATGCTCCTCCTATTTTTCATACCGTTTCATGCTCCTCATATTTTTGCCACTTTTTGAAGCTCTTCATATTTTTCACACCTGTTCAGTATCTTCAATTTTTGATAACCGCTTCATGCTTCTCATATTTTTCACACCTTCTGAAGCTCTTCATATTTTCCACACCTTTTCAGGCTCTTAATGATTTTGAACACCGTTTCATTTTCCTCCTATTTTTCAGACCGTTTCATGCTCCTCATATTTTTGACACCTTTTGAAGCGCTTCATATTTTTCACATGTTTTCAGGATCTTCATGTTTTTGAACACCATTTCATGCTCCTCCAATTTTTCAGACCGTTTCATGCTCTTCATGTTTTTCAAGACCGATTCATGCTCCTCCTATTTTTCAGACCGTTTCATGCACCTCATATTTTCACACGTTTTGAAGCTCTTCAAATTTTGCACACCTTTTCAGGCTCTTCATGTTTTTGAACACCGTTTCATGCTACTCCTATTTGACACCTTTTGAAGCTCTTCATATTTTTCACACCTTTTCATGCTCTTCATGTTTTTCAACACCGTTTCATGCTCCTCCTATTTTCAGACTGTTTCCTGCTCCTCATATTTTTGACACCTTTTCAGGCTCTTAATGACTTTGAACACCGTTTCATACTACTCTTATTTTTCAGAGAGTTTCATCCTCCTCATATATTTGACACCTTTTGAAGCTCTTCATATTTTTCACACCTTTTCGGGCTCTTCATGTTTTTGAACACCACTTCATGCGCCTCCTATTTTTCAGACCGTTTCATGCTCCTCATATTTTTTCACCTTTTGAAGCTCTTCATATGTTTCACACATTTTCAGACCCTTCATGTTTTTCAACACCGCTTTATGTTGCACCTATTTTTCAGAACAGTTTCATGCTCCTCATATTTTTGACACTTTTTGAACCTCTTCATATTTTTCACACCTTGTCAGGCTCTTCATGTTTTTGAACACCGCTTCATGCACCACATATTTTTAAGACCGTTTCATGCTCCTCTTTTTTTCACACATTTTCAGGCTCTTCATGTTTTTGAACACCATTTCATGCTTCTCATATTTATATCACCTTTTGAAGCTCTTCATGTATTTCACTCCTCTTCAGACTCTTCGTGGTTTTCAACAACATTACATGCTCCTCCTATTTTTCAGACCATTTCATGCTCCTCATATTTTTGACACCTTTTGAAGCTCTTCATATTTTTCAAACCTTTTCAGGCTCTCCATGTTTTTCAGCACCATTTGCTGCTCCTTCTATTTTCAGACTGTTTCATGCTCCTAATATTTTTCACACTTTTTCAGGCTATTCATTTTTTTCAACTCCACTTCATGCTCCTCCTATTTTTCAGACCGTTTCATGTTCCTCCTATTTGTGACACTTTTGAATCTCTTCATATAATTCACACCTTTCCAGGCTCTTCATGTTTTTCAACACCGCTTCATGCTCCTCCTATTTTTGAGACCGTATCATGCTCCTCATATTTTTGACACATTTTGAAGCTCTTCATGTTTTTCAACTCTGCTTCATGCTCCTTCTATTTTTGACACCTTTTGAAGCTCTTCATATTTTTCACACATTTTCAGGCTCTTCATGTTTTTCAACACCGTTTCATGCTCCTCCTATTTTTAAGACCGTTTCATGCTTCTTATATATTTGACACCTTGTGAAGCTCTTCATATATTTCACACCTTTTCAGGCTCTTCATGTTTTTCAACACCGCTTCATGCTCCTCCTATTTTTCAGACCATGTCATGCTCTTCATATTTTTGACACCTTTTGAAGCTCTTCATATATTTCACACCCTTTCAGGCTCTTCATGTTTTTGAACAATGCTGCATGCTCCTACTATGTTTCAGATCGTTTCATGCTCCTCATATTTTTGACACTTTTTGAAGCTCTTCATATTTTTTACACCTTTTCAGGCTCTTCATGTTTTTCACACCTTTTCAGGCTCTTCATGTTTTGCAACACCCCTTCATGCTCTTTCTATTTTTCGGACCCTTTGAAACTCCTCCTATTTTTGACACGTTTTTAAGTTCTTCATATTTTTCACACCATTTCAGGTTCTTCATGTTTTTGATGCCGTTTCATGCTGCTCCTATTTTTCAGACCGTTTCATGCTCCTCATATATTTGACACATTTTGAAGCTCTTCATATTTTTCACACCTTTTGAAGCTCTTCATATATTTCACACCATTTCAGGCACTTCATGTTTTTGATCACCACTTCATGCTCCTCCTATTTTTCAGACCGTTTCATGCTCATCTCATTTTTGACACCTCTCGAAGCTCTTCATATTTTTCACACCTTTTGAAGCTCTTCATATTTTTCACAACTTTTCAGGCTCTTCATATTTTTCAACACCGCTTCATGATCGTCCTGTTTTTCAGACCGTTTCATGCTCCTCATATTATTGACAGCTTTTGAAGCTCTTCATATTTTTCACACCTTTTCAGGCTCTTCATGATTATGAACACCGTTTAATGCTCCTCCTATTTTTCAAACCGTTGCATGCTGCTCATATTGTTGACACTTTTTGAAGCTCTTTATATTTTTCACACCTTTTCAGGCTCTTCATGTTTTTCAACACCGCTTCATGCTCCTCCTATTTTTCAGACCTTTTCATGCTCCTCATATTTTTGACACCTTTTGAAGCTCTTCATATTTTTCACACCTTTTCAGGCTCTTCAATTTTTTCCACAATGTTACAATGCTCCTCCTATTTTTCAGACAGTTTCATGCTCTTCATATTTTTCACACCTTTTGAAGCTCTTCATATTTTTCACACGTTATCAGGCTCTTCATGTTTTTCAACACCGCTTCAAGCTCCTCCTATTTTTCAGACCTTTTCATGCTCCTCATATTTTTGACACCTTTTGAAGCTCTTCATATTTTTCACACCTTTTCAGGCTCTTCAATTTTTTCAACAATGTTACAATGCTCCTCCTATTTTTCAGACCGTGTCATGCTCCTCATATTTTTGACACCTTTTGAAGCTCTTCATATTCTTCACACCTTTTGAAGCTCTTCATATATTTCACACTTTTTCAGCTCTTCATGTTTTTCAACACCACTTCATGCTTCTCCTATTTCTCAGACCGTTTCATGCTCATCTCATTTTTGACACCTTTTGAAGCTCTTCAAATTTTTCACACCTGTTGAAGCTCTTCATATTTTTCACAAGTTTTCCGATCTTCATGTTTTTCAACACCGCTTCTTGATTCTCCTATTTTTCAGACCGTTTCATGCTCCTCATATTTTTGACACGTTTTGAAACTCTTCATATTTTACACACATTTTCAGGCTTTTCATGTTTTTGAAACCGCTTCATGCTCCTCCTAATTTTCACACCTTTTGAAGCACCTCAAATTTTTCACACCTTTTCAGGCTCTTCATGTTTTTGAACACGGTTTCCTGCTCCTCCTTTTTTTCAGACTGTTTCATGCTCCTCTTATTTTTGACACCTTTTGAAGCTCTTCATATATTTCACACCTTTCAGGCTCTTCATGTTTTTGAACACCGCTTCATGCTCCTCCTATTTTTCAGACCGTTTCATG
The DNA here is from genome assembly GCF_033118175.1 of Dama dama. Lineage (NCBI taxonomy): Eukaryota > Metazoa > Chordata > Mammalia > Artiodactyla > Cervidae > Dama > Dama dama. Next base: position 101,931,069 of record NC_083692.1, read on the forward strand.
CTCCTCATATATTTGACACCTTTTGAAGCTCTTCAGATTTTTCACACCTTTTCAGGCTCTTCATGTTTTTGAACACCGCTTCATGCTCCTCCTGTTTTTCAGAGCATTTCATGCTCCTCATGTATTTCACATCTTTTGAAGCTCTTCATATTTTTGACACTTTTTGAAGCTCTTCATATTTTTCACACCATTTCAGGCACTTCATGTTTTTCAACACCACTTCATGCTCCTCCTATATTTCAGACCGTTTCATGCTCCTCATATATTTCTCACGATGTGAAGCTCTTCATATATTTCACACCTTTTGAAGCTCTTCATATATTTCACACCATTTCAGGCACTTCATGTTTTTCAACACCACTTCATGCTCCTCCTATTTTTCAGACCGTTTCACGCTCATCTCATTTTTGACACCTCTTGAAGCTTTTCATATTTTTCACACCTTTTGAAGCTCTTCATATTTTTCACAACTTTTCAGGCTCTTCATATTTTTCAACACCGCTTCATGATCGTCCTGTTTTTCAGAGCGTTTCATGATCCTCATGTATTTCACAGCTTTTGAAGCTCTTCGTATTTTACACAGCTTTTCAGGATCTTCATGATTTTCAACACCACTTCATGCTCCTCCTATTTTACAGACCGTTTCATGCTCCTCATATTTTTGGCACCTTTTGAAGCTCTTCATATTTTTCACACCTTTTCATGCTCTTCATATTTTTCAACATCGTGTCATGCTCCTCCTATTTTTCACACGGTTTCAAGCTCCTCATATTTTTCACACCTTTAAAGCTCTTCATATTTTTCTCACATTTTAAGGCTCTTCATGTTTTTCAACACGGTGTCATTCTCCTCCTATTTTTCAGACCGTTTCATGTTCCTCCTATTTTTCAGATCATTTCATGCTCCTGACATTTTTGACACCTTTTGAAGCACTTCATATTTTTCACACGTTTTGAAGCTCTTCATATTTTTCACACATTTTCAGGCTCTTCATGTTTTTGAACACCGCTTCATGCTCCTCCTATTTTTCAGACCGTTTCATCTTCCTCCTATTTTTCAGATCATTTCATGCTCCTGATATTTTTCACACCTTTTGAAGCTCTTCATATTTTTCACACCTTTTGAAACTCTTCATATTTTTCACTCCTTTTAAAGCTCTTCATGTTTTTGAACACCGCTTCATGCTCCTCCTATTTTTCAGACCGTTTCATGCTCCTCATATTTTTGACACCTTTTGAAGCTCTTCATATATTTCATACCTTCTCAGACTCTTCATGTTTTTGAACACCGCTTCATGCTCCTCCTGTTTTTCAGAATGTTTCCTGTTCCTCCTTTTTTTCAGATCATTTCATGCTCCTCATATTTTTGACTCCTTTTGAAGCTCTTCATATTTTTCACACCTTTTCAGGCTCTTCATCTTTTTCAACACCACTTCATGCTCCTCCTATTTTTCAGACCGTTTCAGGCTCCTCATATTTTTGACAGCTTTAGAATCCCTTCATAATTTTCACACCATTTCAGGCTCTTCATGTTTTTCAACACCGCTTCATGCTCCTCCTTTATTTCAGACAGTTTCATTCTCCTCCCATTTTTCACACCTTTTGAAGCTCTTATTATATTTCACACCTTTTCAAGCTCGTCATGTTTTTGAACACTGCTTCATTCTCCTCCTCTTTTTCTGACCGTTTCATGGTCCTCGTATTTTTGACACCTTTTGAAGCTCTTCATATTTTTCACACCTTTTCAGGCTCTTCATGTTTTTGAACACCGCTTCATGCTCCTCCTATTTTTCAGACCGTTTCATGCTCCTCATATTTTTGACATCTTTTGAAACTCTTCATATATTTCACGCCGTTTAAAGCTGTTCACGTTTTTGAACACCGGTTCATTCTCCTCCTATTTTTCAGACCGTTTCATGCTCCTCATGTATTTCACACCTTTTGAAGCTCTTCATATATTTCACACCTTTCCAGCCTCTTCATGTTTTTGAACATCGTTTCCTGCTCCTCTTATTTTTCAGACCGTTTCATGCCCCTCATGTATTTCACACTTTTGAAACTCTTCATATTTTTCACACCTTTCCAACCTCTTCATGTTTTTGAACATCGTTTCCTGCTCCTCTTATTTTTCAGACCGTTTCATGCTCCTCATATTTCTGTCACATTTTGAAGCTCTTTATATTTTTCACACCTTTTCAGGCTCTTCATGTTTTTGAACAACGTTTCATGCTCCTCCTATTTTTCAGACATTTTCATGCTCCTCATATTTTTGACTCCTTTTGAAGCTCTTCATATTTTTCACAGCTTTTCAGGCTCTTCATGTTTTTCAACACCGCTTCATGCTCCACCTATTTTTCAGACCTTTCATGCTCCTCATATTTTTGACTCCTTTGAAGCTCTTCATATTATTCACACCTTTTCATGCTCTTCATGTTTTTCAACACTGCTTCAAAATCCTCCTATTTTTCATTCCGTTTCATGCTCCTCATATTTTTGACACCTTTTGAAGCTCTTCATATTTTTCACACCTTTTCAGGGTCTTCATGTTTTTCAACACCACTTCATGCTCCTCCTATTTTTCAGACTGTTTCATTCTCATCTCATTTTTGACAGCTTTTGAAGCTCTTCATATTTTTCACAACTTTTGAAGCTGTTCAAGTTTTTGAACACCGGTTCATTCTCCTCCTATTTTTCAGACCGTTTTATGCTCCTCATATTTTTGACACCTTTTGAAGCTCTTCATATTTTTCACACCTTTTCAGGCTCTTCATGTTTTTCAACACCGCTTCCTGGTCCTCCTATTTTTCAGACCGTTTCATGCTCACATATTTTGACACGTTTGAAGCTCTTCATAATTTTCACACCTTTTCTGTTTCGTCATGTTTTTCAACACCGCTTCGTGGTCCTCCTATTTTTCAGGCTGTTTCATGCTCCTCTTGTATTTCACACCTTTGGAAGCTCTTCATATTTTTCACACCTTTTCATGCTCTTCATGTTTTTGAACATCGCTGCAATCCTCCTCCTATTCTTCAGACCGTTTCATGCTCCTCATATTTTTCACACCTTTTGAAGCTCTTCATATTTTTCACACCATTTCAGGCTCTTCATATTTTTCAACACCCCTTCATGCTCCTCCGTATTTTAAGACCGTTTCATGCTCCTCATATTTTTGACACATTTTGAAGCTCCTCATATTTTTCACACTTTTTGAAGCTCTTCATATATTTCACACTTTTTCAGTATCTTCATGTTTTCAACACCACTTCATGCTCCTCCTATTTTTCAGACTGTTTCATGCTCATCCTATTTTTTAGACTGTTCCATGCACCTCTTATTATTGACACCTTTTGAAGCTCTTCGTATTTTACACACCTTTTCAGGCTCTTCATGTTTTTCAACACTGCTTCATTATCCTCCTATTTTTAAGACAGTTTCATGCTCCTCTCACTTCTGAAACCTTTTGAAGCGCTTCATATATTTGAAACATTTTCTGCTCTTCATGTTTTTCAACACTACTTCATGCTCCTCATATTTTTCAGACCGTTTCATGCTCCTCATATTTTTGACACCTTTTGAAGCTCTTCATATTTTTCACACCTTTTCATGCTCTTCATGTTTTTGAACAATGCTACAATCCTCCTCCTATTCTTCAGACCGTTTCATGCTCCACATATTTTTCACAACTTTTGAGCTCTTCATATTTTTCACACCTTTTCAGGCTCTTAAATTTTTGAACATCGTTTCATGCTCCTCCTATTTTTCAGACCGTTTCAAGCTCCTCATATTTTGGACCCCTTTGAATCTCTTCATATTTTGCACACCTTTTGAAGCTCTTCATATTTATCACACCTTTTCTGTTTCGTCATGTTTTTCAACTCCGCTTCATGCTCCTCCTATTTTTCAGGCTGTTTCATGCTCCTCTTGTATTTCACACCTTTGGAAGCTCTTCATATTTTTCACACCTGTTCAGGCTCTTCATGTTTTTCTACACCACTTCATGCTTCTCCTATTTTTCACCCCGTTTCATGCTCCTCATGTATTTCACACCTTTTGAAGCTCTTTATATTTTTCACACCTTTTCAGGCTCTTCATGTTTTTCAACACCACTTCATGCTCCTCCCATTTTTCAGACCGTTTCATGCGTCTCATATTTTTCATACCTTTAGAAGCTCTTCATATTTTTCACACCTTTTCAGGCTCTTCATGTTTTTCAACACAGCTTCATGCTCCTCCTATTTTTCAGGCCGTTTCATGCTCCTCATAATTTTGACACCTTTTGAAGCTCTTCATATGTTTCACACCTTTTCAGGCTCTTCATGTTTTTCACACCTTTTCAGGCTTTTCATTTTTTTCAACACCACTTCATGCTCCTCCTATTTTTCAGACCGTTTCATGCTCCTCATGTATTTCACACCTTTTGAAGCTCTTTATATTTTTCACACATTTTCAGGCTCTTCATGTTTTTCAGCACCGTTTTATGATCCTCCTATTTTTAAGAACCTCTCATGCTCATCTCATTTTTGACAGCTTTTGAAGCTTTTCATATTTTTCGCAAATTTTCAGGCTCCTCATGTTTTTGAACCCCGCTTCATGATCCTCTTATTTTTCAGAGAGTTTCATGCTCCTCATGCATTTCACACCTTTTGAAGATATTCGTATTTTTCACCCCTTTTCAGGCTCTTCATGTTTTTCCACACCACTTCATGCTTCTCCTATTTTTCAGCCCGTTTCATGCTCCTCATGTATTTCACACCTTTTGAAGCTCTTCATATTTTTCACACCTTTTCAGGCTCTTCATGTATTTGAACACCGCTTCATGCTCCTCCTATATTTCAGACCGTTTCTTCCTCCTCATATTTTTGATACTTTTTGAAGCTCTTCATATTTTTCACACCTTTTCAGGTTTCCCATGTTTTTGAACCCCGCTTCATGATCCTCCTATTTTTCAGACCGTTTCATGCTCCTCGTATTTTTGACACCTTTTGAAGCACTTCATATTTTTCAAACCTTTTCAGGCTCTTCATGTTTTTCAACACCACTTCATGCTCCTCCTATTTTTCAGAACGTTTCATGCTCCTCATATTTTTGATACCTTTTGAAGCTCTTCATATTTTTCACACATTTTCAGGCTCTTCATATTTTTGAACACTGCTTCATGCTCCTCCTATTTTTCAGACTGTTTCATGCTCCTCGTATTTTTGACACCTTTTGAAGCTCTTCATATTTTTCACACATTTTCTGGCTCTTCATGTTTTTGAACACCACTTCATGCTCCTCCTATTTTTCAGAGAATTTCATTCTCCTCATGTATTTCACACCTTTTGAAGCTCTTCATATTTTTCACACTTTTTCAGGCTCTTCATGTTTTTCAACACTGATTCATGCTACTCCTATTTTTCAGATGGTTACATGCTCATCTAATATTTGACACCTTTTAAAGCTCTTCATATTTTTCACACCTTTTGAAGCTCTTCATATTTTTAACACGTTTTCAGGCTCTTCATGTTTTTCAACACCGCTTCATGCTCCTCCTATATTTAAAACCGTATCATGCTCCTCATATTTTTGACACCTTTTGAAGCTCTTCATATATTTCACACCATTTCAGGCTCTTCATATTTTTGAACACCGCTTCATGCTCCTCCTAATTTTCAGACCTTTTCATGCTCCATATATATTTGACACCTTTGGAAGCTTTTCATATTTTTCACACCTTTTCATGCTCTTAATGTTTTTGAACACCATTTCATGCTCCTCCTATTTTGCAGACCGTTTCATTCTCCTCATATTTTTGACACCTTTTGAAGCTCTTCACATTTTTCACACCTTTTCAGGCTCTTCATGATTTTCAACACCGCTTCATTCTCCTCCTATTTTTCAGACCGTTTCATGCTCGTCTCATTTTTGACACCTTTTGAACCTGTTCATATTTTTCACTCCTTTTGAAGCTCTTCATATTTTTCACATTTTTGAAACTCTTCCTAATTTTCACACCTTTTGAAGCTCTTCATGTTTTTCAAAACCGCTTCATGCTCCTCCTATTTTTCAGACCGTTTCATGCTCCTCGTATTTTTCACACCTTTTGAAGCTCTTCATATTTTTCTTACCTTTTCAGGCTCTCCGTATTTTGAACACCGCTTCATGCTCCTCCAATTTTTCAGACCGTTTCATGCTCCTCCAATTTTTCAGACCCTTTCATGCTCCTGCTATTTTTCAGACCGTTTCATGCTTCTCCTATTTTTGAGACCGTTTCATGCTCCTCATATTTTTGACACCTTTTGAAGCTCTTCATATTTTTCACACCATTTCTGGCTCTTCATGTTTTTGAACACCGCTTCATGCTCCTCCAATTTTTCAGACCGTTTCATGCTCATCCTATTTTTTAGACTGTTCCATGCACCTCTTATTATTGACACCTTTTGAAGCTCTTCATATTTTTCACACCTTTTCAGGCTCTTCATGTTTCTCAACACCGCTTCATGCTCCTCCTATTTTTCAGACCGTTTCATTCTCCTCATATTTTTCACACCTTTTGAAGCTCTTCATATTTTTCACACCTTTTCAGCCTCTTCATGTTTTTCTACACCGCTTCATGCTCCTCCTATTTTTCAGACCGTTTCATGCTCCTCATATTTTTCACACCTTTTGAAGCTCTTCATATTTTTCACACCTTTTCAACTTCTTCATGTTTTTCAACACCGCTTCATGCTGCTCCTATTTTTCAGACCTTTTCATGCTCCTCATATTTTTGACACCTTTTGAAGCTCTTCATATTTTTCACACCTTTTCAGCCTCTTCAAGTTTTTGAACAATGTTACAATGCTCCTCCTATTTTTCAGACTGTTTCATGCTCCTCATATTTTTGACACCTTTTGAAGCTCTTCATATATTTCACACCTTTTGAAGCTCTTCATATATTTCACACTTTTTCAGGCTCTTCATGTTTCTCAACACCGCTTCATGCTCCTCCTATTTTTCAGACCGTTTCATGCTCCTCATATTTTTCACACCTTTTGAAGCTCTTCATATTTTTCACACCATTTCAGCCTCTTCATGTTTTTCCACACCGCTTCATACTCCTCCTATTTTTCAGACCGTTTCATGCTCCTCATATATTTCACACCTTTTGAAGCTCTTCATATATTTCACACTTTTTCAGGCTCTTCATGTTTCTCAACACCGCTTCATGCTCCTCCTATTTTTCAGACCGTTTCATGCTCCTCATATTTTTCACACCTTTTGAAGCTCTTCATATTTTTCACACCATTTCAGCCTCTTCATGTTTTTCCACACCGCTTCCTGCTCCTCCTATTTTTCAGACAGTTTCATGCTCCTCATATATTTCACACCTTTTGAAGCTCTTCATATTTTTCACACCTTTTCAGGCTCTTCATGTTTTTCAACACCACTTCATGCTCCTCCTATTTTTCAGACCGTTTCATTCTCCTCATAATTTTCACACCTTTTTCAGGCTCTTCATTTATTTCAACACCACTTCATGCTCCTCCTATTTTTCAGACTGTTTCATGCTCCTCGTATTTTTGACACCTTTTGAAGCTCTTCATATTTTTCACACATTTCCTGGCTCTTCATGTTTTTGAACACCACTTCATGCTCCTCCTATTTTTCAGAGAATTTCATTCTCCTCATGTATTTCACACCTTTTGAAGCTCTTCATATGTTTCACACCTTTTCAGGCTCTTCATGTTTTTCACACCTTTTCAGGCTTTTCATTTTTTTCAACACCACTTCATGCTCCTCCTATTTTTCAGACCGTTTCATGCTCCTCATATTTTTGACACCTTTTGAAGCTCTTCATATTTTTCACACCTTTTCAGGCTCTTCATGTTTTTGAACACCGATTCATGCTCCTCTTATTTTTCACACCGTTTCATTCTCATCTCATATTTGACACCTTTTGAAGCTCTTCATATTTTTCACACCTGTTCAGGCTCTTCATGTTTTTCTACACCACTTCATGCTTCTCCTATTTTTCACCCCGTTTCATGCTCCTCATGTATTTCACACCTTTTGAAGCTCTTTATATTTTTCACACCTTTTCAGGCTCTTCATGTTTTTCAACACCACTTCATGCTCCTCCCATTTTTCAGACCGTTTCATGCGTCTCATATTTTTCATACCTTTAGAAGCTCTTCATATTTTTCACACCTTTTCAGGCTCTTCATGTTTTTCAACACAGCTTCATGCTCCTCCTATTTTTCAGGCCGTTTCATGCTCCTCATAATTTTGACACCTTTTGAAGCTCTTCATATGTTTCACACCTTTTCAGGCTCTTCATGTTTTTCACACCTTTTCAGGCTTTTCATTTTTTTCAACACCACTTCATGCTCCTCCTATTTTTCAGACCGTTTCATGCTCCTCATGTATTTCACACCTTTTGAAGCTCTTTATATTTTTCACACATTTTCAGGCTCTTCATGTTTTTCAGCACCGTTTTATGATCCTCCTATTTTTAAGAACCTCTCATGCTCATCTCATTTTTGACAGCTTTTGAAGCTTTTCATATTTTTCGCAAATTTTCAGGCTCCTCATGTTTTTGAACCCCGCTTCATGATCCTCTTATTTTTCAGAGAGTTTCATGCTCCTCATGCATTTCACACCTTTTGAAGATATTCGTATTTTTCACCCCTTTTCAGGCTCTTCATGTTTTTCCACACCACTTCATGCTTCTCCTATTTTTCAGCCCGTTTCATGCTCCTCATGTATTTCACACCTTTTGAAGCTCTTCATATTTTTCACACCTTTTCAGGCTCTTCATGTATTTGAACACCGCTTCATGCTCCTCCTATATTTCAGACCGTTTCTTCCTCCTCATATTTTTGATACTTTTTGAAGCTCTTCATATTTTTCACACCTTTTCAGGTTTCCCATGTTTTTGAACCCCGCTTCATGATCCTCCTATTTTTCAGACCGTTTCATGCTCCTCGTATTTTTGACACCTTTTGAAGCACTTCATATTTTTCAAACCTTTTCAGGCTCTTCATGTTTTTCAACACCACTTCATGCTCCTCCTATTTTTCAGAACGTTTCATGCTCCTCATATTTTTGATACCTTTTGAAGCTCTTCATATTTTTCACACATTTTCAGGCTCTTCATATTTTTGAACACTGCTTCATGCTCCTCCTATTTTTCAGACTGTTTCATGCTCCTCGTATTTTTGACACCTTTTGAAGCTCTTCATATTTTTCACACATTTTCTGGCTCTTCATGTTTTTGAACACCACTTCATGCTCCTCCTATTTTTCAGAGAATTTCATTCTCCTCATGTATTTCACACCTTTTGAAGCTCTTCATATTTTTCACACTTTTTCAGGCTCTTCATGTTTTTCAACACTGATTCATGCTACTCCTATTTTTCAGATGGTTACATGCTCATCTAATATTTGACACCTTTTAAAGCTCTTCATATTTTTCACACCTTTTGAAGCTCTTCATATTTTTAACACGTTTTCAGGCTCTTCATGTTTTTCAACACCGCTTCATGCTCCTCCTATATTTAAAACCGTATCATGCTCCTCATATTTTTGACACCTTTTGAAGCTCTTCATATATTTCACACCATTTCAGGCTCTTCATATTTTTGAACACCGCTTCATGCTCCTCCTAATTTTCAGACCTTTTCATGCTCCATATATATTTGACACCTTTGGAAGCTTTTCATATTTTTCACACCTTTTCATGCTCTTAATGTTTTTGAACACCATTTCATGCTCCTCCTATTTTGCAGACCGTTTCATTCTCCTCATATTTTTGACACCTTTTGAAGCTCTTCACATTTTTCACACCTTTTCAGGCTCTTCATGATTTTCAACACCGCTTCATTCTCCTCCTATTTTTCAGACCGTTTCATGCTCGTCTCATTTTTGACACCTTTTGAACCTGTTCATATTTTTCACTCCTTTTGAAGCTCTTCATATTTTTCACATTTTTGAAACTCTTCCTAATTTTCACACCTTTTGAAGCTCTTCATGTTTTTCAAAACCGCTTCATGCTCCTCCTATTTTTCAGACCGTTTCATGCTCCTCGTATTTTTCACACCTTTTGAAGCTCTTCATATTTTTCTTACCTTTTCAGGCTCTCCGTATTTTGAACACCGCTTCATGCTCCTCCAATTTTTCAGACCGTTTCATGCTCCTCCAATTTTTCAGACCCTTTCATGCTCCTGCTATTTTTCAGACCGTTTCATGCTTCTCCTATTTTTGAGACCGTTTCATGCTCCTCATATTTTTGACACCTTTTGAAGCTCTTCATATTTTTCACACCATTTCTGGCTCTTCATGTTTTTGAACACCGCTTCATGCTCCTCCAATTTTTCAGACCGTTTCATGCTCATCCTATTTTTTAGACTGTTCCATGCACCTCTTATTATTGACACCTTTTGAAGCTCTTCATATTTTTCACACCTTTTCAGGCTCTTCATGTTTCTCAACACCGCTTCATGCTCCTCCTATTTTTCAGACCGTTTCATTCTCCTCATATTTTTCACACCTTTTGAAGCTCTTCATATTTTTCACACCTTTTCAGCCTCTTCATGTTTTTCTACACCGCTTCATGCTCCTCCTATTTTTCAGACCGTTTCATGCTCCTCATATTTTTCACACCTTTTGAAGCTCTTCATATTTTTCACACCTTTTCAACTTCTTCATGTTTTTCAACACCGCTTCATGCTGCTCCTATTTTTCAGACCTTTTCATGCTCCTCATATTTTTGACACCTTTTGAAGCTCTTCATATTTTTCACACCTTTTCAGCCTCTTCAAGTTTTTGAACAATGTTACAATGCTCCTCCTATTTTTCAGACTGTTTCATGCTCCTCATATTTTTGACACCTTTTGAAGCTCTTCATATATTTCACACCTTTTGAAGCTCTTCATATATTTCACACTTTTTCAGGCTCTTCATGTTTCTCAACACCGCTTCATGCTCCTCCTATTTTTCAGACCGTTTCATGCTCCTCATATTTTTCACACCTTTTGAAGCTCTTCATATTTTTCACACCATTTCAGCCTCTTCATGTTTTTCCACACCGCTTCATACTCCTCCTATTTTTCAGACCGTTTCATGCTCCTCATATATTTCACACCTTTTGAAGCTCTTCATATATTTCACACTTTTTCAGGCTCTTCATGTTTCTCAACACCGCTTCATGCTCCTCCTATTTTTCAGACCGTTTCATGCTCCTCATATTTTTCACACCTTTTGAAGCTCTTCATATTTTTCACACCATTTCAGCCTCTTCATGTTTTTCCACACCGCTTCCTGCTCCTCCTATTTTTCAGACCGTTTCATGCTCCTCATATATTTCACACCTTTTGAAGCTCTTCATATTTTTCACACCTTTTCAGGCTCTTCATGTTTTTCAACACCACTTCATGCTCCTCCTATTTTTCAGACCGTTTCATTCTCCTCATAATTTTCACACCTTTTTCAGGCTCTTCATTTATTTCAACACCACTTCATGCTCCTCCTATTTTTCAGACTGTTTCATGCTCCTCGTATTTTTGATACCTTTTGAAGCTCTTCATATTTTTCACACATTTCCTGGCTCTTCATGTTTTTGAACACCACTTCATGCTCCTCCTATTTTTCAGAGAATTTCATTCTCCTCATGTATTTCACACCTTTTGAAGCTCTTCATATGTTTCACACCTTTTCAGGCTCTTCATGTTTTTCACACCTTTTCAGGCTTTTCATTTTTTTCAACACCACTTCATGCTCCTCCTATTTTTCAGACCGTTTCATGCTCCTCATATTTTTGACACCTTTTGAAGCTCTTCATATTTTTCACACCTTTTCAGGCTCTTCATGTTTTTGAACACCGATTCATGCTCCTCTTATTTTTCACACCGTTTCATTCTCATCTCATATTTGACACCTTTTGAAGCTCTTCATATTTTTCACACATTTTCAGGCTCTTCATGTTTTTCAGCACCGTTTTATGATCCTCCTATTTTTAAGAACCTCTCATGCTCATCTCATTTTTGACTGCTTTTGAAGCTTTTCATATTTTTCACAAATTTTCAGGCTCCTCATGTTTTTGAACCCCGCTTCATGATCCTCTTATTTTTCAGAGAGTTTCATGCTCCTCATGCATTTCACACCTTTTGAAGATATTCGTATTTTTCACCCCTTTTCAGGCTCTTCATGTTTTTCCACACCACTTCATGCTTCTCCTATTTTTCAGCCCGTTTCATGCTCCTCATGTATTTCACACCTTTTGAAGCTCTTCATATTTTTCACACCTTTTCAGGCTCTTCATGTATTTGAACACCGCTTCATGCTCCTCCTATATTTCAGACCGTTTCTTCCTCCTCATATTTTTGACACTTTTTGAAGCTCTTCATATTTTTCACACCTTTTCAGGTTTCCCATGTTTTTGAACCCCGCTTCATGATCCTCCTATTTTTCAGACCGTTTCATGCTCCTCGTATTTTTGACACCTTTTGAAGCACTTCATATTTTTCAAACCTTTTCAGGCTCTTCATGTTTTTCAACACCACTTCATGCTCCTCCTATTTTTCAGAACGTTTCATGCTCCTCATATTTTTGATACCTTTTGAAGCTCTTCATATTTTTCACACATTTTCAGGCTCTTCATATTTTTGAACACTGCTTCATGCTCCTCCTATTTTTCAGACTGTTTCATGCTCCTCGTATTTTTGACATCTTTTGAAGCTCTTCATATTTTTCACACATTTTCTGGCTCTTCATGTTTTTGAACACCACTTCATGCTCCTCCTATTTTTCAGAGAATTTCATTCTCCTCATGTATTTCACACCTTTAGAAGCTCTTCATATTTTTCACACTTTTTCAGGCTCTTCATGTTTTTCAACACTGATTCATGCTACTCCTATTTTTCAGATGGTTACATGCTCATCTAATATTTGACACCTTTTAAAGCTCTTCATATTTTTCACACCTTTTGAAGCTCTTCATATTTTTAACACGTTTTCAGGCTCTTCATGTTTTTCAACACCGCTTCATGCTCCTCCTATATTTAAAACCGTATCATGCTCCTCATATTTTTGACACCTTTTGAAGCTCTTCATATATTTCACACCTTTTCAGGCTCTTCATATTTTTGAACACCGCTTCATGCTCCTCCTAATTTTCAGACCTTTTCATGCTCCATATATATTTGACACCTTTGGAAGCTTTTCATATTTTTCACACCTTTTCATGCTCTTAATGTTTTTGAACACCATTTCATGCTCCTCCTATTTTGCAGACCGTTTCATTCTCCTCATATTTTTGACACCTTTTGAAGCTCTTCACATTTTTCACACCTTTTCAGGCTCTTCATGATTTTCAACACCGCTTCATTCTCCTCCTATTTTTCAGACCGTTTCATGCTCGTCTCATTTTTGACACCTTTTGAAGCTGTTCATATTTTTCACTCCTTTTGAAGCTCTTCATATTTTTCACATTTTTGAAACTCTTCCTAATTTTCACACCTTTTGAAGCTCTTCATGTTTTTCAAAACCGCTTCATGCTCCTCCTATTTTTCAGACCGTTTCATGCTCCTCGTATTTTTCACACCTTTTGAAGCTCTTCATATTTTTCTTACCTTTTCAGGCTCTCCGTATTTTGGAACACCGCTTCATGCTCCTCCAATTTTTCAGACCGTTTCATGCTCCTCCAATTTTTCAGACCCTTTCATGCTCCTGCTATTTTTCAGACCAATTCATGCTTCTCCTATTTTTGAGACCGTTTCATGCTCCCATATTTTTGACACCTTTTGAAGCTCTTCATATTTTTCACACCTTTTCAGGCTCTTCATGTTTTTCAACACCACTTCATGCTCCTCCTATTTTTCAGACCGTTTCATGCTCCTGATATTTTTGACAATTTTAGAAGCTCTTCATGTTTTTCACCACCGCTTCATGCTCCTCCTATTTTTCAGACCGTTTCATGCTCCTCGTATTATTGACACCTTTTGAAGCTCTTCATATTTTCACGTTTTTGAAGCTCTTCATATTTTTCACACCTTTTCAGGCACTTCATGTTTTTGAACACCTTTCATGCACCTCCTATTTTTCAGACCTTTTCATGCTCCTCATATTTTTGACAGCTTTTGAAGCTCTTCATTTTTTTCACACCTTTTGAAACTCTTCATATATTTCACACCTTTTCAGGCTCTTCATTTTTTCAACACCACTTTATTCTACTCCTATTTTTCAGACCTTTTCTTGCTCATCTAATTTTTGACACCTTTTGAAGCTCTTCATATTTTTCACACCTTTTGAAGCTCTTCATATTTTTCACACCATTTCTGGCTCTTCATGTTTTTGAACACCGCTTCATGCTCCTCCAATTTTTCAGACCGTTTCATGCTCATCCTATTTTTTAGACTGTTCCATGCACCTCTTATTATTGACACCTTTTGAAGCTCTTCACATTTTTCACACCTTTTCAACTTCTTCATGTTTTTCTACACCGCTTCATGCTGCTCCTATTTTTCAGACCTTTTCATGCTCCTCATATTTTTGACACCTTTTGAAGCTCTTCATATTTTTCACACCTTTTCAGGCTCTTCAAGTTTTTGAACAATGTTAAAATGCTCCTCCTATTTTTCAGACTGTTTCATGCTCCTCATATTTTTGACACCTTTTGAAGCTCTTCATATATTTCACACCTTTTGAAGCTCTTCATATATTTCACACTTTTTCAGGCTCTTCATGTTTCTCAACACCGCTTCATGCTCCTCCTATTTTTCAGACCGTTTCATGCTCCTCATATTTTTGACAGCTTTTGAAGCTCTTCATATTTTTCACACCATTTCAGGCTCTTCAAGTTTTTGAACAACGCTACAATGCTCCTCCTATTTTTCAGACCGTTTCATGCTCCTAATATTTTTGAAACCTTTTGAAGCTGTTCATATTTTTCACATCTTTTCAGGCTCTTCATGTTTTTCAACACCGCTTCATGCTCCTCCTATTTTTCAGAACGTTTCGTGCTCCACATATTTTTGACACCTTTTGAAGCTCTTCATATATTTCACACCTTTTCAGGCTCTTCATGTTTTTGAACACCACTTCATGCTCCTCCTATGTTTCAGACCTTTTCATGCTCCTCCTATTTTTCAGAGCGTTTCATTCTCCTCATAATTTTCACACCTTTTTCAGGCTCTTCATTTTTTTCAACACCACTTCATGCTCCTCCTATTTTTCAGACCGTTTCATGCTCCTCCTATTTTTCAGACCGTTTCATACTCCTCATAATTTTCACACCTTTTTCAGGCTCTTCATTTTTTTCAACACCACTTCATGCTTCTCCTATTTTTCAGACCGTTTCTTGCTCCTCATATTTTTGAACACCGTTTAATGCTCCTCCTATTTATCAGGCCGTTTCTTGCTCCTCATATTTTTGACACGTTCTGAAGCTCTTCATATTTTTCACACCTTTCCATGCTCTTCATGTTTTTGAACACCACTTCATGCTCCTCCTATTTTTCAGACCGTTTCATGTTCCTCATGTATTTCACACATTTTGAAGCTCTTCCTATTTTACACACCTTTTCAGGCTCTTCATGATTTTCAACACCACTTCCTGCTCCTCCTAATTTTCAGACCATTTCATGCTCCTCATATTTTTCACACCTTTTGAAGCTCTTCATATTTTTCACACCTGTTCAGGCTCTTCATGTTTTTCTACACCGCTTCATGCTCCTCCTATTTTTCAGACCGTTCCATGCTCCTCATATTTTTGACAGCTTTTGAAGCTCTTCATATTTTTCACACCATTTCAGGGTCTTCAAGTTTTTGAACAACGCTACAATGCTCCTCCTATTTTTCAGACCGTTTCATGCTCCTCATATTTTTAAAACCTTTTGAAGCTCTTCATATTTTTCACACCTTTTCAGGCTCCTCATGTTTTTGAACACCGTTTTATGCTCCTAATATTTTTCAGACCGTTTCATGCTCCTCATATTTTTGAAACCTTTTGAAGCTCTTCATATTTTTCACACCTTTTCAGGCTCTTCATGTTTTTCAACACCGCTTCATGCTCCTCCTATTTTTCAGACCGTTTCATGCACCTCATATTTTTGACACCTTTTGAAGCTCTTCATATTTTTCACACCTTCTCAGGCTCTTCATGTTTTTCAACACCACTTCATGCTCCTCCTATTTTTCAGACCGTTTCATGCTCCTCATATATTTGACAACTTTTGAAGCTCTTCATATTTTTCACACCTTTTCAGGCTCTTCATGTTTTTCAACACCGTTTCATGCTGCTCCTATTTTTCACACCTTTTCATGCTCCTCATATTTTTGACACCTTTTGAAGCTCTTCATATATTTCACACCTTTTGAAGCTCTTCATATATTTCACACTTTTTGAACCTCTTCATGTTTTTCAACACCACTTCATGCTTCTCCTATTTCTCAGACCGCTTCATGCTCATCTCATTTTTGACAACTTTTAAAGCTCTTCATATTTTTCACACCTTTTGAAGCTCTTCATATTTTTCACACCTTTTCAGGCTCTTCATGATTTTCCACACCACTTCATGCTTGTCCTTTTTTTCAGCCCGTTTCATGCTCCCCATGTATTTCACACCTTTTGAAGCTCTTCATATTTTTCACACCTTTCCATGCTCTTCATGTTTTTCAACACCGCTTCATGCTCCTCCTATTTTTCAGACCGTTTCATGCTCCTCATATTTTTCACACCTTTTGAAGCTCTTCATATTTTTCTTACCTTTTCAGGCTCTCCGTATTTTTGAACACCGCTTCATGCTCCTCCAATTTTTCAGACCGTTTCATGCTCCTCATAGTTTTGACACCTTTTGAAGCTCTTCATATATTCACACCTTTCCATGCTCTTCATTTTTTTCAACACCGCTTCATGCTCCTCCTATTTTTCAGCCCGTTTCATGCTCCTCATAGTTTTGACACCTTTTGAAGCTCTTCATATATTCACACCTTTACAGGCTATTCACCTTTTTCAACACCACTTCATGCTCCTCCTATTTTTCAGAGAGTTTCATGCTCGTCATGTATTTCACACCTTTTGAAGCTTTTCATATTTTTCACACCTTTTGAAGCTCTTCATATATTTCCTACCTTTCCAGGCTATTCATGTTTTCAATACCACTTCATGCTACTCCTTTTTTTCAAACAGTATCATGCTCCTCCTATTTTTGACACCTTGTGAAGCTTTTCATATTCTTCACACCTTTCAGGTTCTTCATGTTTTTCAAGACCACATCATGCTGCTCGTATTTTTCAGACCGTTTCATGCTCCTCATATTTTTGACACCTTTTGAAACTCTTCATATATATCACTCCCTTTCAGGCTCTTCATTTTTTGAACACCACTTCATGCTCCTCCTATTTTTCAGACCGTTTCATGCTCATCACAGTTTTGACATATTTTGAAGCTTTTCAGATTTTTCACAACTTTTCAGGCTCTTCATGTTTTTCAACACCACTTCAAGCTCCTCCAGGTTTGCAGACCGTTTCATGCTCCTCATATTTTTCACACCTTTTGAAGCTCTTCATATTTTTCACATCTTTTCAGGCTTTTCATGTTTTTGAACACCGCTTCATGCTCCTCCTATTTTTCAGACCGTTTCGTGCTCCTCATATTTTTGACACCTTTTGTAGCTTTTCATATTTTTCACACGTTTTCAGGCTCTTCATGTTTTGCAACACCGCTTCATGCTCCTCCTAGTTTTCAGACCCTTTCATACTCCTCATATTTTTGACAGCTTTTGAAGCTCTTCATATTTTTCACACCTTTTCAGGCTCTTCATGTTTTTGAACACGGCTTCATGCTCCTCCTATTTTTCAGACCGTTTCATGCTCCTCATATTTGACACGTTTTGAAGCTATTCATATATTTCACACCTTTTCAGGCACTTCATGTTTTTCAACACCGCTTCATGCTCCTCCTAATTTTCAGACCGTTTCATGCTCCTCATATTTGACAAGTTTTGAATCTCTTCATATATTTCAAACCTTTTCAGGCTCTTCATGTTTTTCAAAACCGCTTTATGCTCCCCCTATTTTTCAGACCGTTTCATGCACCTCATATTTTTGACACCTTTTGAAGGTCTTCATACTTTTCACACCTTCTCAGGCTCTTCATGTTTTTCAACACCACTTCATGCTCCTCCTATTTTTCAGACCGTTTCATGCACCTCATATTTTTCACACCTTTTGAAGCTCTTTATATATGTCACACCTTTTCAGGCTCTTCATGTTTTTCACATCTTGCTTCACGCTCCTCCCAATTTTGAGACCGTTTGATGCTCCTCATATTTTTGACATCTTTTGGAGCTCTTCATATTTTTCACATATTTTCAGGCTCTTCATATTATTGAACACCGCTTCATGCTCCTATTTTTCAGACCTTTTCATGCTCCTCATATTTTTGACAACTTTGGAAGCTCGTCATATTTTTCACACCTTTTCAGGCTCTTCATATTATTGAACACCACTTCATGCTCCTCCTAATTTGCAGACCGTTTCATGCTCCTCATATTTTTCACACCTTTTGAAGCTCTTCATATTTTTCACGCCTTCTCAGGCTCTTCATGTTTTTGAGCAGAGCTTCAAGCTCCTCCTATTGTTCAGACCGTTTCATGCTCATCTCTTTTTTGACACCTTTTGAAGCTCTTCATATATTTCACACCTTTTCAGGCTCTTCATGTTTTTCAACAACGCTTCATGCTCCTGCTTTTTTTCAGACCGTTTTATGCTCCTCATATTTTTCACAACTTTTGAAGCTCTTCATATTTTTCACACCTTTTCAGGCTCTTCATGTTTTTGAACACCGCTTCATGATCCTCCTATATTTCAGACCGTTTCATGCTCCTCATATTTTTGACATCTTTTGAAGCTTTTCATATTTTTCACACTTTTTCAGGCTCTTCATGTTTTTCAAAACGCTTCTTGCTCCTCCTATTTTTCAGACCGTTTCATGCTCATCTCATTTTTGACACGTTTTGAAGCTCTTCATATTTTTCACAGCTTTTGAAGCTCTTCATATTTTTCACACCTTTTCTGGCTCTTCATGTTTTTGAACACCGCTTCTTGCGACTCCTATTTTTCAGACCGTTTCATGCTCCTCATATTTTTCACACCTTTTGAAGCTCTTCATATTTTTCACCCCTTTTCAGGCTTTTCATGTTTTTCAACACCGCTTCATGCTCCTCCTATTTTTCAGACTGTTTCATGCTCCTCATATTTTTCAGACCTTTTGAAGCTCTTGATATTTTTCACACCTTTTCACGCTCTTCATTTTTTGAACACCACTTCATGCTCCTCCTATTTTTCAGACCGTGTCATGCTCCTCATATTTTTCACACCTTTTAAAGCTCTTCATATTTTTCACATTTTTGAAGCTCTTCATATTTTTCACACATATTCAGTCTCTTCATGTTTTTCACCACCGCTTCATGCTCCTTCTATTTTTCAGAACGTTTCATATTTCTCATATTTTTCACACTTTTGAAGCTCTTCATATTTTTCACATTTTTGAAGCTTTTCATATTTTTCACACCTTTTCAGGCTCTTCATTTTTTTGATCACCGTTTCATGCACCTCGTATTTTTCAGACCTTTTCTTGCTCATTTAATTTTTGACACCTTTTGAAGCTCTTCATATTTTTCAATCCTTTCATGCTCTTCATGTTTTTCATAACCGTTCCATTCTCCTCCTATTTTTCAGACTGTTTCATGCTCCTCATATTTTTGACATCTTTTGAAGCTCTTCATATTTTTCAAACCTTTTGTAGCTCTTCATATTTTTCACACCGTTTAAGGCTCTTCATGATTTTCAACAACACTTCATTCTCCTCCTATTTTTCAGACCGTTTCCTGCTCCTCATGTTTTTCACACCTTTTGAAGCTCTTCATATTTTTCACACCTTTTCAGGCTCTTCATGTTTCTGAACACCGTTTCAGTCTCCTCCTATTTTTCAGACCGTTTCATGCTCCTCATATATTTCACACCTTTTGAAGCTCTTCATATTTTTCTCAGCTTTTCAGGCTCTTCATGTTTTTGAACACCGCTTCATGCTCCTCCTATGTTTAAGATCGATTCATGATCCTCATATTTTTGACACCTTTTGAAGCTCTTCATATTTTTCACACCTTTTCAGGCTCTTCATGTTTTTCAACACTGCTTCATGCTCCTCCTATTTTTCAGACCGTTTCATGCTCTTCATATTTTTCACACCTTTTGAAGCCCTTCATATTTTTCACACCTTTCAGGCTCTTCATGTTTTAGAACACCGTTTCATGCTCCTCCTATTTTTCAGACCATTTCATGCTCCTCATATTTCTGACACTTTTTAAGCTCTTCATATTTTTCACACATTTTCAGGCTCTTCAAGTTTTTGAACAACGCTACATGCTACTCCTATTTTTGACACCTTTTGAAGCTCTTCATATTTTTCAATCCTTTTCATGGTCTTCATGTTTTTCAACACTGTTTCATGCTCCTCCTATTTTTCAGACTGTTTCATGCTCCTCATATTTTTGACATCTTTTGAAGCTCTTCATATTTTTCAAACCTTAGAGCTGTTCATATTTTTCACACCTTTTAGGGCTTTTCATGTTTTTCAACACCGCCTCATGCTCCTGCTATTTTTCAGACCGATTCATGCTCCTCATATTTTTCACACCTTTTGAAGCTCTTCATATTTTTCACACATTTTCAGGCTCTTCATGTTTCTAAACACGGCTTCATGCCCCTCATATTTTTCAGACCATTTCATGCTTCTCATATTGCAGACACCTTTTAAGCTCTTCATATTTTTCACACCTTTTCAGGCTCTTCATGATTTTGAACAGCGTTTCATGCTCCTCATATTTTTCCGAACGTTTCATGCTACTCCTGTTTTTGATACGTTTTGAAGCTCTTCATGTTTTTCAAACCGTTTCATGCTCTTCATATTTTTCAACACCTCCTCATGCTCCTCCTATTTTTCAGACTGTTTCATGCTCCTCATATTTTTGACACCTTTTGAAGCTCTTCATATTTTTAATGCCTTTTAAGGCTCTTCATATTTTTCAACACCTCCTCATGCTCCTCCTATTTTTCAGACTGTTTCATGCTCCTCATATTTTTGACACCTTTTGAAGCTCTTCATATTTTTAATGCCTTTTAAGGCTCTTCTTGTTTTTCAACACCACTTCATGCTCCTCCTATTTTTCAGACCGTTTCATGCTCCTCATATTGTTGACACTTTTTGAAGCTCTTCATATTTTTCCACCTTTTCAGGCTTTTCATGTTTTTCAACACCGCTTCATGCTTCTCCTATTTTTCAGACCGTTTTATGCTCCTCATATTTTTGACAACTTTTGAAGCTCTTCATACATTTCACACCTTTTCAGGCTCTTCATGTTTTTCAACACCGCTTCATGCTCCTC
This sequence comes from Dama dama, assembly GCF_033118175.1. Lineage (NCBI taxonomy): Eukaryota > Metazoa > Chordata > Mammalia > Artiodactyla > Cervidae > Dama > Dama dama. The sequence goes on from NC_083692.1 coordinate 101,952,472, forward strand.
CAATTTTTCAGAAAGTTTCATGCTCCTCATATTTTTAACATCTTTTGAAGCTCTTCATATTTTTCACACCTTTTCATGCTCTTCATCTTTTTCAAAAAAGTTTCATGCTCATCCTATGTTTCATACTGTTTCATGCTCCTAATATTTTTGACACCTTCTGAATCTCTTTATATTTTTCACACCTTTTCAGGCTCTTCATGTTTTTGACCACCGCATCATGCTCCTCCTATTTTTCAGTCGTTTCATGCCTCTCAAAATTTTTACACCTTTTAAAGCTCTTCATGTTTTTCACACCTTTTCATGCTCTTCATCTTTTTCAAAACCGTCTCATTCTCATCCTATTTTAAAGACTGTTTCATGCTCCTCATATTTTTGACACTTTTAGAACCTCTTCATATTTTTCACAAATTTTCAGGGTCTTCATGTTTTTCAACACTGCTTCATGCTCCTCCTATATCTCAGACAGTTTCATGCTCCTCATATATTTGACACCTTTTGAAGCTCTTCAGATTTTTCACAACTTTTCAGGCTCTTCATGTTTTTGAACACAGTTTTATGCTCCTCCTATTTTTCAGACCGTTTCATGCTCCTCATATTTTTCACACCTTTTGACGCTCTTCATATTTTTCACACCTTTTCAGGCACTTCTTGTTTTTCAACACCACTTCATGCTCCTCCTATTTTTCAGACCGCTTCATGCTCATCTCATTTTTGACACCTTTTGAAGCTGTTCATATTTTTGACACCTTTTGAAGCTCTTCATATTTTTCACACCTTTTCAGGCTCTTCATGTTTTTGAACACCGTTTCATGCTCCTCCTATTTTTCAGACCGTTTCATGTTCCTCCTATTTTTCAGACCGTTTCATGGTCCTCTTAATTTTGACACCTTTTGAAGCTCTTTATATTTTTCACACCTTTTCAGGCTCTTCATGTTTTTGAACACCGCTTCATGCTCCTCCTATTTTTCAGACCGTTTAATGCTCCTCATATTTTTGACACGTTTTGAAACTCTTCATATTTTTCACACCTTTTCAGGCTCTTCATGTTTTTCAACACCGTTTCATGTTCCTCCTATTGTTTAGACCATTTCATACTCCTCATATTTCTGACACCGTTTGAAGCTCTTCATATTTTTACACCTTTTGAGCTCTTCCTATTTTTCACACGTTTTCGGGCTCTTCATGTTTTTCAACACTGCTTCATGCTCCTCCTATTTTCACAACGTTTGAAGCTACTCTTAATTTTCACAGCTTTTGAAGCTCCTCATATTTTTCACACCTTTTCAGGCTTTTCATGTTTTTCAACACCGCTTCATGTTCCTCCTATTTTTCAGACCGTTTCATACTCCTCATATTTCTGACACCGTTTGAAGCTCTTCATATTTTTATGCCTTTTGAGCTCTTCCTATTTTTCACACGGTTTTCGGGCTCTTCATGTTTTCAACACTGCTTCATGCTCCTCCTATTTTCACAACGTTTCATGCTACTCTTAATTTTCACACCTTTTGAAGCTCCTCATATTTTTCACACCTTTTCAGGCTTTTCATATTTTTCAACAACGCTTCATGCTCCTCCTATTTTTCAGACCGTTTCATGCTCTTCATATTATTGACTCCTTTTGAAGCTCTTCATATATTTCACACCTTTTCAGACTCTTCATGTTTTTCAACACCACTTCATGCTCCTCCTATTTTTAATACCGTTTCATGCTCCTCTCATTTTTGACACGATTTGAAGCTCTTCATATTTTTCACACTTTTTGAAGCTCTTCATATTTTGCACAAGTTTTCAGGCTTTTCATGTTTTTCAACACCGCTTCATGATCCTCCTATTTTACAGACCATTTCATGCTCCTCATATTTTTGACACCTTTTGAAGCTCTTCATAGTTTTAACACATTTTCAGGCTCTTCATGTTTTTCAACATCACTCTATGCTCCTCCTGTTTTTCAAACCGTTTCATGCTCCTCATATTTTGGACACCGTTTGAAGCTCTTCATATATTTCACACATTTTCAGGCTCTTCATGATTCTGAACACCGCATCATGCTCCTTGTATTTTTCATACCGTTTCATGCTCCTCATATTTTTGACACCTTTTGAACCTCTTCATATTTTTCACACCTTTTCAGGCTCTTCATGTTTTTCAACACCATTTCATGCTCCTCCTATTGTTCAGACCGTTTCTTACTCTTCATATTTCTGAAACCGTTTGAAGCTCTTCATATTTTTACACCTTTTGAGCTCTTCCTATTTTTCACACCTTTTCGGGTTCTTCATGTTTTTCAACACTGCTTCATGCTCCTCCTATTTTCACACCGTTTCATGCTACTCTTAATTTTCACACCTTTTGAAGCTCCTCATATTTTTCACAACTTTTCAGGCTTTTCATGTTTTTCAACACCACTTCATGTTCCTCCTATTTTTCAGACCGTTTCATGCCCCTCATATTTTTGACACGTTTTGAAGCTCTTCATATTTTTCACATCTTTCCAGGCACTTCATGTTTTTGAACACCTTTTCAGGCTTCTCATGTTTTTCGACACCGCTGCATGCTCCTCCTATTTTTCAGACTGTTTCATGCTCTTCATATTTTTGACACCTTTTGAAACTCTTCATAAATTTCACACCTTTTCAGGCTCTTCATGTTTTTGAACACCGTGTCATGCTCCTCATATTTTTCTGACCGTTTCATGCTCCTCATATTTTTGACACCTTTTGAAACTCTTCATATTTTTCACACCTTTTCAGGCTCTTCATATTTTTCAACACAGCTTCATGCTCCTCCTATTTTTCAGACCGTTTCATGCTCCTCATAATTTTGACACCTTTTGAAGCTCTTCATATTTTTAACACATTTTCAGGCTCTTCATGTTTTTCAACATCGCTCTATGCTCCTCCTGTTTTTCAAACCGTTTCATGCTCCTCATATTTTTGACTCCTTTTGAAGCTCTTCAAATTTTCACACCTTTTCAGGCTCCTTATGTTTTTGAACACTCTTTCATGCTCCTTCTATTTTTCAGACCGTTTCTAGCTCCTCATATTTTTGACACATTTTAAAGTTCTTCATATATTTCACACCTTTTCAGGCTCTTCATTTTTTTGAACACAGCTTCATGCTCCTCCTATTTTTCAGAGTGTTTCATGCTCCTCATATTTTTGACACTTTTGAAGCTCTTGATATTTTTCACACCTTTTCAGGCTCTTCACGTCTTTCAACACCGTTTCATGCTCCTCCTATTTTTCAGACCGTTTCATGCTCCTCATATTTTTCACACCTTTTGAAGCTCTTCATATTTTTCACACCTTTTGAAGCTCTTCATATTTTTCACACCTTTTCAGGCTCTTCATGTTTTTGAACACCGCTTCATGCTACTCCTATTTTTGACACATTTTCAAGCTCTTCATATTTTTCAATCCTTTCATGCTCTTCATGTTTTTCATAACCGTTCCATTCTCCTCCTATTTTTCAGACTGTTTCATGCTCCTCATATTTTTGACATCTTTTGAAGCTCTTCATATTTTTCAAACCTTTTGTAGCTCTTCATATTTTTCACACCGTTTAAGGCTCTTCATGATTTTCAACAACACTTCATTCTCCTCCTATTTTTCAGACCGTTTCCTGCTCCTCATGTTTTTCACACCTTTTGAAGCTCTTCATATTTTTCACACCTTTTCAGGCTCTTCATGTTTCTGAACACCGTTTCAGTCTCCTCCTATTTTTCAGACCGTTTCATGCTCCTCATATATTTCACACCTTTTGAAGCTCTTCATATTTTTCTCAGCTTTTCAGGCTCTTCATGTTTTTGAACACCGCTTCATGCTCCTCCTATGTTTAAGATCGATTCATGATCCTCATATTTTTGACACCTTTTGAAGCTCTTCATATTTTTCACACCTTTTCAGGCTCTTCATGTTTTTCAACACTGCTTCATGCTCCTCCTATTTTTCAGACCGTTTCATGCTCTTCATATTTTTCACACCTTTTGAAGCCCTTCATATTTTTCACACCTTTCAGGCTCTTCATGTTTTAGAACACCGTTTCATGCTCCTCCTATTTTTCAGACCATTTCATGCTCCTCATATTTCTGACACTTTTTAAGCTCTTCATATTTTTCACACATTTTCAGGCTCTTCAAGTTTTTGAACAACGCTACATGCTACTCCTATTTTTGACACCTTTTGAAGCTCTTCATATTTTTCAATCCTTTTCATGGTCTTCATGTTTTTCAACACTGTTTCATGCTCCTCCTATTTTTCAGACTGTTTCATGCTCCTCATATTTTTGACATCTTTTGAAGCTCTTCATATTTTTCAAACCTTAGAGCTGTTCATATTTTTCACACCTTTTAGGGCTTTTCATGTTTTTCAACACCGCCTCATGCTCCTGCTATTTTTCAGACCGATTCATGCTCCTCATATTTTTCACACCTTTTGAAGCTCTTCATATTTTTCACACATTTTCAGGCTCTTCATGTTTCTAAACACGGCTTCATGCCCCTCATATTTTTCAGACCATTTCATGCTTCTCATATTGCAGACACCTTTTAAGCTCTTCATATTTTTCACACCTTTTCAGGCTCTTCATGATTTTGAACAGCGTTTCATGCTCCTCATATTTTTCCGAACGTTTCATGCTACTCCTGTTTTTGATACGTTTTGAAGCTCTTCATGTTTTTCAAACCGTTTCATGCTCTTCATATTTTTCAACACCTCCTCATGCTCCTCCTATTTTTCAGACTGTTTCATGCTCCTCATATTTTTGACACCTTTTGAAGCTCTTCATATTTTTAATGCCTTTTAAGGCTCTTCATATTTTTCAACACCTCCTCATGCTCCTCCTATTTTTCAGACTGTTTCATGCTCCTCATATTTTTGACACCTTTTGAAGCTCTTCATATTTTTAATGCCTTTTAAGGCTCTTCTTGTTTTTCAACACCACTTCATGCTCCTCCTATTTTTCAGACCGTTTCATGCTCCTCATATTGTTGACACTTTTTGAAGCTCTTCATATTTTTCCACCTTTTCAGGCTTTTCATGTTTTTCAACACCGCTTCATGCTTCTCCTATTTTTCAGACCGTTTTATGCTCCTCATATTTTTGACAACTTTTGAAGCTCTTCATACATTTCACACCTTTTCAGGCTCTTCATGTTTTTCAACACCGCTTCATGCTCCTCCAATTTTTCAGAAAGTTTCATGCTCCTCATATTTTTAACATCTTTTGAAGCTCTTCATATTTTTCACACCTTTTCATGCTCTTCATCTTTTTCAAAAAAGTTTCATGCTCATCCTATGTTTCATACTGTTTCATGCTCCTAATATTTTTGACACCTTCTGAAGCTCTTTATATTTTTCACACCTTTTCAGGCTCTTCATGTTTTTGACCACCGCATCATGCTCCTCCTATTTTTCAGTCGTTTCATGCCTCTCAAAATTTTTACACCTTTTAAAGCTCTTCATGTTTTTCACACCTTTTCATGCTCTTCATCTTTTTCAAAACCGTCTCATTCTCATCCTATTTTAAAGACTGTTTCATGCTCCTCATATTTTTGACACTTTTAGAACCTCTTCATATTTTTCACAACTTTTCAGGGTCTTCATGTTTTTCAACACTGCTTCATGCTCCTCCTATATCTCAGACAGTTTCATGCTCCTCATATATTTGACACCTTTTGAAGCTCTTCAGATTTTTCACAACTTTTCAGGCTCTTCATGTTTTTGAACACAGTTTTATGCTCCTCCTATTTTTCAGACCGTTTCATGCTCCTCATATTTTTCACACCTTTTGACGCTCTTCATATTTTTCACACCTTTTCAGGCACTTCTTGTTTTTCAACACCACTTCATGCTCCTCCTATTTTTCAGACCGCTTCATGCTCATCTCATTTTTGACACCTTTTGAAGCTGTTCATATTTTTGACACCTTTTGAAGCTCTTCATATTTTTCACACCTTTTCAGGCTCTTCATGTTTTTGAACACCGTTTCATGCTCCTCCTATTTTTCAGACCGTTTCATGTTCCTCCTATTTTTCAGACCGTTTCATGGTCCTCTTAATTTTGACACCTTTTGAAGCTCTTTATATTTTTCACACCTTTTCAGGCTCTTCATGTTTTTGAACACCGCTTCATGCTCCTCCTATTTTTCAGACCGTTTAATGCTCCTCATATTTTTGACACGTTTTGAAACTCTTCATATTTTTCACACCTTTTCAGGCTCTTCATGTTTTTCAACACCGTTTCATGTTCCTCCTATTGTTTAGACCATTTCATACTCCTCATATTTCTGACACCGTTTGAAGCTCTTCATATTTTTACACCTTTTGAGCTCTTCCTATTTTTCACACGTTTTCGGGCTCTTCATGTTTTTCAACACTGCTTCATGCTCCTCCTATTTTCACAACGTTTGAAGCTACTCTTAATTTTCACAGCTTTTGAAGCTCCTCATATTTTTCACACCTTTTCAGGCTTTTCATGTTTTTCAACACCGCTTCATGTTCCTCCTATTTTTCAGACCGTTTCATACTCCTCATATTTCTGACACCGTTTGAAGCTCTTCATATTTTTATGCCTTTTGAGCTCTTCCTATTTTTCACACGGTTTTCGGGCTCTTCATGTTTTCAACACTGCTTCATGCTCCTCCTATTTTCACAACGTTTCATGCTACTCTTAATTTTCACACCTTTTGAAGCTCCTCATATTTTTCACACCTTTTCAGGCTTTTCATATTTTTCAACAACGCTTCATGCTCCTCCTATTTTTCAGACCGTTTCATGCTCTTCATATTATTGACTCCTTTTGAAGCTCTTCATATATTTCACACCTTTTCAAACTCTTCATGTTTTTCAACACCACTTCATGCTCCTCCTATTTTTAAGACCGTTTCATGCTCCTCTCATTTTTGACACGATTTGAAGCTCTTCATATTTTTCACACTTTTTGAAGCTCTTCATATTTTGCACAAGTTTTCAGGCTTTTCATGTTTTTCAACACCGCTTCATGATCCTCCTATTTTACAGACCATTTCATGCTCCTCATATTTTTGACACCTTTTGAAGCTCTTCATAGTTTTAACACATTTTCAGGCTCTTCATGTTTTTCAACATCACTCTATGCTCCTCCTGTTTTTCAAACCGTTTCATGCTCCTCATATTTTGGACACCGTTTGAAGCTCTTCATATATTTCACACATTTTCAGGCTCTTCATGATTCTGAACACCGCATCATGCTCCTTGTATTTTTCATACCGTTTCATGCTCCTCATATTTTTGACACCTTTTGAACCTCTTCATATTTTTCACACCTTTTCAGGCTCTTCATGTTTTTCAACACCATTTCATGCTCCTCCTATTGTTCAGACCGTTTCTTACTCTTCATATTTCTGACACCGTTTGAAGCTCTTCATATTTTTACACCTTTTGAGCTCTTCCTATTTTTCACACCTTTTCGGGTTCTTCATGTTTTTCAACACTGCTTCATGCTCCTCCTATTTTCACACCGTTTCATGCTACTCTTAATTTTCACACCTTTTGAAGCTCCTCATATTTTTCACAACTTTTCAGGCTTTTCATGTTTTTCAACACCACTTCATGTTCCTCCTATTTTTCAGACCGTTTCATGCCCCTCATATTTTTGACACGTTTTGAAGCTCTTCATATTTTTCACATCTTTCCAGGCACTTCATGTTTTTGAACACCTTTTCAGGCTTCTCATGTTTTTCGACACCGCTGCATGCTCCTCCTATTTTTCAGACCGTTTCATGCTCTTCATATTTTTGACACCTTTTGAAACTCTTCATAAATTTCACACCTTTTCAGGCTCTTCATGTTTTTGAACACCGTGTCATGCTCCTCATATTTTTCTGACCGTTTCATGCTCCTCATATTTTTGACACCTTTTGAAACTCTTCATATTTTTCACACCTTTTCAGGCTCTTCATATTTTTCAACACAGCTTCATGCTCCTCCTATTTTTCAGACCGTTTCATGCTCCTCATAATTTTGACACCTTTTGAAGCTCTTCATATTTTTAACACATTTTCAGGCTCTTCATGTTTTTCAACATCGCTCTATGCTCCTCCTGTTTTTCAAACCGTTTCATGCTCCTCATATTTTTGACTCCTTTTGAAGCTCTTCAAATTTTCACACCTTTTCAGGCTCCTTATGTTTTTGAACACTCTTTCATGCTCCTTCTATTTTTCAGACCGTTTCTAGCTCCTCATATTTTTGACACATTTTAAAGTTCTTCATATATTTCACACCTTTTCAGGCTCTTCATTTTTTTGAACACAGCTTCATGCTCCTCCTATTTTTCAGAGTGTTTCATGCTCCTCATATTTTTGACACTTTTGAAGCTCTTGATATTTTTCACACCTTTTCAGGCTCTTCACGTCTTTCAACACCGTTTCATGCTCCTCCTATTTTTCAGACCGTTTCATGCTCCTCATATTTTTCACACCTTTTGAAGCTCTTCATATTTTTCACACCTTTTGAAGCTCTTCATATTTTTCACACCTTTTCAGGCTCTTCATGTTTTTGAACACCGCTTCATGCTACTCCTATTTTTGACACATTTTCAAGCTCTTCATATTTTTCAATCCTTTCATGCTCTTCATGTTTTTCATAACCGTTCCATTCTCCTCCTATTTTTCAGACTGTTTCATGCTCCTCATATTTTTGACATCTTTTGAAGCTCTTCATATTTTTCAAACCTTTTGTAGCTCTTCATATTTTTCACACCGTTTAAGGCTCTTCATGATTTTCAACAACACTTCATTCTCCTCCTATTTTTCAGACCGTTTCCTGCTCCTCATGTTTTTCACACCTTTTGAAGCTCTTCATATTTTTCACACCTTTTCAGGCTCTTCATGTTTCTGAACACCGTTTCATGCTACTCCTATTTTTGACACATTTTCAAGCTCTTCATATTTTTCAATCCTTTCATGCTCTTCATGTTTTTCATAACCGTTCCATTCTCCTCCTATTTTTCAGACTGTTTCATGCTCCTCATATTTTTGACATCTTTTGAAGCTCTTCATATTTTTCAAACCTTTTGTAGCTCTTCATATTTTTCACACCGTTTAAGGCTCTTCATGATTTTCAACAACACTTCATTCTCCTCCTATTTTTCAGACCGTTTCCTGCTCCTCATGTTTTTCACACCTTTTGAAGCTCTTCATATTTTTCACACCTTTTCAGGCTCTTCATGTTTCTGAACACCGTTTCAGTCTCCTCCTATTTTTCAGACCGTTTCATGCTCCTCATATATTTCACACCTTTTGAAGCTCTTCATATTTTTCTCAGCTTTTCAGGCTCTTCATGTTTTTGAACACCGCTTCATGCTCCTCCTATGTTTAAGATCGATTCATGATCCTCATATTTTTGACACCTTTTGAAGCTCTTCATATTTTTCACACCTTTTCAGGCTCTTCATGTTTTTCAACACTGCTTCATGCTCCTCCTATTTTTCAGACCGTTTCATGCTCTTCATATTTTTCACACCTTTTGAAGCCCTTCATATTTTTCACACCTTTCAGGCTCTTCATGTTTTAGAACACCGTTTCATGCTCCTCCTATTTTTCAGACCATTTCATGCTCCTCATATTTCTGACACTTTTTAAGCTCTTCATATTTTTCACACATTTTCAGGCTCTTCAAGTTTTTGAACAACGCTACATGCTACTCCTATTTTTGACACCTTTTGAAGCTCTTCATATTTTTCAATCCTTTTCATGGTCTTCATGTTTTTCAACACTGTTTCATGCTCCTCCTATTTTTCAGACTGTTTCATGCTCCTCATATTTTTGACATCTTTTGAAGCTCTTCATATTTTTCAAACCTTAGAGCTGTTCATATTTTTCACACCTTTTAGGGCTTTTCATGTTTTTCAACACCGCCTCATGCTCCTGCTATTTTTCAGACCGATTCATGCTCCTCATATTTTTCACACCTTTTGAAGCTCTTCATATTTTTCACACATTTTCAGGCTCTTCATGTTTCTAAACACGGCTTCATGCCCCTCATATTTTTCAGACCATTTCATGCTTCTCATATTGCAGACACCTTTTAAGCTCTTCATATTTTTCACACCTTTTCAGGCTCTTCATGATTTTGAACAGCGTTTCATGCTCCTCATATTTTTCCGAACGTTTCATGCTACTCCTGTTTTTGATACGTTTTGAAGCTCTTCATGTTTTTCAAACCGTTTCATGCTCTTCATATTTTTCAACACCTCCTCATGCTCCTCCTATTTTTCAGACTGTTTCATGCTCCTCATATTTTTGACACCTTTTGAAGCTCTTCATATTTTTAATGCCTTTTAAGGCTCTTCTTGTTTTTCAACACCACTTCATGCTCCTCCTATTTTTCAGACTGTTTCATGCTCCTCATATTTTTGACACCTTTTGAATCTCTTCATATTTTTCACACCTTTTCAGGCTCTTCATGTTTTTCAACACCGCTTCATTCTCCTCCTATTTTTCAGACCGTTTCATGCTCCTCATATTTTTGACACCTTTTGAAGCTCATCATATTTTTAACACCTTTTGAAGCTCTTCATATTTTTAACACCTTTTGAAGCTCTTCATATTTTTCAAAACTTTTGAAGCTCTTCATATTTTTCATACCTTTTCAGGCTCTTCATTGTTTTCAACACCACTTCATGCTCCTCCTATCTTTCAGTTCATTTCATGATCCTCATATTTTTGACACCTTTTGAAGCTCTTCTTGTTTTTCAACACCATTTTGCTCCTCCTATTTTGCAGACCGTTTCATGCTCCTCAGTGTTTTCAGACCGTTTCATGCTCCTCATATATTTGTCACCTTTTGAAGCTCTTCATGATTTTAAACACCGTTTCATGTTCTATCTATTTTTCGGACCGTTTCTGCTCCTCCTACTTTTGAGACCGTTTCATGCTCCTCATATTTTTGACACTTTTTGAAGCTCTTCATATTTTTCAAAAACTTTCACAGCTCTTCATGTTTTTCAACTCAGTTTCATGCTTCTCTGATTGTTCAGACCGTTTCATGCACCCCATATTTTTCAGTCCATTTCACTCTCCTCATATTTTTGACACCTTTTGACTCTCTTCATATTCTTCACACCTTTTAAGGCACTTCAGGTTTTTCAACACCGTTTCATGCTCCTCCTAATTTTCAGACCGCTTGATGCTCCTCGTATTTTTGACACATTTTGAAGCTCTTAATATTTTTCACACCTTTTCAGGCTCTTCATGTTTTTCAACACCGTTTCTTGCTCCTCCTAGTTTTCAGACCGTTTCATGCTCCTCATATTTTTATCACCTTTTGACGCTCTTCATATTTTTCACACTTATTGCTGCTCTTCATGTTTTTCAACACCGTTTCATGCTCCTCCTATGTTTCAGACAGTTTCGTGTTCCGCATATTTTCAGAAAGTTTCATGCTCCTCATATTATTGAAACCTTTTGAAGTCCTTCATATTTTTCACACCTTTTCAGTATCTTCAAGTTTTTGAACGCCGCTTCATGCTCCTCATATTATTCACACCTTCTGAAGCACTTCATATTTTTCACACATTTTCAGGCTCTTCATGTTTTTCAACACCACTTCATGCTCCTGCTATTTTTCAGACTGTTTCATGCTCCTCATATTTTTGACACCTTTTGAAGCTCTTCATATTTTACACACGTTTTCGGGCTCTTCATGTCTTTGAACACGACTTCATTCTCGCCTTTTTTTCAGACCGTTTCATGCTCCTCATATTTTTCACACCTTCTCAGGCTCTTAATGATTTTGAACACCGTTTCATTTTCCTCCTATTTTTCAGACCGTTTCATGCTCCTCATATTTTTGACACCTTTTGAAGCGCTTCATATTTTTCACATGTTTTCAGGATCTTCATGTTTTTGAACACCATTTCATGCTCCTCCTATTTTTCAGACCGTTTCATGCTCTTCATTTTTTTCAAGACCGTTTCATGCTCCTCCTATTTTTCAGACCGTTTCATGCTCCTCATATTTTTCACACGTTTTGAAGCTCTTCAAATTTTGCACACCTTTTCAGGCTCTTCATGTTTTTGAACACCATTTCATGCTACTCCTATTTGACACCTTTTGAAGCTCTTCATATTTTTCACACCTTTTCATTCTCTTCATATTTTTCAACACCGTTTCATGCTCCTCCTATTTTCAGACTGTTTCCTGCTCCTCATATTTTTGACACCTTTTCAGGCTCTTAATGACTTTGAACACCGTTTCATACTCCTCTTATTTTTCAGACAGTTTCATGCTCCTCATATATTTGACACCTTTTGAAGCTCTTCATATTTTTCACACCTTTTTGGGCTCTTCATGTTTTTGAACACCACTTCATGCGCCTCCTATTTTTCAGACCGTTTCATGCTCCTCATATTTTGACACATTTTTAATCTCTTCATATTTTTCACACCTTTTCATGCTCTTCATGTTGTTCAACACCGATTCATACTCCTCTTATTTTTCAGAATGTTTCGTGCTCCTCATATTTTGACACCTTTTGAAGCTCTTCATATTTTTCACATCTTTTCAGTATCTTCAAGTTTTTGAACACCGTTTCATGCTCCTCCTATTTTTCAGACCGTTTCCTGCTCCTCATATTTTTGACAACTTTTGGAGCTCTTCATATTTTTCACACCTTTTCAGGCTCTGCATGTTTTGAACACTCCTTCATGCTCCTCCTATGTTTCAGACCGTTTCATGCTCCTCATATTTTTTCACCTTCTGAAGCTCTTCATATGTTTCACACATTTTCAGACCCTTCATGTTTTTCAACACCGCTTTATGCTGCACCTATTTTTCAGAACAGTTTCATGCTCCTCATATTTTTGACACTTTTTGAACCTCTTCATATTTTTCACACCTTGTCAGGCTCTTCATGTTTTTGAACACCGCTTCATGCTCCACATATTTTTAAGACAGTTTCATGCTCCTCATATTTTTCACACATTTTCAGGCTCTTCATGTTTTTGAACACCATTTCATGCTTCTCATAATTTGACACCTTTTGAAGCTCTTCATGTATTTCACTCCTCTTCAGGCTCTTCATGGTTTTCAACACCATTACATGCTCCTCCTATTTTTCAGACCATTTCATGATCCTCATATTTTTGACACCTTTTGAAGCTCTTCATATTTTTCAAACCTTTTCAGGCTCTCCATGTTTTTCAGCACCATTTGATGCTCCTCCTATTTTCAGACTGTTTCATGCTCCTAATATTTTTCACACCTTTTCAGGCTATTCATTTTTTTTCAACTCCAGTTCATGCTCCTCCTATTTTTCAGACCGTTTCATGTTCCTCCTATTTGTGACACTTTTGAATCTCTTCATATAGTTCACACCTTTCCAGGCTCTTCATGTTTTTCAACACCGCTTCATGCTCCTCCTATTTTTGAGACGGTATCATGCTCCTCAGATGTTTGACACATTTTGAAGCTCTTCATGTTTTTCACACATTTTCAGGCTCTTCATGTTTTTCAACACCGTTTCATGCTCCTCCTATTTTTAAGACCGTTTCATGCTTCTTATATTTTTGACACCTTTGAAGCTCTTCATATATTTCACACCTTTTCAGGCTCTTCATGTTTTTAAACACCGCTTCATGCTCCTCCTATTTTTCAGACCATGTCATGCTCCTCATATTTTTGACACCTTTTGAAGCTCTTCATATATTTCACACCTTTTCGGGCTCTTCATGTTTTTGAACAATGCTGCATGCTCCTACTATGTTTCAGATCGTTTCATGCTCTTCATATTTTTGACACTTTTTGAAGCTCTTCATATTTTTTACACCTTTTCAGGCTCTTCATGTTTTTCACACCTTTTCAGGCTCTTCATGTTTTGCAACACCCCTTTATGCTCTTCCTATTTTTCGGACCCTTTGAAACTCCTCCTATTTTTGACTCGTTTTTAAGTTCTTCATATTTTTCACACCATTTCAGGTTCTTCATGTTTTTGAACGCCGTTTCATGCTCCTCATATTTTTCAGACTGTTTCATGATCCTCATATTTTTGACACCAATTGAAGCTCTTCATATATTTCACACATTTTCAGGATCTTCATGTTTTTCACACCTTTTCAGGCTCTTCATGTTTTGCAACACCGCTTCATGCTCCTCCTATTTTTCAGACCGTTTCATGCTCCTCATATTTTTGACAATTTTGAAGCTCTTCATATATTTCACACCTTTTCAGGCTCCTCATGTTTTTCAACACCGCGTCATGCTCCTCCTATTTTTCAGACCGTTTCATGCTCCTTATATTTTGACTTCTTTTGAAGCTCTTCATATATTTCACTCCTTTTTAGGCTCTTCGTGTTTTTCAACACCGTTTCATGCTCCTCCTATTTTTCAGAACGCTTCATGCTCCTCATATTTTTGACACATTTTGTAGCTCTTCATATATTTCACACCTTTTCAGGCTCTTCATGTTTTTCAACACCGCTTCATGCTCTTCCTATTTTTAAGACAGTTTCATGCGCATCATAATTTTGAAACCTTATGAAGCTCTTCATATTTTTCACACATTTTCAGTCTCTTCATGTTTTTCCACACCGTTTCAGGCTGCTCCTATTTTTCAGACCGTTTCATGCTCCTTATATATTTGACACCTTTTGAAGCTCTTCATTTTTTTCACTCCTTTTTAGGCTCTTCGTCTTATTCAACACGGTTTCATGCTCCTCCTATTTTTCAGAACGCTTCATGCTCCTCATATTTTTGACACCTTTTGAAGCTCTTCATATTTTTCACACCATTTCAGGCTCTTCATGTTTCTGAACACCGTTTCATGCTCCTCATATTTCTACATGTTTTGAAACTCTTCATATTTTTCACACCTTTTCAGGCTCTTCAGATTTTTCAACACCGCTTCATGCTCCTCCTATTTTTCAGACCGTTTCATGCTTCTTATATTTTTGACTTCTTTTGAAGCTCTTCATATATTTCACTCCTTTTTAGGCTCTTTGTGTTTTTCAACACCGTTTCATGCTCCTCCTATTTTTCAGAACGCTTCATGCTCCTCATATTTTTGACACATTTTGTAGCTCTTCATATATTTCACACCTTTTCAGTATCTTCAAGTTTTTGAACACCGCTTCATGCTCCTCATATTTTTTACACCTTCTGAAGCTCTTCATATTTTTCACAACTTTTCAGGCTCTTCATGTTTTTGAACACCGTTTCATGCTCCTCCTATTTTTCATACAGTTTCATGCTCCTCATATTTTTGCCACTTTTTGAAGCTCTTCATATTTTTCACCCCTGTTCAGTATCTTCAAATTTTTGATAACCGCTTTATGCTTCTCATATTTTTCACACCTTTTGAAGCTCTTCATATTTTTCACACCTTTTCATGCTCTTCATGATTTCCAACACCGTTTCATGCTCCTCCTATTTTCAGACTGTTTCATGCTCCTCATATTTTTGACACCTTTTCAGGCTCTTAATGATTTTGAACACCGTTTCATACTCCTCTTATTTTTCAGACAGTTTCATGCTCCTCATATATTTGACACCTTTTGAAGCTCTTCATATTTTTCACCCCTTTTCGGGCTCTTCATGTTTTTGAACACCACTTCATGTGCCTCCTATTTTTCAGACCGTTTCATGCTCCTCATATTTTGACACCTTTTTAATCTCTTCATATTTTTCACACCTTTTCATGCTCTTCATGTTGTTCAACACCGTTTCATACTCCTCTTATTTTTCAGAATGTTTCGTGCTCCTCATATTTTGACACCTTTTGAAGCTCTTCATATTTTTCACATCTTTTCAGTATTTTCAAGTTTTTGAACACCGTTTCATGCTCCTCCTATTTTTCAGACCGTTTCCTGCTCCTCATATTTTTGACAACCTTTGGAGCTCTTCATATTTTTCACACCTTTTCAGGCTCTGCATGTTTTGAACACTCCTTCATGCTCCTCCTATGTTTCAGACCGTTTCATGCTCCTCATATTTTTTCACCATTTGAAGCTCTTCATATGTTTCACACATTTTCAGACCCTTCATGTTTTTCAACACCGCTTTATGCTGCACCTATTTTTCAGAACAGTTTCATGCTCCTCATATTTTTGACACTTTTTGAACCTCTTCATATTTTTCACACCTTGTCAGGCTCTTCATGTTTTTGAACACCGCTTCATGCTCCACATATTTTTAAGACCGTTTCATGCTCCTCATATTTTTCACACATTTTTAGGCTCTTCATGTTTTTGAACACCATTTCATGCTTCTCATATTTATGACATCTTTTGAAACTCTTCATGTATTTCACTCCTCTTCAGGCTCTTCGTGGTTTTCAACATCATTACATGCTCCTCCTATTTTTCAGACCTTTTCATGCTCCTCATATTTTTGACACTTTTGAATCTATTCATATATTTCACACCTTTCCAGGCTCTTCATGTTTTTCAACACCGCTTCATGCTCCTCCTATTTTTGAGACCGTATCATGCTACTGATATTTTTGACACATTTTGAAGCTCTTCATGTTTTTGAACTCCGCTTCATGCTCCTTCTATTTTTGAGACCTTTTGAAGCTCTTCATATTTTTCACACATTTTCAGGCTCTTCATGTTTTCAACACCGTTTCATGCTCCTCCTATTTTTCAAACCGTTTCATGCTCCTCATATTATTGACAATTTTGAAGATCTTCATATTTTTCACACCTTTTCAGGCTCTTCATGTTTTCAACACCGTTTCATGCTCCTCCTATTTTTAAGACCGTTTCATGCTTCTTATATTTTTGACACCTTTTGAAGCTCTTCATATATTTCACACCTTTTCAGGCTCTTCATGTTTTTCAACACCGCTTCATGCTCCTCCTATTTTTCAGACCATGTCATGCTCCTCATATTTTTGACACGTTTTGAAGCTCTTCATATATTTCACACCTTTTCAGGCTCTTCATGTTTTTGAACAACGCTTCATGCTCCTACTATGTTCCAGATCGTTTCATGCTCCTCATATTTTTGACACTTTTTGAAGCTCTTCATATTTTTTACACCTTTTCAGGCTCTTCATGTTTTTCACACCTTTTCAGGCTCTTCATATTTTGCAACACCGCTTCATGCTCCTCCTATTTTTCAGACCGTTTCATGCTCCTCAGATTTTTGACAATTTTGAAGCTCTTCATGTATTTCACACCTTTTCAGTCTCCTCATGTTTTTCAACACCACTTCTTACTCCTCCTATTCTTCAGACCTTTTCATGCTCCTCATATTTTTGACACCTTTTGAAGCTCTTCATATATTTCACACCTTTTCAGGCTCTTCATGTTTTTCAACACCTTTCATGCTCCTCCTATTTTTCAGACCGTTTCATTCTCCTCATATTTTTTACACCTATTGAAACTCTTCATATTTTTCACACCTTTTGAAGCTCTTCATGTTTTCACACGTTTTCAGGCTCTTCATGTTTTTCAACACCGCTTCATGCTCCTCCTATTTTTCACACCATTTCATGCTCCTCATATTTTTGAAACCTTTTAAGCTTTCATATTTTTAACACATTTTCAGGCTCTTCAAGTTTTTGAACACCGCTTCATGCTCCACATATTTTTAAGACCGTTTCATGCTCCTCATATTTTTCACACATTTTCAGGCTCTTCATGTTTTTGAACACCATTTCATGCTTCTCATATTTTGACACCTTTTGAAGCTCTTCATGTATTTCACTCCTCTTCAGGCTCTTCATGGTTTTCAACACCATTACATGCTCCTCCTATTTTTCAGACCATTTCATGATCCTCATATTTTTGACACCTTTTGAAGCTCTTCATATTTTTCAAACCTTTTCAGGCTCTCCATGTTTTTCAGCACCATTTGATGCTCCTCCTATTTTCAGACTGTTTCATGCTCCTAATATTTTTCACACCTTTTCAGGCTATTCATTTTTTTTCAACTCCAGTTCATGCTCCTCCTATTTTTCAGACCGTTTCATGTTCCTCCTATTTGTGACACTTTTGAATCTCTTCATATAGTTCACACCTTTCCAGGCTCTTCATGTTTTTCAACACCGCTTCATGCTCCTCCTATTTTTGAGACGGTATCATGCTCCTCAGATGTTTGACACATTTTGAAGCTCTTCATGTTTTTCACACATTTTCAGGCTCTTCATGTTTTTCAACACCGTTTCATGCTCCTCCTATTTTTAAGACCGTTTCATGCTTCTTATATTTTTGACACCTTTGAAGCTCTTCATATATTTCACACCTTTTCAGGCTCTTCATGTTTTTAAACACCGCTTCATGCTCCTCCTATTTTTCAGACCATGTCATGCTCCTCATATTTTTGACACCTTTTGAAGCTCTTCATATATTTCACACCTTTTCGGGCTCTTCATGTTTTTGAACAATGCTGCATGCTCCTACTATGTTTCAGATCGTTTCATGCTCTTCATATTTTTGACACTTTTTGAAGCTCTTCATATTTTTTACACCTTTTCAGGCTCTTCATGTTTTTCACACCTTTTCAGGCTCTTCATGTTTTGCAACACCCCTTTATGCTCTTCCTATTTTTCGGACCCTTTGAAACTCCTCCTATTTTTGACTCGTTTTTAAGTTCTTCATATTTTTCACACCATTTCAGGTTCTTCATGTTTTTGAACGCCGTTTCATGCTCCTCATATTTTTCAGACTGTTTCATGATCCTCATATTTTTGACACCAATTGAAGCTCTTCATATATTTCACACATTTTCAGGATCTTCATGTTTTTCACACCTTTTCAGGCTCTTCATGTTTTGCAACACCGCTTCATGCTCCTCCTATTTTTCAGACCGTTTCATGCTCCTCATATTTTTGACAATTTTGAAGCTCTTCATATATTTCACACCTTTTCAGGCTCCTCATGTTTTTCAACACCGCGTCATGCTCCTCCTATTTTTCAGACCGTTTCATGCTCCTTATATTTTGACTTCTTTTGAAGCTCTTCATATATTTCACTCCTTTTTAGGCTCTTCGTGTTTTTCAACACCGTTTCATGCTCCTCCTATTTTTCAGAACGCTTCATGCTCCTCATATTTTTGACACATTTTGTAGCTCTTCATATATTTCACACCTTTTCAGGCTCTTCATGTTTTTCAACACCGCTTCATGCTCTTCCTATTTTTAAGACAGTTTCATGCGCATCATAATTTTGAAACCTTATGAAGCTCTTCATATTTTTCACACATTTTCAGTCTCTTCATGTTTTTCCACACCGTTTCAGGCTGCTCCTATTTTTCAGACCGTTTCATGCTCCTTATATATTTGACACCTTTTGAAGCTCTTCATTTTTTTCACTCCTTTTTAGGCTCTTCGTCTTATTCAACACGGTTTCATGCTCCTCCTATTTTTCAGAACGCTTCATGCTCCTCATATTTTTGACACCTTTTGAAGCTCTTCATATTTTTCACACCATTTCAGGCTCTTCATGTTTCTGAACACCGTTTCATGCTCCTCATATTTCTACATGTTTTGAAACTCTTCATATTTTTCACACCTTTTCAGGCTCTTCAGATTTTTCAACACCGCTTCATGCTCCTCCTATTTTTCAGACCGTTTCATGCTTCTTATATTTTTGACTTCTTTTGAAGCTCTTCATATATTTCACTCCTTTTTAGGCTCTTTGTGTTTTTCAACACCGTTTCATGCTCCTCCTATTTTTCAGAACGCTTCATGCTCCTCATATTTTTGACACATTTTGTAGCTCTTCATATATTTCACACCTTTTCAGTATCTTCAAGTTTTTGAACACCGCTTCATGCTCCTCATATTTTTTACACCTTCTGAAGCTCTTCATATTTTTCACAACTTTTCAGGCTCTTCATGTTTTTGAACACCGTTTCATGCTCCTCCTATTTTTCATACAGTTTCATGCTCCTCATATTTTTGCCACTTTTTGAAGCTCTTCATATTTTTCACCCCTGTTCAGTATCTTCAAATTTTTGATAACCGCTTTATGCTTCTCATATTTTTCACACCTTTTGAAGCTCTTCATATTTTTCACACCTTTTCATGCTCTTCATGATTTCCAACACCGTTTCATGCTCCTCCTATTTTCAGACTGTTTCATGCTCCTCATATTTTTGACACCTTTTCAGGCTCTTAATGATTTTGAACACCGTTTCATACTCCTCTTATTTTTCAGACAGTTTCATGCTCCTCATATATTTGACACCTTTTGAAGCTCTTCATATTTTTCACCCCTTTTCGGGCTCTTCATGTTTTTGAACACCACTTCATGTGCCTCCTATTTTTCAGACCGTTTCATGCTCCTCATATTTTGACACCTTTTTAATCTCTTCATATTTTTCACACCTTTTCATGCTCTTCATGTTGTTCAACACCGTTTCATACTCCTCTTATTTTTCAGAATGTTTCGTGCTCCTCATATTTTGACACCTTTTGAAGCTCTTCATATTTTTCACATCTTTTCAGTATTTTCAAGTTTTTGAACACCGTTTCATGCTCCTCCTATTTTTCAGACCGTTTCCTGCTCCTCATATTTTTGACAACCTTTGGAGCTCTTCATATTTTTCACACCTTTTCAGGCTCTGCATGTTTTGAACACTCCTTCATGCTCCTCCTATGTTTCAGACCGTTTCATGCTCCTCATATTTTTTCACCATTTGAAGCTCTTCATATGTTTCACACATTTTCAGACCCTTCATGTTTTTCAACACCGCTTTATGCTGCACCTATTTTTCAGAACAGTTTCATGCTCCTCATATTTTTGACACTTTTTGAACCTCTTCATATTTTTCACACCTTGTCAGGCTCTTCATGTTTTTGAACACCGCTTCATGCTCCACATATTTTTAAGACCGTTTCATGCTCCTCATATTTTTCACACATTTTTAGGCTCTTCATGTTTTTGAACACCATTTCATGCTTCTCATATTTATGACATCTTTTGAAACTCTTCATGTATTTCACTCCTCTTCAGGCTCTTCGTGGTTTTCAACATCATTACATGCTCCTCCTATTTTTCAGACCTTTTCATGCTCCTCATATTTTTGACACTTTTGAATCTATTCATATATTTCACACCTTTCCAGGCTCTTCATGTTTTTCAACACCGCTTCATGCTCCTCCTATTTTTGAGACCGTATCATGCTACTGATATTTTTGACACATTTTGAAGCTCTTCATGTTTTTGAACTCCGCTTCATGCTCCTTCTATTTTTGAGACCTTTTGAAGCTCTTCATATTTTTCACACATTTTCAGGCTCTTCATGTTTTCAACACCGTTTCATGCTCCTCCTATTTTTCAAACCGTTTCATGCTCCTCATATTATTGACACTTTTTGAAGATCTTCATATTTTTCACACCTTTTCAGGCTCTTCATGTTTTCAACACCGTTTCATGCTCCTCCTATTTTTAAGACCGTTTCATGCTTCTTATATTTTTGACACCTTTTGAAGCTCTTCATATATTTCACACCTTTTCAGGCTCTTCATGTTTTTCAACACCGCTTCATGCTCCTCCTATTTTTCAGACCATGTCATGCTCCTCATATTTTTGACACGTTTTGAAGCTCTTCATATATTTCACACCTTTTCAGGCTCTTCATGTTTTTGAACAACGCTTCATGCTCCTACTATGTTCCAGATCGTTTCATGCTCCTCATATTTTTGACACTTTTTGAAGCTCTTCATATTTTTTACACCTTTTCAGGCTCTTCATGTTTTTCACACCTTTTCAGGCTCTTCATATTTTGCAACACCGCTTCATGCTCCTCCTATTTTTCAGACCGTTTCATGCTCCTCAGATTTTTGACAATTTTGAAGCTCTTCATGTATTTCACACCTTTTCAGTCTCCTCATGTTTTTCAACACCACTTCTTACTCCTCCTATTCTTCAGACCTTTTCATGCTCCTCATATTTTTGACACCTTTTGAAGCTCTTCATATATTTCACACCTTTTCAGGCTCTTCATGTTTTTCAACACCTTTCATGCTCCTCCTATTTTTCAGACCGTTTCATTCTCCTCATATTTTTTACACCTATTGAAACTCTTCATATTTTTCACACCTTTTGAAGCTCTTCATGTTTTCACACGTTTTCAGGCTCTTCATGTTTTTCAACACCGCTTCATGCTCCTCCTATTTTTCACACCATTTCATGCTCCTCATATTTTTGAAACCTTTTAAGCTTTCATATTTTTAACACATTTTCAGGCTCTTCAAGTTTTTGAACACCGCTTCATGCTATTCCTATTTATGAAAACTTTTGAAGCTCTTCATATTTTTCAATCCTTTTCATGCTCTTCATGTTTTTCAACACCGTTTCATGCTCCTCTTATTTTTCAGACCGGTTCATGCTCGTCATAACTTTGACACGTTTTGAAGCTCTTCATGTTTTCACACATTTTCAGGCTCTTCATGTTTTTCAACACCGCTTCATGCTACTCGTATTTTTCAGACCGTTTCATGCTCCTCATATTTTTGACACGTTTTGAAGCCCTTCATATTTTTCACACCTTTCAGACTCTTCATGTTTTTGAACACCGTTTCATGCTCCTCCTATTTTTCAGACCATTTCATGCTCCTCATAATTTTGACACCTTTTAAGCTCTTCATATTTTTAACACATTTTCAGGCTCTTCAAGATTTGGAACACCGCTTCATGCTACTCCTATTTTAGACACCATTTGAAGCTGTTCATATTTTTCACACCTTTTCAGGCTCTTCATGTTTTTCAACATCGATTCATGCTCGTCCTTTTTTTCAGACCGTTTCATGCTCCTCATATTTTTAAAACCTTTTGAAGCTCTTCATGTTTTTCACACCTTTGCAGGCTCTTCATGTTTTTGAACACCGCTTGATGCTCCTCCTATTTTTCAGATCGTTTCATGCTCCTCATATTTTTGACACCTTTTGAAGCTCTTCATATTTTTCACACCTTTTCAGACTCTTCATGTTTTGAACACCACTTCATGCTCCTCCTATTTTTTCAGACCGCTTCATGCTCCTCATATTTTTAACACCTTTTGATGCTCTTCATATATTTCACCCGTTTTCAGGCTCTTCATGATTTTGAACAGCGCTTCGTGCTCCTCCTATTTTTCATACCGTTTCATGCTCCTCATATTTTTGCTACGTTTTGAAGGCTTTATATTATTCACATCTTTCAGGCTCTTCATGTTTTGAACACCCTTCCATGCTCAACCTATTTTTCAGACCATTTCCTGTTCCTCATATTTTTGAAACCTTTTAAGCTCTTCATATTTTTAACACATTTTCAGGCTCTTCAAGTTTTTGAACACCGCTTCATCCTACTCCTATTTTTCACACCTTTTGAAGCTCTTCATATTTTTCAATCCTTTTCATGCTCTTCATGTTTTTCAACACCGTTTCATGCTCCTCCTATTTTTCAGCCCGGTTCATGCTCCTCATATTTTTGACACCTTTTGAAGCTCTTGATATTTTTCACACATTTTCAGGCTCTTCATGTTTTTCAACACCGTTTCATGCTCCTCCTATTTTTCAGACTGTTTCATGCTCCTCCTATTTTTGACACATTTTTGAAGCTCTTGATATTTTTCACACGTTTTCAGGCTCTTCATGTTTTTCAACACCGTTTCATGCTCCTCCTATTTTCAGATCGTTTCATGCTCCTCATATTTTTCACACCTTTTGAAGATCTTCATATTTTTCACACCTTTTGAAGCTCTTCATATTTTTCAAACCTTTTCAGTCTCTTCATGGTTTTCAACACCACTTCATGCTACTCCTATATTTCAGATCGTTTCATGCTCCTCATATTTTTGACACCTTTTGAAGCTCTTCATATTTTTCACACCTTTTCATGCTCTTCATGTTTTCAACACTGTTTCATGCTCCTCCAATTTTTTAGACCGTTTCATGCTCCTCATATTTTTCACACCTTGTGAAGCTCTTCATATTTTTCACACCTTTTCAGGCTTTTCATGTTTCTGAACACCATTTCATGCTCCTCCTATTTTTCACACCGTTTCATGCTCCTCATATATTTCACACCTTTTGAAGCTCTTCATATATTTCACACCTTTTCAGGCTCTTCATGTTTTTGAACACCGCTTCATGCTCCTCCTATTTTTAAGATCGTTTCATGATCCTCATATTTTGACACCTTTTGAAGGTCTTCATATTTTTTCACACCTTTTCAGGCTCTTCATGTTTTTCAACACCGCTTCATGCTCCTCCTATTTTTCAGCCCGTTTCATGCTCTTCATATTTTTGACACCTTTTGAAGCTCTTCATATTTTTCACACCTTTCAGGCTCTTCATGTTTTAGAACACCGTTTCATGCTCCTCCTATTTTTCAGACCATTTCATGCTCCTCATAATTTTGACACCTTTTAAGCTCTTCATATTTTTAACACATTTTCAGGCTCTTCAAGATTTGGAACACCGCCTCATGCTACTCCTATTTTAGACACCATTTGAAGCTGTTCATATTTTTCACACGTTTTCAGGCTCTTCATGTTTTTCAACACAGTTTCATGCTCCTCCTATTTTCAGACCGTTTCATGCTCCTCATATTTTTCACACCTTTTGAAGATCTTCATATTTTTCACACGTTTTGAAGCTCTTCATATTTTTCAAACCTTTTCAGTCTCTTCATGGTTTTCAACACCACTTCATGCTACTCCTATATTTCAGATCGTTTCATGCTCCTCATATTTTTGACACCTTTTGAAGCTCTTCATATTTTTCACACCTTTTCATGCTCTTCATGTTTTCAACACCGTTTCATGTTCCTCCTATTTTTCAGACCGTTTCATGCTCCTCATATTTTTCACACCTTGTGAAGCTCTTCATATTTTTCACACCTTTTCAGGCTCTTCATGTTTCTGAACACCATTTCATGCTCCTCCTATTTTTCACACCGTTTCATGCTCCTCATATATTTCACACCTTTTGAAGCTCTTCATATATTTCACACCTTTTCAGGCTCTTCATGTTTTTGAACACCGCTTCATGCTCCTCCTATTTTTAAGATCGTTTCATGATCCTCATATTTGACACGTTTTGAAGGTCTTCATATTTTTTCACACCTTTTCAGGCTCTTCATGTTTTTCAACACCGTTTCATGCTCCTCCTATTTTCAGACTGTTTCATGCTCCTCATATTTTTGACACCTTTTGAAGCTCTTCATATTTTTCACACCTTTTCGGGCTCTTCATGTTTTTGAACACCACTTCATGCGCCTCCTATTTTTCAGACCGTTTCATGCTCCTCATATTTTGACACCTTTTTAATCTCTTCATATTTTTCACACCTTTTCATGCTCTTCATGTTGTTCAACACCGTTTCATACTCCTCTTATTTTTCAGAATGTTTCGTGCTCCTCATATTTTGACACCTTTTGAAGCTCTTCATATTTTTCACATCTTTTCAGTATCTTCAAGTTTTTGAACACCGTTTCATGCTCCTCCTATTTTTCAGACCGTTTCCTGCTCCTCATATTTTTGACAACTTTTGGAGCTCTTCATATTTTTCACACCTTTTCAGGCTCTGCATGTTTTGAACACTCCTTCATGCTCCTCCTATGTTTCAGACCGGTTCATACTCCTCATATTTTTGACACATTTTTGAAGCTCTTGATATTTTTCACACCTTTTCAGGCTCTTCATGTTTTTCAACACCGTTTCATGCTCCTCCTATTTTTCAGACTGTTTCATGCTCCTCCTATTTTTGACACATTTTTGTAGCTCTTGATATTTTTCACACCTTTTCAGGCTCTTCACGTCTTTCAACACCGTTTCATGCCTCTACTATTTTTCAGACCGTTTCATGCTCCTCATATTTTTGACACCCTTTGAAGCTCTTCATATTTTTCACACTATTTCAGGCTCTTCATGTTTTGAATACCGTTTCACGCCCGTCCTATTTTTCAGGCCGTTTCATGCTCCTCATATTTTTGACAACTTTTGAAGCTCTTCATATTTTTCACACCTTTTCAGGCTCTTCACGTCTTACAACACCGTTTCATGCTAATACTATTTTTCAGACCGTTTCATGCTCCTCCTGTTTTTGACACCTTTTGAAGGTCTTCATATTTTTCACACGTTTTCAGGCTCTTCATGTTTTTGAACACGGCTTCATGCTCCTCCTATTTATCAGATCTTTTCATGCTCCTCACATTTTTGACACCTTTTAAGCTCTTCATATTTTTCAAACCTTTTCAGGCTCTTCATGTTTTTCAACACTGCTTCTTGCTTCTCCTATTTTTTAGACTGTTTCATGCTCCTTATATTTTTGACACCTTTTGAAGCTCTTCATATTTTTCATACCTTTCAGCCTCTTCATGTTTTTGAACACCGTTTCATGCTCCTCCTATTTTTCAGACCATTTCATGCTCCTCATATTTTTGACACCTTTTGAAGCTCTTAATATTTTTTACACCTTTTCAGGCTCTTCATGATTTTCACACCTTTTCGGGCTCTTCATGTTTTTCAACACTGTTTCATGCTCCTCCTATTTTTCAGACTATTTCATGCTCCTCATAATTTTCACACTTTTGAAGCTCTTTATATTTTTCACACCTTTTCAGGCTCTTCATGTTTTTCAACTCCGCTTCATGCTCCTCCTATTTTTCAAACCGTTTCAAGCTTCTCATATTTTTGACACCTTTTGAAGCTCTTCATATTCTTCACACCTTTTCATGCTCTTCATGTTTTTCAACACAGTTTCATGCTCCTCCTATTTCAGACTGTTTCATGCTCCTCATATTTTTGACACCTTTTGAAGCTCTTCATATATTTCACACCTTTTCAGGTTCTTCTTGTTTTTGAACAAAGCTTCATGCTCCTCCTAGTTTTCACACTTATTGAAGCTCTTCATATATTTCACACCTTTTCAAGCTCTTCATGTGTTTGAACACCGCTTCATGCTCCTCCTATTTATCACATCTTTTGAAGCTCTTCATATATTTCACACCTTTTCAAGCTCTTCATGTTTTTGAACACCGCTTCATTCTACTCCTATTTTTCAGAACTTTTCATGCTCCTCATATTTTTGACACCTTTTGAAGCTCTTCATATATTTCACACCTTTTCAGGCTCTTCAAATTTTTCAACACCACATCATGCTCCTCCTATTTTTCAGACCCTTTCATGCTCCTCATATTTTTCACACCTTTTGAAGCTCTTCATATTTTTCACACCTTTTCAGGCTCTTCATGTTTTTGAACACCGCTCATGCTCCTCCTATTTTTCAGAGCGTTTCATGCTCCTCATATATTTCACACTCTTTGAAGCTCTTCATATTTTTCAACCCTTTTCAGGCTCTTCATGTTTTTAAAAACCGCTTCATGTTCCTCCTATTTTTCAGACTGTTTCATTCTCCTCATAATTTTGACACGTTTTGAAGCCTTTCAAGTTTTTCACACCTTTCAGGCTCTTCATGTTTTTGAACACAATTTCATGCTTCTCCTATTTTTCAGACCATTTCATGCTCTTCATATTTTTGACACCTTTTAAGCTCTTCATATTTTTCACAGATTTTCAGGCTCTTCAAGTTTTTGAACACCGCTTCATGCTCCTCCTATATTTCAGAACGTTTCATGCTCCTCATATTTTTGACACCTTTTTGAAGTCTTCATATATTTCACACCTTTTCAGTCTCTTCATGGTTTTGAACACCGTTTCATGGTCCTCCTATTTTTCAGACCATTTCATGCTGCTCATATTTTTCACTCCTTTTGAGGCTGTACAAATTTTTCACACCTTTTCACGATCTACATATTTTTCAACACCGTTTTATTCTCCTCCTATATTTGAGACCGTTTCAAGCTCCTCATAATTTTGACACCTTTTGAGACTCTTCATATTTTTCACACCTTTTCAGGCTCTTCATGTTTTCGAAAAACGTTTCATGCTTCTCCTATATTTCAGAACGTTTCATGCTCCTCTTATTTTTGACACCTTTTGAAGTCTTCATATATTTCACACCTTTTCAGTCTCTTCATGGTTTTGAACACCGTTTCATGCTCCTCCTATTTTTCAGACCGTTTCATGCTCCTCATATGTTTGACACCTTTTGAAACTCTTCATATTTTCACACCTTTTGAAGCTCTTCATGTTTTTTACACCTTTTGAAGCTCTTCATATTTTTCACACTTTTTCAGGCTCTTCATGTTTTTGAACACCGCTTCATGATCCTCCTATTTTTCAGACCGTTTCATGCTCCTCATATTTTTGACACCTTTTGAAGCTCTTCATATTTTTCAAACTTTTTGAACCTCTTCATATTTTTCACACCTTTTCAGGCTCTTCATGTTTTTCAACACTCCTTCATGCTCCTCCTATTTTTCAGACCATGTCATGCTCCTCATATTTTTGACACCTTTTGAAGCTCTTCATATATTTCACAACTTTTCAGGCTCGTCATGTTTCTGAACACCGTTTCATGCTCCTCCTATTTTCCAGACCGTTTATGCTCCTCATATTTTTGACACCTTTTGAAGCTCTTCATATTTTTTACACCTTTTCAGGCTCTTCATGTTTTTCAACACCACTTCATGCTCCTCCTATTTTTTAGACCGTTTCATGCTCCTCATATTTTTGACACCTTTTGAAGCTCTTCATGTTTTTCACACTTTTTCAGGCTCTTCATGTTTTTGGACACCACTTCTTCCCCCTCATTTTTTCACAAGGTTTCTTCCTCCTCATTTTTTTGACACCTTTTGAAGCTCTTCATATTTTTCACACCTTTTCATGCTCTTCATTTTTTTCAACACCGATTCATGCTCCTCCTGTTTTGCAGACCGTTTCAGGCTCCTCATATATTTCACACCTTTTCATGCTTTTCATATGTTTCACACCTTTTCAGTCTCTTCATGTTTTTGAACACCGTTTCATGCTCCTCCTATTTTTCAGACCATTTCATGCTCCTCATATTCTTGACACATTTTGAAGCTCTTCATATTTTTCACACCTTTTCAGGCTCTTCATGTTTTTGAAGACTTTTTCATGCTCCTCCTAATCTTCAGAACGTTTCATGCTCCTCATATTTTTGACACATTTTGAAGCTCTTCATATATTTCACAACTTTTCAGGCTGTTTATGTTTTTCAACACCGCTTCGTGCTGCTCCTATTTTTCAGACCGTTTCATGCTCCTCATATATTTGACACATTTTGAAGCTCTTCATGTATTTCACAACTTTTCAAGCTTTTCCTTTTTCAACACCGATTCTTGCTCCTCCTATTTTTCAGACCGTTTCATGTTCCTCATATTTTTGACACTTTTTGAACCTCTTCATATATTTCACACTTTTTCAGGCTCTTCATGTTTCTGAACACCGTTTCATGCTCCTCATATTTTTACATGTTTTGAAACTCTTCATATTTTTCACACCTTTTCAGGCGCTTCAGGTTTTCAACACCGTTTCATGCTCCTAATATTTTTCAGACCATTTCATGGCCTCATATTTTTGACACCTTTTGAAGCTCTTCATATTTTTCACACCTTTTCAGTATCTTCAAGTTTTTGAACACCGCTTCATGCTCCTAATATTATTCACACCTTCTGAAGCTCTTCATATTTTTCACACATTTTCAGGCTCTTCATGTTTTTCAACACCACTTCATGCTCCTCCTATTTTTCAGACCTTTTCATGCTCCTCGTATTTTTGACACCTTTTGAAGCTCTTCATATTTTACACACTTTTCGGGCTCTTCATGTCTTTGAACACAACTTCATTCTCACCTTTTTTTCACACCGTTTCATGCTCCTCATATTTTTCACACCTTTTCAGGCTCTTAATGATTTTGAACACCGTTTCATTTTCCTCCTATTTTTCAGACCGTTTCATGCTCCTCATATTTTTGACACCTTTTGAAGCGCTTCATATTTTTCACATGTTTTCAGGATCTTCATGTTTTTGAACACCATTTCATGCTCCTCCTATTTTTCAGACCGTTTCATGCTCTTCATGTTTTTCAAGACCGTTTCATGCTCCTCCTATTTTTCAGACCGTTTCATGCACCTCATATTTTCACACGTTTTGAAGCTCTTCAAATTTTGCACACCTTTTCAGGCTCTTCATGTTTTTGAACACCGTTTCATGCTACTCCTATTTGACACCTTTTGAAGCTCTTCATATTTTTCACATCTTTTCATGTTCTTCATTTTTTTCAACACCGTTTCATGCTCCTCCTATTTTCTGACTGTTTCCTGCTCCTCATATTTTTGACACCTTTTCAGGCTCTTAATGACTTTGAACACCGTTTCATACTCCTCTTATTTTTCAGACAGTTTCATGCTCCTCATATATTTGACACCTTTTGAAGCTCTTCATATTTTTCACACCTTTTCGGGCTCTTCATGTTTTTGAACACCACTTCATGCGCCTCCTATTTTTCAGAGCGTTTCATGGTCCTCATATTTTTTCACCTTTTGAAGCTCTTCATATGTTTCACACATTTTCAGACCCTTCATGTTTTTGAACACCGCTTCATGCTCCACATATTTTTAAGACCGTTTCATGCTCCTCATATTTTTCACACATTTTCAGGCTCTTCATGTTTTTGAACACCATTTCATGCTTCTCATATTTATGACACCTTTTGAAGCTCTTCATGTATTTCATTCCTCTTCAGGCTCTTCGTGGTTTTCAACAACATTACATGCTCCTCCTATTTTTCAGACCATTTCATGCTCCTCATATTTTTGACACCTTTTGAAGCTCTTCATATTTTTCAAACCTTTTCAGGCTCTCCATGTTTTTCAGCACCATTTGATGCTCCTCCTATTTTCAGACTGTTTCATGCTCCTAATATTTTTCACACCTTTTCAGGCTATTCATTTTTTTCAACTCCACTTCATGCTCCTCCTATTTTTCAGACCGTTTCATGTTCCTCCTATTTGTGACACTTTTGAATCTCTTCATATATTTCACACCTTTCCAGGCTCTTCATGTTTTTCAACACCGCTTCATGCTCCTCCTATTTTTGAGACCGTATCATGCTCCTCATATTTTTGACACATTTTGAAGTTCTTCATGTTTTTCAACTCCGCTTCATGCTCCTTCTATTTTTGACACATTTGAAGCTCTTCATATTTTTCACACATTTTCAGGCTCTTCATGTTTTTCAACACCGTTTCATGCTCCTCCTATTTTTAAGACCGTTTCATGCTTCTTATATTTTTGACACCTTGTGAAGCTCTTCATATATTTCACACCTTTTCAGGCTCTTCATGTTTTTCAACACCGCTTCATGCTCCTCCTATTTTTCAGACCATGTCATGCTCCTCATATTTTTGACACCTTTTGAAGCTCTTCATATATTTCACACCTTTTCAGGCTCTTCATGTTTTTGAACAATGCTGCATGCTCCTACTATGTTTCAGATCGTTTCATGCTCCTCATATTTTTGACACTTTTTGAAGCTCTTCATATTTTTTACACCTTTTCAGGCTCTTCATGTTTTTCACACCTGTTCAGGCTCTTCATGTTTTGCAACACCCCTTCATACTCTTCCTATTTTTCGGACCCTTTGAAACTCCGCCTATTTTTGACTCGTTTTTAAGTTCTTCATATTTTTACACCATTTCAGGTTCTTCATGTTTTTGAACGCCGTTTCATGCTCCTCATATTTTTCAGACTGTTTCATGTTCCTCATATTTTTGACACCATTTGAAGCTCTTCATATATTTCACACATTTTCAGGCTCTTCATGTTTTTCACACCTTTTCAGGCTCTTCATGTTTTGCAACACCGCTTCATGCTCCTCCTATTTTTCAGACCGTTTCATGCTCTTCATATTTTTGACAGTTTTGAAGCTCTTCATATATTTCACAGCTTTTCAGGCTCTTCATGTTTTTCAACACCGCTTCTTACTCCTCCTATTCTTCAGACCTTTTCATGCTCCTCATATTTTTGACACCTTTTGAAGCTCTTCATATATTTCACACCTTTTCAGGCTCCTCATGTTTTTCAACACCGCGTCATGCTCCTCCTGTTTTTCAGACCGTTTCATGCTCCTCATATTTTTGACACCTTTTGAAGCTCTTCTTATTTTTCACACCTTTTCAGGATTTTCATGTTTTTCAACACCGCTTCATGCTCCTCCTATTTTTCAGACCGTTTCATTCTCATTATATTATTGACAAGTTTTGAAGCTCTTCATATTTTTAACACCTTTTCAGGCTCTTCATGTTTTGAAGACCGTTTCATGCTCCCCCTAATATTCAGAGCGTTTTATGCTCCTCATATTTTTGACACCTTTTGAAACTCTTCATATATTTCACACCTTTTTAGGCTGTTTATGTTTTTTAACACCGCTTCATGCTGCTCCTATTTTTCAGACCGTTTCATGCTCCTCATATATTTGACACGTTTTGAAGTTCTTCATATATTTCACAACTTTTCAGGCTCTTCTTTTTATCAACACCAATTCTTGCTCCTCCTATTTTTCAGACCGTTTCATGTTCCTCATATTTTTGACAACTTTTGAAGCGCTTCATGTTTTTCACACCTTTTCAGGCTCTTCACTTTTCAACACCGCTTCATGCTCCTCCTATTTTTCAGACCGTATCATGCTCCTCATACTTTTGAAAACTTTTGAAGCTCTTCATAAATTTCACACCTTTTCAGGCTCTTCATGTTTTGCAACACTGTTTCATGCTCCTCCTATTTTTCAGACCGTTTCATGCTCCTCCTATTTTTCAGACAGTTTCATGCTCCTCATATATTTGACTCCTTTTGAAGCTCTTCATATTATTCACACCTTTTCAGGCTCTTCATATTTTTCAACACCACTTCATGCTCTTCCTATTTTTCAAACTGTTTCATGCTCCTCCTATTTTTGACACCTTTTGAACCTCTTCATATATTTCACACCTTTTCAGGCTCTTCATGTTTTTCAACACCGCTTCATGCTCCTCCTATTTTTCAGACCGTTTCATGCTCCTTATATTTTTGACTTCTTTTAAAGCTCTTCATATATTTCACTCCTTTTTAGGCTCTTCGTGTTTTTCAACATCGTTTCATGCTCCACCTATTTTTCAGAACGCTTCATGCTCCTCATATTTTTGACACATTTTGTAGCTCTTCATATATTTCACACCTTTTCAGGCTCTTCATGTTTTTCAACACCACTTCATGCTCTTCCTATTTTTAAGACAGTTTCATGCGCATCATAATTTTGAAACCTTATGAAGCTCTTCATATTTTTCACACATTTTCAGTCTCTTCATGTTTTTCCACACCGTTTCAGGCTGCTCCTATTTTTCAGACCGTTTCCTGCTCCTTATATAGTTGACACCTTTTGAAGCTCTTCATATTTTTCACTCCTTTTTAGGCTCTTCGTCTTATTCAACACCGTTTCATGCTCCTCCTATTTTTCAGAACGATTCATGCTCCTCATATTTTTGACACCTTTGGAAGCTCTTCATATTTTTCACACCATTTCAGGCTCTTCATGTTTCTGAACACTGTTTCATGCTCCTCATATTTTTACATGTTTTGAAACTCTTCATATTTTTCACACCATTTCAGGCTCTTCATATTTTTCAACACCGCTTCATGCTCCTCCTATTTTTCAGACCGTTTCATGCTTCTTATATTTTTGACTTCTTTTGAAGCTCTTCATATATTTCACTCCTTTTTAGGCTCTTCGTGTTTTTCAACACCGTTTCATGCTCCTCCTATTTTTCAGAACGCTTCATGCTCCTCATATTTTTGACACATTTTGTAGCTCTTCATATATTTCAACCTTTTCAGGCTCTTCATGTTTTTCAACACCGCTTCATGCTCTTCCTATTTTTAAGACAGTTTCATGCGCATCATAATTTTGAAACCTTTTGAAGCTCTTCATATTTTTCACACATTTTCAGTCTCTTCATGTTTTTCCACACCGTTTCAGGCTGCTCCTATTTTTCAGACCGTTTCATGCTCCTTATATATTTGACACCTTTTGAAGCTCCTCATATTTTTCACTCCTTTTTAGGCTCTTCGTGTTTTTCAACACCGTTTCATGCTCCTAATATTTTTCAGACCGTTTCATGCTCCTCATATTTTTGACACCTTTTGAAGCTCTTCATATTTTTCACACCATTTCAGGCTCTCCATGTTTTTCATCAGCGATTCATGCTCCTCCTATATTTGAGTCCGTTTCATGCTCCTCATATTTTTGACACCTTTTGAAGCTCTTCATATTTTTCACACGTTTTCAGTATCTTCAAGTTTTTGAACACCGCTTCATGCTCCTCATATTATTCACACCTTCTGAAGCTCTTCATATTTTTCACACATTTTCAGGCTCTTCATGTTTTTCAACACCACTTCATGCTCCTCCTATTTTTCAGACCGTTTCATGCTCCTCATATTTTTCAAAGCTTTTCAGGCTCTTAATGATTTTGAACACCGTTTAATTTTCCTCCTATTTTTCAGACCGTTTCATGCTCCTCATATTTTTCACAGCTTTTCAGGCTCTTCATGTTTTTGAACACCGTTTCATGCTCCTCCTATTTTTCATACCGTATCATGCTCCTCATATTTTTGCCACTTTTTGAAGCTCTTCATATTTTTCACACCTGTTCAGTATCTTCAAGTTTTTGATAACCGCTTCATGCTTCTCATATTTTTCACACCTTCTGAAGCTCTTCATATTTTCCACATCTTTTCAGGCTCTTAATGATTTTGAACACCGTTTCATTTTCCTCCTATTTTTCAGACCGTTTCATGCTCCTCATATTTTTGACACCTTTTGAAGCGCTTCATATTTTTCACATGTTTTCAGGATCTTCATGTTTTTGAACACCATTTCATGCTCCTCCTATTTTTCAGACCGTTTCATGCACCTCATATTTTCACACGTTTTGAAGCTCTTCAAATTTTGCACACCTTTTCAGGCTCTTCATGTTTTTGAACACCGTTTCATGCTACTCCTATTTGACACCTTTTGAAGCTCTTCATATTTTTCACACCTTTTCATGCTCTTCATGTTTTTCAACACCGTTTCATGCTCCTCCTATTTTCAGACTGTTTCCTGCTCCTCGTATTTTTGACACCTTTTCAGGCTCTTAATGACTTTGAACACCGTTTCATACTCCTCTTATTTTTCAGACAGTTTCATGCTCCTCATATATTTGACCCCTTTTGAAGCTCTTCATATTTTTCACACCTTTTCGGGCTCTTCATGTTTTTGAACACCACTTCATGCGCCTCCTATTTTTCAGACCGTTTCATGCTCCTCATATTTTTTCACCTTTTGAAGCTCTTCATATGTTTCACACATTTTCAGACCCTTCATGTTTTTCAACACCGCTTTATGTTGCACCTATTTTTCAGAACAGTTTCATGCTCCTCATATTTTTGACACTTTTTGAACCTCTTCATATTTTTCACACCTTGTCAGGCTCTTCATGTTTTTGAACACCGCTTCATGCTCCACATATTTTTAAGACCGTTTCATGCTCCTCATATTTTTCACACATTTTCGGGCTCTTCATGTTTTTGAACACCATTTCATGCTTCTCATATTTATGACACCTTTTGAAGCTCTTCATGTATTTCACTCCTCTTCAGGCTCTTCGTGGTTTTCAACAACATTACATGCTCCTCCTATTTTTCAGACCATTTCATGCTCCTCATATTTTTGACACCTTTTGAAGCTCTTCATATTTTTCAAACCTTTTCAGGCTCTCCATGTTTTTCAGCACCATTTGATGCTCCTCCTATTTTCAGACTGTTTCATGCTCCTAATATTTTTCACACTTTTTCAGGCTATTCATTTTTTTCAACTCCACTTCATGCTCCTC
This sequence comes from Dama dama, assembly GCF_033118175.1. Classification (NCBI taxonomy): domain Eukaryota; kingdom Metazoa; phylum Chordata; class Mammalia; order Artiodactyla; family Cervidae; genus Dama; species Dama dama. The sequence continues at coordinate 101,988,215 of NC_083692.1, forward strand.
CTATTTTACAGACCGTTTCATGTTCCTCCTATTTGTGACACTTTTGAATCTCTTCATATAGTTCACACCTTTCCAGGCTCTTCATGTTTTTCAACACCGCTTCATGCTCCTCCTATTTTTGAGACCGTATCATGCTCCTCATATTTTTGACACATTTTGAAGCTCTTCATGTTTTTCAACTCCACTTCATGCTCCTTCTATTTTTGACACCTTTTGAAGCTCTTCATATTTTTCACACATTTTCAGGCTCTTCATGTTTTTCAACACCGTTTCATGCTCCTCCTATTTTTAAGACGGTTTCATGCTTCTTATATTTTTGACACCTTGTGAAGCTCTTCATATATTTCACACCTTTTCAGGCTCTTCATGTTTTTCAACACCGCTTCATGTTCCTCCTATTTTTCAGACCATGTCATGCTCCTCATATTTTTGACACCTTTTGAAGCTCTTCATATATTTCACACCCTTTCAGGCTCTTCATGTTTTTGAACAATGCTGCATGCTCCTACTATGTTTCAGATCGTTTCATGCTCCTCATATTTTTGACACTTTTTGAAGCTCTTCATATTTTTTACACCTTTTCAGGCTCTTCATGTTTTTCACACCTTTTCAGGCTCTTCATCTTTTGCAACACCCCTTCATGCTCTTCCTATTTTTCGGACCCTTTGAAACTCCTCCTATTTTTGACACGTTTTTAAGTTCTTCATATTTTTCACACCATTTCAGGTTCTTCATGTTTTTGAATGCTGTTTCATGCTCCTCATAATTTTCAGACTGTTTCATGTTCCTCATATTTTTGACACCTTTTGAAGCTCTTCATATATTTCACACCTTTTCAGGCTCCTCATGTTTTTCAACACCGCGTCATGCTCCTCCTATTTTTCAGAACGTTTCATGCTCCTCATATTTTTGACACCTTTTGAAGCTCTTCTTATTTTTCACACCTTTTCAGGCTTTTCATGTTTTTCAACACCGCTTCATGCTCCTCCTATTTTTCAGACCGTTTCATTCTCATTATATTATTGACAAGTTTTGAAGCTCTTCATATTTTTAACACCTTTTCAGGCTCTTCATGTTTTTGAAGACCGTTTCATGCTCCCCCTAATATTCAGAGCGTTTTATGCTCCTCATATTTTTGACACTTTTTGAAGCTCTTCATATATTTCACACCTTTTCAGGCTGTTTATTTTTTTTAACACCGCTTCATGCTGCTCCTATTTTTCAGACCGTTTCATGCTCCTCATATATTTGACACCTTTTGAAGTTCTTCATATATTTCACAGCTTTTCAGGCTCTTCTTTTTTTCAACACCGATTCTTGCTCCTCCTATTTTTCAGACCGTTTCATGTTCCTCATATTTTTGACACCTTTTGAAGCTCTTCTTATTTTTCACACCTTTTCAGGCTTTTCATGTTTTTCAACACCGCTTCATGCTCCTCCTGTTTTTCAGACCGTTTCATTCTCATTATATTATTGACAAGTTTTGAAGCTCTTCATATTTTTAACACCTTTTCAGGCTCTTCATGTTTTTGAAGACCGTTTCATGCTCCCCTTAATATTCAGAGCGTTTTATGCTCCTCATATTTTTGACACCTTTTGAAGCTCTTCATATATTTCACACCTTTTCAGGCTGTTTATGTTTTTTAACACCGCTTCATGCTGCTCATATTTTTCAGACCGTTTCATGCTCCTCATATATTTGACACGTTTTGAAGTTCTTCATATATTTCACAACTTTTCAGGCTCTTCTTTTTTTCAACACCGATTCTTGCTCCTCCTATTTTTCAGACTGTTTCATGTTCCTCATATTTTTGACAACTTTTGAAGCGCTTCATGTTTTTCACACCTTTTCAGGCTCTTCACTTTTCAACACCGCTTCATGCTCCTCCTATTTTTCAGACCGTATCATGCTCCTCATACTTTTGAAAACTTTTGAAGCTCTTCATATATTTCACACCTTTTCAGGCTCTTCATGTTTTGCAACACCGTTTCATGCTCCTCCTATTTTTCAGACCGTTTCATGCTCCTCCTATTTTTCAGACAGTTTCATGCTCCTCATATATTTGACTCCTTTTGAAGCTCTTCATATTATTCACACCTTTTCAGGCTCTTCATGTTTTTCAACACCATTTCATGCTCTTCCTATTTTTCAAACTGTTTCATGCTCCTCCTATTTTTGACACCTTTTGAACCTCTTCATATATTTCACACCTTTTCAGGCTCTTTATGTTTTTCAACACCGCATCATGCTCCTCCTATTTTTCAGACCGTTTCATGCTCCTTATATTTTGACTTCTTTTGAAGCTCTTCATATATTTCACTCCTTTTTAGGCTCTTCGTGTTTTTCAACACCGTTTCATGCTCCTCCTATTTTTCAGAACGCTTCATGCTCCTCATATTTTTGACACATTTTGTAGCTCTTCATATATTTCACACCTTTTCAGGCTCTTCATGTTTTTCAACACCGCTTCATGCTCTTCCTATTTTTAAGACAGTTTCATGCGCATCATAATTTTGAAACCTTATGAAGCTCTTCATATTTTTCACACATTTTCTGTCTCTTCATGTTTTCCCACACCGTTTCAGGCTGCTCCTATTTTTCAGACCGTTTCATGCTCCTTATATATTTGACACCTTTTGAAGCTCTTCATATTTTTCACTCCTTTTTAGGCTCTTCGTCTTATTCAACACCGTTTCATGCTCCTCCTATTTTTCAGAACGCTTCATGCTCCTCATATTTTTGACACCTTTTGAAGCTCTTCATATTTTTCACACCATTTCAGGCTCTTCATGTTTCTGAACACCGTTTCATGCTCCTCATATTTTTACATGTTTTGAAACTCTTCATATTTTTCACACCTTTTCAGGCTCTTCATATTTTTCAACACCGTTTCATGCTCCTCCTATTTTTCAGACCGTTTCATGCTCCTCATATATTTTACAACTTTTGAAGCTCTTCATATTTTTCACACCTTTTCAGGCTCTTCATGTTTTTACACACAGCTTCATGCCCCTCCTAGTTTTCAGACCGTTTCATGCTCCTCATATTTTTGACAACTTTTGAAGCTCTTCATATTTGGCACACCTTTTCAGGCTCTTAATGATTTTGAACACCGTTTCATTTTCCTCCTATTTTTCAGACCGTTTCATACTCCTCATATTTTTGACACCTTTTGAAGCTCTTCTTATTTTTCACACCTTTTCAGTATCTTCAAGTTTTTGAACACCGCTTCATGCTCCTCATATTATTCACACCTTCTGAAGCTCTTCATATTTTTGACAACTTCTCAGGCTCTTCATGTTTTTCTACACCACTTCATGCTCCTCCTATTTTTCAGACCGTTTCATGCTCCTCATATTTTTCACAGCTTTTCAGGCTCTTAATGATTTTGAACACCGTTTCATTTTCCTCCTATTTTTCAGACCGTTTCATGCTCCTCATATTTTTCACAACTTTTCAGGCTCTTCATGTTTTTGAACACCGTTTCATGCTCCTCCTATTTTTCATACCGTTTCATGCTCCTCATATTTTTGCCACTTTTTGAAGCTCTTCATATTTTTCACACCTGTTCAGTATCTTCAAGTTTTTGATAACCGCTTCATGCTTCTCATATTTTTCACACCGTCTGAAGCTCTTCATATTTTCCACACCTTTTCAGGCTCTTAATGATTTTGAACACCGTTTCATTTTCCTCCTATTTTTCAGACCGTTTCATGCTCCTCATATTTTTGACACCTTTTGAAGCGCTTCATATTTTTCACATGATTTCAGGATCTTCATGTTTTTGAACACCATTTCATGCTCCTCCTATTTTTCAGACCGTTTCATGCTCTTCATGTTTTTCAATACCGTTTCATGCTCCTCCTATTTTTCGGACCGTTTCATGCACCTCATATTTTCACACGTTTAGAAGCTCTTCAAATTTTGCACACCTTTTCAGGCTCTTCTTGTTTTTGAACACCGTTTCATGCTACTCCTATTTGACACCTTTTGAAGCTCTTCATATTTTTCACACCTTTTCATGCTCTTCATGTTTTTCAACACCGTTTCATGCTCCTCCTATTTTCAGACTGTTTCCTGCTCCTCATATTTTTGACACCTTTTCAGGCTCTTAATGACTTTGAACACCGTTTCATACTCCTCTTATTTTTCAGACAGTTTCATCCTCCTCATATATTTGACACCTTTTGAAGCTCTTCATATTTTTCACACCTTTTCGGGCTCTTCATGATTTTGAACACCACTTCATGCGCCTCCTATTTTTCAGACCGTTTCATGCTCCTCATATTTTTTCACCTTTTGAAGCTCTTCATATGTTTCACACATTTTCAGACCCTTCATGTTTTTCAACACCGCTTTATGCTGCACCTATTTTTCAGACCGTTTCATGCTCCTCATATTTTTGACACTTTTTGAACCTCTTCATATTTTTCACACCTTGTCAGCCTCTTCATGTTTTTGAACACCGCTTCATGCTCCACATATTTTTAAGACCGTTTCATGCTCCTCATATTTTTCACACATTTTCAGGCTCTTCATGTTTTTGAACACCATTTCATGCTTCTCATATATATGACACCTTTTGAAGCTCTTCATGTATTTCACTCCTCTTCAGGCTCTTCGTGGTTTTCAACAACATTACATGCTCCTCCTATTTTTCAGAGCATTTCATACTCCTCATATTTTTGACACCTTTTGAAGATCTTCATATTTTTCAAACCTTTTCAGGCTCTCCATGTTTTTCAGCACCATTTGATGCTCCTCCTATTTTCAGACTGTTTCATGCTCCTAATATTTTTCACACCTTTTCAGGCCAATCATTTTTTTCAACTCCACTTCATGCTCCTCCTATTTTTCAGACCGTTTCATGTTCCTCCTATTTGTGACACTTTTGAATCTCTTCATATATTTCACACCTTTCCAGGCTCTTCATGTTTTTCAACACCGCTTCATGCTCCTCCTATTTTTGAGACCGTATCATGCTCCTCATATTTTTGACACATTTTGAAGCTCTTCATGTTTTTCAACTCCGCTTCATGCTCCTTCTATTTTTGACACCTTTTGAAGCTCTTCATATTTTTCACACATTTTCAGGCTCTTCATGTTTTTCAACACCGTTTCATGCTCCTCTTATTTTTAAGACCGTTTCATGCTTCTTATATTTTTGACACCTTGTGAAGCTCTTCATATATTTCACACCTTTTCAGGCTCTTTATGTTTTTCAACACCGCTTCATGCTCCACCTATTTTTAAGACCATGTCATGCTCCTCATATTTTTGACACCTTTTGAAGCTCTTCATATATTTCACACCCTTTCAGGCTCTTCATGTTTTTGAACAATGCTGCATGCTCCTACTATGTTTCAGATCGTTTCATGCTCCTCATATTTTTGACACTTTTTGAAGCTCTTCATATTTTTACACCTTTTCAGGCTCTTCATGTTTTTCACACCTTTTCAGGATCTTCATGTTATGCAACAACCCTTCATGCTCTTCCTTTTTTTGGACCCTTTGAAACTCCTCCTATTTTTGACACGTTTTTAAGTTCTTCATATTTTTCACACCATTTCAGGTTCTTCATGTTTTTCAACACCGCCTCATGCTCCTCCTATTTTTCAGAGCTTTTCATGCTCCTCCTATTTTTGACGCCTTTTGAAGCTCTTCATATATTTCACACCTTTTCAGGCTCTTCATGTTTTTCATCACTGCTTCATGCTCCTCCTAGTTTTCAGACCGTTTCATGCTCCTCAAATTTTTGACACCTTTTGAAGCTCTTCATATTTTTCACACATTTTCAGGCTCTTCATGTTTTTCAACACCGTTTCATGCTCCTCTTATTTTTAAGACCGTTTCATGCTTCTTATATTTTTGTCACCTTGTGAAGCTCTTCATATATTTCACACCTTTTCAGGCTCTTTATGTTTTTCAACACCGCTTCATGCTCCACCTATTTTTAAGACCATGTCATGCTCCTCATATTTTTGACACCTTTTGAAGCTCTTCATATATTTCACACCCTTTCAGGCTCTTCATGTTTTTGAACAATGCTGCATGCTCCTACTATGTTTCAGATCGTTTCATGCTCCTCATATTTTTGACACTTTTTGAAGCTCTTCATATTTTTACACCTTTTCAGGCTCTTCATGTTTTTCACACCTTTTCAGGATCTTCATGTTATGCAACAACCCTTCATGCTCTTCCTTTTTTTGGACCCTTTGAAACTCCTCCTATTTTTGACACGTTTTTAAGTTCTTCATATTTTTCACACCATTTCAGGTTCTTCATGTTTTTCAACACCGCCTCATGCTCCTCCTATTTTTCAGAGCTTTTCATGCTCCTCCTATTTTTGACGCCTTTTGAAGCTCTTCATATATTTCACACCTTTTCAGGCTCTTCATGTTTTTCATCACTGCTTCATGCTCCTCCTAGTTTTCAGACCGTTTCATGCTCCTCAAATTTTTGACACCTTTTGAAGCTCTTCATTTTTTTCACAGCTTTTCAGGCTCTTTCAAGTTTTTCACACCGCTTCATGCTCCTCCTATTTTTCAGACGTTTTCATGCGCCTCATATTTTTGACACCTTCGAAGCTCTTCATATTTTTCACACATTTTCATGCGCTTCATGTTTTTCAACACCACTTCTTGCTCCACCTATTTTTCAGATCGTTTCATGCTTCTCATATTTTTATACCTTTTGAAGCTCTTCATATATTTCACACCTTTTGAGGCTCTTCATGTTTTTCACACCTTTTCAGGCTCTTCGTGTTTTTCACAACTTTTCAGGCTCTTCATGATTTTCAACACCGCGTCATGCTCCTCCTATTTTTCAGACCGTTTCATGCTCCTCATATTTTTGACACCTATTGAAGCTCTTCATATATTTCACACCTTTTGAGGCTCTTCATCTTTTTCACACCTTTTCAGGCTCTTCATGTTTTTAACACCATTTCAGGCTCTTCATGTTTTTCAACACCGTTTCATGCTCCTTCTATTTTTCAGACTGTATCATGCTCCTCATATTTTTGACACCCTTGAAGCTCTTCATATATTTCACACCTTTTCAGGCTCTTCATGGTTTTGAACACCGCTTCATGCTCCTCCTATTTTTCAGACTGTTTCATACACCTCATATTTATGACACGTTTTGAAGCTTTTCACATATTTCACACCTTTTCAGCCTCTTCATGTATTTCAACACCACTCATGCTCTTCCTATTTTTCAGACCGTCATGCTCCTCATATTTTTGACACCTTTTGAAGCTCTTAATATTTTTCACACCTTTTCAGACTCTTCATGTTTTTCAACACCGTTTCATGCTCCTCCTATTTTTCAGACCGTTTCATGCTCCTCATATTTTTTACACCTTTTGAAGCTCTTCATATTTTTCACTCCTATTCAGGCTCTTCATGTTTTTGAACACCGTTTCATGCTACTCCTATTTTTGACACCTTTTGATGGTCTTCATATTTTTACACCTTTTCAGTCTCTTCATGTTTTTCAACACCACTTCCTTCTCCACCTATTTTTCAGATCGTTTCTTGCTCCTCATATTTTTGACAATTTTTGAAGCTCTTCCAATTTTTCATACCTTTTGAACCTCTTCATATATTTCACACCTTTTCAGGCTCTTCATGTTTGTCACACCTTTTCAGGCTCCTCATGTTTTTGAACACCGCTTCATGCTCCTCCTATATTTCAGACCGTTTCATGCTCCTAATATTTTCACACCTTTTGAAGCTCTTCATATTTTCACACCTTTTGAAGCTCTTGATATTTTTCTCACCTGTTCAGTCTCTTCTTGGTTCTGAACATCGCTTCATTCTCCTCCTATTTCTCAGAACGTTTCATGCTCCTCATATTTTTGACACCCTTTGAAGCTCTTCATATTTTTCACACCTTTTCAGGCTCTTCATGTTTTTGAACACCGCTTCATGCTCCTCCTATTTTTCAGACCGTTTCGTGCTCCTCATATATTTGACACCTTTTGAAGCTCTTCATATTTTTCACACATTTTTAAGGCTCTTCATGTTTTTCAACATCGCTTCATGCTCCTCCTATTTTTCAGACCGTTTCATGCTCCTCATATTTTTGACACCTTTTGAAGCTCTTCATATTTTTCACACCTTTTCAGGCTCTCCATATTTTTCAACACTATTTAATGCTCCTCCTATTTTTCAGACCGTATCATGCTCCTCATATTTTTCACACCTTTTGAAGCTCTTCATAATTTTCACACGTTTTGAAGCTCTTCATATTTTTCACACCTTTTCAGGCTCTCCATATTTTTCAACACTGTTTAATGCTCCTCCTATTTTTCAGACTGTTTCATGCTCCTCATATTTTTCACACCTTTTGAAGCTCTTCATATTTTTCACACCATTTCCGGCTTCATGTTTTTGAACACCACTTCATGCTCCTCCTCTTTTTCAGACCGTTTCATGCTCCTCATATTTTTAACACCTTCTGAAGCTCTTCATATTTTTCACACCTTTTCAGGCTCTTAATGATGTTGAACACCGTTTCATTTTCCTCCTATTTTTCAGACCGTTTCATGCTCCTCATATTTTTGACACCTTTTGAAGCTCTTCATATTTCTCACATCTTTTCAGTATCTTCAAGTTTTTGAACACCGCTTCATGCTCCTCATATTTTTCACGCCTTCTGAAGCTCTTCATATTTTTCACAACTTTTCAGGCTCTTCATCTTTTTGAACACCGTTTCATGCTCCTCATATTTTTGCCACTTTTTGAAGCTCTTCATATTTTTCACCCCTGTTCAGTATCTTCAAGTTTTTGATAACCGCTTCATGCTTCTCATATTTTTCACACATTCTGAAGCTCTTCATATTTTTCACACCTTTTCAAGCTCTTAATGATTTTGAACACCGTTTCATTTTCCTCCTATGTTTCAGACCGTTTCATGCTCCTCATATTTTTGACACCTTTTGAAGCGCTTCATATTTTTCACATGTTTTCAGGATCTTCATGTTTTTGAACACCGTTTCATGCTCCTCCTATTTTTCAGACGGTTTCATGCTCTTCATGTTTTTCAAGACTGTTTCATGCTCCTCCTATTTTTCAGACCGTTTCATGCTCCTCATATTTTTCAGACCGTTTCATGCTCCTCATATTTTTGACACCTTTTGAAGCTCTTCATATTTTTCACACCTTTTCAGGCTCTTCATATTTTTCAGCACCGCTTCATTCTCCTCCTATATTTCAGACCGTTTCATGCTCCTCATATTTTTGACACCTTTTGAAGCTCTTCAAATTTTGCACACCTTTTCAGGCTCTTCATGTTTTTGAACACCGTTTCATGCTACTCCTATTTGACACCTTTTGAAGCTCTTCATATTTTTCACACTTTTGAAGCTCTTCATATTTTTCACACGTTTTCAGGCTCTTCATGTTTTTAAACACCGCTTTATGCTCCTCCTATTTTTCAGAACGTTTCATGCTTCTCATATTTTTGACACCTTTTAATCTCTTCATATTTTTCACACCTTTTCAGGATCTTCAAGTTTTTGAACACCGTTTCATGCTACTGCTATTTTTCACACGTTTTGAAGCTCTTCATATTTTTCAAAACGTTTCAGGCTCTTCCTGTTTTTCAACACTGGTTCATGCTCCTCCTATTTTTCAGACCGTTTCATGCTCTTCATATTTTTGACATCTTTTGAAGCTCTTCATATTTTTTACAACTTTTCAGGCTCTTTATGTTTTACAACACCGCTTCATGCTGCTCATAATTTTCAGATCGTTTCATGCTCCTCATATATTTGACACGTTTTGAAGCTCTTCATATATTTCACACCTTTTCAGGCTCTTCAAGTTTTTCAACACGGCTTCATGCTCCTCCTATTTTTCAGACCATTTCATGCTCCTCATATTTTTGACACCTTTTGAAGCTCTTCATATATTTCACACCTTTTCATGCTCTTCATGCTTTTCAACACCGCTTCATGCTCCTCCTATTTTTCAGACCGTTTCATGCACTCAAATATTTGACACCTTTTGAAGCTCTTCATATTTTTCACACCTTATCAGGCTCTTCATGTATTTGAAAAACTGTTCATGCTCCACCTATTTTTCAGACTGTTTCATGCTCCTCATATTTTTGACACCTTTTGAAGCTCTTCATGTTTTTCACACTTTTTCAGGCTCTTCATGACTTTGAACACGACTTCATTTTCGCCTTTTTTTCAGACCGTTTCATGCTCCTCATATTTTTCACAACTTTTCAGGCTCTTAATTATTTTGAACACCGTTTCATTTTCCTCCTATTTTTCAGACCGTTTCATGCTCCTCATATTTTTGACACCTTTTGAAGCTCTTCATATTTTTCACACCTGTTCAGTATCTTCAAATTTTTGATAACCGCTTCATGCTTCTCATATTTTTCACACCTTCTGAAGCTCTTCATATTTTTCACAACTTTTCAGTCTCTTCATGTTTTTGAACACCGTTTCATGCTCCTCCTATTTTTCATACCGTTTCATGCTCCTCATATTTTTGCCACTTTTTGAAGCTCTTCATATTTTTCACACCTGTTCAGTATCTTCAAGTTTTTGATAACCGCTTCATGCTTTTCATATTTTTCACACCTTCTGAAGCTCTTCATATTTTTCACACATTTTCAGGCTCTTAATGATTTTGAACACCGTTTCATTTTCCTCCTATTTTTCAGACCGTTTCATGCTCCTCATATTTTTGACACCTTTTGAAGTGCTTCATATTTTTCACATGTTTTCAGGCTCTTCATGTTTTGAAAAACCGCTTCATGCTCCTCATATTTTTCAGACCGTTTCATGCTCCTCTTATTTTTCACACCATTTCAGGCTCTTCATGTTTTTGAACACCGCTTCATGCTCCTCCTATTTTTCAGACCGTTTCATGCTCCTCATAATTTTGACATTTTTTGAAGATCTTCTTATATTTCATGCCTTTTCAGGCTCTTCATATTTTTGAACACCTTTTCATGCTCCTCCTATTTTTCAGACCATTTTATGCTCCGCATATTTTTGACACCTTTTGAAGCTCTTCATATTTTTCACAACTTTTCATGCTCTTCATTTTTTTCAACACCGTTTCATACTCCTCTTATTTTTCAGACAGTTTCATGCTCCTCATATATTTGACACCTTTTGAAGCTCTTCATATTTTTCACACCTTTTCGGGCTCTTCATGTTTTTGAACACCACTTCATGCTCCTCCTATTTTTCAGACCGTTTCATGCTCCTCATATTTTGATACCTTTTTAATCTCTTCATATTTTTCACAACTTTTCATGCTCTTCATGTTGTTCAACACCGTTTCATACTCCTCTTATTTTTCAGAATGTTTCGTGCTCCTCATATTTTGACACCTTTTGAAGCTCTTCATATTTTTCACATCTTTTCAGTATCTTCAAGTTTTTGAACACCGTTTCATGCTCCTCCTATTTTTCAGACCGTTTCCTGCTCCTCATATTTTTGACAATTTTTGGAGCTCTTCATATTTTTCACACCTTTTCAGGCTCTGCATGTTTTGAACACTCCTTCATGCTCCTCCTATGTTTCAGACCGTTTCATGCTCCTCATATTTTTTCACCTTTTAAAGCTCTTCATATATTTCACACATTTTCAGACCCTTCATGTTTTCCAACACCGCTTTATGCTGCACCTATTTTTCAGAACAGTTTCATGCTCCTCATATTTTTGACACTTTTTGAACCTCTTCATATTTTTCACACCTTGTCAGGCTCTTCATGTTTTTGAACACCATTTCATGCTTCTCATATTTTTGACACCTTTTGAAGTTCTTCATGTATTTCACTCCTCTTCAGGCTCTTCGTGGTTTTCAACACCATACATGCTCCTCCTATTTTTCAGACCGTTTCATGCTCCTCATATTTTTGACACCTTTTGAAGCTCTTCATATTTTTCAAACCTTTTCAGGCTTTCCATGTTTTTCAGCACCATTTGATACTCCTCCTATTTTTCAGACCGTTTCATGCTCCTCATATTTTTGACACCTATTGAAACTCTTCATATATTTTACACCTTTTGTTGCTCTTCATCTTTTTCACAGCTTTTCAGGCTCTTCATGTTTTTCACAACTTTTCAGGCTCTTCATGTTTTTCACACCTTTTCAGGCTCTTCATGTTTTTCAACACCGTTTCATGCTCCTTCTATTTTTCAGACTGTTTCATGTTCCTCATATTTTTGACACCCTTGAAGCTCTTCATATATTTCACACCTTTTCAGGCTCTTCATGGTTTTGAACACCGCTTCATGCTCCTCGTATTTTTCAGACTGTTTCATACTCCTCATATTTATGACACGTTTTGAAACTCTTCATATATTTCACACCTTTTCAGCCTCTTTATGTATTTCAACACCACTCATGCTCCTCCGATTTTTCAGACCGTTTCATGCTCCTCATATTTTTGACACGTTTTGAAGCTCTTAATATTTTTCACACCTTTTCAGGCTCTTCATGTTTTTCAACACCGCTTCATGCTACTCCTATTTTTCAGACCGTTTCGTGCTCCTCATATTTTTGAAACCTTTTGAAGCTCTTCATATATTTCACACCTTTTCAGACTCTTCATGTTTTTCAACAACGCTTCATGCTCCTCATATTTTTGACACCTTTTGAAGCTCGTCATATATTTCACTTCTTTTCAGGATCTTCATGTTTTTCAACACCGCTTCATGCTCCTCATATTTTTGACACATTATGAAGCTTTTCATATATTTCACACCTTTTCAGTCTCTTCATGTTTTTCACACCTTTTCAGGCTCTTCATGTTCTTGAACACCGTTTCATGCTCCTCCTATTTTTCAGACCATTTCATGCACCTCATATTTCTGACACCTTTTGAAGCTCTTCATATTTTTCACACCTTTTCAGCCTCTTCATGTTTTTCAACACCGCCTCATGCTCCTCCTATTTTTCAGAGCTTTTCATGCTCCTCCTATTTTTGACGCCTTTTGAAGCTCTTCCTATATTTCACACCTTTTCAGGCTCTTCATGTTTTTCATCACTGCTTCATGCTCCTCCTAGTTTTCAGACCGTTTCATGCTCCTCAAATTTTTGACACCTTTTGAAGCTCTTCATTTTTTTCACAGCTTTTCAGGCTCTTTCAAGTTTTTCACACCGCTTCATGCTCCTCCTATTTTTCAGACGTTTTCATGCTCCTCATATTTTTGACACCTTCGAAGCTCTTCATATTTTTCACACATTTTCATGCGCTTCATGTTTTTCAACACCACTTCTTGCTCCACCTATTTTTCAGATCGTTTCATGCTCCTCATATTTTTATACCTTTTGAAGCTCTTCATATATTTCACACCTTTTGAGGCTCTTCATGTTTTTCACACCTTTTCAGGCTCTTCGTGTTTTTCACAACTTTTCAGGCTCTTCATGATTTTCAACACCGCGTCATGCTCCTCCTATTTTTCAGACCGTTTCATGCTCCTCATATTTTTGACACCTATTGAAGCTCTTTATATATTTCACACCTTTTGAGGCTCTTCATCTTTTTCACACCTTTTCAGGCTCTTCATGTTTTTAACACCATTTCAGGCTCTTCATGTTTTTCAACACCGTTTCATGCTCCTTCTATTTTTCAGACTGTATCATGCTCCTCATATTTTTGACACCCTTGAAGCTCTTCATATATTTCACACCTTTTCAGGCTCTTCATGGTTTTGAACACCGCTTCATGCTCCTCCTATTTTTCAGACTGTTTCATACACCTCATATTTATGACACGTTTTGAAGCTTTTCATATATTTCACACCTTTTCAGCCTCTTCATGTATTTCAACACCACTCATGCTCTTCCTATTTTTCAGACCGTCATGCTCCTCATATTTTTGACACCTTTTGAAGCTCTTAATATTTTTCACACCTTTTCAGACTCTTCATGTTTTTCAACACCGTTTCATGCTCCTCCTATTTTTCAGACCATTTCATGCTCCTCATATTTTTTACACCTTTTGAAGCTCTTCATATTTTTCACTCCTATTCAGGCTCTTCATGTTTTTGAACACCGTTTCATGCTACTCCTATTTTTGACACCTTTTGATGGTCTTCATATTTTCACACCTTTTCAGTCTCTTCATGTTTTTCAACACCACTTCCTTCTCCACCTATTTTTCAGATCGTTTCTTGCTCCTCATATTTTTGACAATTTTTGAAGCTCTTCCAATTTTTCATACCTTTTGAACCTCTTCATATATTTCACACCTTTTCAGGCTCTTCATGTTTGTCACACCTTTTCAGGCTCCTCATGTTTTTGAACACCGCTTCATGCTCCTCCTATATTTCAGACCGTTTCATGCTCCTAATATTTTCACACCTTTTGAAGCTCTTCATATTTTCACACCTTTTGAAGCTCTTGATATTTTTCTCACCTGTTCAGTCTCTTCTTGGTTCTGAACATCGCTTCATTCTCCTCCTATTTCTCAGAACGTTTCATGCTCCTCATATTTTTGACACCCTTTGAAGCTCTTCATATTTTTCAAACCTTTTCAGGCTCTTCATGTTTTTGAGCACCGTTTCATGCTCCTCCTATTTTTCAGACCGTTTCGTGCTCCTCATATATTTGGCACTTTTTGAACCTCTTCATATTTTCCAATCCTTTTCAGGCTCTTCATGTTTTTCAACACTGTTTCATGCTCCTCCTGTTTCTCAGAACGTTTCGTGATCCTCTTATTTTTCAGACCGTTTCATGCTCCTCATATTTTTACACCTTTTGAAGCTCTTCACATTTTTCGCACTTTTTAATGCTCTTCATATTCTTGAAAACCGCTTCATGCTCCTCATATTGTTGACACGTTTTGAAGCTCTTCATATTTTTCACACTTTTTCAGGCTCTTCATATTTTTCAACACCGCTTCATGGTCCTCTTATTTTTCAGACCGTTTCATGATCCTCATATTTTTCACACCTTTTGAAGCTCTTCATATTTTTCACACCTTTTCAGGCTCTTCATGTTTTTGAACACCGCTTCATGCTCCTCCTAATTTTTAGACCGATTCATGCTCCTCCTATTTTTGACACCTTTTGAAGCTCTTCATATTTTTCACACCTTTTGAAGCTCTTCATATTTTTCACAGTGTTTCAGGCTCTTCATGTTTTGAACACCGCTTCATGCTCCTCCTATTTTTCAGACCGTTACATGCTCCTCTCATTTCTGACACCTTTTGAAGCTCTTCATATTTCTCACACTATTTCAGGCTCTTCATGTTTTTCAACAACGATTAATGCTCCTCCTATTTTTCAGACCGTTTCATGCTCCTCATATTTTTGACACCTTTTGAAGCTCTTCGTATTTTTCACACCTTGTCAGGCTTTTAATGTTTTTCAACACCGCTTCATACTCCTCCTATTTTTCAGACCGTTTCATGCTCCTCATATTTTTGACACCTTTTGAATCTCTTCATATATTTCACACCTCTTCAGGCTCTTCATGTTTTTGAACACCGCTTCATGTTCCTCCTATTTTTCAGACCGTTTCATGCTCCTCATATTTTTGACAACTTTTGGAGCTCTTCATATTTTTCACACCTTTTCAGGCTCTGCATGTTTTGAACACTCCTTCATGCTCCTCCTATGTTTCAGACCGTTTCATGCTCCTCATATTTTTTCAACTTTTGAAGCTCTTCATATATTTCACACATTTTCAGACCCTTCATGTTTTCCAACACCGCTTTATGCTGCACCTATTTTTCAGAACAGTTTCATGCTCCTCATATTTTTGACACTTTTTGAACCTCTTCATATTTTTCACACCTGGTCAGGCTCTTCATGTTTTTGAACACCATTTCATGCTTCTCATATTTTTGACACCTTTTGAAGTTCTTCATGTATTTCACTCCTCTTCAGGCTCTTCGTGGTTTTCAACACCATTACATGCTCCTCCTATTTTTCAGACCGTTTCATGCTCCTCATATTTTTGACACCTTTTGAAGCTCTTCATATTTTTCAAACCTTTTCAGGCTCTTCATGTTTTTCAGCACCATTTGATGCTCCTCCTATTTTTCAGACCGTTTCATGCTCCTCATATTTTTGACACCTATTGAAACTCTTCATATATTTTACACCTTTTGAGGCTCTTCATCTTTTTCACAGCTTTTCAGGCTCTTCATGTTTTTCACAACTTTTCAGGCTCTTCATGTTTTTCACACCTTTTCAGGCTCTTCATGGTTTTCAACACCGCTTCATGCTCCTCGTATTTTTCAGACTGTTTCATACTCCTCATATTTATGACACGTTTTGAAACTCTTCATATATTTCACACCTTTTCAGCCTCTTCATGTATTTCAACACCACTCATGCTCCTCCGATTTTTCAGACCGTTTCATGCTCCTCATATTTTTGACACGTTTTGAAGCTCTTAATATTTTTCACACCTTTTCAGGCTCTTCATGTTTTTCAACACCGCTTCATGCTACTCCTATTTTTCAGACCGTTTCGTGCTCCTCATATTTTTGAAACCTTTTGAAGCTCTTCATATATTTCACACCTTTTCAGACTCTTCATGTTTTTCAACAACGCTTCATGCTCCTCATATTTTTGACACCTTTGGAAGCTCGTCATATATTTCACTTCTTTTCAGGATCTTCATGTTTTTCAACACCGCTTCATGCTCCTCATATTTTTGACACATTATGAAGCTTTTCATATATTTCACACCTTTTCAGTCTCTTCATGTTTTTCACACCTTTTCAGGCTCTTCATGTTCTTGAACACCGTTTCATGCTCCTCCTATTTTTCAGACCGTTTCATGCTCTTCATATTTTTGACAATTTTGAAGCTCTTCATGTATTTCACACCTTTTCAGGCTCTTCATGTTTTTCAACACCGCTTCTCACTCCTCCTATTCTTCAGACCTTTTCATGCTCCTCATATTTTTGACACCTTTTGAAGCTCTTCATATATTTCACACCTTTTCAGGCTCTTCATGTTTTTGATCACTGCTTCATGCTCCTCCTAGTTTTCAGACCGTTTCATGCTCCTCAAATTTTTGACACCTTTTGAAGCTCTTCATTTTTTTCACAACTTTTCAGGCTCTTTCAAGTTTTTCACACCGCTTCATGCTCCTCCTATTTTTCAGACGTTTTCATGCTCCTCATATTTTTGACACCTTCGAAGCTCTTCATATTTTTCACACATTTTCATGCGCTTCATGTTTTTCAACACCA
Organism: Dama dama; assembly: GCF_033118175.1. Lineage (NCBI taxonomy): Eukaryota > Metazoa > Chordata > Mammalia > Artiodactyla > Cervidae > Dama > Dama dama. The sequence goes on from NC_083692.1 coordinate 102,005,409, forward strand.
CTTCTTGCTCCACCTATTTTTCAGATCGTTTCATGCTCCTCATATTTTTATAACTTTTGAAGCTCTTCATATATTTCACACCTCTTGAGGCTCTTCATGTTTTTCACACCTTTTCAGGCTCTTCGTGTTTTTCACAACTTTTCAGGCTCTTCATGATTTTCAACACCGCTTCATGCTCCTCCTATTTTTCAGACCGTTTCATGCTCCTCATATTTTTGACACCTATTGAAGCTCTTCATATATTTCACACCTTTTGAGGCTCTTCATCTTTTTCACAACTTTTCAGGCTCTTCATGTTTTTCACACCTTTTCAGGCTCTTCATGTTTTTCAACACCGTTTCATGCTCCTTCTATTTTTCAGACTGTATCATGCTTCTCATATTTTTGACACCCTTGAAGCTCTTCATATATTTCACACCTTTTCAGGCTCTTCATGGTTTTGAACACCGCTTCATGCTCCTCCTATTTTTCAGACTGTTTCATACTCCTCATATTTATGACAGGTTTTGAAGCTTTTCATATATTTCACACCTTTTCAGCCTCTTCATGTATTTCAACACCACTCATGCTCCTCCTATTTTTCAGACCTTTTCATGCTCCTCATATTTTTGACACCTTTTGAAGCTCTTAATATTTTTCACACCTTTTCAGACTCTTCATGTTTTTCAACACCGTTTCATGCTCCTCCTATTTTTCAGACCGTTTCATGCTCCTCATATTTTTTACACCTTTTGAAGCTCTTCCTATATTTCACACCTTTTCAGGCTCTTCATGGTTTTGAACACGACTTCATGTTCATCCTATTTTTCAAACTGTTTAATGCTCCTCATATTTTTGACACCATTTGAAACTTTTCATATATTTCACACCTTTTGAGGCTTTTCATGTTTTTCACACCTTTTCAGGCTCTTCATGTTTTTCACATCTTTTCAGGCTCTTCATGTTTTTCAACACCGCTTCATGCTCCTCCTATTTTTCAGAACGTTTCAGGCTCCTCATATTTTTGACAGCTATTGAAGCGCTTCATATATTTCACACCTTTTCAGACTCTTCATGCTTTTCAACACCGCATCATGCTCCTCCTATATTTCAGAGCGTTTCATGGTCCTCAAATTTTTGACACCTTTTGAAGCTCTTCATTTATTTCACACCTTTTCAGGCTCTTCATGTTTTTTACACCGTTTCATGCTCCTCCTATTTTTCAGATCGTTTCATGCTCCTCATATTTTTGACACCTTTTGAAGCTCTTTGTATATTTCACACCTTTTCAGGCTCTTCATGGTTTTGAACCCGACTTCATGTTCCTCCTCTTTTTCAAACTGTTTCATGCTCCTCAAATTTTTGATACCTTTTGAAGCTCTTCATTTATTTCACACCTTTTCAGGCTCTTCATGTTTTTACACCGTTTCATGCTTCTCCTATTTTTCAGATCGTTTCATGCTCCTCATATTTTTGACACCTTTTGAAGCTCTTCGTATATTTCACACCTTTTCAGGCTCTTCATGGTTTTGAACACGACTTCATGTTCATCCTATTTTTCAAACTGTTTCATGCTCCTCATATTTTTGACACCTTTTGAAACTCTTCATATTTTTCACACCTTTTCAGGCTCTTCGTGTTTTTCAATACCTTTTCATGCTCCTACTATTTTTTAGACTGTTTCATGCTCCTCATATTTTGACACCTTTTGAAGCTCTTCTTATTTTTCACATATTTTCAGGCTCTTCATGTTTTCAACACCGCTTCATGCACCTCCTATTTTTCAGATTGTATCATGCACCTCATATTTTTTACAGCTTTTGAAGCTCTTCATATATTTCACACGTTTTCAGGCTCTTCATGTTTTTGAACAACGCGTCATGCTTTTCCTATTTTTCAGACTGTTTCATGCACCTCATATTTTTGACACGTTTTGAAGCTCTTCATATTTTTCACACCTTTTCAGGCTCTTCATGTTTTCAACACCACTTCTTGCTCCTCCTATTTTATAGACCGTTTCTTTCTCCTCATATTTTTGACACCTTTTGAAGCTCTTCATATTTTTCACACCTTTTGCAGCTCTTCATATTTCTCACAGCTTTTCAGGCTCTTCATGTTTTTTTAACACCAGTTCATGCTCCTCCTTTTTTTCAGACCATTTTTAGGTCCTCATATTTTTGACAACTTTTGAAGCTCTTCATATTTTTCACACCTTTTCAGGCTCTTCATGTTTTTGAACACCATTTCATGCTTCTCCTATTTTGCAGACCGTTTCCTGCTCGTCATATTTTTGACACCTTTTGAAGCTCTTCATATATTTCACACATTTTCAGGCTCTTCATGTTTTTCAATACCACTTCATGCTCGTCTTTTTTTTTCAGACCTTTTCATGCTCCTCATATTTTTCACACCTTTGGAAGCTCTTCATATTTTTCACACCTTTTCAGGCTCTTCATGTTTTTGAACACCGTCTCATGCTACTCCTATTTTTGACGCCTTTTGAAGCTCTTCATATTTTTCACATCTTTTCAGGCTCTTCATGTTTTTCAACACCACTTCATGCTCCTCTTATTTTTCAGACTGTTTCATACTCCTCATATTTTTGACACTTTTTGAAGCTCTTCATATATTTCACACCTTTTCAGGCTCTTCATGTATTTCAACACCACTCATGCTTCTCCTATTTTTCAGACCGTTTCATGCTCCTCATATTTTGGACAGCTTTTGAAGCTCTTTATATTTTTCAAAACTTTTCACGCTCTTCATGTTTTTCAACACCATTTCATGCTCCTCCTATTTTTCAGACCGTTTCATGCTCCTCATATTTTTGATACCTTTTGAAGCTCTTCATATACTTCATACATTTTCAGGCTCTTCATGTTTTTCAATATCACTTCATGCTCCTCTTTTTTTTTCAGACCTTTTCATGCTCCTCATATTTTTCACACCTTTTGAAGCTCTTCATATTTTTCACACCTTTTCAGGCTCTTCATGGTTTTGAACACCATTTCATGCTCCTCCTATTTTTCAGACTGTTTCATCCTCCTCATATTTTGACACCTTCTGAAGCTCTTCATATTTTTCACACCTTTTTAGGCTCTTCATGTTTTTCAACACCGCTTCCTGCTCCTCCTATTTTTCAGACCGTTTCATGCTCCTCATATTTTTCACACTTTTTGAAGCTCTTCATATTTTTCACACCTTTTCAGGCTCTTCATGCTTTTCAACACCACTTCATGCTCCTCCTATTTTTCAGACCGTTTGATGTTCTTCATATTTTTGACACCTTTTGAAGCTCCTCTTATTTTTCACACCTTTTCAGGATCTTCATTTTTTTCAACACCGCTTCATGCTCCTCCTATTTTTCAGACCGTTTCATGCTCCTCATATTTTTGACACCTTTTGAAGCTCTTCATGTTTTTCACACCTTTTCAGGCTCTTCAAGTTTTTGAACACCGCTTCAGCCTCCTCCTATTTTTCAGACCGTATCATGCTCCTAATATTTTCACACCTATTGAAGCTCTTCATATTTTTCCACCTTTTCAGGCTCCTCATGTTTTTGAACACCGCTTCATGCTCCTCCTATATTTCAGACCGTTTCATGCTCCTAACATTTTCACACCTTTTGAAGCTCTTCATATTTTCACACCTTTTGAAGCTCTTGATATTTTTCTCACCTGTTCAGTCTCTTCTTGGTTCTGAACATCGCTTCATTCTCCTCCTATTTCTCAGAACGTTTCATGCTCCTCATATTTTTGACACCCTTTGAAGCTCTTCATATTTTTCACACCTTTTCAGGCTCTGCATGTTTTTGAACACCGCTTCATGCTCCTCCTATTCTTCAGACCGTTTCGTGCTCCTCATATATTTGACACCTTTTGAAGCTCTTCATATTTTTCACACATTTTTAAGGCTCTTCATGTTTTTCAACATCGCTTCATGCTCCTCCTATTTTGCAGACCGTTTCATGCTCCTCATATTTTTGACACCTTTTGAGGCTCTTCATATATTTGACACCTTTTGAAGCTCTTCATATTTTTCACACATTTTTAAGGCTCTTCATGTTTTTCAACATCGCTTCATGTTCCTCCAATATTTCAGACCGTTTCATGCTCCTCATATATTTGGCACTTTTTGAACCTCTTCATATTTTCCAATCCTTTTCCGGCTCTTCATGTTTTTCAACACTGTTTCATGCTCCTCCTGTTTTTCAGAACGTTTCGTGATCCTCTTATTTTTCAGACCGTTTCATGCTCCTCATAAGTTTACACCTTTTGAAGCTCTTCACATTTTTCGCACTTTTTAATGCTCTTCATATTCTTGAAAACCGCTTCATGCTCCTCATATTGTTGACACGTTTTGAAGCTCTTCATATTTTTCACACTTTTTCAGGCTCTTCATATTTTTCAACACCGCTTCATGGTCCTCTTATTTTTCAGACCGTTTCATCATCCTCATATTTTTCACACCTTTTGAAGCTCTTCATATTTTTCACACCTTTTCAGGCTCTTCATGTTTTTGAACACAGCTTCATGCTCCTCCTAATTTTTAGACCGTTTCATGCTCCTCCTATTTTTGACACCTTTTGAAGCTCTTCATATTTTTCACACCTTTTGAAGCTCTTCATATTTTTCACAGTGTTTCAGGCTCTTCATGTTTTGAACACCGCTTCATGCTCCTCCTATTTTTCAGACCGTTTCATGCTCCTCTCATTTCTGACACATTTTGAAGCTCTTCATATTTCTCACACTATTTCAGGCTCTTCATGTTTTTCAACAACGATTAATGCTCCTCCTATTTTTCAGACCGTTTCATGCTCCTCATATTTTTGACACCTTTTGAAGCTCTTCGTATTTTTCACACCTTGTCAGGCTTTTAATGTTTTTCAACACCGCTTCATACTCCTCCTATTTTTCAGACCATTTCATGCTCCTCATATTTTTGACACCTTTTGAATCTCTTCATATATTTCACACCTTTTCAGGCTCTTCATGTTTTTGAACACCGCTTCATTTTCCTCCTATTTTTCAGACCGTTTCATGCTTCTCATGTGTTTCACACCTTTTGAAGCTCTTCATATTTTTCACAACTTTTGAAGTTCTTCGTATTTTTCACACCTTTTCAGGCTCTTCTTGTTTTTCAACACCGCTTCATGCTCCTCCTATTTTTCAGACCATTTCATGCTCCTCATATTTTTGACAGTTTTTGAGGCTCTTCATATTTTTCACACCTTTTCAGGCTCTTCATATTTTTCAACACCGCTTCATGCTCCTCCTATTTTCAGTCCGTTTCTTTCTCCTCATACTTTTGACACATTTTGAAGCTCTTCATATTTTTCACACCTTTTCAGGCTCTTCATGTTTTTCAACACAGCTTCACGCTCCTTCAATTTTTCAGATCGTTTCATGCTCCTTATGTATTTCACATCTTTTGAAGCTCTTCATATTGTTCACACCTTTTCAGGTTCTTCATGTTTTTCCACACCACTTCATGCTTCTCCTATTTTTCAGACCCTTTCATTCTCCTCTTATTTTTCACACCTTTTGAAGCTCCTCATATTTTTCACACCTTTTAAAGCTGTTCATATTTTTCAGACCTTTTCAGGCTCCTCATGTTTTTGAACACCGTTTCAGGCTCCTCCTCTATTTCAGACCGTTTCATGCTCCTCATATTTTTGACACCTTTTGAAGCTCTTCATATATTTTACACATTTTCAGGTTCTTCATGTTTTTCAAAACCACTTCATCCTCCTCCAATTTTTCAGACCGTTTCATGCTCATCTCATTTTTGACACCTTTTGAAGCTCTTCATATTTTTCACATGTTTTGAAGCTCTTCATGTTTTTGAAACGATTTCAGGCTCTTTATGTTTTTCAACACCGCTTCTTTTTCCTCCTATTTTTCAGACCGTTTCATGCTCTTCATATTTTTGACACCTTTTGAAACTCTTCATATTTTTCACACCTTTTCAGGCTTCATGTTTTTGAACACCGCATCATGCTCCTTCTTTTTTTCAGACCGTTTCATGCTCCTCATATTTTTGACACCCTTTGAAGCTCTTCATATTTCACACATTTTCAGGCTCTTCATGTTTTTGAACACCGATTCATGCTGCTCATATTTTTGACACCTTTTGAAACTCTTCATATTTTTCACCCCTTTTCAGGCTCTTCATGTTTTTGAACACCGTTTCATGCTCCTCCTATTTTTCAGAACGTTTCATGCTCCTCCTATTTTTGACACCTTTTGAAGCTCTTCATATTTTTCACACCTTTTCAGGTTCTTCATGTTTTTCAACACCGCTTCATGATCCTCCTATTTGTCAGACCGTTTTATGCTCCTCATGTATTTCACACCTTTTGAAGCTCTTCATATTTTTCACACCTTTTCAGGCTTTTCATGTTTTTGAACACTGCTTCATGCTCCTCCTATTTGTCAGACCTTTCATGCTCCTCATATATTTCACACCTTTTGAAGCTCTTCACATTTTTCACACCTTTTCAGGCTCTCATATTTTTTAACACAGCTTCATGCTCCTCCTACTTTTCAGACCTTTTCATGTTCCTCATATTTTTGACACCTTTTGAAGCTCTTCATATTTTTCACATCTTTATAGGCTCTTCATGATTTTCAACATGGCTTCATGCTCCTCTATTTTTCAGACCTTTTCATGTTCCTCATATTTTTGACACCTTTTGAAGCTCTTCATATTTTTCACATCTTTATAGGCTCTTCATGATTTTCAACACCACTTCATGCTTCTCTATTTTTCAGACGGTATCATGCTCTTCCTATTTTTGACACCTTTTGAAGCTCCTCATATATTTCACACCTTTTCAGTCTCTTCATATTTTTCAACACCACTTCATGCTCCTCCTATTTTTCAGACCGTTTCAGGCTCCTCATATTTTTCACACCTTTTGAAGTTCTTCATATTTTTCACACCTTTTCAGCCTCTTCATGTTTTTCAACGTGGCTTCATGGTCCTCCTATTTTTCAGACCGTTTCATGCTCCTCATGTATTTCACACATTTTGAAGCTCTTCATATTTTTCACACCTTTTCAGGCTTTTAATGTTTTTCCACACCGCTTCATACTCCTCCTATTTTTCAGACCGTTTCATGCTCCTCATATTTTTAACACCTTTTGAATCTCTTCATATATTTCACACCTTTTCAGGCTCTTCATGTTTTTGAACACCGCTTCATGTTCCTCCTATTTTTCAGACCGTTTCATGCTTCTCATGTGTTTCACACCTTTTGAAGTTCTTCGTATTTTTCACACCTTCTCAGGCCCTTCATGTTTTTCAACACCGCTTCACGCTCCTCCTTTTTTTCAGACCATTTCATGCTCCTCATATTTTTGACAGTTTTTGAGGCTCTTCATATTTTTCACACGTTTTCAGGCTCTTCATGTTTTTCAACATCATTTCATGCTCCTCCTATTTTTCAGACCGTTTCCTGTTCCTCATATTTTTGACAAATTTTGAAGCTCTTCATATTTTTCACACCTTTTCAGGCTCTTCATGTTTTTCAAAACCCCTTCATCCTCCTCCAATTTTTCAGACCGTTTCATGCTCATCTCATTTTTGACACCTTTTGAAGCTCTTCATATTTTTCACATGTTTTGAAGCTCTTCATGTTTTTGAAACGATTTCAGGCTCTTTATGTTTTTCAACACCGCTTCTTGTTCCTCCTATTTTTCAGACCGTTTCATGCTCTTCATATTTTTGACACCTTTTGAAACTCTTCATATTTTTCACACCTTTTCTGGCTCTTCATGTTTTTCAACACAGCTTCACGCTCCTTCAATTTTTCAGATCGTTTCATGCTCCTTATGTATTTCACATCTTTTGAAGCTCTTCATATTGTTCACACCTTTTCAGGTTCTTCATGTTTTTCCACACCACTTCATGCTTCTCCTATTTTTCAGACCCTTTCATTCTCCTCTTATTTTTCACACCTTTTGAAGCTCCTCATATTTTTCACACCTTTTAAAGCTGTTCATATTTTTCAGACCTTTTCAGGCTCCTCATGTTTTTGAACACCGTTTCATGCTCCTCCTCTATTTCAGACCGTTTCATGCTCCTCATATTTTTGACACCTTTTGAAGCTCTTCATATATTTTACACATTTTCAGGCTCTTCATGTTTTTCAAAACCACTTCATCCTCCTCCAATTTTTCAGACCGTTTCATGCTCATCTCATTTTTGACACCTTTTGAAGCTCTTCATATTTTTCACATGTTTTGAAGCTCTTCATGTTTTTGAAACGTTTTCAGGCTCTTCATGTTTTTCAACACCGCTTCATTTTCCTCCTATTTTTCAGACCGTTTCATGCTCTTCATATTTTTGACACCTTTTGAAACTCTTCATATTTTTCACACCTTTTCAGGCTTCATGTTTTTGAACACCGCATCATGCTCCTTCTATTTTTCAGACCGTTTCATGCTCCTCATATTTTTGACACCTTTTGAAGCTCTTCATATTTCACACTTTTTCAGGCTCTTCATGTTTTTGAACACCGATTCATGCTGCTCATATTTTTGACACCTTTTGAAGCTCTTCATATTTTTCACCCCTTTTCAGGCTCTTCATGTTTTTGAACACCGGTTCATGCTCCTCCTATTTTTCAGACCGTTTCATGCTCCTCATATTTTTCACACCTTTTGAAGTTCTTCATATTTTTCACACCTTTTCAGCCTCTTCATGTTTTTCAACATGGCTTCATGGTCCTCCTATTTTTCAGACCGTTTCATGCTCCTCATGTATTTCACACATTTTGAAGCTCTTCATATTTTTCTCACCTTTTCAGGCTCTTCATGTTTTTCAACACCACTTCATGTTCCTCCTATTTTTCAAACCGTTTGATGCTCCTCATATTTTTGACACCTTTTGACGCTCTTCGTATTTTTCACACCTTTTCAGGCTCTTCATGATTTTCAACACCGCTTCTTGCTCCTCCTATTTTTCAGTCCGTTTCATGCTCATCTCTTTTTTGACACCTTTTGAAGCTCTTCATATTTTTCACATCTTTTGAAGCTCTTCATATTTCTCACATTTTGAAGCTCTTCATATTTCTCACACCTTTTCAGGCTCTTAATGTTTTCAACACCGCTTCATGCCCCTCCTAATTTTCAGACCGTTTCCTGCTCACCTCATTTTTGACACCTTTTGAAGCTTTTCATATTTTTCACACCTTTTCAAGCTCTTCATGTTTTTCAACACCGCTTGATGCTCCTCCTATTTTTCAGATCGTTTCATGCTCCTCATGTATTTCACACCTTTTGAAACTCTTCATATTTTTCACACCTTTTCAGGCTGTTCATGTTTTTCTTTTTTTTTTTTTATTTTTATTTTTTTTTTCCAGTGGGTTTTGTCATACATTGATATGAATCAGCCATGGATTTACATGTATTCCCAATCCCGATCCCCCCTCCCACCTCCCTCTCCACCCGATTCCTCTGGGTCTTCCCAGTGCACCAGGCCGGAGCACTTGTCTCCTGCATCCCACCTGGGCTGGTGATCTGTTTCACCATAGATCGTATACATGCTGTTCTTTTGAAATATCCCACCCTCACATTCTCCCACAAAGTTCAAAATTCTGTTCTGTATTTCTGTGTCTCTTTTTCTGTTCTGCATATAGGTTTATCGTTATCACCTTTCTAAATTCCATATACATGTGTCAGTATGCTGTAATGTTCTTTATCTTTCTGGCTTACTTCACTCTGTATAATGGGCTCCAGCTTCATCCATCTCATTAGGACTGGTTCAAATGAATTCGTTTTAATGGCTGAGTAATATTCCATGGTGTATATGTACCACAGCTTCCTTATCCGTTCATGGATTAAAGATCTAAATGTAAGACCAGAAACTATAAAACTTCTAGAGGAGAACATAGGCAAAACACTCTCCGACATAAATCAAAGCAAGATCCTCTATGACCCACCTCCCAGAATATTGGAAGTAAAAGCAAAACTAAACAAATGGGACCTAATGAAACTTAAAAGCTTTTGCACTACAAAGGAAACTATAAGTAAGGTGAAAAGACAGCCCTCAGATTGGGAGAAAATTATAGCAAATGAAGAAAGAGACAAAAGATTAATCTCAAAAATATACAAGCAACTCCTGCAGCTCAATTCCAGAAAAATAAATGACCCAATCAAAAAATGGGCCAAAGAACTAAACAGACATTTCTCCAAAGAAGACTTACAAATGGCTAACAAACACATGAAAAGATGCTCAACATCACTCATTATTAGAGAAATGCAAATCAAAACCACAATGAGGTACCATTACACGCCAGTCAGGTTGGCTGCTATCCAAAAGTCTACAAGCAATAAATGCTGGAGAGGGTGTGGAGAAAAGGGAACCCTCTTACACTGTTGGTGGGAATGCAAACTAGTACAGCCGCTATGGAAAACAGTGTGGAGATTTCTTAAAAAATTGGAAATAGAACTGCCATATGACCCAGCAATCCCACTTCTGGGCATACACACTGAGGAAACCAGATCTGAAAGAGACACGTGCACCCCAATGTTCATCGCAGCACTGTTTATAACAGCCAGGACATGGAAGCAACCTAGATGCCCATCAGCAGATGAATGGATAAGGAAGCTGTTCATGTTTTTCAACACCGCTTCATGATCCTCTTATTTTGCAGACCGTTTCATGCTCCTCATATTTTTGAGACCGCTTCATGCTCCTCCTATTTTTCAGAGCGTTTCATGCTCCTCATATTTTTGAAACCTTTTGAAGCTCCTCCTATTTTTCACACCTTTTCAGGCTCTTCTCTTTTTTCAACACAGTTTCATGCTCCTCATATTTTTCAGACCGTTTCATGCTCCTCCCATTTTCAGACCGTTTCATGCTCCTCATATTTTTGACAACTTTTGAAGCTCTTCATATTTTTCACACCTTTTCAGGCTCTTCATGTTTTTCAACACCACTTCATGCTCCTCCTATTTTTCAGACCGTTTCATGTTCCTCATTTTTTTGACAGCTTTTGAAGCTCTTCATATTTTTCACACATTTTAAGGCTCTTCATGTTTTTAAAAACCGCTTCACAGTTCTCCTATTTTTCAGACCGTTTCATTCTCCTCATATTTTTCTCACATTTTGAAGCTCTTCATATTTTTCACACCTTTTCAGGCTCTTCATGTTTTTGAACACAGCTTCATGCTCCTCCTATTTTTCAGACCGTTTCATGCTCCTCCTAATTTTGAGACCGTTTCATGCTCCTCATATATTTGACAGCTTTTGAAGCTCTTCATATTTTCCACAACTTTTCAGGCTCTTCAGGTTTTTGAACACAGCTTCATGCTCCTCCTATTTTTCAGACCGTTTCTTGCTCCTCATATTTTTGACATTTTTTGAAGCTCTTCATATATTTCACACCTTTTCAGGCTCTTCATGTTTTTCAACACCAGTTCATGTTCCTCCTATTTTTCAGACCGTTTCATGGTCCTCATATTTTTGACAAGTTTTGAGGCTCTTCATGTTTTTGAACAACGCTTCATGCTCCTCATATTTTTCAGACCGTTTCATGCTCCTCATGTATTTCACACCTTTTGAAGCTCTTCATATTTTTCACACCTTTTCATGCTCTTCATGTTTTTCAACACCGCTTCATGCTCCTCCTTTTTTTCACTCATTTCATGCTTCTCATATTTTTGACACCTTTTGAAGCTCTTCATATTTGTCACAACTTTTCATGCTCTTCATATTCTTCAAAACAATTTCGTGCTCATTATATTTTTCAGACTGTTTCATGGTAATCATAGTTTTGACACCTTTTGAAGTTCTTCATATTTTTCACACCTTTTCAGGCTCTTCATGTTTTTGAACACAGTTTCATGCTCTTCCTATTTTTCAGACTGTTTCATGCTCCTCATATTTTTGACAACTTTTGAAGCTCTTCATATTTTTCACACCTTTTTATGCTCTTCCTGTTTTTCAGAACCGTTTCATTCTCATCCTATTTTTCAGAATGTTTCATGCTCCTCATATTTTTGACAACTTTTGAATCTCTTCATATTATTTACACCTTTTAAGGTCTTCATCTTTTAACCACCGCTTCATGCTCCTCCTATTTTTCCGACCTTTTCATGCGCCTCATATTTTTGACACCGTCTGAAGCTCTTCATATTTTTCAAAGCTTTTCAGGATCTTCATGTTTTTAAACACTGCTTCTTGCTCCTCCTATTTTTCAGACTGTTTCATGCTCCTCATATTTTTGGTACCTTTTGAAGCTCTTCATATTTTTCACACCTTTTCAGGCTCTTCATGTTTTTCAGCACCGCTTCATGCTCCTCCTATTTTTCAGTCATTTCATGCTTCTCATCTTTTTGACACCTTTTGAAGTTCTTCATATTTTTCACCCCTTTTCATGCTCTTCATGTATTTGACCACCGCTTCATGCTCCTCCTATTTTTCAGACCGTTTCATGCTCCTCATATTTTTGACACCTTTTGAAGCTCTTCGTATTTTTCACACCTTTTCATGCTCTTCATCTTTTTCAAAACAGTTTCATTGTCATCCTAATTTTCAGTCTGTTTCTTGCTCCTCATATTTTTGACAACTTTTGAAGCTCTTCATATTTTTCACACCTTTTCAGGCTCTTCATGTTTTTCAACACCGCTTTGTGCTCCTCCTATTTTTCAGTCATTTCATGCTTCTCATATTTTTGACACCTTTTGAAGCTCTTCATATTTTCACACCTTTTCAGACTCTTCATGTTTTTCAACACCGCTTTGTGCTCCTCCTATTTTTCAGTCATTTCATGCTTCTCATATTTTTGACACCTTTTGAAGCTCTTCATATTTTTCACACATTTTCATTCTCTTCATCTTCTTCAAAACCATTTCATGCTCATCATATTTCGCAGACTGTTTCATGCTCCTCATATTTTTGGCACATTTGAATCTCTTCATATTTTTCACATCTTCTCATGCTCTTAATCTTCTTCAAAACCATTTCATGCTCATCCTATTTTTCAGACTGTTTCATGCTCCTCATATTTTTGACACTTTTTGAAGCTCTTCATATTTTTCACACCTTTTCAGATTTCATGTTTTTCAACACCGCTTCATGCTGCTTCTATTTTCATACCGTTTCATGCTTCTCATATTTTTGATAACTTTGGAACCTCTTCATAATTTTCACACGTTTTCTTGCTCTTCATCTTTTTCAAAACAGTTTCATTCTCATCCTAATTTTCAGACTGTGTCATGCTCCTCATATTTTTGACAAATTTTGAAGCTCTTCATATTTTTCACACCTTTTCAGGATCTTCATGTTTTTAAACACCGCTTCATGCTCTTCCTATTTTTCAGAGCTTTTCATTCTCCTCATATTTTTGACACTTTTTGAAGCTATTCCTATTTTTCACAATTTTTCAGGCTCTTCATATTTTTGAACACTGCTTCATGCACCTCCTATTTTTCACACATTTTCAGATTCCTCATATTTTTGGCACCTTTTGAAGCTCTTCACATATTTCAAACAATTTCAGGATCTTCATCTTTTTCAAAACCATTTCATTCTCCTCCTATTTTTCAGACCGTTTCATGCTCCACATATTTTTGTCACCTTTTGAAGATCTTCATATTTTTCACACCTTTTCATGATCTTCATGTTTTTAAACACTGCTTCATGCTCTTCCTATTTTTCAAAACTTTTCATTCTCCTCATATTTTTGACACTTTTTGAAGCTCTTCATATTTTTCACAATTTTTCAGGCTCTTCATGTTTTTGAACACCGCTTCATGCACCTCCTATTTTTCAGACCCTTTCAGATTCCTCATATTTTTGACACCTTTTGAAGCTCTTCATATTTTCCACACCTTGTCAGGCTCTTCATGTTTTTCAACACCGCTTTGTGCTCCTCCTATTTATTAGTCATTTCATGCTTCTCATATTTTTGACACCTTTTGAAGCTCTTCATATTTTTCACACATTTTCATTCTCTTCATCTTCTTCAAAGCCATTTCATGCTCATCCTATTTTGCAGACTGTTTCATGCTCCTCATATTTTTGGCACATTTGAATCTCTTCATATTTTTCACACCTTCTCATGCTCTTCATCTTCTTCAAAACCATTTCATGCTCATCTTATTTTTCAGACTGTTTCATGCTCCTCATATTTTTGACATTTTTTGAAGCTCTTCATATTTTTCACACCGTTTCAGGCTCTTTATGTTTCTCATCAAAGCTTCAGGCTCCTCCTATTTTTCAGACCGTTTCATGCTCATATTATTGACACCTTTTGAAGCTCTTCATATTTTTCACACCTTTTCATGCTCTTCATCTTTTTCAAAACCGTATCATGCTCATCCTATTTTTCAGACTGTTTCATGCTCCTCATATTTTTGACACCTTTTGAAGCTCTTCATATTTTTCCACACCTTTTCAGGATCTTCATGTTTTTAAACAATGCTTCATGCTCCTCCTATTTTTCAGACCGTTTCATGGTCCTCATATATGTGACACCTTTTGAAGCTCTTCATATTTTTCACACCTTTTCATGCTCTTCATGTTTTTCAACACCTCTTCATGCTCCTCCTTTTTTTCACTCATTTCATGCTTCTCATATTTTTGACACCTTTTGAAGCTCTTCATATTTTTCACACCTTTTCATGCTCTTCATATTCTTCAAAACCATTTCATGCTTATCCTATTTTTCAGACTGTTTCATGCTCCTCATATTTTTGACACCTTTTGAAGCTCTTCCTAATTTTCACACCTTTTCAGACTCTTCATGTTTTTCAAAACCGTTTCATGCTGCTCCTATTTTTCAGACCATTTTATGCTACTCATATATTTGACACCTTTTGTAGCACTTCATATTTTTCACACCTTTTCAGGCTGTTCATGTTTTTCAACACTGCTGCATGATTCTCCTATTTTTTAGACCGTTTCATGCTCCTCATATTTTTGACACCTTTTGAAGCTGTTCATATTTTTCACACCTTTTCATGCTCTTCATGTTTTTTGACACCAATTCATGCACTTCCTATTTTTCAGAACGTTCATGCTCCTCATATTTTTGACACATTTTGAAGCTCCTCATATATTTCACACCTGTTCATGCTCTTCATGGTTTTCAACTCCACTTCTTGCTCCTCCTATTTTTCAGACCGTTTCATGCTCATCTCATTTTTGACATCTTTTGAAGCTCTTCATATTTTTCACACCTTTTGAAGCTCCTCATATTTTTCACATGTTTTCAGTCTCTTCATATTTTCAACAACGCTTCATGCTCCTCCTATATTTCAGACCGTTTCATGCTCCTCATATATTTGACACCTTTTGAAGCTCTTCATATTTTTCACACCTTTTCAGGCTCTTCATGTTTTTCAACATCACTTCATGCTCCTCCTATTGTTCAGACCGTTTCATGCTCGTCATATTTTTGACACCTTTTGAAGCTCCTCATATATTTCACACCTTTTCAGGCTCTTCATGTTTTTCAACACAACTTCAATCTCCTCATATTTTTCAGACCGTTTCATGCTCATCTCATTTTTGACACATTTTGAAGCTCTTCATATTTTTCACACCTTTTGAAGCTCCTCATATTTTTCACACCTTTTCAGGCCTTCATGTTTTTCAACATCACTTCATGCACCTCCTATTTTTCAGATCGTTTCATGCTTCTCATATTTTTGACACCTTTTCAAGCTCCTCATATATTTCACACCTTTTCAGGCTCTTCATGTTTTTCAGCACAACTTCAATCTCCTCATATTTTTCAGACCGTTTCATGCTCATCTCATTTTTGACACATCTGAAGCTCTTCATATTTTTCACACTTTTTGAAGCTCCTCATATTTTTCACACCTTTTCAGGCCTTCATGTTTTTGAACACCGGTTCATGCTCCTAATATATATTTTAGACCGTTTCATGCTCCTCATATTTTTGACACCTTTTGAAATCTTCATATATTTCACACCATTTCAGGCTCTTCATTTTTTTGAACACAACTTCATGCTCCACCTATTTTTCAGACCGTTTCATGCTCATCTCTTTTTTGACACCTTTTGAAGCTCTTCATATTTTTCATACCTTTTGAAGCTCTTCATATTTTTCACACCTTTTCAGGCTCTTCATGTTTTTCAACACTGTTTCATGCTCCTCCTATTTTTCAGACTGTTTCATGCTCCTCATAATTTTGACACCCTTTGAAGCTCTTCTGATATTTCAAACCTGTTCTGGCTCTTCATGTTTTTGAACACCGCTTCATGTTCCTCCTATTTTTCCTACCGTTTCATGCTCCTCATATACTTGACACCTTTTGAAGCTCTTCATATTTTTCACACCTTTTCAGGCTCTTCATGTTTTTGAACACCGCTTCATGCTCCTCCTATTTTTCACACCGTTTCATGCTCCTCATATTTTTGACCCTTTTTGAACCTCCTCATATTTTTCACACCTTTTGAACCTCTTCATATATTTCACATCATTTCAGGCTCTTCATGTTTTTCAACACCACTTCATGCTCCTCCTATTTTCCAGAGCGTTTCATTGTCCTCATATTTTTGACACCTTTAGAAGCTCTTTATATTTTTCACAACTTTTCAGGCTCTTCATGTTTTTCACAACCGCTTCATGCTCCTCCTATTTTTCAGACAGTTTCATTCCTCTCATGTATTTCACACCTTTTGAAGCTCTTCATATTTTTCACACCTTTTCAGGCTTTTCATGTTTTTGAACACCTTTTCATGCTCCTCGTATTTTTCAGACCGTTTCATGCTCCTCATATTTCTGACCTTTTTGAACCTCCTCATATTTTTCACATCTTTTGAACCTCTTCATATATTTCACATCATTTCAGGCTCTTCATGTTTTCCAACACCACTTCATGCTCCTCCTATTTTTCAGACCGTTTCATGCTCCTCATAATTTTGACACCTTTTGAAGCTCTTCAAATTTTTCACACCTTTTCAGGCTCTTCATCTTTTTCAACACCACTTCATGCTACTCCTATTTTCCAGAGCGTTTCATTGTCCTCATATTTTTGACACCTTTAGAAGCTCTTTATATTTTTCACAACTTCTCAGGCTCTTCATGTTTTTCACAACCGCTTCATGCTCCTCCTATTTTTCAGACAGTTTCATTCCTCTCATGTATTTCACACCTTTTGAAGCTCTTTATATTTTTCACACCTTGTCAGGCTCTTCATGTTTTTGAACACCACTTCATGCTCCTCCTATTTTACACACAGTTTCATGCTCCTCATGTATTTCACAACTTTTGAAGCCCTTCTTATTTTTCACACATTTTCAGGCTCTTCATTTGTTTGAACACCGTTTCATGCTCCTCCTAATTTTCAGACCGTTTCATTCTCATCTCATTTTGACAGCTTTTGAAGCTCTTCATATTTTCACTCCTTTTGAAGCTCTTCATATATTTCACACCTTTTCAGGCTCTTCATATTTTTCAAAACCACTACATGCTCCTCCTAATTTTCAGACCGTTTCATGATCATCTTATTTTGACAGCTTTTGAAGCTCTTCGTATTTTCACAACTTTTGAAGCTCTATATATTATTCACACCTTTTCAGGCTCTTCATGATTTTCAACACCGCTTCATGCTCATCCTATTTTTCAGACCGTTTCATGCTCATCTCATTTTTGACACCTTTGGAAGCTCTTCATATTTTTTCACAAGTTTTCAGGCTCTTCAAGTTTTTCAACAACATTTCATGCTCCTCCTATTTTTCAGACCGTTTCATGCTCCTCATATTTTTGACACGTTTTGAGGCTCTTCATATTTTTCACACCTTTTCAGGCTCTTCATGTTTTTGATCAGCGTTTCATGCTCCTCCTATTTTTCAGACCGTTTCATGCTCCTCATATTTTTGACACCTTTTGAAGCTCTTCATATTTTTCACAACTTTTCAGGCTCTTCAGCTTTTTCCACACCACTTCATGCTCCTCCTATTTTTCAGACCGTTTCATGCTCCTCATGTATTTCACACCTTTTGAAGCTCTCCATATTTTTCATACCTTTTCAGGCTCTTCATGTTACTAAAAACTTCTTCATGCTCCTCCTAATTTTCAGACCCTTTCATGCTCCTCATGTATTTCACACGTTTTGAATCTCTTCATAATTTTCCCACCTTTCAGGCTCTTCATGTTTTTGAACACCGTTTCATGGTCTTCCTATTTTTCAGACCGTTTCATGCTCCTCATATTTTTGACACCTTTAGAAACTCTTCATATTTTTCACACCTTTTCAGGTTCTTCATGTTTTTGAACACCGTTTCATGCTCCTCCTATTTTTCAGACCGTTTCATGCTCCTCATATTTTTGACACATTTTGAAGCTCTTCATATTTTTCACACCTTTTCAGGCTCTTCATGTTTTTGAACACCGCTTCTTGCTCCTCCTATTTTTCAGACCGTTTCATGCTCCTCATATTTTTGACCCTTTTTGAACCTCCTCATATTTTTCACACCTTTAGAAGCTCTTTATATTTTTCACAACTTTTCAGGCTCTTCATATTTTTCAACAACGCTTCATGCTCCTCCTATTTTTCAGACCGTTTCATGCTCCTCATATATTTGACACCTTTTGAAGCTCTTCATATTTTTCACACCTTTTCAGGCTCTTCATGTTTTTCAACATCACTTCATGCTCCTCCTATTGTTCAGACCGTTTCATGCTCGTCATATTTTTGACACCTTTTGAAGCTCCTCATATATTTCACACCTTTTCAGGCTCTTCATGTTTTTCAACACAACTTCAATCTCCTCATATTTTTCAGACCGTTTCATGCTCATCTCATTTTTGACACATTTTGAAGCTCTTCATATTTTTCACACCTTTTGAAGCTCCTCATATTTTTCACACCTTTTCAGGATCTTCATGTTTTTCAACACCGCTTCATGCTCCTTCTGTTTTTCCGACCGTTTCATGCTCCTCATACTTTTCACACCTTTTGAAGCTCTTCATGTTATTCACACCTTTTCAGGCTCTTCATGTTTTTCAACACCGCTTCATGCTCCTCCTATTTTTCAGACCGTTTCATGCTCCTCCTATTTTTGAGACCGTTTCAGGTTCCTCATATTTTTAACACCTTTTGAAGCTCTTCATATTTTCCATACCTTTTCAGACTCTTCATGTTTTTGAACACCGTTTCATGCTCCTCCTATTTTTCAGACCGTTTCATGTTCCTCATATTTTTGACACCTTTTGAAGCTCTTCATATTTTTCACAGCTTTACAGGCTCTTCATGTTTTTAAACACCGCTTCATGCGCCTTCTATTTTTCAGACCGTTTCATGTTCCTCATATTTTTGACACCTTTTGAAACTCTTCATATTTTTCACACCTTTTCAGGCTCTTCATGTTTTTCAACACCGCTTCATGCTCCTCCTATTTTCAGAACGTTTCATGCTCCTCATATTTTTCACAACTTTTGAAGCTCTTCATATTTTTCACACCTTTGAAGGCTCTTCATGTTTTTCAACACCGCTTCATGCTCCTCCTATTTTCAGTCCGTTTCATGCTCCTCATATTTTTGACATCTTTTGAAGCTGTCATATTTTTCACTCCTTTTCAGGCACTTCATGTTTTTGAACACCGTTTCATGCTCCTCCTATTTTTCAGACCGTTTCATGCTCTTCATATTTTAGACAACTGTTGAGGCTCTTCATATTTCTCATACCTTACAGGCTCTCCATATTTTTGAAAACCGCTTCGTGCTCCTCCTAATTTTGAGACGGTTTCATGCTCCTCATATTTATGACACATTTTGAAGCTCTTCATATTATTCACACCTTTTCAGGCTCTTCATGGTTTTGAATACCGCTTTATGCTACTCCTATTTTTCAGACCGTTTCATGCTCTTCATATTTTTCACACCTTTTGAAGCTCTTCATATTTTTCACACCTTTTCATGCTCATCATCTTTTTCCACACCGCTTCATGCTCCTTCTATTTTTCAAAACGTTTCATGTTCCTCATATTTTTGACACCTTTTGAAGCTCTTCCTTTTTTTCACACCTTTTCATGCTCTTCATGTTTCTAACACCGTTTCATGCTTCTCCTATTTTTCAGACCGTTTAATGCTCCTCATATTTTTCACACCTTTTGTATCTCTTTATATTTGTCACACCTTTTCAGGCTCTTCATGTTTTTCAACACCGCTTCATGCTCCTCCTATTTTTCACATCGTTTTATGATCCTCATATTTTTGACACATTATGAAGCTCTTCATATTTTTCACACCTTTTCAGGCTCTTCATGTTTTTGAACACCGCTTCATGCTCCTCCTATTTTTCAGACCGATTCATGCTCCTCGTATTTTTGAAACCTTTTGAAGCTTTTCATATTTTTCACACCTTTTCAGGGTTTCATGTTTTGAACACCGCTTCATGCTCCTCCTATTTTTCAGACTGTTTTATGTTCCTCATATATTTGACACCTTTTGAAGCTCTTCATATATTTCACACCTTTTCAGGCTCTTCATGTTGTTTAACACCGCTTTTTGCTCCTCTATTTTTCAGATAGTTTCATGTTCGTCCTATTGTTTAGCCCGTTTCATGCACCTCATATTTTTCACACCTTTTGAAGCTCTTCATATTTTTCACACCTTTTCATGCTCTTCATGTTTTTGAACACCGCTTCATGCTCCTGCTATTTTTTAGACCGATTCATGCTCCACATATTTTTGACACCTTTTGAAGCTCTTTATATTTTTCACATCTTTTCAGGCTCTTCATGTTTTTCAACACCGCTTCATGCTCCTACTATTTTTCAGTCGTTTCATGCTCCTAATATTTTGACACCTTTTGAAGCTCTTCATATTTTTGACACCTTTTCAGGCTCTTCATGTTTTTGAAAACCGCTTCATGCTCTTCCTATTTTTCAGACTGTTTCATGCACCTCATATTATTGACACCTTTTGAAGCTCTTCATATTTTTCACACCTTTTCAGTCTTTTCATGTTTTTCAACACTGCTTCATGCTCCTCCTATTTTTCAGAACGTTTCATACTCCTCATAGTTTTGACACCTTTAGAAGCCCTTCATATTTTACACAGCTTTTCAGGCTCTTCATGTTTTTCAACACCGCTTCATGCTCCTCCTATTTTCTGACCGTTTCATTCTCCTCATATTTTTGAAACCTTTTGAAACTCTTCATATATTTCACACCTTTTCAGGCTCTTCATATTTTTCAACATCACTTCATGCTCCTCCTATTTTTCAGACCGTATCATGCTCCTCTTGTATTTCACACCTTTTGAAGCTCTTCATATTTTTCACACCTTTTCAGGCTCTTCATGTTTTTCCACACCACTTCATGCTCCTCCTTTTTTGCAGACCGTTTCATGCTCCTCATGTATTTCACGCCTTTTGAAGCTCTTCATATTTTTCCCACCTTTTCCGGCTCTCCATGTTTTTGATCACCGTTTCATGCTCCTCCTATTTTTCAGACCGTTTCATGCACCTCATATTTTTCACACCTTTTGAAGCTCTTCATATTTTTCACATTTTTTCAGGCTCTTCATGTTTCTCAACACCGCTTCATGATCCTCCTATTTTTCAGACCGTTTCATGCTCCTCATATTTTTGACACCTTTTGAAGCTCTTCATATTTTTCCCACCTTTTCAGGCTGTTCATGTTTTTGAACACCGCTTCATGCTCCTCCTATTTTTCAGACCGTTTCATACTCCTCATATTTTTGACACCTTTTGAAGCTCTTCATATTTTTCACACCTTTTCAGGCTCTTCATGTTTTTGAACACCGCTTCATGCTCCTCCTATTTTTCAGACCGTTTAATGCTCCTCATGTATTTCACACCTTTTGAAGCTCCTCATTTTTTTCACACTTTTTCAGGCTCTTCCTGTTTTTTAACACAGCTTCATGCTCCTCCTATTTTTCAGACCGTTTCATGCTCCTCATATTTTTGACACCTTTTGAAGCTCTTCATATTTTTCACACATTTTCAAGCTCTTCTTGTTTTTGAACTCCGCTTCATGCTCCTCCTATTTTTGAGACAGTTTCATGCTCCTCATATTTTTGACACCTTTTGAAGCTTTTAATATTTTTCACAACTTTTCAGGCTCTTCATTTTTTTCAACACCACTTCATGCCCCTCTTTTTTTTCAGACCGTTTCATTCTCATCTAATTTTTGACACCTTTTGAAGCTCCTCATATTTTTCACACCTTTTGAAGCTCTTCATATATTTCACACTTTTTCAGGCTTTTCTTGTTTTTCAACACCACTTCATGCTCCTCCTGTTTTTCAGACCGCTTCATGCTCATCTCAATTTTGACAGCTTTTGAAGCTGTTCATAATTTTCACACCTTTTGAAGCTCTTCATATTTTTCACACCTTTTCAGTCTCTTCATGTTTTTCAACACCACTTCATGTTCCTCCTATTATTCAGATCGTTTCATGCTCATCTCATTTTTGACACCTTTTGAAGCTCATGATATCTTTCACACCTTTTGAAGCTCTTCATATTTTTCACACCTTTTCAGGCTCTTCTTGTTTTTGAACACCGTTTCATAATCCTCCTATTTTTCAGACCTTTTCATGCTCCTCATGTATTTCACACCTTTTGAATCACTTCATATTTTACACACCTTTTCAGGCTCTTCATGTTTTTGAACACCATTTCATGCTCCTCCTATGTTGCAGACCGTTTCATTCTCCTCATATTTTTGACACCTTTTGAAGCTCTTCATATTTTTCACACCTTTTGAAGCTCTTCATATTTCTCACAGCTTTTCAGGCTCTTCATGTTTTTCAACACCACTCCATGCTCCTCCTATTTTTCACACCGTTTCGTTCTCCTCATATTTTTCACACCTTTTGAAGCTCTTCATATATTTCACACCTTTTCAGGCTCTTCATTTTTTTCAACACCACTTCATGCTCCACCTGTTTTTCAGACCGTTTCATTCTCATCTCATTTTGACACCTTTTGAAGCTCTTCATATTTTTCACACCTTTTGAAGCTCTTCATATTTTTCACAAGTTTTCAGGCTCTTCATGTTTTTCAACACCGCTTCATGCTCCTCCTATTTTTCAGACCGTTTAATGCTCCTCATGTAATTCACACCGTTTGAGGTTCCTCATATTTTTCACACCTTTTCAGGCTCTTCATGTTTTTGATCACGGCGTCATGCTCCTCCTATTTTTCAGCCCGTTTCATGCTCCTCATATTTTTGACACCTTTTGAAGCTCTTCATATTTCTCACAGCTTTTCAGGCTCTTCATGGTTTTAAACACCGCTTCATGCTCCTCCTGTTTTTCAGACCGTTTCATGCTCCTCATATTTTGGACACCTTTTGAAGCTCTTCATATTTTTCACACCTTTTCAGGCTCTTCATGTTTTTCAACACCGCTTCATGCTCCTCCTATTTTTCAGACCGTTTCATGCTCCTCAAATTTGGACACCTTTTGAAGCTCTTCATATTTTTCACACCTTTTCAGGCTCTTCATGTTTTACAACAACACTTCATGCTCCTTCTATTTTTCAGAGAGTTTCATGCTCCTCATGTATTTCACACCTTTTGAAGCTCTTCATATATTTCACACCTTTTCAGGCTTCTCATTTTTTTCAGCACCACTTCTTGCTCCTCCTATTTTTCAGACCTTTTCATGCTCTTCCCTTTTTGACACCTTTTGAAGCTCTTCATATTTTTCACACCTTTTCATGCTCTTGATGATTTTCAACACCGCTTCATTCTCCTCCTGTTTTTCAGACCGTTTCATGCTCATCTCATTTTGACACCTTTTGAAACTCTTCATATTTTTCACACTTTTTGAAGGTCTTCATATTTTTCACACGTTTTCAGGCTCTTCATGTTTTTCAACACCACTTCATGCTCCTCCTATTTTTCAGACCGTTTCATTCTCCTCATATTTTTGACACCTTTGAAGCACTTCATATATTTCACACCTTTTCAGGCTTTTCATTTTTTCAACCCCACTTCATGCTCCTCCTATTTTTCAGACCGGTTCATGCTCATCTCATTTTGATACCTTTTGAAGCTCTTCATATTTCTCATATTTTTGAAGCTCTTCTTATTTTCACACGTTTTCAGACTCTTCATGTTTTTCAACACCAGTTCATGCTCCTGCAATTTCTCAGACCGTTTTATGCTCCTCATATTTTTGACACTTTTTGAGGCTTTTACTATTTTTCACACCTTTTCAGGCTCTTCTTGTTTTTGAACACCGTTTCATAATCCTCCTATTTTTCAGACCATTTCTTGCTCCTCATATTTTTCACACCTTTTGAAGCTCTTCATATTTTTCACAACTTTTCAGGCTCTTCATGTTTTTCCACACCACTTCAAGCTTCTCCTATTTTTCAGCCCGTTTCATGCTCCTCATGTATTTCACAGCTTTTGAATCTCTTCATGTTTTTCACACCTTTTGGGCTCTTCATGTTTTTCAACACCACTTCATGCTCCTCCTATTTTTCAGACCTTTTCATGCTCATCTCATTTTTGATACCTTTTGAAGCTCTTCATATTTGTCACACCTTTTCAGGCTGTTGATGTGTTTCATATTTTTGAAGCTCTTCATATTTTCACACCTTTTCATGCTCCTCATATTTTTGACACCTTTTGAAGCTCTTCATATATTTCACACCTTTTCAGGCTCTTCATGTTTTAGAACACCGCTTCATGCTCCTCCTATTTTTCAGACCGTTTAATGCTCCTCATGTATTTCACACCTTTTGAAGCTCTTCATATTTTTCACACCTTTTCAGGCTCTTGATGATTTTCAACACCGCTTCATTCTCCTCCTGTTTTTCAGACCGTTTCATTCTCATCTCATTTTGACACCTTTTGAAGATCTTCATATTTTTCACACCTTTTGAAGCTCTTCATATTTTTCACACCTTTTGAAGCTCTTCATATTTTTCACACCTTTTCAGGCTCTTCATGATTTTCAACACCGCTTCATGCTCCTCCTATTTTGCAGACCGTTTCATTCTCATCTCATTTTTGATAACTTTTGAAGCTCTTCATATTTGTCACACCTTTTGAAGCTCTTCATATTTTTCAAGTTTTTGAATCTCTTCCTATTTTCACACCTTTTCAGGCTCTTCATGTTTTTCAACACCGATTCATGCTCCTCCTATTTTTCAGACCGTTTCATGCTCATCTCATTTTTGATACCTTTTGAAGCTCTTCATATTTGTCACACCTTTTGAAGGTCTTCATATTTTTCATATTTTTGAATCTCTTCATATTTTCACACCTTTTCAAGCTCTTCATGTTTTTCAATACCGCTTCATGCTCCTCCTATTTTTCAGACCATTTCATGCTCATCTCATTTTGACACCTTTTGAAGCTCTTCATATTTTTCAACACCTTTTGAACCTCTTTATATTTTTCACACCTTTTCAGGCTCTTCATGATTTTCAACATCGCTTCATTCCCCTCCAGTTTTCAGACCGTTTCATGCTCATCTCATTTTGACACCTTTTGAAGCTCTTCATATTTTTCACACCTTTTCAGGCTCTTCATGTTTTTGAACACCGCTTCATGCTCCTCCTATTTTTCAGACCGTTTCATGCTCCTCATATTTTTGACACCTTTTGAAGCTTTTCATATTTTTCACACCTCTTCAGGCTCTTCATTTTTTTCAACACCACTTCATGCTCCTCCTATTTTTCAGACCTTTTCAGGCTCATCTAATATTAGACACCATTTGAAGCTCTTCATATTTTTCACACCTTTTGAAGCTCTTCATATTTTTCACACGTTTTCAGGCTCTTCATGTTTTTCAACACCGCTTCATTCTCCTCCTATTTTTCAGAACGTTTCATGCTCATCTCATTTTGACACCTTTTGAAGCTCTTCATATTTTTCACACATTTTGAAGCTCTTCATATTTTTCAAACATTTTTAGGCTCTTCATATTTTTCAACACCACTTCATGCTACTCCTATTTTTCAGACCGTTTCATGCTCATCTAATTTTTGACAATTTTTGAAGCTCTTCATATTTTTCACACCTTTTGAAGCTCTTCATATTTTTCACACGTTTTCAGGCTCTTCATGTTTTACAACACCGCTTCATGCTCCTCCTATATTTCAGACCGTTTAATCCTCCTCATGTATTTCACACCTTTTGAATCACTTCATATTTTTCACACCTTTTCAGGCTCTTCATGTTTTTGAACACCATTTCATGCTCCTCCTATGTTGCAGACCATTTCATTCTCCTCATATTTTTGACACCTTTTGAAGCTCTTCATATTTTTCACACCTTTTGAAGCTCTTCATATTTTTCACACGATTTCAGACTCTTCATGTTTTTCAACACCGGTTCATGCTCCTGCTATTTATCATACCGATTCATACTCCTCATATATTTGACACGTTTTGAGACTCTTCATATTTTTCACACCTTTTCAGGCTCTTCATGTTTTTGAACACCGTTTCATAATCCTCCTATTTTTCAGACCGTTTCATGCTCCTCATATTTTGGACACCTTTTAAAGCTCTTCATATTTTTCACACCTTTTCATCCTCTTCAAGTTTTTCAACACCGCCTCATCCTCCTCTTATTTTTAAGACCGTTTCATGCTCCTCATATTTTTGACACCTTTAGAAGCTCTTCATATTTTTCACACCATTTCATCCTCTTCAAGTTTTTGAACACTGCTTCATCCTCCTCCTATTTTTAAGACCGTTTCATGCTCCTCATATTTTTGACACCTTTTAAAGCTCTTCATATTTTTCACACCTTTTCATCCTCTTCAAGTTTTTGAACACCGCTTCATCGTCCTCCTATTTTTAAGACCGTTTCATGCTCCTCATATTTTTGACACCTTTAGAAGCTCTTCATATATTTCACACCTTTTCAGGCTCTTCATGTTTTTCAACACCACTTTATGTTCCTCATATTTTTAAGACCATTTCTTGCTCCTCATATTTTTGACACCTTTAGAAGCTCTTCATATTTTTCACACCTTTTCAGGCTGTTCATGTTTTTCAACAACGCCTCATGCTCCTCCTATTTTTCTGACCGTTTAATCCTCCTCATGTATTTCACACCTTTTGAAGCTCTTCATATTTTTCACACCTTTTCAGGCTCTTCATGATTTTCAACACCGCTTCATGCTCCTCCTATTTTTCAGACCGTTTCATGCTCATCTCATTTTTGACACCTTTTGAAGCTTTTCATATTTTTCACACCTTTTCAGGCTCTTCATGATTTTCAACACCGCTTCATGCACCTCCTATTTTTCAGAACGTTTCATGCTCCTCATATTTTTGCCACCTTTTGAAGCTCTTCATATTTTTCACATCTTTTCAGGCTTTTCATGTTTTTGAACACAGCTTCATGTTCCTCCTATTTTTCAGACCGTTTCATGCTCCTCATTTTTTGACACCTTTTGAAGCTCTTCATATTTTTCACACCTTTTCCTGCTCTGCATGTTTTTCAACACCGCTTCATGCTTCTCCTATATTTCACACCGTTTCATGCTCCTCATATTTTTGACACCTTTTGAAGCTCTTCATATATTTCACAGCTTTTCACGCTATTCATATTTTGCAACACCGCTTCATCCTTCTCCTATTTTTCAGACCGCTTCATGCTTCTCATATTTTTGACACCCTTTGAAATTCTTCATATTTTTCACACTTTTTCATGCTTTTCATGTTTTTCAACACCGTTTCATACTCCTCCTATTTTTCACACTGTTTAATGCACCTCATATTTTTGACACCTTTTGAAGCTCTTCATATTTTTCACAACTTTTCAGGCTCTTCATGTTTTTGAGGACCGCTTCATGCTCCTCCTATTTTTCAGACCGTTTCATGCTCCTCATATTTTTGAGATCTTTTGAAGCTCTTCATATTTTTCACACCTTTTCAGGCACTTCATGTTTTTAAACACCGCTTCATGCTCCTCCTATTTTTCAGACCGTTTCATGCTCCTGATATTTATGACACCTTTTGAAGCTCTTCATATATTTCACACCTTTTCAGGCTCTTAATGTTTTTCAGCACCTCTTCATGCTCCTCCTATTTTTCATTCGTTTCATGCTTCTCATATTTTTGACACCTTTTGAAGCTCTTCATATTTTTCACACCTTTTCAGGCTCTTCAGGTTTTTGAACACCGTTTCATGCTCCTCCTATTTTTCATACCGTTTCATGCTCCTCATATTTTTGACACCTTTTGAAGCTCTTCATATTTTTCACTTCTTTTTAGGCTATTCATGTTTTTCAACACCGCTTCATGCTTCTCCTATTTTTCAGACTGTTTCATGCTCCTCCTAGTTTTGACACCATTGAAGCTGTTCATATATTTCAAAATTTTCAGGCTCTTCATGTTTTTCAACACCGTTTCATGCTCCTCCTATTTTTCAGTCGTTTCATGCTTCTCATATTTTTAACTCATTTAGAAGCTCTTCATGTTTTTCACCCCTTTTCAGGCTCTTCATGTTTTTAACCACCGCTTCATGCTCCGCTTATTTTTTTGACCGTTTCATGCTCCTCATATTTTTGACACATTTTGAAGCTCTTCATATTTTTCACACCTTTAAGGCTCTTCATGTGTTTCAACACCACTTCCAGCTCCTCCTATTTTTCAGACCGTTTCATGCTCCTCATATTTTTGACACCTTTTGAAGCTCTTCATATTTCTCACAGCTTTTCAGGCTCTTCATGTTTTTAAACACCGCTTCATGCTCCTCCTACTTTTCAGACCGTTTCATGCTCCTCATATTTTGAACACCTTTTGAAGCTCTTCATATTTTTCACACCTTTTCAGGCTCTTCATGTTTTTCAACACCGCTTCATGCTCCTCCTATTTTTCAGACCGTTTCATGCTCCTCATATTTTGGGCACCTTTTGAAGCTCTTCATATTTTTCAACCTTTTCAGGCTCTTCATGTTTTACAACAACTCTTCATGCTCCTTCTATTTTTCAGAGAGTTTCATGCTTCTCATGTATTTCACACCTTTTGAAGCTCTTTATATATTTCACACCTTTTCAGGCTTCTCATTTTTTTCAACACCACTTCTTGCTCCTCCTATTTTTCAGACCTTTTCATGCTCATCCCTTTTTGACACCTTTTGAAGCTCTTCATATTTTTCACACCTTTTCATGCTCTTGATGATTTTCAACACTGCTTCATTCTCCTCCTGTTTTTCAGTCCGTTTCATGCTCATCTCTTTTTTCACACCTTTTGAAACTCTTCATATTTTTCACACTTTTTGAAGGTCTTCATATTTTTCACACGTTTTCAGGCTCTTCATGTTTTTCAACACCACTTCATGCTCCTCCTATTTTTCAGACCTTTTCATTTTCCTCATATTTTTGACACCTTTGAAGCACTTCATATATTTCACACCTTTTCAGGCTTTTCATTTTTTCAACCCCACTTCATGCTCCTCCTATTTTTCAGACCGGTTCATGCTCATCTCATTTTGATACCTTTTGAAGCTCTTCATATTTCTCATATTTTTGAAGCTCTTCTTATTTTCAGACGTTTTCAGACTCTTCAGGTTTTTCAACACCACTTCATGCTCCTGCAATTTTTCAGACCGTTTCATGCTCCTCATATTTTTGACACTTTTTGAGGCTTTTACTATTTTTCACACCTTTTCAGGCTCTTCTTGTTTTTGAACAACGTTTCATAATCCTCCTATTTTTCAGACCATTTCTTGCTCCTCATATTTTTCACACCTTTTGAAGCTCTTCATATCTTTCACAACTTTTCAGGCTCTTGATGTTTTTCCACACCACTTCATGCTTCTCCTATTTTTCAGCCCGTTTCATGCTCCTCATGTATTTCACAGCTTTTGAATCTCTTCATGTTTTTCACAACTTTTCAGGCTCTTCATGTGGTTAATCACCGTTTCATGCTCCTCCTATTTTTCAGACCGTTTCATGCTCCTCATATTTTTGACACCTTTTGAAGCTCTTCATATTTTTCTCAGCTTTTCATGCTCTTCATGTTTTTGAACACCACTTCATGCTCCTCCTATTTTTTAGACCATTTAATGCTCCTCATCTATTTCACACCTTTTGAAGCTCTTCATATTTTTCACACCTTTTCAGGATCTTGATGTTTTTCAACACCGCTTCATTCTCCTCCTTTTTTTCAGACCGTTTCATGCTCATCTCATTTTTGACATCTTTTGAAGCTTTGCATATTATTCACATCTTTTGAAGCTCTTCATATTTTTCACATTTTTGAAGCTCTTCATATTTTTCACACGATTTCAGACTCTTCATGTTTTTCAACACCGGTTCATGCTCCTGCTATTTATCATACCGTTTCATACTCCTCATATTTTTGACACGTTTTGAGACTCTTCATATTTTTCACACCTTTTCAGGCTCTTCATGTTTTTGAACACCGTTTCATAATCCTCCTATTTTTCAGACCGTTTCATGCTCCTCATATTTTGGACACCTTTTAAAGCTCTTCATATTTTTCACAACTTTTCATCCTCTTCAAGTTTTTGAACACCGCTTCATCGTCCTCCTATTTTTAAGACCGTTTCATGCTCCTCATATTTTTGACACCTTTAGAAGCTCTTCATATATTTCACACCTTTTCAGGCTCTTCATGTTTTTCAACACCACTTTATGTTCCTCATATTTTTAAGACCATTTCTTGCTCCTCATATTTTTGACACCTTTAGAAGCTCTTCATATTTTTCACACCTTTTCAGGCTGTTCATGTTTTTCAACAACGCTTCATGCTCCTCCTATTTTTCTGACCGTTTAATCCTCCTCATGTATTTCACACCTTTTGAAGCTCTTCATATTTTTCACACCTTTTCAGGCTCTTCATGATTTTCAACACCGCTCATGCTCCTCCTATTTTTCAGACCGTTTCATGCTCATCTCATTTTTGACACCTTTTGAAGCTTTTCATATTTTTCACACCTTTTCAGGCTCTTCATGATTTTCAACACCGCTTCATGCACCTCCTATTTTTCAGAAGGTTTCATGCTCCTCATATTTTTGACACCTTTTGAAGCTCTTCATATTTTTCACATCTTTTCAGGCTTTTCATGTTTTTGAACACAGCTTCATGTTCCTCCTATTTTTCAGACCGTTTCATGCTCCTCATATTCTTGACACCTTTTGAAGCTCTTCATATTTTTCACACCTTTTCCTGCTCTGCATGTTTCTCAACACCGCTTCATGCTTCTCCTATATTTCAGACCGTTTCATGCTCCTCATATTTTTGACACCTTTTGAAGCTCTTCATATATTTCACAGCTTTTCACGCTATTCATATATTGCAACACCGCTTCATGCTTCTCCTATTTTTCAGACCGCTTCATGCTTCTCATATTTTTGACACCCTTTGAAATTCTTCATATTTTTCACACTTTTTCATGCTTTTCATGTTTTTCAACACCGTTTCATCCTCCTCCTATTTTTCACACTGTTTAATGCACCTCATATTTTAGACACCTTTTGAAGCTCTTCATATTTTTCACAACTTTTCAGGCTCTTCATGTTTTTGAGGACCGCTTCATGCTCCTCCTATTTTTCAGACCGTTTCATGCTCCTCATATTTTTGAGATCTTTTGAAGCTCTTCATATTTTTCACACCTTTTCAAGCACTTCATGTTTTTAAACACCGCTTCATGCTCCTCCTATTTTTCAGACCGTTTCATGCTCCTGATATTTATGACACCTTTTGAAACTCTTCATATATTTCACACCTTTTCAGGCTCTTAATGTTTTTCAGCACCTCTTCATGCTCCTCCTATTTTTCATTCGTTTCATGCTTCTCATATTTTTGACACCTTTTGAAGCTCTTCATATTTTTCACACCTTTTCAGGCTCTTCAGGTTTTTGAACACCGTTTCATGCTCCTCCTATTTTTCATACCGTTTCATGCTCCTCATATTTTTGACACCTTTTGAAGCTCTTCATATTTTTCACTTCTTTTTAGGCTATTCATGTTTTTCAACACCGCTTCATGCTTCTCCTATTTTTCAGACTGTTTCATGCTCCTCCTAGTTTTGACACCATTGAAGCTGTTCATATATTTCAAAATTTTCAGGCTCTTCATGTTTTTCAACACCGCTTCATGCTCCTCCTATTTTTCAGTCGTTTCATGCTTCTCATATTTTTAACTCATTTAGAAGCTCTTCATGTTTTTCACCCCTTTTCAGGCTCTTCATGTTTTTAACCACCGCTTCATGCTCCTCGTATTTTTCAGACCGTTTCATGCTCCTCATATTTTTGACACATTTTGAAGCTCTTCATATTTTTCACACCTTTAAGGCTCTTCATGTGTTTCAACACCACTTCCAGCTCCTCCTATTTTTCAGACCGTTTCTTGCTCCTCATATTTTTGACACCTTTTGAAGCTCTTCATATTTCTCACAGCTTTTCAGGCTCTTCATGTTTTTAAACACCGCTTCATGCTCCTCCTACTTTTCAGACCGTTTCATGCTCCTCATATTTTGAACACCTTTTGAAGCTCTTCATATTTTTCACACCTTTTCAGGCTCTTCATGTTTTTCAACACCGCTTCATGCTCCTCCTATTTTTCAGACCGTTTCATGCTCCTCATATTTTGGGCACCTTTTGAAGCTCTTCATATTTTTCAACCTTTTCAGGCTCTTCATGTTTTACAACAACTCTTCATGCTCCTTCTATTTTTCAGAGAGTTTCATGCTTCTCATGTATTTCACACCTTTTGAAGCTCTTTATATATTTCACACCTTTTCAGGCTTCTCATTTTTTTCAACACCACTTCTTGCTCCTCCTATTTTTCAGACCTTTTCATGCTCATCCCTTTTTGACACCTTTTGAAGCTCTTCATATTTTTCACACCTTTTCATGCTCTTGATGATTTTCAACACTGCTTCATTCTCCTCCTGTTTTTCAGTCCGTTTCATGCTCATCTCTTTTTTCACACCTTTTGAAACTATTCATATTTTTCACACTTTTTGAAGGTCTTCATATTTTTCACACGTTTTCAGGCTCTTCATGTTTTTCAACACCACTTCATGCTCCTCCTATTTTTCAGACCTTTTCATTCTCCTCATATTTTTGACACCTTTGAAGCACTTCATATATTTCACACCTTTTCAGGCTTTTCATTTTTTCAACCCCACTTCATGCTCCTCCTATTTTTCAGACCGGTTCATGCTCATCTCATTTTGATACCTTTTGAAGCTCTTCATATTTCTCATATTTTTGAAGCTCTTCTTATTTTCAGACGTTTTCAGACTCTTCAGGTTTTTCAACACCACTTCATGCTCCTGCAATTTTTCAGACCGTTTCATGCTCCTCATATTTTTGACACTTTTTGAGGCTTTTACTATTTTTCACACCTTTTCAGGCTCTTCTTGTTTTTGAACAACGTTTCATAATCCTCCTATTTTTCAGACCATTTCTTGCTCCTC
Source organism: Dama dama (assembly GCF_033118175.1). Classification (NCBI taxonomy): domain Eukaryota; kingdom Metazoa; phylum Chordata; class Mammalia; order Artiodactyla; family Cervidae; genus Dama; species Dama dama. Next base: position 102,038,768 of record NC_083692.1, read on the forward strand.
ATATTTTTCACACCTTTTGAAGCTCTTCATATCTTTCACAACTTTTCAGGCTCTTGATGTTTTTCCACACCACTTCATGCTTCTCCTATTTTTCAGCCCGTTTCATGCTCCTCATGTATTTCACAGCTTTTGAATCTCTTCATGTTTTTCACAACTTTTCAGGCTCTTCATGTGGTTAATCACCGTTTCATGCTCCTCCTATTTTTCAGACCGTTTCATGCTCCTCATATTTTTGACACCTTTTGAAGCTCTTCATATTTTTCTCAGCTTTTCATGCTCTTCATGTTTTTGAACACCACTTCATGCTCCTCCTATTTTTTAGACCATTTAATGCTCCTCATCTATTTCACACCTTTTGAAGCTCTTCATATTTTTCACACCTTTTCAGGATCTTGATGTTTTTCAACACCGCTTCATTCTCCTCCTTTTTTTCAGACCGTTTCATGCTCATCTCTTTTTTGACATCTTTTGAAGCTTTGCATATTATTCACATCTTTTGAAGCTCTTCATATTTTTCACATTTTTGAAGCTCTTCATATTTTTCACACGATTTCAGACTCTTCATGTTTTTCAACACCGGTTCATGCTCCTGCTATTTATCATACCGTTACATACTCCTCATATTTTTGACACGTTTTGAGACTCTTCATATTTTCCACACCTTTTCAGGCTCTTCATGTTTTTGAACACCGTTTCATAATCCTCCTATTTTTCAGACCGTTTCATGCTCCTCATATTTTGGACACCTTTTAAAGCTCTTCATATTTTTCACACCTTTTCATCCTCTTCAAGTTTTTCAACACCGCCTCATCCTCCTCTTATTTTTAAGACCGTTTCATGCTCCTCATATTTTTGACACCTTTAGAAGCTCTTCATATTTTTCACACCATTTCATCCTCTTCAAGTTTTTGAACACCGCTTCATCCTCCTCCTATTTTTAAGACCGTTTCATGCTCCTCATATTTTTGACACCTTTTAAAGCTCTTCATATTTTTCACACCTTTTCATCCTCTTCAAGTTTTTGAACACCGCTTCATCGTCCTCCTATTTTTAAGACCGTTTCATGCTCCTCATATTTTTGACACCTTTAGAAGCTCTTCATATATTTCACACCTTTTCAGGCTCTTCATGTTTTTCAACACCACTTTATGTTCCTCATATTTTTAAGACCATTTCTTGCTCCTCATATTTTTGACACCTTTAGAAGCTCTTCATATTTTTCACACCTTTTCAGGCTGTTCATGTTTTTCAACAACGCTTCATGCTCCTCCTATTTTTCTGACCGTTTAATCCTCCTCATGTATTTCACACCTTTTGAAGCTCTTCATATTTTTCACACCTTTTCAGGCTCTTCATGATTTTCAACACCGCTCATGCTCCTCCTATTTTTCAGACCGTTTCATGCTCATCTCATTTTTGACACCTTTTGAAGCTTTTCATATTTTTCACACCTTTTCAGGCTCTTCATGATTTTCAACACCGCTTCATGCACCTCCTATTTTTCAGAACGTTTCATGCTCCTCATATTTTTGACACCTTTTGAAGCTCTTCATATTTTTCACATCTTTTCAGGCTTTTCATGTTTTTGAACACAGCTTCATGTTCCTCCTATTTTTCAGACCGTTTCATGCTCCTCATATTCTTGACACCTTTTGAAGCTCTTCATATTTTTCACACCTTTTCCTGCTCTGCATGTTTCTCAACACCGCTTCATGCTTCTCCTATATTTCAGACCGTTTCATGCTCCTCATATTTTTGACACCTTTTGAAGCTCTTCATATATTTCACAGCTTTTCACGCTATTCATATTTTGCAACACCGCTTCATGCTTCTCCTATTTTTCAGACCGCTTCATGCTTCTCATATTTTTGACACCCTTTGAAATTCTTCATATTTTTCACACCTTTTCAGGCACTTCATGTTTTTAAACACCGCTTCATGCTCCTCCTATTTTTCAGACCGTTTCATGCTACTGATATTTATGACACCTTTTGAAGCTCTTCATATATTTCACACCTTTTCAGGCTCTTAATGTTTTTCAGCACCTCTTCATGCTCCTCCTATTTTTCATTCGTTTCATGCTTCTCATATTTTTGACACCTTTTGAAGCTCTTCATATTTTTCACACCTTTTCAGGCTCTTCAGGTTTTTGAACACCGTTTCATGCTCCTCCTATTTTTCATACCGTTTCATGCTCCTCATATTTTTGACACCTTTTGAAGCTCTTCATATTTTTCACTTCTTTTTAGGCTATTCATGTTTTTCAACACCGCTTCATGCTTCTCCTATTTTTCAGACTGTTTCATGCTCCTCCTAGTTTTGACACCATTGAAGCTGTTCATATATTTCAAAATTTTCAGGCTCTTCATGTTTTTCAACACCGTTTCATGCTCCTCCTATTTTTCAGTCGTTTCATGCTTCTCATATTTTTAACTCATTTAGAAGCTCTTCATGTTTTTCACCCCTTTTCAGGCTCTTCATGTTTTTAACCACCGCTTCATGCTCCGCTTATTTTTTTGACCGTTTCATGCTCCTCATATTTTTGACACATTTTGAAGCTCTTCATATTTTTCACACCTTTAAGGCTCTTCATGTGTTTCAACACCACTTCCAGCTCCTCCTATTTTTCAGACCGTTTCATGCTCCTCATATTTTTGACACCTTTTGAAGCTCTTCATATTTCTCACAGCTTTTCAGGCTCTTCATGTTTTTAAACACCGCTTCATGCTCCTCCTACTTTTCAGACCGTTTCATGCTCCTCATATTTTGAACACCTTTTGAAGCTCTTCATATTTTTCACACCTTTTCAGGCTCTTCATGTTTTTCAACACCGCTTCATGCTCCTCCTATTTTTCAGACCGTTTCATGCTCCTCATATTTTGGGCACCTTTTGAAGCTCTTCATATTTTTCAACCTTTTCAGGCTCTTCATGTTTTACAACAACTCTTCATGCTCCTTCTATTTTTCAGAGAGTTTCATGCTTCTCATGTATTTCACACCTTTTGAAGCTCTTTATATATTTCACACCTTTTCAGGCTTCTCATTTTTTTCAACACCACTTCTTGCTCCTCCTATTTTTCAGACCTTTTCATGCTCATCCCTTTTTGACACCTTTTGAAGCTCTTCATATTTTTCACACCTTTTCATGCTCTTGATGATTTTCAACACTGCTTCATTCTCCTCCTGTTTTTCAGTCCGTTTCATGCTCATCTCTTTTTTCACACCTTTTGAAACTCTTCATATTTTTCACACTTTTTGAAGGTCTTCATATTTTTCACACGTTTTCAGGCTCTTCATGTTTTTCAACACCACTTCATGCTCCTCCTATTTTTCAGACCTTTTCATTTTCCTCATATTTTTGACACCTTTGAAGCACTTCATATATTTCACACCTTTTCAGGCTTTTCATTTTTTCAACCCCACTTCATGCTCCTCCTATTTTTCAGACCGGTTCATGCTCATCTCATTTTGATACCTTTTGAAGCTCTTCATATTTCTCATATTTTTGAAGCTCTTCTTATTTTCAGACGTTTTCAGACTCTTCAGGTTTTTCAACACCACTTCATGCTCCTGCAATTTTTCAGACCGTTTCATGCTCCTCATATTTTTGACACTTTTTGAGGCTTTTACTATTTTTCACACCTTTTCAGGCTCTTCTTGTTTTTGAACAACGTTTCATAATCCTCCTATTTTTCAGACCATTTCTTGCTCCTCATCTATTTCACACCTTTTGAAGCTCTTCATATTTTTCACACCTTTTCAAGATCTTGATGTTTTTCAACACCGCTTCATTCTTCTCCTTTTTTTCAGACCGTTTCATGCTCATCTCATTTTTGACATCTTTTGAAGCTTTGCATATTATTCACATCTTTTGAAGCTCTTCATATTTTTCACATTTTTGAAGCTCTTCATATTTTTCACACGATTTCAGACTCTTCATGTTTTTCAACACCGGTTCATGCTCCTGCTATTTATCATACCGTTTCATACTCCTCATATTTTTGACACGTTTTGAGACTCTTCATATTTTTCACACCTTTTCAGGCTCTTCATGTTTTTGAACACCGTTTCATAATCCTCCTATTTTTCAGACCGTTTCATGCTCCTCATATTTTGGACACCTTTTAAAGCTCTTCATATTTTTCACACCTTTTCATCCTCTTCAAGTTTTTGAACACCGCTTCATCGTCCTCCTATTTTTAAGACCGTTTCATGCTCCTCATATTTTTGACACCTTTAGAAGCTCTTCATATATTTCACACCTTTTCAGGCTCTTCATGTTTTTCAACACCACTTTATGTTCCTCATATTTTTAAGACCATTTCTTGCTCCTCATATTTTTGACACCTTTAGAAGCTCTTCATATTTTTCACACCTTTTCAGGCTGTTCATGTTTTTCAACAACGCTTCATGCTCCTCCTATTTTTCTGACCGTTTAATCCTCCTCATGTATTTCACACCTTTTGAAGCTCTTCATATTTTTCACACCTTTTCAGGCTCTTCATGATTTTCAACACCGCTCATGCTCCTCCTATTTTTCAGACCGTTTCATGCTCATCTCATTTTTGACACCTTTTGAAGCTTTTCATATTTTTCACACCTTTTCAGGCTCTTCATGATTTTCAACACCGCTTCATGCACCTCCTATTTTTCAGATCGTTTCATGCTCCTCATATTTTTGACACCTTTTGAAGCTCTTCATATTTTTCACATCTTTTCAGGCTTTTCATGTTTTTGAACACAGCTTCATGTTCCTCCTATTTTTCAGACCGTTTCATGCTCCTCATATTTTTGACACCTTTTGAAGCTCTTCATATATTTCACAGCTTTTCACGCTATTCATATTTTGCAACACCGCTTCATGCTTCTCCTATTTTTCAGACCGCTTCATGCTTCTCATATTTTTGACACCCTTTGAAATTCTTCATATTTTTCACACTTTTTCATGCTTTTCATGTTTTTCAACACCGTTTCATCCTCCTCCTATTTTTCACACTGTTTAATGCACCTCATATTTTAGACACCTTTTGAAGCTCTTCATATTTTTCACAACTTTTCAGGCTCTTCATGTTTTTGAGGACCGCTTCATGCTCCTCCTATTTTTCAGACCGTTTCATGCTCCTCATATTTTTGAGATCTTTTGAAGCTCTTCATATTTTTCACACCTTTTCAGGCACTTCATGTTTTTAAACACCGCTTCATGCTCCTCCTATTTTTCAGACCGTTTCATGCTCCTGATATTTATGACACCTTTTGAAACTCTTCATATATTTCACACCTTTTCAGGCTCTTAATGTTTTTCAGCACCTCTTCATGCTCCTCCTATTTTTCATTCGTTTCATGCTTCTCATATTTTTGACACCTTTTGAAGCTCTTCATATTTTTCACACCTTTTCAGGCTCTTCAGGTTTTTGAACACCGTTTCATGCTCCTCCTATTTTTCATACCGTTTCATGCTCCTCATATTTTTGACACCTTTTGAAGCTCTTCATATTTTTCACTTCTTTTTAGGCTATTCATGTTTTTCAACACCGCTTCATGCTTCTCCTATTTTTCAGACTGTTTCATGCTCCTCCTAGTTTTGACACCATTGAAGCTGTTCATATATTTCAAAATTTTCAGGCTCTTCATGTTTTTCAACACCGCTTCATGCTCCTCCTATTTTTCAGTCGTTTCATGCTTCTCATATTTTTAACTCATTTAGAAGCTCTTCATGTTTTTCACCCCTTTTCAGGCTCTTCATGTTTTTAACCACCGCTTCATGCTCCTCGTATTTTTCAGACCGTTTCATGCTCCTCATATTTTTGACACATTTTGAAGCTCTTCATATTTTTCACACCTTTAAGGCTCTTCATGTGTTTCAACACCACTTCCAGCTCCTCCTATTTTTCAGTCCGTTTCTTGCTCCTCATATTTTTGCCACCTTTTGAAGCTCTTCATATTTCTCACAGCTTTTCAGGCTCTTCATGTTTTTAAACACCGCTTCATGCTCCTCCTACTTTTCAGACCGTTTCATGCTCCTCATATTTTGAACACCTTTTGAAGCTCTTCATATTTTTCACACCTTTTCAGGCTCTTCATGTTTTTCAACACCGCTTCATGCTCCTCCTATTTTTCAGACCGTTTCATGCTCCTCATATTTTGGGCACCTTTTGAAGCTCTTCATATTTTTCAACCTTTTCAGGCTCTTCATGTTTTACAACAACTCTTCATGCTCCTTCTATTTTTCAGAGAGTTTCATGCTTCTCATGTATTTCACACCTTTTGAAGCTCTTTATATATTTCACACCTTTTCAGGCTTCTCATTTTTTTCAACACCACTTCTTGCTCCTCCTATTTTTCAGACCTTTTCATGCTCATCCCTTTTTGACACCTTTTGAAGCTCTTCATATTTTTCACACCTTTTCATGCTCTTGATGATTTTCAACACTGCTTCATTCTCCTCCTGTTTTTCAGTCCGTTTCATGCTCATCTCTTTTTTCACACCTTTTGAAACTATTCATATTTTTCACACTTTTTGAAGGTCTTCATATTTTTCACACGTTTTCAGGCTCTTCATGTTTTTCAACACCACTTCATGCTCCTCCTATTTTTCAGACCTTTTCATTTTCCTCATATTTTTGACACCTTTGAAGCACTTCATATATTTCACACCTTTTCAGGCTTTTCATTTTTTCAACCCCACTTCATGCTCCTCCTATTTTTCAGACCGGTTCATGCTCATCTCATTTTGATACCTTTTGAAGCTCTTCATATTTCTCATATTTTTGAAGCTCTTCTTATTTTCAGACGTTTTCAGACTCTTCAGGTTTTTCAACACCACTTCATGCTCCTGCAATTTTTCAGACCGTTTCATGCTCCTCATATTTTTGACACTTTTTGAGGCTTTTACTATTTTTCACACCTTTTCAGGCTCTTCTTGTTTTTGAACAACGTTTCATAATCCTCCTATTTTTCAGACCATTTCTTGCTCCTCATATTTTTCACACCTTTTGAAGCTCTTCATATCTTTCACAACTTTTCAGGCTCTTGATGTTTTTCCACACCACTTCATGCTTCTCCTATTTTTCAGCCCGTTTCATGCTCCTCATGTATTTCACAGCTTTTGAATCTCTTCATGTTTTTCACAACTTTTCAGGCTCTTCATGTGGTTAATCACCGTTTCATGCTCCTCCTATTTTTCAGACCGTTTCATGCTCCTCATATTTTTGACACCTTTTGAAGCTCTTCATATTTTTCTCAGCTTTTCATGCTCTTCATGTTTTTGAACACCACTTCATGCTCCTCCTATTTTTTAGACCATTTAATGCTCCTCATCTATTTCACACCTTTTGAAGCTCTTCATATTTTTCACACCTTTTCAGGCTCTTGATGTTTTTCAACACCGCTTCATTCTCCTCCTTTTTTTCAGACCGTTTCATGCTCATCTCATTTTTGACATCTTTTGAAGCTTTGCATATTATTCACATCTTTTGAAGCTCTTCATATTTTTCACATTTTTGAAGCTCTTCATATTTTTCACACGATTTCAGACTCTTCATGTTTTTCAACACCGGTTCATGCTCCTGCTATTTATCATACCGTTTCATACTCCTCATATTTTTGACACGTTTTGAGACTCTTCATATTTTTCACACCTTTTCAGGCTCTTCATGTTTTTGAACACCGTTTCATAATCCTCCTATTTTTCAGACCGTTTCATGCTCCTCATATTTTGGACACCTTTTAAAGCTCTTCATATTTTTCACACCTTTTCATCCTCTTCAAGTTTTTCAACACCGCCTCATCCTCCTCTTATTTTTAAGACCGTTTCATGCTCCTCATATTTTTGACACCTTTAGAAGCTCTTCATATTTTTCACACCATTTCATCCTCTTCAAGTTTTTGAACACCGCTTCATCCTCCTCCTATTTTTAAGACCGTTTCATGCTCCTCATATTTTTGACACCTTTTAAAGCTCTTCATATTTTTCACACCTTTTCATCCTCTTCAAGTTTTTGAACACCGCTTCATCGTCCTCCTATTTTTAAGACCGTTTCATGCTCCTCATATTTTTGACACCTTTAGAAGCTCTTCATATATTTCACACCTTTTCAGGCTCTTCATGTTTTTCAACACCACTTTATGTTCCTCATATTTTTAAGACCATTTCTTGCTCCTCATATTTTTGACACCTTTAGAAGCTCTTCATATTTTTCACACCTTTTCAGGCTGTTCATGTTTTTCAACAACGCTTCATGCTCCTCCTATTTTTCTGACCGTTTAATCCTCCTCATGTATTTCACACCTTTTGAAGCTCTTCATATTTTTCACACCTTTTCAGGCTCTTCATGATTTTCAACACCGCTCATGCTCCTCCTATTTTTCAGACCGTTTCATGCTCATCTCATTTTTGACACCTTTTGAAGCTTTTCATATTTTTCACACCTTTTCAGGCTCTTCATGATTTTCAACACCGCTTCATGCACCTCCTATTTTTCAGAACGTTTCATGCTCCTCATATTTTTGCCACCTTTTGAAGCTCTTCATATTTTTCACATCTTTTCAGGCTTTTCATGTTTTTGAACACAGCTTCATGTTCCTCCTATTTTTCAGACCGTTTCATGCTCCTCATATTCTTGACACCTTTTGAAGCTCTTCATATTTTTCACACCTTTTCCTGCTCTGCATGTTTCTCAACACCGCTTCATGCTTCTCCTATATTTCAGACCGTTTCATGCTCCTCATATTTTTGACACCTTTTGAAGCTCTTCATATATTTCACAGCTTTTCACGCTATTCATATTTTGCAACACCGCTTCATGCTTCTCCTATTTTTCAGACCGCTTCATGCTTCTCATATTTTTGACACCCTTTGAAATTCTTCATATTTTTCACACTTTTTCATGCTTTTCATGTTTTTCAACACCGTTTCATACTCCTCCTATTTTTCACACTGTTTAATGCACCTCATATTTTAGACACCTTTTGAAGCTCTTCATATTTTTCACAACTTTTCAGGCTCTTCATGTTTTTGAGGACCGCTTCATGCTCCTCCTATTTTTCAGACCGTTTCATGCTCCTCATATTTTTGAGATCTTTTGAATCTCTTCATATTTTCACACCTTTTCAGGCTCTTCAGGTTTTTGAACACCGTTTCATGCTCCTCCTATTTTTCATACCGTTTCATGCTCCTCATATTTTTGACACCTTTTGAAGCTCTTCATATTTTTCACTTCTTTTTAGGCTATTCATGTTTTTCAATACCGCTTCATGCTTCTCCTATTTTTCAGACTGTTTCATGCTCCTCCTAGTTTTGACACCATTGAAGCTGTTCATATATTTCAAAATTTTCAGGCTCTTCATGTTTTTCAACACCGCTTCATGCTCCTCCTATTTTTCAGTCGTTTCATGCTTCTCATATTTTTAACTCATTTAGAAGCTCTTCATGTTTTTCACCCCTTTTCAGGCTCTTCATGTTTTTAACCACCGCTTCATGCTCTTCGTATTTTTCAGACCGTTTCATGCTCCTCATATTTTTGACACATTTTGAAGCTCTTCATATTTTTCACACCTTTAAGGCTCTTCATGTGTTTCAACACCACTTCCAGCTCCTCCTATTTTTCAGACCGTTTCATGCTCCTCATATTTTTGACACCTTTTGAAGCTCTTCATATTTCTCACAGCTTTTCAGGCTCTTCATGTTTTTAAACACCGCTTCATGCTCCTCCTACTTTTCAGACCGTTTCATGCTCCTCATATTTTGAACACCTTTTGAAGCTCTTCATATTTTTCACACCTTTTCAGGCTCTTCATGTTTTTCAACACCGCTTCATGCTCCTCCTATTTTTCAGACCGTTTCATGCTCCTCATATTTTGGGCACCTTTTGAAGCTCTTCATATTTTTCAACCTTTTCAGGCTCTTCATGTTTTACAACAACTCTTCATGCTCCTTCTATTTTTCAGAGAGTTTCATGCTTCTCATGTATTTCACACCTTTTGAAGCTCTTTATATATTTCACACCTTTTCAGGCTTCTCATTTTTTTCAACACCACTTCTTGCTCCTCCTATTTTTCAGACCTTTTCATGCTCATCCCTTTTTGACACCTTTTGAAGCTCTTCATATTTTTCACACCTTTTCATGCTCTTGATGATTTTCAACACTGCTTCATTCTCCTCCTGTTTTTCAGTCCGTTTCATGCTCATCTCTTTTTTCACACCTTTTGAAACTCTTCATATTTTTCACACTTTTTGAAGGTCTTCATATTTTTCACACGTTTTCAGGCTCTTCATGTTTTTCAACACCACTTCATGCTCCTCCTATTTTTCAGACCTTTTCATTTTCCTCATATTTTTGACACCTTTGAAGCACTTCATATATTTCACACCTTTTCAGGCTTTTCATTTTTTCAACCCCACTTCATGCTCCTCCTATTTTTCAGACCGGTTCATGCTCATCTCATTTTGATACCTTTTGAAGCTCTTCATATTTCTCATATTTTTGAAGCTCTTCTTATTTTCAGACGTTTTCAGACTCTTCAGGTTTTTCAACACCACTTCATGCTCCTGCAATTTTTCAGACCGTTTCATGCTCCTCATATTTTTGACACTTTTTGAGGCTTTTACTATTTTTCACACCTTTTCAGGCTCTTCTTGTTTTTGAACAACGTTTCATAATCCTCCTATTTTTCAGACCATTTCTTGCTCCTCATATTTTTCACACCTTTTGAAGCTCTTCATATCTTTCACAACTTTTCAGGCTCTTGATGTTTTTCCACACCACTTCATGCTTCTCCTATTTTTCAGCCCGTTTCATGCTCCTCATGTATTTCACAGCTTTTGAATCTCTTCATGTTTTTCACAACTTTTCAGGCTCTTCATGTGGTTAATCACCGTTTCATGCTCCTCCTATTTTTCAGACCGTTTCATGCTCCTCATATTTTTGACACCTTTTGAAGCTCTTCATATTTTTCTCAGCTTTTCATGCTCTTCATGTTTTTGAACACCACTTCATGCTCCTCCTATTTTTTAGACCATTTAATGCTCCTCATCTATTTCACACCTTTTGAAGCTCTTCATATTTTTCACACCTTTTCAGGCTCTTGATGTTTTTCAACACCGCTTCATTCTCCTCCTTTTTTTCAGACCGTTTCATGCTCATCTCATTTTTGACATCTTTTGAAGCTTTGCATATTATTCACATCTTTTGAAGCTCTTCATATTTTTCACATTTTTGAAGCTCTTCATATTTTTCACACGATTTCAGACTCTTCATGTTTTTCAACACCGGTTCATGCTCCTGCTATTTATCATACCGTTTCATACTCCTCATATTTTTGACACGTTTTGAGACTCTTCATATTTTTCACACCTTTTCAGGCTCTTCATGTTTTTGAACACCGTTTCATAATCCTCCTATTTTTCAGACCGTTTCATGCTCCTCATATTTTGGACACCTTTTAAAGCTCTTCATATTTTTCACACCTTTTCATCCTCTTCAAGTTTTTCAACACCGCCTCATCCTCCTCTTATTTTTAAGACCGTTTCATGCTCCTCATATTTTTGACACCTTTAGAAGCTCTTCATATTTTTCACACCATTTCATCCTCTTCAAGTTTTTGAACACCGCTTCATCCTCCTCCTATTTTTAAGACCGTTTCATGCTCCTCATATTTTTGACACCTTTTAAAGCTCTTCATATTTTTCACACCTTTTCATCCTCTTCAAGTTTTTGAACACCGCTTCATCGTCCTCCTATTTTTAAGACCGTTTCATGCTCCTCATATTTTTGACACCTTTAGAAGCTCTTCATATATTTCACACCTTTTCAGGCTCTTCATGTTTTTCAACACCACTTTATGTTCCTCATATTTTTAAGACCATTTCTTGCTCCTCATATTTTTGACACCTTTAGAAGCTCTTCATATTTTTCACACCTTTTCAGGCTGTTCATGTTTTTCAACAACGCTTCATGCTCCTCCTATTTTTCTGACCGTTTAATCCTCCTCATGTATTTCACACCTTTTGAAGCTCTTCATATTTTTCACACCTTTTCAGGCTCTTCATGATTTTCAACACCGCTCATGCTCCTCCTATTTTTCAGACCGTTTCATGCTCATCTCATTTTTGACACCTTTTGAAGCTTTTCATATTTTTCACACCTTTTCAGGCTCTTCATGATTTTCAACACCGCTTCATGCACCTCCTATTTTTCAGAACGTTTCATGCTCCTCATATTTTTGCCACCTTTTGAAGCTCTTCATATTTTTCACATCTTTTCAGGCTTTTCATGTTTTTGAACACAGCTTCATGTTCCTCCTATTTTTCAGACCGTTTCATGCTCCTCATATTCTTGACACCTTTTGAAGCTCTTCATATTTTTCACACCTTTTCCTGCTCTGCATGTTTCTCAACACCGCTTCATGCTTCTCCTATATTTCAGACCGTTTCATGCTCCTCATATTTTTGACACCTTTTGAAGCTCTTCATATATTTCACAGCTTTTCACGCTATTCATATTTTGCAACACCGCTTCATGCTTCTCCTATTTTTCAGACCGCTTCATGCTTCTCATATTTTTGACACCCTTTGAAATTCTTCATATTTTTCACACTTTTTCATGCTTTTCATGTTTTTCAACACCGTTTCATACTCCTCCTATTTTTCACACTGTTTAATGCACCTCATATTTTAGACACCTTTTGAAGCTCTTCATATTTTTCACAACTTTTCAGGCTCTTCATGTTTTTGAGGACCGCTTCATGCTCCTCCTATTTTTCAGACCGTTTCATGCTCCTCATATTTTTGAGATCTTTTGAATCTCTTCATATTTTCACACCTTTTCAGGCTCTTCAGGTTTTTGAACACCGTTTCATGCTCCTCCTATTTTTCATACCGTTTCATGCTCCTCATATTTTTGACACCTTTTGAAGCTCTTCATATTTTTCACTTCTTTTTAGGCTATTCATGTTTTTCAATACCGCTTCATGCTTCTCCTATTTTTCAGACTGTTTCATGCTCCTCCTAGTTTTGACACCATTGAAGCTGTTCATATATTTCAAAATTTTCAGGCTCTTCATGTTTTTCAACACCGCTTCATGCTCCTCCTATTTTTCAGTCGTTTCATGCTTCTCATATTTTTAACTCATTTAGAAGCTCTTCATGTTTTTCACCCCTTTTCAGGCTCTTCATGTTTTTAACCACCGCTTCATGCTCTTCGTATTTTTCAGACCGTTTCATGCTCCTCATATTTTTGACACATTTTGAAGCTCTTCATATTTTTCACACCTTTAAGGCTCTTCATGTGTTTCAACACCACTTCCAGCTCCTCCTATTTTTCAGACCGTTTCATGCTCCTCATATTTTTGACACCTTTTGAAGCTCTTCATATTTCTCACAGCTTTTCAGGCTCTTCATGTTTTTAAACACCGCTTCATGCTCCTCCTACTTTTCAGACCGTTTCATGCTCCTCATATTTTGAACACCTTTTGAAGCTCTTCATATTTTTCACACCTTTTCAGGCTCTTCATGTTTTTCAACACCGCTTCATGCTCCTCCTATTTTTCAGACCGTTTCATGCTCCTCATATTTTGGGCACCTTTTGAAGCTCTTCATATTTTTCAACCTTTTCAGGCTCTTCATGTTTTACAACAACTCTTCATGCTCCTTCTATTTTTCAGAGAGTTTCATGCTTCTCATGTATTTCACACCTTTTGAAGCTCTTTATATATTTCACACCTTTTCAGGCTTCTCATTTTTTTCAACACCACTTCTTGCTCCTCCTATTTTTCAGACCTTTTCATGCTCATCCCTTTTTGACACCTTTTGAAGCTCTTCATATTTTTCACACCTTTTCATGCTCTTGATGATTTTCAACACTGCTTCATTCTCCTCCTGTTTTTCAGTCCGTTTCATGCTCATCTCTTTTTTCACACCTTTTGAAACTCTTCATATTTTTCACACTTTTTGAAGGTCTTCATATTTTTCACACGTTTTCAGGCTCTTCATGTTTTTCAACACCACTTCATGCTCCTCCTATTTTTCAGACCTTTTCATTTTCCTCATATTTTTGACACCTTTGAAGCACTTCATATATTTCACACCTTTTCAGGCTTTTCATTTTTTCAACCCCACTTCATGCTCCTCCTATTTTTCAGACCGGTTCATGCTCATCTCATTTTGATACCTTTTGAAGCTCTTCATATTTCTCATATTTTTGAAGCTCTTCTTATTTTCAGACGTTTTCAGACTCTTCAGGTTTTTCAACACCACTTCATGCTCCTGCAATTTTTCAGACCGTTTCATGCTCCTCATATTTTTGACACTTTTTGAGGCTTTTACTATTTTTCACACCTTTTCAGGCTCTTCTTGTTTTTGAACAACGTTTCATAATCCTCCTATTTTTCAGACCATTTCTTGCTCCTCATATTTTTCACACCTTTTGAAGCTCTTCATATCTTTCACAACTTTTCAGGCTCTTGATGTTTTTCCACACCACTTCATGCTTCTCCTATTTTTCAGCCCGTTTCATGCTCCTCATGTATTTCACAGCTTTTGAATCTCTTCATGTTTTTCACAACTTTTCAGGCTCTTCATGTGGTTAATCACCGTTTCATGCTCCTCCTATTTTTCAGACCGTTTCATGCTCCTCATATTTTTGACACCTTTTGAAGCTCTTCATATTTTTCTCAGCTTTTCATGCTCTTCATGTTTTTGAACACCACTTCATGCTCCTCCTATTTTTTAGACCATTTAATGCTCCTCATCTATTTCACACCTTTTGAAGCTCTTCATATTTTTCACACCTTTTCAGGCTCTTGATGTTTTTCAACACCGCTTCATTCTCCTCCTTTTTTTCAGACCGTTTCATGCTCATCTCATTTTTGACATCTTTTGAAGCTTTGCATATTATTCACATCTTTTGAAGCTCTTCATATTTTTCACATTTTTGAAGCTCTTCATATTTTTCACACGATTTCAGACTCTTCATGTTTTTCAACACCGGTTCATGCTCCTGCTATTTATCATACCGTTTCATACTCCTCATATTTTTGACACGTTTTGAGACTCTTCATATTTTTCACACCTTTTCAGGCTCTTCATGTTTTTGAACACCGTTTCATAATCCTCCTATTTTTCAGACCGTTTCATGCTCCTCATATTTTGGACACCTTTTAAAGCTCTTCATATTTTTCACACCTTTTCATCCTCTTCAAGTTTTTCAACACCGCCTCATCCTCCTCTTATTTTTAAGACCGTTTCATGCTCCTCATATTTTTGACACCTTTAGAAGCTCTTCATATTTTTCACACCATTTCATCCTCTTCAAGTTTTTGAACACCGCTTCATCCTCCTCCTATTTTTAAGACCGTTTCATGCTCCTCATATTTTTGACACCTTTTAAAGCTCTTCATATTTTTCACACCTTTTCATCCTCTTCAAGTTTTTGAACACCGCTTCATCGTCCTCCTATTTTTAAGACCGTTTCATGCTCCTCATATTTTTGACACCTTTAGAAGCTCTTCATATATTTCACACCTTTTCAGGCTCTTCATGTTTTTCAACACCACTTTATGTTCCTCATATTTTTAAGACCATTTCTTGCTCCTCATATTTTTGACACCTTTAGAAGCTCTTCATATTTTTCACACCTTTTCAGGCTGTTCATGTTTTTCAACAACGCTTCATGCTCCTCCTATTTTTCTGACCGTTTAATCCTCCTCATGTATTTCACACCTTTTGAAGCTCTTCATATTTTTCACACCTTTTCAGGCTCTTCATGATTTTCAACACCGCTCATGCTCCTCCTATTTTTCAGACCGTTTCATGCTCATCTCATTTTTGACACCTTTTGAAGCTTTTCATATTTTTCACACCTTTTCAGGCTCTTCATGATTTTCAACACCGCTTCATGCACCTCCTATTTTTCAGAACGTTTCATGCTCCTCATATTTTTGACACCTTTTGAAGCTCTTCATATTTTTCACATCTTTTCAGGCTTTTCATGTTTTTGAACACAGCTTCATGTTCCTCCTATTTTTCAGACCGTTTCATGCTTCTCATATTCTTGACACCTTTTGAAGCTCTTCATATTTTTCACACCTTTTCCTGCTCTGCATGTTTCTCAACACCGCTTCATGCTTCTCCTATATTTCAGACCGTTTCATGCTCCTCATATTTTTGACACCTTTTGAAGCTCTTCATATATTTCACAGCTTTTCACGCTATTCATATTTTGCAACACCGCTTCATGCTTCTCCTATTTTTCAGACCGCTTCATGCTTCTCATATTTTTGACACCCTTTGAAATTCTTCATATTTTTCACACTTTTTCATGCTTTTCATGTTTTTCAACACCGTTTCATCCTCCTCCTATTTTTCACACTGTTTAATGCACCTCATATTTTAGACACCTTTTGAAGCTCTTCATATTTTTCACAACTTTTCAGGCTCTTCATGTTTTTGAGGACCGCTTCATGCTCCTCCTATTTTTCAGACCGTTTCATGCTCCTCATATTTTTGAGATCTTTTGAAGCTCTTCATATTTTTCACACCTTTTCAGGCTCTTCAGGTTTTTGAACACCGTTTCATGCTCCTCCTATTTTTCATACCGTTTCATGCTCCTCATATTTTTGACACCTTTTGAAGCTCTTCATATTTTTCACTTCTTTTTAGGCTATTCATGTTTTTCAACATCGCTTCATGCTTCTCCTATTTTTCAGACTGTTTCATGCTCCTCCTAGTTTTGACACCATTGAAACTGTTCATATATTTCAAAATTTTCAGGCTCTTCATGTTTTTCAACACCGCTTCATGCTCCTCCTATTTTTCAGTCGTTTCATGCTTCTCATATTTTTAAGTCATTTAGAAGCTCTTCATGTTTTTCACCCCTTTTCAGGCTCTTCATGTTTTTAACCACCGCTTCATGCTCCTCGTATTTTTCAGACCGTTTCATGCTCCTCATATTTTTGACACATTTTGAAGCTCTTCATATTTTTCACACCTTTAAGGCTCTTCATGTGTTTCAACACCACTTCCAGCTCCTCCTATTTTTCAGACCGTTTCATGCTCCTCATATTTTTGACACCTTTTGAAGCTATTCATATTTCTCACAGCTTTTCAGGCTCTTCATGTTTTTAAACACCGCTTCATGCTCCTCCTACTTTTCAGACCGTTTCATGCTCCTCATATTTTGAACACCTTTTGAAGCTCTTCATATTTTTCACACCTTTTCAGGCTCTTCATGTTTTTCAACACCGCTTCATGCTCCTCCTATTTTTCAGACCGTTTCATGCTCCTCATATTTTGGGCACCTTTTGAAGCTCTTCATATTTTTCAACCTTTTCAGGCTCTTCATGTTTTACAACAACTCTTCATGCTCCTTCTATTTTTCAGAGAGTTTCATGCTTCTCATGTATTTCACACCTTTTGAAGCTCTTTATATATTTCACACCTTTTCAGGCTTCTCATTTTTTTCAACACCACTTCTTGCTCCTCCTATTTTTCAGACCTTTTCATGCTCATCCCTTTTTGACACCTTTTGAAGCTCTTCATATTTTTCACACCTTTTCATGCTCTTGATGATTTTCAACACTGCTTCATTCTCCTCCTGTTTTTCAGTCCGTTTCATGCTCATCTCTTTTTTCACACCTTTTGAAACTCTTCATATTTTTCACACTTTTTGAAGGTCTTCATATTTTTCACACGTTTTCAGGCTCTTCATGTTTTTCAACACCACTTCATGCTCCTCCTATTTTTCAGACCTTTTCATTTTCCTCATATTTTTGACACCTTTGAAGCACTTCATATATTTCACACCTTTTCAGGCTTTTCATTTTTTCAACCCCACTTCATGCTCCTCCTATTTTTCAGACCGGTTCATGCTCATCTCATTTTGATACCTTTTGAAGCTCTTCATATTTCTCATATTTTTGAAGCTCTTCTTATTTTCAGACGTTTTCAGACTCTTCAGGTTTTTCAACACCACTTCATGCTCCTGCAATTTTTCAGACCGTTTCATGCTCCTCATATTTTTGACACTTTTTGAGGCTTTTACTATTTTTCACACCTTTTCAGGCTCTTCTTGTTTTTGAACAACGTTTCATAATCCTCCTATTTTTCAGACCATTTCTTGCTCCTCATATTTTTCACACCTTTTGAAGCTCTTCATATCTTTCACAACTTTTCAGGCTCTTGATGTTTTTCCACACCACTTCATGCTTCTCCTATTTTTCAGCCCGTTTCATGCTCCTCATGTATTTCACAGCTTTTGAATCTCTTCATGTTTTTCACAACTTTTCAGGCTCTTCATGTGGTTAATCACCGTTTCATGCTCCTCCTATTTTTCAGACCGTTTCATGCTCCTCATATTTTTGACACCTTTTGAAGCTCTTCATATTTTTCTCAGCTTTTCATGCTCTTCATGTTTTTGAACACCACTTCATGCTCCTCCTATTTTTTAGACCATTTAATGCTCCTCATCTATTTCACACCTTTTGAAGCTCTTCATATTTTTCACACCTTTTCAGGCTCTTGATGTTTTTCAACACCGCTTCATTCTCCTCCTTTTTTTCAGACCGTTTCATGCTCATCTCATTTTTGACATCTTTTGAAGCTTTGCATATTATTCACATCTTTTGAAGCTCTTCATATTTTTCACATTTTTGAAGCTCTTCATATTTTTCACACGATTTCAGACTCTTCATGTTTTTCAACACCGGTTCATGCTCCTGCTATTTATCATACCGTTTCATACTCCTCATATTTTTGACACGTTTTGAGACTCTTCATATTTTTCACACCTTTTCAGGCTCTTCATGTTTTTGAACACCGTTTCATAATCCTCCTATTTTTCAGACCGTTTCATGCTCCTCATATTTTGGACACCTTTTAAAGCTCTTCATATTTTTCACACCTTTTCATCCTCTTCAAGTTTTTCAACACCGCCTCATCCTCCTCTTATTTTTAAGACCGTTTCATGCTCCTCATATTTTTGACACCTTTAGAAGCTCTTCATATTTTTCACACCATTTCATCCTCTTCAAGTTTTTGAACACCGCTTCATCCTCCTCCTATTTTTAAGACCGTTTCATGCTCCTCATATTTTTGACACCTTTTAAAGCTCTTCATATTTTTCACACCTTTTCATCCTCTTCAAGTTTTTGAACACCGCTTCATCGTCCTCCTATTTTTAAGACCGTTTCATGCTCCTCATATTTTTGACACCTTTAGAAGCTCTTCATATATTTCACACCTTTTCAGGCTCTTCATGTTTTTCAACACCACTTTATGTTCCTCATATTTTTAAGACCATTTCTTGCTCCTCATATTTTTGACACCTTTAGAAGCTCTTCATATTTTTCACACCTTTTCAGGCTGTTCATGTTTTTCAACAACGCTTCATGCTCCTCCTATTTTTCTGACCGTTTAATCCTCCTCATGTATTTCACACCTTTTGAAGCTCTTCATATTTTTCACACCTTTTCAGGCTCTTCATGATTTTCAACACCGCTCATGCTCCTCCTATTTTTCAGACCGTTTCATGCTCATCTCATTTTTGACACCTTTTGAAGCTTTTCATATTTTTCACACCTTTTCAGGCTCTTCATGATTTTCAACACCGCTTCATGCACCTCCTATTTTTCAGAACGTTTCATGCTCCTCATATTTTTGACACCTTTTGAAGCTCTTCATATTTTTCACATCTTTTCAGGCTTTTCATGTTTTTGAACACAGCTTCATGTTCCTCCTATTTTTCAGACCGTTTCATGCTTCTCATATTCTTGACACCTTTTGAAGCTCTTCATATTTTTCACACCTTTTCCTGCTCTGCATGTTTCTCAACACCGCTTCATGCTTCTCCTATATTTCAGACCGTTTCATGCTCCTCATATTTTTGACACCTTTTGAAGCTCTTCATATATTTCACAGCTTTTCACGCTATTCATATTTTGCAACACCGCTTCATGCTTCTCCTATTTTTCAGACCGCTTCATGCTTCTCATATTTTTGACACCCTTTGAAATTCTTCATATTTTTCACACTTTTTCATGCTTTTCATGTTTTTCAACACCGTTTCATCCTCCTCCTATTTTTCACACTGTTTAATGCACCTCATATTTTAGACACCTTTTGAAGCTCTTCATATTTTTCACAACTTTTCAGGCTCTTCATGTTTTTGAGGACCGCTTCATGCTCCTCCTATTTTTCAGACCGTTTCATGCTCCTCATATTTTTGAGATCTTTTGAAGCTCTTCATATTTTTCACACCTTTTCAGGCTCTTCAGGTTTTTGAACACCGTTTCATGCTCCTCCTATTTTTCATACCGTTTCATGCTCCTCATATTTTTGACACCTTTTGAAGCTCTTCATATTTTTCACTTCTTTTTAGGCTATTCATGTTTTTCAACATCGCTTCATGCTTCTCCTATTTTTCAGACTGTTTCATGCTCCTCCTAGTTTTGACACCATTGAAACTGTTCATATATTTCAAAATTTTCAGGCTCTTCATGTTTTTCAACACCGCTTCATGCTCCTCCTATTTTTCAGTCGTTTCATGCTTCTCATATTTTTAAGTCATTTAGAAGCTCTTCATGTTTTTCACCCCTTTTCAGGCTCTTCATGTTTTTAACCACCGCTTCATGCTCCTCGTATTTTTCAGACCGTTTCATGCTCCTCATATTTTTGACACATTTTGAAGCTCTTCATATTTTTCACACCTTTAAGGCTCTTCATGTGTTTCAACACCACTTCCAGCTCCTCCTATTTTTCAGACCGTTTCATGCTCCTCATATTTTTGACACCTTTTGAAGCTATTCATATTTCTCACAGCTTTTCAGGCTCTTCATGTTTTTAAACACCGCTTCATGCTCCTCCTACTTTTCAGACCGTTTCATGCTCCTCATATTTTGAACACCTTTTGAAGCTCTTCATATTTTTCACACCTTTTCAGGCTCTTCATGTTTTTCAACACCGCTTCATGCTCCTCCTATTTTTCAGACCGTTTCATGCTCCTCATATTTTGGGCACCTTTTGAAGCTCTTCATATTTTTCAACCTTTTCAGGCTCTTCATGTTTTACAACAACTCTTCATGCTCCTTCTATTTTTCAGAGAGTTTCATGCTTCTCATGTATTTCACACCTTTTGAAGCTCTTTATATATTTCACACCTTTTCAGGCTTCTCATTTTTTTCAACACCACTTCTTGCTCCTCCTATTTTTCAGACCTTTTCATGCTCATCCCTTTTTGACACCTTTTGAAGCTCTTCATATTTTTCACACCTTTTCATGCTCTTGATGATTTTCAACACTGCTTCATTCTCCTCCTGTTTTTCAGTCCGTTTCATGCTCATCTCTTTTTTCACACCTTTTGAAACTCTTCATATTTTTCACACTTTTTGAAGGTCTTCATATTTTTCACACGTTTTCAGGCTCTTCATGTTTTTCAACACCACTTCATGCTCCTCCTATTTTTCAGACCTTTTCATTTTCCTCATATTTTTGACACCTTTGAAGCACTTCATATATTTCACACCTTTTCAGGCTTTTCATTTTTTCAACCCCACTTCATGCTCCTCCTATTTTTCAGACCGGTTCATGCTCATCTCATTTTGATACCTTTTGAAGCTCTTCATATTTCTCATATTTTTGAAGCTCTTCTTATTTTCAGACGTTTTCAGACTCTTCAGGTTTTTCAACACCACTTCATGCTCCTGCAATTTTTCAGACCGTTTCATGCTCCTCATATTTTTGACACTTTTTGAGGCTTTTACTATTTTTCACACCTTTTCAGGCTCTTCTTGTTTTTGAACAACGTTTCATAATCCTCCTATTTTTCAGACCATTTCTTGCTCCTCATATTTTTCACACCTTTTGAAGCTCTTCATATCTTTCACAACTTTTCAGGCTCTTGATGTTTTTCCACACCACTTCATGCTTCTCCTATTTTTCAGCCCGTTTCATGCTCCTCATGTATTTCACAGCTTTTGAATCTCTTCATGTTTTTCACAACTTTTCAGGCTCTTCATGTGGTTAATCACCGTTTCATGCTCCTCCTATTTTTCAGACCGTTTCATGCTCCTCATATTTTTGACACCTTTTGAAGCTCTTCATATTTTTCTCAGCTTTTCATGCTCTTCATGTTTTTGAACACCACTTCATGCTCCTCCTATTTTTTAGACCATTTAATGCTCCTCATCTATTTCACACCTTTTGAAGCTCTTCATATTTTTCACACCTTTTCAGGCTCTTGATGTTTTTCAACACCGCTTCATTCTCCTCCTTTTTTTCAGACCGTTTCATGCTCATCTCATTTTTGACATCTTTTGAAGCTTTGCATATTATTCACATCTTTTGAAGCTCTTCATATTTTTCACATTTTTGAAGCTCTTCATATTTTTCACACGATTTCAGACTCTTCATGTTTTTCAACACCGGTTCATGCTCCTGCTATTTATCATACCGTTTCATACTCCTCATATTTTTGACACGTTTTGAGACTCTTCATATTTTTCACACCTTTTCAGGCTCTTCATGTTTTTGAACACCGTTTCATAATCCTCCTATTTTTCAGACCGTTTCATGCTCCTCATATTTTGGACACCTTTTAAAGCTCTTCATATTTTTCACACCTTTTCATCCTCTTCAAGTTTTTCAACACCGCCTCATCCTCCTCTTATTTTTAAGACCGTTTCATGCTCCTCATATTTTTGACACCTTTAGAAGCTCTTCATATTTTTCACACCATTTCATCCTCTTCAAGTTTTTGAACACCGCTTCATCCTCCTCCTATTTTTAAGACCGTTTCATGCTCCTCATATTTTTGACACCTTTTAAAGCTCTTCATATTTTTCACACCTTTTCATCCTCTTCAAGTTTTTGAACACCGCTTCATCGTCCTCCTATTTTTAAGACCGTTTCATGCTCCTCATATTTTTGACACCTTTAGAAGCTCTTCATATATTTCACACCTTTTCAGGCTCTTCATGTTTTTCAACACCACTTTATGTTCCTCATATTTTTAAGACCATTTCTTGCTCCTCATATTTTTGACACCTTTAGAAGCTCTTCATATTTTTCACACCTTTTCAGGCTGTTCATGTTTTTCAACAACGCTTCATGCTCCTCCTATTTTTCTGACCGTTTAATCCTCCTCATGTATTTCACACCTTTTGAAGCTCTTCATATTTTTCACACCTTTTCAGGCTCTTCATGATTTTCAACACCGCTCATGCTCCTCCTATTTTTCAGACCGTTTCATGCTCATCTCATTTTTGACACCTTTTGAAGCTTTTCATATTTTTCACACCTTTTCAGGCTCTTCATGATTTTCAACACCGCTTCATGCACCTCCTATTTTTCAGAACGTTTCATGCTCCTCATATTTTTGACCCCTTTTGAAGCTCTTCATATTTTTCACATCTTTTCAGGCTTTTCATGTTTTTGAACACAGCTTCATGTTCCTCCTATTTTTCAGACCGTTTCATGCTCCTCATATTCTTGACACCTTTTGAAGCTCTTCATATTTTTCACACCTTTTCCTGCTCTGCATGTTTCTCAACACCGCTTCATGCTTCTCCTATATTTCAGACCGTTTCATGCTCCTCATATTTTTGACACCTTTTGAAGCTCTTCATATATTTCACAGCTTTTCACGCTATTCATATTTTGCAACACCGCTTCATGCTTCTCCTATTTTTCAGACCGCTTCATGCTTCTCATATTTTTGACACCCTTTGAAATTCTTCATATTTTTCACACTTTTTCATGCTTTTCATGTTTTTCAACACCGTTTCATACTCCTCCTATTTTTCACACTGTTTAATGCACCTCATATTTTAGACACCTTTTGAAGCTCTTCATATTTTTCACAACTTTTCAGGCTCTTCATGTTTTTGAGGACCGCTTCATGCTCCTCCTATTTTTCAGACCGTTTCATGCTCCTCATATTTTTGAGATCTTTTGAAGCTCTTCATATTTTTCACACCTTTTCAGGCTCTTCAGGTTTTTGAACACCGTTTCATGCTCCTCCTATTTTTCATACCGTTTCATGCTCCTCATATTTTTGACACCTTTTGAAGCTCTTCATATTTTTCACTTCTTTTTAGGCTATTCATGTTTTTCAACATCGCTTCATGCTTCTCCTATTTTTCAGACTGTTTCATGCTCCTCCTAGTTTTGACACCATTGAAACTGTTCATATATTTCAAAATTTTCAGGCTCTTCATGTTTTTCAACACCGCTTCATGCTCCTCCTATTTTTCAGTCGTTTCATGCTTCTCATATTTTTAAGTCATTTAGAAGCTCTTCATGTTTTTCACCCCTTTTCAGGCTCTTCATGTTTTTAACCACCGCTTCATGCTCCTCGTATTTTTCAGACCGTTTCATGCTCCTCATATTTTTGACACATTTTGAAGCTCTTCATATTTTTCACACCTTTAAGGCTCTTCATGTGTTTCAACACCACTTCCAGCTCCTCCTATTTTTCAGACCGTTTCATGCTCCTCATATTTTTGACACCTTTTGAAGCTCTTCATATTTCTCACAGCTTTTCAGGCTCTTCATGTTTTTAAACACCGCTTCATGCTCCTCCTACTTTTCAGACCGTTTCATGCTCCTCATATTTTGAACACCTTTTGAAGCTCTTCATATTTTTCACACCTTTTCAGGCTCTTCATGTTTTTCAACACCGCTTCATGCTCCTCCTATTTTTCAGACCGTTTCATGCTCCTCATATTTTGGGCACCTTTTGAAGCTCTTCATATTTTTCAACCTTTTCAGGCTCTTCATGTTTTACAACAACTCTTCATGCTCCTTCTATTTTTCAGAGAGTTTCATGCTTCTCATGTATTTCACACCTTTTGAAGCTCTTTATATATTTCACACCTTTTCAGGCTTCTCATTTTTTTCAACACCACTTCTTGCTCCTCCTATTTTTCAGACCTTTTCATGCTCATCCCTTTTTGACACCTTTTGAAGCTCTTCATATTTTTCACACCTTTTCATGCTCTTGATGATTTTCAACACTGCTTCATTCTCCTCCTGTTTTTCAGTCCGTTTCATGCTCATCTCTTTTTTCACACCTTTTGAAACTCTTCATATTTTTCACACTTTTTGAAGGTCTTCATATTTTTCACACGTTTTCAGGCTCTTCATGTTTTTCAACACCACTTCATGCTCCTCCTATTTTTCAGACCTTTTCATTTTCCTCATATTTTTGACACCTTTGAAGCACTTCATATATTTCACACCTTTTCAGGCTTTTCATTTTTTCAACCCCACTTCATGCTCCTCCTATTTTTCAGACCGGTTCATGCTCATCTCATTTTGATACCTTTTGAAGCTCTTCATATTTCTCATATTTTTGAAGCTCTTCTTATTTTCAGACGTTTTCAGACTCTTCAGGTTTTTCAACACCACTTCATGCTCCTGCAATTTTTCAGACCGTTTCATGCTCCTCATATTTTTGACACTTTTTGAGGCTTTTACTATTTTTCACACCTTTTCAGGCTCTTCTTGTTTTTGAACAACGTTTCATAATCCTCCTATTTTTCAGACCATTTCTTGCTCCTCATATTTTTCACACCTTTTGAAGCTCTTCATATCTTTCACAACTTTTCAGGCTCTTGATGTTTTTCCACACCACTTCATGCTTCTCCTATTTTTCAGCCCGTTTCATGCTCCTCATGTATTTCACAGCTTTTGAATCTCTTCATGTTTTTCACAACTTTTCAGGCTCTTCATGTGGTTAATCACCGTTTCATGCTCCTCCTATTTTTCAGACCGTTTCATGCTCCTCATATTTTTGACACCTTTTGAAGCTCTTCATATTTTTCTCAGCTTTTCATGCTCTTCATGTTTTTGAACACCACTTCATGCTCCTCCTATTTTTTAGACCATTTAATGCTCCTCATCTATTTCACACCTTTTGAAGCTCTTCATATTTTTCACACCTTTTCAGGCTCTTGATGTTTTTCAACACCGCTTCATTCTCCTCCTTTTTTTCAGACCGTTTCATGCTCATCTCATTTTTGACATCTTTTGAAGCTTTGCATATTATTCACATCTTTTGAAGCTCTTCATATTTTTCACATTTTTGAAGCTCTTCATATTTTTCACACGATTTCAGACTCTTCATGTTTTTCAACACCGGTTCATGCTCCTGCTATTTATCATACCGTTTCATACTCCTCATATTTTTGACACGTTTTGAGACTCTTCATATTTTTCACACCTTTTCAGGCTCTTCATGTTTTTGAACACCGTTTCATAATCCTCCTATTTTTCAGACCGTTTCATGCTCCTCATATTTTGGACACCTTTTAAAGCTCTTCATATTTTTCACACCTTTTCATCCTCTTCAAGTTTTTCAACACCGCCTCATCCTCCTCTTATTTTTAAGACCGTTTCATGCTCCTCATATTTTTGACACCTTTAGAAGCTCTTCATATTTTTCACACCATTTCATCCTCTTCAAGTTTTTGAACACCGCTTCATCCTCCTCCTATTTTTAAGACCGTTTCATGCTCCTCATATTTTTGACACCTTTTAAAGCTCTTCATATTTTTCACACCTTTTCATCCTCTTCAAGTTTTTGAACACCGCTTCATCGTCCTCCTATTTTTAAGACCGTTTCATGCTCCTCATATTTTTGACACCTTTAGAAGCTCTTCATATATTTCACACCTTTTCAGGCTCTTCATGTTTTTCAACACCACTTTATGTTCCTCATATTTTTAAGACCATTTCTTGCTCCTCATATTTTTGACACCTTTAGAAGCTCTTCATATTTTTCACACCTTTTCAGGCTGTTCATGTTTTTCAACAACGCTTCATGCTCCTCCTATTTTTCATACCGTTTCATGCTCCTCATATTTTTGACACCTTTTGAAGCTCTTCATATTTTTCACTTCTTTTTAGGCTATTCATGTTTTTCAACACCGCTTCATGCTTCTTCTATTTTTCAGACTGTTTCATGCTCCTCCTAGTTTTGACACCATTGAAGCTGTTCATATATTTCAAAATTTTCAGGCTCTTCATGTTTTTCAACACCGCTTCATGCTCCTCCTATTTTTCAGTCGTTTCATGCTTCTCATATTTTTTACTCATTTAGAAGCTCTTCATGTTTTTCACCCCTTTTCAGGCTCTTCATGTTTTTAACCACCGCTTCATGCTCCTCGTATTTTTCAGACCGTTTCATGCTCCTCATATTTTTGACACATTTTGAAGCTATTCATATTTCTCACAGCTTTTCAGGCTCTTCATGTTTTTAAACACCGCTTCATGCTCCTCCTATTTTTCAGACCGTTTCTTGCTCCTCATATTTTTGACACCTTTTGAAGCTATTCATATTTCTCACAGCTTTTCAGGCTCTTCATGTTTTTAAACACCGCTTCATGCTCCTCCTACTTTTCAGACCGTTTCATGCTCCTCATATTTTGAACACCTTTTGAAGCTCTTCATATTTTTCACACCTTTTCAGGCTCTTCATGTTTTTCAACACCGCTTCATGCTCCTCCTATTTTTCAGACCGTTTCATGCTCCTCATATTTTGGGCACCTTTTGAAGCTCTTCATATTTTTCAACCTTTTCAGGCTCTTCATGTTTTACAACAACTCTTCATGCTCCTTCTATTTTTCAGAGAGTTTCATGCTTCTCATGTATTTCACACCTTTTGAAGCTCTTTATATATTTCACACCTTTTCAGGCTTCTCATTTTTTTCAACACCACTTCTTGCTCCTCCTATTTTTCAGACCTTTTCATGCTCATCCCTTTTTGACACCTTTTGAAGCTCTTCATATTTTTCACACCTTTTCATGCTCTTGATGATTTTCAACACTGCTTCATTCTCCTCCTGTTTTTCAGTCCGTTTCATGCTCATCTCTTTTTTCACACCTTTTGAAACTCTTCATATTTTTCACACTTTTTGAAGGTCTTCATATTTTTCACACGTTTTCAGGCTCTTCATGTTTTTCAACACCACTTCATGCTCCTCCTATTTTTCAGACCTTTTCATTTTCCTCATATTTTTGACACCTTTGAAGCACTTCATATATTTCACACCTTTTCAGGCTTTTCATTTTTTCAACCCCACTTCATGCTCCTCCTATTTTTCAGACCGGTTCATGCTCATCTCATTTTGATACCTTTTGAAGCTCTTCATATTTCTCATATTTTTGAAGCTCTTCTTATTTTCAGACGTTTTCAGACTCTTCAGGTTTTTCAACACCACTTCATGCTCCTGCAATTTTTCAGACCGTTTCATGCTCCTCATATTTTTGACACTTTTTGAGGCTTTTACTATTTTTCACACCTTTTCAGGCTCTTCTTGTTTTTGAACAACGTTTCATAATCCTCCTATTTTTCAGACCATTTCTTGCTCCTCATATTTTTCACACCTTTTGAAGCTCTTCATATCTTTCACAACTTTTCAGGCTCTTGATGTTTTTCCACACCACTTCATGCTTCTCCTATTTTTCAGCCCGTTTCATGCTCCTCATGTATTTCACAGCTTTTGAATCTCTTCATGTTTTTCACAACTTTTCAGGCTCTTCATGTGGTTGATCACCGTTTCATGCTCCTCCTATTTTTCAGACCGTTTCATGCTCCTCATATTTTTGACACCTTTTGAAGCTCTTCATATTTTTCTCAGCTTTTCATGCTCTTCATGTTTTTGAAAACCACTTCATGCTCCTCCTATTTTTTAGACCATTTAATGCTCCTCATCTATTTCACACCTTTTGAAGCTCTTCATATTTTTCACACCTTTTCAGGCTCTTGATGTTTTTCAACACCGCTTCATTCTCCTCCTTTTTTTCAGACCGTTTCATGCTCATCTCATTTTTGACATCTTTTGAAGCTTTGCATATTATTCACATCTTTTGAAGCTCTTCATATTTTTCACATTTTTGAAGCTCTTCATATTTTTCACACGATTTCAGACTCTTCATGTTTTTCAACACCGGTTCATGCTCCTGCTATTTATCATACCGTTTCATACTCCTCATATTTTTGACACGTTTTGAGACTCTTCATATTTTTCACACCTTTTCAGGCTCTTCATGTTTTTGAACACCGTTTCATAATCCTCCTATTTTTCAGACCGTTTCATGCTCCTCATATTTTGGACACCTTTTAAAGCTCTTCATATTTTTCACACCTTTTCATCCTCTTCAAGTTTTTCAACACCGCCTCATCCTCCTCTTATTTTTAAGACCGTTTCATGCTCCTCATATTTTTGACACCTTTAGAAGCTCTTCATATTTTTCACACCATTTCATCCTCTTCAAGTTTTTGAACACCGCTTCATCCTCCTCCTATTTTTAAGACCGTTTCATGCTCCTCATATTTTTGACACCGTTTAAAGCTCTTCATATTTTTCACACCTTTTCATCCTCTTCAAGTTTTTGAACACCGCTTCATCGTCCTCCTATTTTTAAGACCGTTTCATGCTCCTCATATTTTTGACACCTTTAGAAGCTCTTCATATATTTCACACCTTTTCAGGCTCTTCATGTTTTTCAACACCACTTTATGTTCCTCATATTTTTAAGACCATTTCTTGCTCCTCATATTTTTGACACCTTTAGAAGCTCTTCATATTTTTCACAGCTTTTCAGGCTGTTCATGTTTTTCAACAACGCCTCATGCTCCTCCTATTTTTCTGACCGTTTAATCCTCCTCATGTATTTCACACCTTTTGAAGCTCTTCATATTTTTCACACCTTTTCAGGCTCTTCATGATTTTCACCACCGCTTCATGCTCCTCCTATTTTTCAGACCGTTTCATGCTCATCTCATTTTTGACACCTTTTGAAGCTTTTCATATTTTTCACACCTTTTCAGGCTCTTCATGATTTTCAACACCGCTTCATGCACCTCCTATTTTTCAGAACGTTTCATGCTCCTCATATTTTTGCCACCTTTTGAAGCTCTTCATATTTTTCACATCTTTTCAGGCTTTTCATGTTTTTGAACACAGCTTCATGTTCCTCCTATTTTTCAGACCGTTTCATGCTCCTCATTTTCTTGACACCTTTTGAAGCTCTTCATATTTTTCACACCTTTTCCTGCTCTGCATGTTTTTCAACACCGCTTCATGCTTCTCCTATATTTCACACCGTTTCATGCTCCTCATATTTTTGACACCTTTTGAAGCTCTTCATATATTTCACAGCTTTTCACGCTATTCATATTTTGCAACACCGCTTCATGCTTCTCCTATTTTTCAGACCGCTTCATGCTTCTCATATTTTTGACACCCTTTGAAATTGTTCATATTTTTCACACTTTTTCATGCTTTTCATGTTTTTCAACACCGTTTCATACTCCTCCTATTTTTCACACTGTTTAATGCACCTCATATTTTAGACACCTTTTGAAGCTCTTCATATTTTTCACAACTTTTCAGGCTCTTCATGTTTTTGAGGACCGCTTCATGCTCCTCCTATTTTTCAGACCGTTTCATGCTCCTCATATTTTTGAGATCTTTTGAAGCTCTTCATATTTTTCACACCTTTTCAGGCACTTCATGTTTTTAAACACCGCTTCATGCTCCTCCTATTTTTCAGACCGTTTCATGCTCCTGATATTTATGACACCTTTTGAAACTCTTCATATATTTCACACCTTTTCAGGCTCTTAATGTTTTTCAGCACCTCTTCATGCTCCTCCTATTTTTCATTCGTTTCATGCTTCTCATATTTTTGACACCTTTTGAAGGTCTTCATATTTTTCACACCTTTTCAGGCTCTTCAGGTTTTTGAACACCGTTTCATGCTCCTCCTATATTTCATACCGTTTCATGCTCCTCATATTTTTGACACCTTTTGAAGCTCTTCATATTTTTCACTTCTTTTTAGGCTATTCATGTTTTTCAACACCGCTTCATGCTTCTCCTATTTTTCAGACTGTTTCATGCTCCTCCTAGTTTTGACACCATTGAAGCTCTTCATATATTTCAAACCTTTTCAGGCTCTTCATG
Source organism: Dama dama (assembly GCF_033118175.1). Lineage (NCBI taxonomy): Eukaryota > Metazoa > Chordata > Mammalia > Artiodactyla > Cervidae > Dama > Dama dama. The sequence continues at coordinate 102,069,728 of NC_083692.1, forward strand.
TTTTTCAACACCGCTTCATGCTCCTCCTATTTTTCAGTTGTTTCATGCTTCTCATATTTTTAAGTCATTTAGAAGCTCTTCATGTTTTTCACCCCTTTTCAGGCTCTTCATGTTTTTAACCACCGCTTCATGCTCCTCGTATTTGTCAGACCGTTTCATGCTCCTCATATTTTTGACACATTTTGAAGCTCTTCATATTTTTCACACCTTTAAGGCTCTTCATGTGTTTCAACACCACTTCCAGCTCCTTCTATTTTTCAGACCGTTTCATGCTGCTCATATTTTTGACTCCTTTTGAAGCTCTTCATATTTTTCACACCATTTCAGGCTCTTCATGTTTTTCACACCGCTTCATGCTCCTCCTATTTTTCAGACCGTTTCATGCTCCTCATATTTTTGACACCTTTTGAAGCTCTTCATAATTCTCAAACCTTTTCAGGCTCTTCATGTTTTTCAACACCGCTTCATTCTCCTCCTATTTTTCAGACCGTTTCATGCTCATTTCATTTTTGACACCTTTTGAAGCTCTTCATATTTTTGACACGTCTTGAAGCTCTTCATATTTTTCACACCTTTTGAAGCTCTTCATATTTTTCACAGGTTTTCAAGCTCTTCTAGTTTTTCAACACCGCTTCATGGTCCTCCTATTTTTCAGACCGTTTCATGATCCTCATATTTTGACACGATTTGAAGCTCTTCATATTTTTCACAACTTTTCATGCTCTTCATGTTTTTGAACAGCGCTTCATGCTCCTTCTATTTTTCAAACCATTTCATGCTCCTCATATTTTTGAAACATTTTGAAGCTCTTCATATTTTTCACACCTTTTCAGGCTCTTCATGTTTTTGAACACCGCTTCAGGCTCCTCCTATTTTTCAGAACGTTTCATGCTCATCTCATTTTTGACACCTTTTGAATCTCTTCATATTTTTCACACCTTTTCAGGCTCTTCATGTTTTTCAACACCGCTTCATGCTCCTCCTATTTCTCAGATCGTTTCATGCTCATCTCATTTTTGACACCTTTTGAAGCTCTTCATATTTTTCACAACTTTTGAAGCTCTTCATATTTTTCACACCGTTTCAGGCTCTTCATGTTTTTGAACACCGCTTCATGCTCCTCCTTTTTTTCAGACCGTTTCTTGCTCCTCATATTTTTGACACGTTTTGAAACTCTTCATATTTTTCACACCTTTTCAGGCTCTTCTTTTTTTTAAACACGGTTTCATGCTCCTCCTGTTTTTCAGACCGTTTCATGCTCCTCATATTTTTGACACTTTTTGAAGCTCTTCATATTTTTCACACCTTTTCAGGCTCTTCATGTTTTTGAACATAGCTTCAGGCTCCTCGTATTTTTTCTACCGTTTCATACTCCTCATGTATTTCACATCTTTTGAAGCTCTTCATATTTTTCACACATTTTCAGCCTCTTCATGTTTTTCAACCCTGCTTCATGCTCCTCCTATTTTTCAGACCTTTCATGCTACTAATATTTTTCACACTTATTGAAGCTCTTCATATATATCACACCTTTTCAGGCTCTTCATGTTTTTGAACACCGCTTCATGCTCCTCCTATATTTCAGACCGATTCATGCTCCTCATATTTTTGACACATTTTGAAGCTCTTCAAATATTTCACACCTTTTCAGGCTGTTCATGTTTTTCAATACCGCTTCATGCTCCTCCTCTTTTTCAGACCGTTTCTTGCTCCTCATATTATTGACACCTTTTGGAGCTCTTCATATTTTTCACACCTTTTCAAGCTCTTCATGTTTTTGAACACCGCTTCATGCTCCTCCTATATTTCAGACCGATTCATGCTCCTCATATTTTTGACACATTTTGAAGCTCTTCAAATATTTCACACCTTTTCAAGCTCCTCAGGTTTTTCAGCACCACTTCATGCTCCTCCTATTTTTCAGACCATTTCATGTTCCTCATCTGTTTCACACCTTTTGAAGCTCTTTATATTCTTTAGGTTATCAGGCCTTTCATGCTTTTGAACACTGTTTCATGCTCCTTATATTTTTGACACCTTTTGAAGCTCTTCATGTATTTCACACCTGTTCAGGCTCTTCATGTATTTCAACACCGCTTCAGGCTCCTCCTATTTTTCAGACCGTTTCATGCTCCTAATATTTTTGACACCTTTTGAAGCACTTCATATTTTTCACACCATTTCAGGCTCTTCATGTTTTTCAACACCACTTCATTCTCCTCCTATTTTTCAGACCGTTTATTGCTCCTCATATTTTTCACACCTTTTAAAGCTCTATATATTTATCTCAACTTTTCAGGCTTTTCATGTTTTTAACACCGTTTCATGCTCCTCATATTTTTGACACCTTTTGATGGTCTTCATATATTTCACACCTTTTCAGGCTCTTCATGTTTTTCAAGACCGCTTCATGCTCCTCCTATTTTTCAGACCGTTTCATGCTCCTCATAATTTTGACACCTTTTGAAGCTCTTCATATTTTTCAAACCTCTTTATGGTCTTCATTTTTTCAACACCGTCTCATGCTCCTCCTATTTTTTGACTGTTTCATGCTCCTCATATTTTTGACACCTTTTTAAGTTCTTCATATATTTCACACCTTTTCAGGCTCTTCATGTTTCTGAACACCATTTCATGCTCCCCCTTTTTTCAGACCGTTTCATTCTCCTACATTTTTTCGGACAGTGTCGTGCTCCTCATATTTTTGACACCTTTTGAATCTCTTCCTATATTCACACCTTTTCATGCTCTTCATGTTTTTCATCACCGTTTCATGCTCCTCATCTGTTTCATACCTTTTTAAGCTCTTTATATTCTTCACAGTTTTTCAGGCTTTTCATGTTTTTGAACACTGTTTTATGCTCCTCATATTTTTGACACCGTTTGAAGCCCTTCATATATTTCACACCTTTTCAGGCTGTTCATGTTTTTCAACACCGCTTCGTGCTCCTCCTATTTTTCAGACCATTTCATGCTCCTCATCTGTTTCACACCTTTTGAAGCTATTTATATTCTTCACAGTTTTTCAGGCTTTTCATCTTTTTGAACACTGTTTCATGCTCCTCATAATTTTGACACCTTTTGAAGTTCTTCATGTATTTCACACCTTTTGAGGCTCTTCATGTATTTCAACACCACTTCCAGCTCCTTCTAATTTCCATACAGTTTCATGCTGCTCATATTTTTGACACCTTTTGAAGCTCTTCATATTTTTCACACCATTTCAGGCTCTTCATGTTTTTCAACACCACTTCATTCTCCTCCTATTTTCCAGACCGTTTATTGCTCCTCATATTTTTCACACCTTTTGAAGCTCTATACATTTATCACAACTTTTCAGGCTTTTCATGATTTTAACACCGTTTCATGCTCCTCATATTTTTGACACCTTTTGAAGGTCTTCATATATTTCACACCTTTTCAGGCTCTTCATGTTTTTCAACACCGCTTCATGCTCCTCCTATTTTTCAGACCGTTTCATGCTCCTCACATTTTTGACACCTTTTGAAGCTCTTCATGTTTTTCACACCTTTTGAAGTTCTTCATATGTTTCACACCTTTTCTGGCTCTTCATGTTTTTCAACACCACTTCATACTCCTCCTATTTTTCTGACCGTTTCTTTCTCCTCTCATTTTTGACACCTTTTGTAGCTCTTCATATGTTTCACACCTTTTCAGGCTCTTCATGTTTTTCAACACCATTTCATGCTCCTCCTATTTTTCAGACCGTTCATGGGACTAATTTTTTTCACACCTTTTGAAGCGCTTCTTATATATCACACCTTTTCAGGCTCTTCATATTTTTCAACACCGCTTCATGCTCCTCCTATTTTTCAGACCGTTTCATGCTTCTTATATTTTTGACTTCTTTTGAAGCTCTTCATATATTTCACTCCTTTTTAGGCTCTTCGTGTTTTTCAACACCGTTTCATGCTCCTCCTATTTTTCAGAACGCTTCATGCTCCTCATATTTTTGACACATTTTGTAGCTCTTCATATATTTCACACCTTTTCAGGCTCTTCATGTTTTTCAACACCGCTTCATGCTCTTCCTATTTTTAAGACAGTTTCATGTGCATCATAATTTTGAAACCTTTTGAAGCTCTTCATATTTTTCACACATTTTCAGTCTCTTCATGTTTTTCCACACCGTTTCAGGTTGCTCATATTTTTCAGACCGTTTCATGCTCCTTATATATTTGACACCTTTTGAAGCTTTTCATATTTTTCACTGCTTTTTAGGCTCTTCGTGTTTTTCAACACCGTTTCATGCTCCTAATATTTTTCAGACCGTTTCATGCTCCTCATATTTTTGACACCTTTTGAAGCTCTTCATATTTTTCACACCTTTTCAGGCTCTTAATGATTTTGAACACAGCTTCATGCTCCTCCTATTTTTCAGACCGTTTCATGCTCCTCATATTTTTGACACCTTTTGAAGCTCTTCATATTTTTCACACCTTTTCAGTATCTTCAAGTTTTTGAACGCCGCTTCATGCTCCTCATATTATTCACACCTTCTGAAGCTCTTCATATTTTTCACACATTTTCAGGCTCTTCATGTTTTTCAACACCACTTCATGCTCCTCCTATTTTTCAGACCGTTTCATGCTCCTCATATTTTTGCCACTTTTTGAAGCTCTTCATAATTTTCACCCCTGTTCAGTATCTTCAAGTTTTTGATAACCGCTTTATGCTTCTCATATTTTTCACACCTTTTGAAATGCTTCATATTTTTCACATGTTTTCAGGATCTTCATGTTTTTGAACACCATTTCATGCTCCTCCTATTTTTCAGACCGTTTCATGCTCTTGATGTTTTTCAAGACCGTTTCATGCTCCTCCTATTTTTCAGACCGTTTCATGCTCCTCAAATTTTTCATATGTTTTGAAGCTCTTCAAATTTTGCACACCTTTTCAGGCTCTTCATGTTTTTGAACACTGTTTCATGCTACTCCTATTTGACACCTTTTGAAGCTCTTCATATTTTTCACACCTTTTCATGCTCTTCATGTTTTCCAACACCGTTTCATGCTCCTCCTATTTTCAGACTGTTTCATGCTCCTCATATTTTTGACACCTTTTCAGGCTCTTAATGATTTTGAACACCGTTTCATACTCCTCTTATTTTTCAGACAGTTTCATGCTCCTCATATATTTGACACCTTTTGAAGCTCTTCATATTTTTCACACCTTTTCGGGCTCTTCATGTTTTTGAACACCACTTCATGCGCCTCCTATTTTTCAGACCGTTTCATGCTCCTCATATTTTGACAACTTTTTAATCTCTTCATATTTTTCACACCTTTTCGGGCTCTTCATGTTTTTGAACACCACTTCATGCTCCTCCTATTTTCAGACTGTTTCATGCTCCTCATATTTTTGACACCTTTTCAGGCTCTTAATGATTTTGAACACCGTTTCTTGCTCCTCCTATTTTTCAGACCGTTTCCTGCTCCTCATATTTTTGACAACTTTTGGAGCTCTTCATATTTTTCACACCTTTTCAGGCTCTGCATGTTTCGAACACTCCTTCATGCTCCTCCTATGTTTCAGACCGTTTCATGCTCCTCATATTTTTTCACCATTTGAAGCTCTTCATATGTTTCACACATTTTCAGACCCTTCATGTTTTTCAACACCGCTTTATGCTGCACCTATTTTTCAGAACAGTTTCATGCTACTCATATTTTTGACACTTTTTGAAGCTCTTCATATTTTTCACACCTTGTCAGGCTCTTCATGTTTTTGAACACCGCTTCATGCTCCACATATTTTTAAGACCGTTTCATGCTCCTCATATTTTTCACACATTTTCAGGCTCTTCATGTTTTTGAACACCATTTCATGCTTCTCATATTTATGACACCTTTTGAAGCTTTTCATGTATTTCACTCCTCTTCAGGCTCTTCGTGGTTTTCAACACCATTACATGCTCCTCCTATTTTTCAGACCTTTTCATGCTCCTCATATTTTTGACACTTTTGAATCTCTTCATATATTTCACACCTTTCCAGGCTCTTCATGTTTTTCAACACCGCTTCATGCTCCTCCTATTTTTGAGACCGTATCATGCTCCTCATATTTTTGACACATTTTGAAGCTCTTCATGTTTTTCAACTCCGCTTCATGCTCCGTCTATTTTTGACACCTTTTGAAACTCTTCATATATTTCACACCTTTTCAGGCTCTTCATATTTTGCAACACCGCTTCATGCTCCTCCTATTTTTCAGACTGTTTCATGCTCCTCATATTTTTGACAATTTTGAAGCTCTTCATATATTTCACACCTTTTCAGGCTCTTCATGTTTTTCAACACCACTTCTTACTCCTCCTATTCTTCAGACCTTTTCATGCTCCTCATATTTTTGACACCTTTTGAAGCTCTTCATATATTTCACACCTTTTCAGGCTCTTGATATTTTTCAACACCACTTCTTACTCCTCCTATTCTTCAGACCTTTTCATGCTCCTCATATTTTTGACACCTTTTGAAGCTCTTCATATATTTCACACCTTTTCAGGCTCTTCATATTTTGCAACACCGCTTCATGCTCCTCCTATTCTTCAGACCTTTTCATGCTCATCATAATTTTGACACGTTTTGAAGCCCTTCATATTTTTCACACCTTTCAGACTCTTCATGTTTTTGAACACCGTTTCATGCTCCTCCTATTTTTCAGACCATTTCATGCTCCTCATAATTTTGACACCTTTTAAGCTCTTCATATTTTTAACACATTTTCAGGCTCTTCAAGATTTGGAACACCGCTTCATGCTACTCCTATTTTAGACACCATTTGAAGCTGTTCATATTTTTCACACCTTTTCAGGCTCTTCATGTTTTTCAACATCGATTCATGCTCGTCCTTTTTTTCAGACCGTTTCATGGTCCTCATATTTTTAAAACCTTTTGAAGCTCTTCATGTTTTTCACACCTTTGCAGGCTCTTTTTGTTTTTGAACACCGCTTGATGCTCCTCCTATTTTTCAGATCGTTTCATGCTCCTCATATTTTTGACACCTTTTGAAGCTCTTCATATTTTTCACACCTTTTCAGGCTCTTCATGTTTTGAACACCACTTCATGCTCCTCCTATTTTTTCAGACCGCTTCATGCTCCTCATATTTTTGACACCTTTTGATGCTCTTCATATATTTCACCCGTTTTCAGGCTCTTCATGATTTTGAACAGCGCTTCGTGCTCCTCCTATTTTTCAGACCGTTTCATGCTCCTCATATTTTTGCTACGTTTTGAAAGCTTAATATTATTCACACCTTTCAGGCTCTTCATGTTTTGAACACCCTTCCATGCTCAACCTATTTTTCAGACCATTTCATGTTCCTCATATTTTTGAAACCTTTTAAGCTCTTCATATTTTTAACACATTTTCAGGCTCTTCAAGTTTTTGAACACCGCTTCATGCTACTCGTATTTTTCACACCTTTTGAAGCTCTTCATATTTTTCAATCCTTTTCATGCTCTTCATGTTTTTCAACACCGTTTCATGCTCCTCCTATTTTTCAGCCCGGTTCATGCTCCTCATATTTTTGACACCTTTTGAAGCTCTTGATATTTTTCACACATTTTCAGGCTCTTCATGTTTTTCAACACCGTTTCATGCTCCTCCTATTTTTCAGACTGTTTCATGCTCCTCCTATTTTTGACACATTTTTGAAGCTCTTGATATTTTTCACACGTTTTCAGGCTCTTCATGTTTTTCAACACCGTTTCATGCTCCTCCTATTTTCAGACCGTTTCATGCTCCTCATATTTTTCACCCCTTTTGAAGCTCTTCTTATTTTTCACACCTTTTCAGGCTTTTCATGTTTTTCAACACCACTTCATGCTCCTCCTATTTTTCAGACCGTTTCATTCTCATTATATTATTGACAAGTTTTGAAGCTCTTCATATTTTTAACACCTTTTAAGGCTCTTCATGTTTTTGAAGACCGTTTCATGCTCCCCCTAATATTCAGAGCGTTTTATGCTCCTCATATTTTTGACATCTTTTGAAGCTCTTCATATATTTCACACCTTTTCAGGCTGTTTATGTTTTTTAACACCGCTTCATGCTGCTCCTATTTTTCAGACCGTTTCATGCTCCTCATATATTTGACACGTTTTGATGTTCTTCATATATTTCACAACTTTTCAGGCTCTTCTTTTTTTCAACACCGATTCTTGCTCCTCCTATTTTTCAGACCGTTTCATGTTCCTCATATTTTTGACAACTTTTGAAGCGCTTCATGTTTTTCACACCTTTTCAGGCTCTTCACTTTTCGAAACCGCTTCATGCTCCTCCTATTTTTCAGACCGTATCATGCTCCTCATACTTTTGAAAACTTTTGAAGCTCTTCATATATTTCACACCTTTTCAGGCTCTTCATGTTTTGCAACACCGTTTCATGCTCCTCCTATTTTTCAGACCGTTTCATGCTCCTCCTATTTTTCAGACAGTTTCATGCTCCTCATATATTTGACTCCTTTTGAAGCTCTTCATATTATTCACACCTTTTCAGGCTCTTCATGTGTTTGAACAGCGCTTCATGCTCCTCCTATTTATCACATCTTTTGAAGCTCTTCATATATTTCACACCTTCTCAAGCTCTTCATGTTTTTGAACACCGCTTCATTCTACTCCTATTTTTCAGAACTTTTCATGCTCCTCATATTTTTGACACCTTTTGAAGCTCTTCATATATTTCACACCTTTTCAGGCTCTTCATATTTTTCAACACCACATCATGCTCCTCCTATTTTTCAGACCGTTTCATGCTCCTCATATTTTGTCACCTTTTTAATCTCTTCATATTTTTCACACCTTTTCATGCTCTTCATGTTGTTCAACACCGTTTCATACTCCTCTTATTTTTCAGAATGTTTCGTGCTCCTCATATTTTTGACACCTTTTGAACCTCTTCATATATTTCACACTTTTTCAGGCTCTTCATGTTTTTGAACACCGTTTCACGCTCCTGCTATTTTTCAGACCTTTTCATGCTCCTTATATATTTGACACCTTTTGAAGCTCTTCATATATTTCACACTTTTTCAGGCTCTTCATGTTTCTGAACACCGTTTCATGCTCCTCATATTTTTACATGTTTTGAAACTCTTCATATTTTTCACACCTTTTCAGGCGCATCAGGTTTTCAACACCGTTTCATGGTCCTAATATTTTTCAGACCGTTTCATGCTCCTCATATTTTTGACACCTTTTGAAGTCTTCATATATTTCACACCTTTTCAGTCTCTTCATGGTTTTGAACACCGTTTCATGCTCCTCCTATTTTTCAGACCGTTTCTTGCTCCTCATATTTTTGACACCTTTTGAAGCTCTTCATATTTTTCAAACTTTTTGAACCTCTTCATATTTTTCACACCTTTTCAGGCTCTTCATGTTTTTCAACACTGCTTCATGCTCCTCCTATTTTTCAGACCATGTCATGCTCCTCATATTTTTGACACCTTTTGAAACTCTTCATATATTTCACAACTTTTCAGGCTCTTCATGTTTTTGAACAACACTTCATGCTCCTACTATGTTTCAGATCGTTTCATGCTCCTCATATTTTTGACACTGTTTGAAGCTCTTCATATTTTTTACACCTTTTCAGGCTCTTCATGTTTTTCAACACCACTTCATGCTCCTCCTATTTTTTAGACCGTTTCATGCTCCTCATATTTTTGTCACCTTTTGAAGCTCTTCATATATTTCAAACCTTTTCAGGCTCTTCATGTTTCTGAACACCGTTTCATGCTCCTCCTATTTTTCAGACCGTTTCTTGCTCCTCATATTTTTTACACTTTTGAACCTTTTCATATTTTTCCCACCTTTTCAGGCTCTTCATGTTTTTGAACACCGTTTCACGCTCCTCCTATTTTTCAGACTGTTTCATGCTCCTCACATTTTTGACACCTTTTGAAGCTCTTCATGTTTTTCACACTTTTTCAGGCTCTTCATGTTTTTGGACACCACTTCTTCCCCCTCATTTTTTCACAAGGTTTCTTCCTCCTCATATTTTTGACACCTTTTGAAGCTCTTCATATTTTTCACACCTTTTCATGCTCTTCATTTTTTTCAACACCGATTCATGCTCCTCCTGTTTTGCAGACCGTTTCAGGCTCCTCATATATTTCACACCTTTTCATGCTTTTGATATGTTTCACACCTTTTCGGGCTCTTCATGTTTTTGAACACCGTTTCATGCTCCTCCTATTTTTCAGACCGTTTCATGCACCTCATATTTTTGACACGTTTTGAAGCTCTTCATATTTTTCACACCTTTTCAGGCTCTTCATGTTTTTGAAGACTTTTTCATGCTCCTCCTAATCTTCAGAACGCTTCATGCTCCTCATATTTTTGACACATTTTGAAGCTCTTCATATATTTCACAACTTTTCAAGCTCTTCTTTTTTTCAACACCGATTCTTGCTCCTCCTATTTTTCAGACCGTTTCATGTTCCTCATATTTTTGACACCTTTTGAACCTCTTCATATATTTCACACTTTTTCAGGCTCTTCATGTTTTTGAACACCGTTTCACGCTCCTGCTTTTTTTCAGACCGTTTCATGCTCCTTATATAATTGACACCTTTTGAAGCTCTTCATATATTTCACACATTTTCAGGCTCTTCATGTTTCTGAACACCGTTTCATGCTCCTCATATTTTTACATGTTTTGAAACTCTTCATATGTTTCACACCTTTTCAGGCGCTTCAGGTTTTCAACACCGTTTCATGCTCCTAATATTTTTCAGACCGTTTCATGCTCCTCATATTTTTGACACCTTTTGAAGCTCTTCATATTTTTCACACCTTTTCAGTATCTTCAAGTTTTTGAACACCGCTTCATGCTCCTCATATTATTCACACCTTCTGAAGCTCTTTATATTTTTCACACATTTTCAGGCTCTTCATGTTTTTCAACACCACTTCATGATCCTCCTATTTTTCAGACCGTTTCATGCTCCTCATATTTTGACACCTTTTTAATCTCTTCATATTTTTCACACCTTTTCATGCTCTTCATGTTGTTCAACACCGTTTCATACTCCTCTTATTTTTCAGAATGTTTCGTGCTCCTCATATTTTGACACCTTTTGAAGCTCTTCATATTTTTCACATCTTTTCAGTATCTTCAAGTTTTTGAACACCGTTTCATGCTCCTCCTATTTTTCAGACCGTTTCCTGCTCCTCATATTTTTGACAACTTTTGGAGCTCTTCATATTTTTCACACCTTTTCAGGCTCTGCATGTTTTGAACACTCCTTCATGCTCCTCGTATGTTTCAGACCGTTTCATGCTCCTCATATTTTTTCAACTTTTGAAGCTCTTCATATGTTTCACACATTTTCTGACCCTTCATGTTTTTCAACATCGCTTTATGCTGCACCTATTTTTCAGAACAGTTTCATGCTCCTCATATTTTTGACACTTTTTGAACCTCTTCATATTTTTCACACCTTGTCAGGCTCTTCATGTTTTTGAACACCGCTTCATGCTCCACATATTTTTAAGACCGTTTCATGCTCCTCATATTTTTCACACATTTTCAGGCTCTTCATGTTTTTGAACACCATTTCATGCTTCTCATATTTATGACACCTTTTGAAGCTCTTCATGTATTTCACTCCTCTTCAGGCTCTTCGTGGTTTTCAACACCATTACATGCTCCTCCTATTTTTCAGACCATTTCATGCTCCTCATATTTTTGACACCTTTTGAAGCTCTTCATATTTTTCAAACCTTTTCAGGCTCTCCATGTTTTTCAGCACCATTTGATGCTCCTCCTATTTTCAGACTGTTTCATGCTCCTAATATTTTTCACACCTTTTCAGGCTATTCATTTTTTTCAACTCCACTTCATGCTCCTCCTATTTTTCAGACCGTTTCATGTTCCTCCTATTTGTGACACTTTTGAATCTCTTCATATATTTCACACCTTTCCAGGCTCTTCATGTTTTTCAACACCGCTTCATGCTCCTCCTATTTTTGAGACCGTATCATGCTCCTCATATTTTTGACACATTTTGAAGCTCTTCATGTTTTTCAACTCCGCTTCATGCTCCTTCTATTTTTGACACCTTTTGAATCTCTTCATATTTTTCACACATTTTCAGTCTCTTCATGTTTTTCAACACCGTTACATGCTCCTCCTATTTTTAAGACCGTTTCATGCTTCTTATATTTTTGACACCTTTTGAAGCTCTTCATATATTTCACACCTTTTCAGGCTCTTCATGTTTTTGAACAACGCTGCATGCTCCTACTATGTTTCAGATCATTTCATGCTCCTCATATTTTTGACACTTTTTGAAGCTCTTCATATTTTTTACACCTTTTCAGGCTCTTCATGTTTTTCACACCTTTTCAGGCTCTTCATGTTTTGCAACAGCCCTTCATGCTCTTCCTATTTTTCGGACCCTTTGAAACTCCTCCTATTTTTGACACGTTTTTAAGTTCTTCATATTTTTCACACCATTTCAGGTTCTTCATGTTTTTGAACGCCGTTTCATGCTCCTCATATTTTTCAGACTGTTTCATGATCCTCATATTTTTGACACCTTTTGAAGCTCTTCATATATTTCACACATTTTCAGGCTCTTCATGTTTTTCACACCTTTTCAGGCTCTTCATGATTTGCAACACCGCTTCATGCTCCTCCTATTTTTCAGACCGTTTCATGCTCTTCATATTTTTGACAATTTTGAAGGTCTTCATGTATTTCACACCTTTTCAGGCTCTTCATGTTTTTCAACACCGCTTCTTACTCCTCCTATTCTTCAGATCTTTTCATGCTCCTCATATTTTTGACACCTTTTGAAGCTCTTCATATATTTCACACCTTTTCAGGCTCCTCATGTTTTTCAACACCGCGTCATGCTCCTCCTGTTTTTCAGACCGTTTCATGCTCCTCATATTTTTGACACTTTTGAAGCTCTTCTTATTTTTCACAACTTTTCAGGCTTTTCATGTTTTTCATCACCGCTTCATGCTCCTCCTATTTTTCAGACCGTTTCATTCTCATTATATTATTGACAAGTTTTGAAGCTCTTCATATTTTTAACACCTTTTCAGGCTCTTCATGTTTTTGAAGACCGTTTCATGCTCCCCCTAATATTCAGAGCGTTTTATGCTCCTCATATTTTTGACACCTTATGAAGCTCTTCATATATTTCACACCTTTTCAGGCTGTTTATGTTTTTTAACACCGCTTCATGCTGCTCCTATTTTTCAGACCGTTTCATGCTCCTCATATATTTGACACGTTTTGAAGTTCTTCATATATTTCACAACTTTTCAGGCTCTTCTTTTTTTCAACACCGATTCTTGCTCCTCCTATTTTTCAGACCGTTTCATGGTCCTCATATTTTTGACAACTTTTGAAGCGCTTCATGTTTTTCACACCTTTTCAGGCTCTTCACTTTTCAACACCGCTTCATGCTCGTCCTATTTTTCAGACCGTTTCATGCTCCTCATATTTTTGACACCTTTTGAAGCTCTTCGTATTTTTCACACCTTGTCAGGCTTTTAATGTTTTTCAACACCGCTTCATACTCCTCCTATTTTTCAGACCGTTTCATGCTCCTCATATTTTTGACACCTTTTGAATCTCTTCATATATTTCACACCTTTTCAGGCTCTTCATGTTTTTCAAAACCACTTCATCCTCCTCCAATTTTTCAGACCGTTTCATGCTCATCTCATTTTTGACACCTTTTGAAGCTCTTCATATATTTCACATGTTTTGAAACTCTTCATGTTTTTGAAACGTTTTCAGGCTCTTTAAGTTTTTCAACACCGCTTCTTGTTCCTCCTATTTTCAGACCGTTTCATACTCTTCATATTTCTGACACCTTTTGAAACTCTTCATATTTTTCACACCTTTTCAGGCTTCATGTTTTTGAACACCGCATCATGCTCCTTCTTTTTTTCGGACCGTTTCATGCTCCTCATATTTTTGACACCTTTTAAAGCTCTTCATATTTCACACTTTTTCAGGCTCTTCATGTTTTTGAACACCGATTCATGCTGCTCATATTTTTGACACCTTTTGAAGCTCTTCATATTTTTCACACCTTTTCAGGTTCTTCATGTTTTTCAACACCGCTTTATGATCCTCCTATTTGTCAGACCGTTTTATGCTCCTCATGTATTTCACACCTTTTGAAGCTCTTCATATTTTTCACACCTTTTCAGGCTTTTCATGTTTTTGAACACCGCTTCATGCTCCTCCTATTTGTCAGACCGTTTCATGCTCCTCATATATTTCACACCTTTTGAAGCTCTTCACATTTTTCACACCTTTTCAGGCTCTCATATTTTTTAACACAGCTTCATGCTCCTCCTACTTTTCAGACCTTTTCATGTTCCTCATATTTTTGACACCTTTTGAAGCTCTTCATATTTTTCACATCTTTATAGGCTCTTCATGATTTTCAACACGATTTCATGCTCCTCTATTTTTCAGACCTTTTCATGTTCCTCATATTTTTGACACCTTTTGAAGTTCTTCATATTTTTCACATCTTTATAGGCTCTTCATGATTTTCAACACCACTTCATGCTTCTCTATTTTTCAGACGGTATCATGCTCTTCCTATTTTTGACACCTTTTGAAGCTCCTCATATATTTCACACCTTTTCAGTCTCTTCATATTTTTCAACACCACTTCATGCTCCTCCTATTTTTCAGACCGTTTCCGGCTCCTCATATTTTGACACCTTTTGAAGCTACTCATATTTTTCACACCTTTTGAAGCTCTTCATATATTTCACACCTTTTAAGGCACTTCAGGTTTTTCAACACCACTTCATGCTCCTCCTATCGTTCAGACCTTTTCATGCTTCTCATATTTTTCACACATTTTGAAGTTCTTCATATTTTTCACACCTTTTCAGGCTCTTCATGTTTTGAACAGCACTTCATGCTCGTCCTATTTTTCAGCCCGTTTCATGCTCATCAATTTTTTGACACCTTTTGAAGCTCTTCATATTTTTCACACATTTTCAGGCTCTTCATGTTTTTCCACAGCGCTTCATGCTCCTCCTATTTTTCAGATCGTTTCATGCTCCTCATATTTTGACACCTATTGAAGCTCTTCATATTTTTCACACGTTTTCAGGCTCTTCATGTTTTTGAACACCGGTTCATGCTCCTCCTATTTTTCAGACCGTTTCATGCTCCTCATATTTTTCACACCTTTTGAAGTTCTTCATATTTTTCACACCTTTTCAGCCTCTTCATGTTTTTCAACATGGCTTCATGGTCCTCCTATTTTTCAGACCGTTTCATGCTCCTCATGTATTTCACACATTTTGAAGCTCTTCATATTTTTCACACCTTTTCAGGCTTTTAATGTTTTTCAACACCGCTTCATACTCCTCCTATTTTTCAGACCGTTTCATGCTCCTCATATTTTTGACACCTTTTGAATCTCTTCATATATTTCACACCTTTTCAGGCTCTTCATGTTTTTGAACACCGCTTCATGTTCCTCCTATTTTTCAGACCGTTTCATGCTTCTCATGTGTTTCACACCTTTTGAAGCTCTTCATATTTTTCACACTTTTGAAGTTCTTCGTATTTTTCACACCTTTTCAGGCTCTTCTTGTTTTTCAACACTGCTTCATGCTCCTCCTATTTTTCAGACCATTTCATGCTCCTCATATTTTTGAGAGTTTTTGAGGCTCTTCATATTTTTCACACGTTTTCAGGCTCTTCATGTTTTTCAACATCATTTCATGCTCCTCCTATTTTTCAGACCGTTTCCTGTTCCTCATATTTTTGACAAATTTTGAAGCTCTTCATATTTTTCACACCTTTTCAGGCTCTTCATATTTTTCAACACCGCTTCATGCTCCTTCTATTTTCAGTCCGTTTCTTTCTCCTCATACTTTTGACCCATTTTGAAGTCTTCATATTTTTCACACCTTTTCAGGCTCTTCATGTTTTTCAACACAGCTTCACGCTCCTTCAATTTTTCAGATCGTTTCATGCTCCTTATGTATTTCACATCTTTTGAAGCTCTTCATATTGTTCACACCTTTTCAGGTTCTTCATGTTTTTCCACACCACTTCATGCTTCTCCTATTTTTCAGACCCTTTCATTCTCCTCTTATTTTTCACACCTTTTGAAGCTCCTCATATTTTTCACACCTTTTAAAGCTGTTCATATTTTTCAGACCTTTTCAGGCTCCTCATGTTTTTGAACACCGTTTCAGGCTCCTCCTCTATTTCAGACCGTTTCATGCTCCTCATATTTTTGACACCTTTTGAAGCTCTTCATATATTTTACACATTTTCAGGCTCTTCATGTTTTTCAAAACCACTTCATCCTCCTCCAATTTTTCAGACCGTTTCATGCTCATCTCATTTTTGACACCTTTTGAAGCTCTTCATATTTTTCACATGTTTTGAAGCTCTTCATGTTTTTGAAACGTTTTCAGGCTCTTTATGTTTTTCAACACCGCTTCTTGTTCCTCCTATTTTTCAGACCGTTTCATGCTCTTCATATTTTTGACACCTTTTGAAACTCTTCATATTTTTCACACCTTTTCAGGCTCTTCATGTTTTTCAACACAGCTTCACGCTCCTTCAATTTTTCAGATCGTTTCATGCTCCTTATGTATTTCACATCTTTTGAAGCTCTTCATATTGTTCACACCTTTTCAGGTTCTTCATGTTTTTCCACACCACTTCATGCTTCTCCTATTTTTCAGACCGTTTCATGCTCCTCATATTTTTGACACCTTTTAAAGCTCTTCATATTTCACACTTTTTGAGGCTCTTCATGTTTTTGAACACCGATTCATGCTCTCATATTTTTGACACCTTTTGAAACTCTTCATATTTTTCACCCCTTTTCAGGCTCTTCATGTTTTTGAACACCGTTTCATGCTCCTCCTATTTTTCAGAACGTTTCATGCTCCTCCTATTTTTGACACTTTTTGAAGCTCTTCATATTTTTCACACCTTTTCAGGTTCTTCATGTTTTTCAACACCGCTTCATGATCCTCCAATTTGTCAGACCGTTTTATGCTCCTCATGTATTTCACACCTTTTGAAGCTCTTTATATTTTTCACACCTTTTCAGGCTCTTCATGTTTTTGAACACCGCTTCATGCTCCTCCTATTTGTCAGACCGTTTCATGCTTCTCATATATTTCACACCTTTTGAAGCTATTCACATTTTTCACACCTTTTCAGGCTCTCATATTTTTTAACACAGCTTCTTGCTCCTCCTACTTTTCAGACCTTTTCATGTTCCTCATATTTTTGACACCTTTTGAACCTCTTCATATTTTTCACATCTTTATAGGCTCTTCATGATTTTCAACACGACTTCATGCTCCTCTATTTTTCAGACCTTTTCATGTTCCTCATATTTTTGACACCTTTTGAAGCTCTTCATATTTTTCACATCTTTATAGGCTCTTCATGATTTTCAACACCACTTCATGCTTCTCTATTTTTCAGAGGGTATCATGCTCTTCTTATTTTTGACACCTTTTGAAGCTCCTCATATATTTCACACCTTTTCAGGCTCTTCATATTTTTCAACACCACTTCATGCTCCTCCTATTTTTCAGACCGTCTCAGGCTCCTCATATTTTGACACCTTTTGAAGCTACTCATATTTTTCACACCTTTTGAAGCTCTTCATATATTTCACACCTTTTCAGCCTCTTCATGTTTTTCAACATGGCTTCATGCTCTTCCTATTTTTCAGACCGTTTCATGCTCCTCATATTTTTCACACCTTTTGAAGTTCTTCATATTTTTCACACCTTTTCAGCCTCTTCATGTTTTTCAACATGGCTTCATGGTCCTCCTATTTTTCAGACCGTTTCATGCTCCTCATGTATTTCACACATTTTGAAGCTCTTCATATTTTTCTCACCTTTTCAGGCTCTTCATGTTTTTCAACACCACTTCATGTTCCTCCTATTTTTCAAACCGTTTGATGCTCCTCATATTTTTGACACCTTTTGACGCTCTTCGTATTTTTCACACCTTTTCAGGCTCTTCATGATTTTCAACACCGCTTCTTGCTCCTCCTATTTTTCAGTCCGTTTCATGCTCATCTCTTTTTTGACACCTTTTGAAGCTCTTCATATTTTTCACATCTTTTGAAGCTCTTCATATTTCTCACATTTTGAAGCTCTTCATATTTCTCACACCTTTTCAGGCTCTTAATGTTTTCAACACCGCTTCATGCCCCTCCTAATTTTCAGACCGTTTCCTGCTCACCTCATTTTTGACACCTTTTGAAGCTTTTCATATTTTTCACACCTTTTCAAGCTCTTCATGTTTTTGAACACCGCTTGATGCTCCTCCTATTTTTCAGACCGTTTCATGCTCCTCATGTATTTCACACCTTTTGAAACTCTTCATATTTTTCACACCTTTTCAGGCTGTTCATGTTTTTCTTTTTTTTTTTTTTATTTTTATTTTTTTTTCCAGTGGGTTTTGTCATACATTGATATGAATCAGCCATGGATTTACATGTATTCCCCATCCCGATCCCCCCTCCCACCTCCCTCTCCACCCGATTCCTCTGGGTCTTCCCAGTGCACCAGGCCGGAGCACTTGTCTCGTGCATCCCACCTGGGCTGGTGATCTGTTTCACCATAGATAGTATACATGCTGTTCTTTTGAAATATCCCACCCTCACATTCTCCCACAAAGTTCAAAATTCTGTTCTGTATTTCTGTGTCTCTTTTTCTGTTCTGCATATAGGTTTATCGTTATCACCTTTCTAAATTCCATATACATGTGTCAGTATGCTGTAATGTTCTTTATCTTTCTGGCTTACTTCACTCTGTATAATGGGCTCCAGCTTCATCCATCTCATTAGGACTGGTTCAAATGAATTCGTTTTAATGGCTGAGTAATATTCCATGGTGTATATGTACCACAGCTTCCTTATCCGTTCATGGATTAAAGATCTAAATGTAAGACCAGAAACTATAAAACTTCTAGAGGAGAACATAGGCAAAACACTCTCCGACATAAATCAAAGCAAGATCCTCTATGACCCACCTCCCAGAATATTGGAAGTAAAAGCAAAACTAAACAAATGGGACCTAATGAAACTTAAAAGCTTTTGCACTACAAAGGAAACTATAAGTAAGGTGAAAAGACAGCCCTCAGATTGGGGGAAAATTATAGCAAATGAAGAAAGAGACAAAAGATTAATCTCAAAAATATACAAGCAACTCCTGCAGCTCAATTCCAGAAAAATAAATGACCCAATCAAAAAATGGGCCAAAGAACTAAACAGACATTTCTCCAAAGAAGACTTACAAATGGCTAACAAACACATGAAAAGATGCTCAACATCACTCATTATTAGAGAAATGCAAATCAAAACCACAATGAGGTACCATTACACGCCAGTCAGGTTGGCTGCTATCCAAAAGTCTACAAGCAATAAATGCTGGAGAGGGTGTGGAGAAAAGGGAACCCTCTTACACTGTTGGTGGGAATGCAAACTAGTACAGCCGCTATGGAAAACAGTGTGGAGATTTCTTAAAAAATTGGAAATAGAACTGCCATATGACCCAGCAATCCCACTTCTGGGCATACACACTGAGGAAACCAGATCTGAAAGAGACACGTGCACCCCAATGTTCATCGCAGCACTGTTTATAACAGCCAGGACATGGAAGCAACCTAGATGCCCATCAGCAGATGAATGGATAAGGAAGCTGTTCATGTTTTTCAACACCGCTTCATGATCCTCTTATTTTGCAGACCGTTTCATGCTCCTCATATTTTTGAGACCGCTTCATGCTCCTCCTATTTTTCAGAGCGTTTCATGCTCCTCATATTTTTGAAACCTTTTGAAGCTCCTCCTATTTTTCACACCTTTTCAGGCTCTTCTCTTTTTTCAACACAGTTTCATGCTCCTCATATTTTTCAGACCGTTTCATGCTCCTCCCATTTTCAGACCGTTTCATGCTCCTCATATTTTTGACACCTTTTGAAGCTCTTCATATTTTTCACACCTTTTCAGGCTTTTCATGTTTTTCAACACCACTTCATGCTCCTCCTAATTTTCAGACCGTTTCATCCTCCTCATTTTTTTGACAGCTTTTGAAGCTCTTCATATTTTTCACACATTTTAAGGCTCTTCATGTTTTTAAAAACCGCTTCACGCTTCTCCTATTTTTCAGACCGTTTCATTCTCCTCATATTTTTCTCACATTTTGAAGCTCTTCATATTTTTCACACCTTTTCAGGCTCTTCATGTTTTTGAACACAGCTTCATGCTCCTCCTATTTTTTAGACCGTTTCATGCTCCTCCTAATTTTCAGACCGTTTCATGCTCCTCATATATTTGACAGCTTTTGAAGCTCTTCATATTTTCCACCACTTTTCAGGCTCTTCATGTTTTTGAACACAGCTTCATGCTCCTCCTATTTTTCAGACCGTTACTTGCTCCTCATATTTTTGACATTTTTTGAAGCTCTTCATGTATTTCACACCTTTTCAGGCTCTTCATCTTTTTCAACACCAGTTCATGTTCCTCCTATTTTTCAGACCGTTTCATGGTCCTCATATTTTTGACAAGTTTTGAGGCTCTTCATGTTTTTGAACAACGCTTCATGCTCCTCATATTTTTCAGACCGTTTCATGCTCCTCATGTATTTCACACCTTTTGAAGCTCTTCATATTTTTCACACCTTTTCATGCTCTTCATATTCTTCAAAACAATTTCATGCTCATCCTATTTTTCAGACTGTTTCATGCTAATCATAGTTTTGACACCTTTTGAAGTTCTTCATATTTTTCACACCTTTTCAGGCTCTTCATGTTTTTGAACACAGTTTCATGCTCCTCCTATTTTTCAGACTGTTTCATGCTCCTCATATTTTTGACAACTTTTGAAGCTCTTCATATTTTTCACACCTTTTTATGCTCTTCCTGTTTTTCAGAACCGTTTCATTCTCATCCTATTTTTCAGAATGTTTCATGCTCCTCATATTTTTGACAACTTTTGAATCTCTTCATATTATTTACACCTTTTACGGTCTTCATCTTTTAACCACCGCTTCATGCTCCTCCTATTTTTCCGACCTTTTCATGCGCCTCATATTTTTGACACCGTCTGAAGCTCTTCATATTTTTCAAAGCTTTTCAGGATCTTCATGTTTTTAAACACTGCTTCTTGCTCCTCCTATTTTTCAGACTGTTTCATGCTCCTCATATTTTTGACACCTTTTGAAGCTCTTCATATTTTTCACACCTTTTCAGGCTCTTCATGTTTTTCAGCACCGCTTCATGCTCCTCCTATTTTTCAGTCATTTCATGCTTCTCATATTTTTGACACCTTTTGAAGTTCTTCATATTTTTCACCCCTTTTCATGCTCTTCATGTATTTGACCACCGCTTCATGCTCCTCCAATTTTTCAGACCGTTTCATGCTCCTCATATTTTTGACACCTTTTGAAGCTCTTCGTATTTTTCACACCTTTTCATGCTCTTCATCTTTTTCAAAACAGTTTCATTCTCATCGTAATTTTCAGACTGTCTCTTGCTCCTCATATTTTTGACAACTTTTGAAGCTCTTCATATTTTTCACACCTTTTCAGGCTCTTCATGTTTTTCAACACCGCTTTGTGCTCCTCCTATTTTTCAGTCATTTCATGCTTCTCATATTTTTGATAACTTTGGAACCTCTTCATAATTTTCACACGTTTTCTTGCTCTTCATCTTTTTCAAAACAGTTTCATTCTCATCCTAATTTTCAGACTGTGTCATGCTCCTCATATTTTTGACAAATTTTGAAGCTCTTCATATTTTTCACACCTTTTCAGGATCTTCATGTTTTTAAACACCGCTTCATGCTCTTCCTATTTTTCAGAGCTTTTCATTCTCCTAATATTTTTGACACTTTTTGAAGCTCTTCCTATTTTTCACAATTTTTCAGCCTCTTCATATTTTTGAACACTGCTTCATGCACCTCCTATTTTTCACCCCGTTTCAGATTCCTCATATTTTTGGCACCTTTTGAAGCTCTTCATATTTTTCACACCGTTTCAGGTTCTTCATATTTCTCATCAAAGCTTCAGGCTCCTCCTATTTTTCAGACCGTTTCATGCTCCTCATATTTTTGACACCTTTTGAAGCTCTTCATATATTTCACACCTTTTCAGGATTTCATGTTTTTCAACACCGCTTCATGCTGCTTCTATTTTCATACCGTTTCATGCTTCTCATATTTTTGATAACTTTGGAACCTCTTCATAATTTTCACACGTTTTCTTGCTCTTCATCTTTTTCAAAACAGTTTCATTCTCATCCTAATTTTCAGACTGTGTCATGCTCCTCATATTTTTGACAAATTTTGAAGCTCTTCATATTTTTCACACCTTTTCAGGATCTTCATGTTTTTAAACACCGCTTCATGCTCTTCCTATTTTTCAGAGCTTTTCATTCTCCTAAT
This sequence comes from Dama dama, assembly GCF_033118175.1. NCBI lineage: Eukaryota > Metazoa > Chordata > Mammalia > Artiodactyla > Cervidae > Dama > Dama dama. The sequence goes on from NC_083692.1 coordinate 102,092,189, forward strand.
ATTTTTGACACTTTTTCAAGCTCTTCCTATTTTTCACAATTTTTCAGGCTCTTCATATTTTTGAACACTGCTTCATGCACCTCCTATTTTTCACACCGTTTCAGATTCCTCATATTTTTGGCACCTTTTGAAGCTCTTCATATATTTCACACCTTGTCTGGCTCTTCATGTTTTTCAACACCGCTTCATGCTCCTCCTCTTTTTCAGACCGTTTCATGCTCCTCATATTTTTGGCACGTTTTGAAGCTCTTCATATTTTTCACACCTTTTCATGCTCTTCATCTTTTTCAAAACCGTATCAATCTCATGCTATTTTTCAGACTGTTTCATGCTCCTCATATTTTTGACACCTTTTGAAGCTCTTCATATTTTACACACCTTTGCAGGATCTTCATGTTTTTAAACACCGCTTCATGCTCCTCCTATTTTTCAGACCGTTACATTCTCCTCATTTATGTGACACCTTTTGAAGCTCTTCATATTTTTCACACCTTTTCATGCTCTTCATGTTTTTCAACACTGCTTCATGCTCCTCCTTTTTTTCACTCATTTCATGCTTCTCATATTTTTGACACCTTTTGAAGCTCTTCATATTTTTCACACCATTTCATGCTCTTCATCTTCTTCAAAACCATTTCATGCTCATTTTTTTTTTCAGACCGTTTCATGCTCCTCATATTTTTGACACCTTTTGAAGCTCTTCATATTTTTCACACCTTTTCAGGCTCTTCATCTTTTTCAACACCACTTCATGCTCCTCCTATTTTTCAGACCGTTTCATGCTCCTCATATACTTGACACCTTTTGAAGCTCTTCAAATTTTTCACACCTTTTCAGGCTCTTCATCTTTTTCAACACCACTTCATGCTACTCCTATTTTCCAGAGCGTTTCATTGTCCTCATATTTTTGACACCTTTAGAAGCTCTTTATATTTTTCACAACTTTTCAGGCTCTTCATGTTTTTCACAACCGCTTCATGCTCCTCCTATTTTTCAGACAGTTTCATTCCTCTCATGTATTTCACACCTTTTGAAGCTCTTCATATTTTTCACACCTTTTCAGGCTCTTCATGTTTTTCAACACCACTTCATGCTCCTCCTATTTTTCAGACCGTTTCATGCTCCTCATAATTTTGACACCTTTTGAAGCTCTTCATATTTTTCACAACTTTTCAGGCTCTTCAGCTTTTTCCACACCACTTCATGCTCCTCCTATTTTTCAGACCGTTTCATGCTCCTCATGTATTTCACACCTTTTGAAGCTCTTTATATTTTTCACACCTTGTCAGGCTCTTCATGTTTTCGAACACCGCTTCATGCTCCTCCTATTTTTGAGACCGTTTTATGCTCCACATGTATTTCATAGCTTTTGAATCTCTTCATATTTTTCACATCTTTTCATGCTCTTCATGTTTTTGAACACCGTTTCAAGCTCCTCCTATTTTTCAAACCGTTTCATACTCCTCATATTTTTGACACCTTTTGAAGCTCTCCATATTTTTCGTACCTTTTCAGGCTCTTCATGTTACTAAACACTTCTTCATGCTCCTTCTAATTTTCAGACCCTTTGATGCTCCTCATGTATTTCACACCTTTTGAATCTCTTCATAATTTTCCCACCTTTCAGGCTCTTCATGTTTTTGATCAGCGTTTCATGCTCCTCCTATTTTTCAGACCGTTTCATGCTCCACATGTATTTCACATCTTTTGAATCTCTTCATATTTTTCACACCTTTTCATGCTCTTCATGTTTTTGAACACCGTTTCAAGCTCCTCCTATTTTTCAAACCATTTCATACTCCTCATATTTTTGACACCTTTTGAAGTTCTCCATATTTTTCATACCTTTTCAGGCTCTTCATGTTACTGAACACTTCTTCATGCTCCTCCTACTTTTCAGACCGTTTCATGCTCCTCATGTATTTCACACCTTTTGAAGCTCTTCATATTTTTCACACATATTCAGGCTCTTCATGTTTTTCAACACCACTTCATGCTCCTCCTATTTTTCAGACCGTTTCATGCTCCTCATGTATTTCACACCTTTTGAAGCTCTTTATATTTTTCACACCTTTTCATGCTCTTCATGTTTTTGAACACCGTTTCAAGCTCCTCCTATTTTTCAAACCGTTTCATACTCCTCATATTTTTGACACCTTTTGAAGCTCTCCATATTTTTCATACCTTTTCAGGCTATTCATGTTACTAAACACTTCTTCATGCTCCTCCTAATTTTCAGACCCTTTGATGCTCCTCATGTATTTCACACCTTTTGAATCTCTTCATAATTTTCCCACCTTTCAGGCTCTTCATGTTTTTGAACATCGTTTCATGGTCTTCCTATTTTTCAGACCGTTTCATGCTCCTCATATTTTTGACACCTTTAGAAACTCTTCATATTTTTCGTACCTTTTCAGGCTCTTCATGTTTTTGAACACCGTTTCATGCTCCTCCTTTTTTTCAGACCGTTTCATGCTCCTCATATTTTTGACACATTTTGAGCCTCTTCATATTTTTCACACCTTTTCAGGCTCTTCATGTTTTTGAACACCGCTTCTTGCTCCTCCTATATTTCAGACCGTTTCATGCTATTCATGTATTTAACACCTTTTGAAGCTCTTCATATTTTTCACACCTTTTCAGGCTCTTCATGTTTTTGAACACCGTTTCAAGCTCCTCCTATTTTTCAAACCATTTCATACTCCTCATATTTTTGACACCTTTTTAAGCTCTCCATATTTTTCGTACCTTTTCAGGCTCTTCATGTTACTAAACACTTCTTCATGCTCCTCCTAATTTTCAGACCCTTTGATGCTCCTCATGTATTTCACACCTTTTGAATCTCTTCATATTTTTCACACCTTTTCATGCTCTTCATGTTTTTGAACACCGTTTCAAGCTCCTCCTGTTTTTCAAACCGTTTCATACTCCTCATATTTTTGACACCTTTTGAAGTTCTCCATATTTTTCATACCTTTTCAGGCTCTTCATGTTACTGAATACTTCTTCATGCTCCTCCTACTTTTCAGACCGTTTCATGCTCCTCATGTATTTCACACCTTTTGAAGCTCTTCATATTTTTCACACGTTTTCAGGCTCTTCATGTTTTTCAACACCACTGCATGTTCCTCCTATTTTTCAGACCGTTTCATGCTCATCACATTTTTGACAAATTTTGAAGCTCTTCATAGTTTTCACACCTTTTGAAGCTCTTCATATTTTTCACACGTTTTCAGGCTCTTCATGTTTTTCAACACCACTGCATGATCCTCCTATTTTTCAGACCGTTTCATGCTCATCTCATTTTTGACACATTTTGAAGCTCTTCATAATTTTCACACCTTTTGAAGCTCTTCATATTTTTCACACGTTTTCAGGCTCTTCATGTTTTTCAACACCACTGCATGATCCTCCTATTTTTCAGACCGTTTCATGCTCATCTCATTTTTGACACATTTTGAAGCTCTTCATAGTTTTCACACCTTTTGAAGCTCTTCATATTTTTCGCACGTTTTAAGGCTCTTCATGTTTTTCAACACCACTGCATGATCCTCCTATTTTTCAGACCGTTTCATGCTCCTCATATTTTTGACACCTTTTGAAGCTCTTCATATTTTTCACTCCTTTTCAGGCTCTTCATATTTTTCAACATCACTTCATGCTCCTCCTATTTTTCCGATCGCTTCATGCTCATCTCATTTTTTACACCTTTTGAAGCTGTTCATATTTTTCACACCTTTTGAAGATCTTCATATTTTTCACACGTTTTCAGGCTCTTCATGTTTTTCAACACCGCCTGATGCTCCTCCTATTTTTCAGACCGTTTCATGCTCCTAATATTTTTGACACGTTTTAAAGCTCTTCATATTTTTCACACCATTTCAGGCACTTCATGTATTTCAACACCGTTTCATGCTCCTCATATTTTTGACACCTTTTGAAGCTCTTCATGTTTTTCACACCTTTTCAGGCTCTCATGTTTTTGAACACAGCTTCTTGCTCCTCCTATTTTTCAGACCGTTTCATGCTCCTCATGTATTTCACACCTTTTGAAGCTCTTCATATTTTTCACAACTTTTCAAGCTCTTCCTGTTTTTGAACACCGTTTCATGCTCCTCCTAGTTTTCATACCGTTTCATGCTCCTCATATTTTGACAACTTTTGAAGCTCTTCATATTTTCCACACCTTTTCTGGCTCCTCATGTTTTTGAAAACCGCTTCATTGTCCTCCTATTTTTCAGATCGTTTCATGCTCTTCATATTTTAGACACCTTTTGAAGCTCTTCATATTTGTCACAGCTTTTCAGGCTCTTCAGGTTTTTCAGCACCGCATCATGATCCTCCTCTTTTCAGACCGTTTCATGCTCCTCATATTTGACACCTTTTGAAGCTTGTCATATTTTTCACACCTTTTCAATCTCTTCATTTTTTTGAACACCGCTTCATGTTCCTCCTATTTTTCAGACAGTTTCATGCCCCGCATACTTTTGACACCATTTGAAGCTCCTCATATTTTTTACACCTTTTGACGCTCTTCATATTTTTACACCTTTTCAGACTCTTCATGTTTTTGAACACCGCTTCATGCTCCTCCTATTTTTCTGATCGCTTCATGCTCATCTCATTTTTGACACCTTTTGAAGCTGTTCATATTTTTGACACCTTTTCAAGCTCTTCATATTTTTCACACGTTTTCAGGCTCTTCATGATTTTGAACACCGTTTCATGCCTCTCTAAATTTTCACACCGTATCATGCTCCTCATATTTTTCACACCTTCTGAAGCTCTTCATATTTTTGACACATTTTGAGGCTCTTCATATTTTTCAGACATTTTCAGTCTCCTCATGTTTTTGAACCCCGTTTCATGCTCCTCACATTTTTGACACCGTTTGTAGCTCTTTATATTTTTCACACCTTTTCAGGCTCTCATGTTTTTGAAAACAGCTTCCTGCTCCGCCTATTTTTCAGACCGTTTCATGCTCCTCATGGATTTCACACCTTTTGAAGCTCTTCAAATTTTTCACACCTTTTCAGGCTATTCATGTTTTTGAACACCGCTTCATGCTCCTCCTATTTTTCAGACCGTTTCATGTTCCTCCTATTTTTCAGATCATTTCATGCTCCTCATATTTTTGACACCTTTTCAAGCTCTTCATATTTTTCACACCTTTTCAGGCTCTTCATGTTTTTGAACACCGCTTCATGCTCCTCCTATTTTTCAGTCCGTTTCTTGCTCCTCATGTATTTCCCATCTTTTGAAGCTCTTCATATTTTTCACACCTTTTCAAGCTCTTCATGTTTTTGAACACAACTTCATGCAACTCCTATTTTTCAGGCGGTTTCATGCTCCTCATATTTTTAACACATTTTGAAGCTCTTCATATTTTTCACACCTTTTCAGGCTCTTCATGTTTTTGAACAAAACTTCATGCAACTCCTATCTTTCAGACCGTTTCATGTTCCTCCTATTTTTCAGATCATTTCATGCTCCTCATATTTTTGACACCTTTTGAAGCTCTTCATATTTTTCACACCTTTTCATGCTCTTCATGTTTTTGAACACCGTTTCAAGCTCCTCCTATTTTTCAAACCGTTTCATACTCCTCATATTTTTGACACCTTTTGAAGCTCTCCATATTTTTCATACCTTTTCAGGCTCTTCATGTTACTAAACACTTCTTCATGCTCCTCCTAATTTTCAGACCCTTTGATGCTCCTCATGTATTTCACACCTTTTGAATCTCTTCATAATTTTCCCACCTTTCAGGCTCTTCATGTTTTTGAACATCGTTTCATGGTCTTCCTATTTTTCAGACCGTTTCATGCTCCTCATATTTTTGACACCTTTAGAAACTCTTCATATTTTTTACACCTTTTCAGGTTCTTCATGTTTTTGAACACCGTTTCATGCTCCTCCTTTTTTTCAGACCGTTTCATGCTCCTCATATTTTTGACACATTTTGAGCCTCTTCATATTTTTCACACCTTTTCAGGCTCTTCATGTTTTTGAACACCGCTTCTTGCTCCTCCTATATTTCAGACCGTTTCATGCTATTCATGTATTTAACACCTTTTGAAGCTCTTCATATTTTTCACACCTTTTCAGGCTCTTCATGTTTTTGAACACCTTTTCATGCTCCTCGTATTTTTCAGACCTTTTCATGCTCCTCATATTTTTGACCCTTTTTGAACCTCCTCATATTTTTCACACCTTTTGAACCTCTTCATATATTCCACATCATTTCAGGCTCTTCATGTTTTTCAACTCCACTTCATGCTCCTCCTATTTTTCAGACCTTTTCATGCTCCTCATATACTTGACACCTTTTGAAGCTCTTCAAATTTTTCACACCTTTTCAGGCTCTTCATCTTTTTCAACACCACTTCATGCTACTCCTATTTTCCAGAGCGTTTCATTGTCCTCATATTTTTGACACCTTTAGAAGCTCTTTATATTTTTCACAACTTTTCAGGCTCTTCATGTTTTTCACAACCGCTTCATGCTCCTCCTATTTTTCAGACAGTTTCATTCCTCTCATGTATTTCACACCTTTTGAAGCTCTTCATATTTTTCACACCTTTTCAGGCTCTTCATGTTTTTCAACACCACTTCATGCTCCTCCTATTTTTCAGACCGTTTCATGCTCCTCATAATTTTGACACCTTTTGAAGCTCTTCATATTTTTCACAACTTTTCAGGCTCTTCAGCTTTTTCCACACCACTTCATGCTCCTCCTATTTTTCAGACCGTTTCATGCTCCTCATGTATTTCACACCTTTTGAAGCTCTTTATATTTTTCACACCTTGTCAGGCTCTTCATGTTTTCGAACACCGCTTCATGCTCCTCCTATTTTTGAGACCGTTTTATGCTCCACATGTATTTCATAGCTTTTGAATCTCTTCATATTTTTCACATCTTTTCATGCTCTTCATGTTTTTGAACACCGTTTCAAGCTCCTCCTATTTTTCAAACCGTTTCATACTCCTCATATTTTTGACACCTTTTGAAGCTCTCCATATTTTTCGTACCTTTTCAGGCTCTTCATGTTACTAAACACTTCTTCATGCTCCTCCTAATTTTCAGACCCTTTGATGCTCCTCATGTATTTCACACCTTTTGAATCTCTTCATAATTTTCCCACCTTTCAGGCTCTTCATGTTTTTCATCAGCGTTTCATGCTCCTCCTATTTTTCAGACCGTTTCATGCTCCTCATATTTTTGACACCTTTTGAAGCTCTTCATATTTTTCACACCTTTTCAGGCTCTTCAGCTTTTTCCACACCACTTCATGCTCCTCCTATTTTTCAGACCGTTACATGCTCCTCATGTATTTCACACCTTTTGAAGCTCTTTATATTTTTCACACCTTGTCAGGCTCTTCATGTTTTCGAACACCGCTTCATGCTCCTCCTATTTTTGAGACCGTTTTATGCTCCACATGTATTTCACAGCTTTTGAATCTCTTCATATTTTTCACACCTTTTCATGCTCTTCATGTTTTTGAACACCGTTTCAAGCTCCTCCTATTTTTCAAACCGTTTCATACTCCTCATATTTTTGACACCTTTTGAAGTTCTCCATATTTTTCATACCTTTTCAGGCTCTTCATGTTACTGAACACTTCTTCATGCTCCTCCTACTTTTCAGACCGTTTCATGCTCCTCATGTATTTCACACCTTTTGAAGCTCTTCATATTTTTCACACATATTCAGGCTCTTCATGTTTTTCAACACCACTTCATGCTCCTCCTATTTTTCAGACCGTTTCATGCTCCTCATGTATTTCACACCTTTTGAAGCTCTTTATATTTTTCACACCTTGTCAGGCTCTTCATGTTTTCGAACACCGCTTCATGCTCCTCCTATTTTTGAGACCGTTTTATGCTCCACATGTATTTCACAGCTTTTGAATCTCTTCATATTTTTCACACCTTTTCATGCTCTTCATGTTTTTGAACACCGTTTCAAGCTCCTCCTATTTTTCAAACCGTTTCATACTCCTCATATTTTTGACACCTTTTGAAGCTCTCCATATTTTTCATACCTTTTCAGGCTCTTCATGTTACTAAACACTTCTTCATGCTCCTCCTAATTTTCAGACCCTTTGATGCTCCTCATGTATTTCACACCTTTTGAATCTCTTCATAATTTTCCCACCTTTCAGGCTCTTCATGTTTTTGAACATCGTTTCATGGTCTTCCTATTTTTCAGACCGTTTCATGCTCCTCATATTTTTGACACCTTTAGAAACTCTTCATATTTTTTACACCTTTTCAGGTTCTTCATGTTTTTGAACACCGTTTCATGCTCCTCCTTTTTTTCAGACCGTTTCATGCTCCTCATAATTTTGACACATTTTGAACCTCTTCATATTTTTCACACCTTTTCAGGCTCTTCATGTTTTTGAACACCGCTTCTTGCTCCTCCTATTTTTCAGACCGTTTCATGCTATTCATGTATTTAACACCTTTTGAAGCTCTTCATATTTTTCACACCTTTTCAGGCTCTTCATGTTTTTGAACACCTTTTCATGCTCCTCGTATTTTTCAGACCGTTTCATGCTCCTCATATTTTTGACCCTTTTTGAACCTCCTCATATTTTTCACACCTTTTGAACCTCTTCATATATTCCACATCATTTCAGGCTCTTCATGTTTTTCAACTCCACTTCATGCTCCTCCTATTTTTCAGACCGTTTCATGCTCCTCATATACTTGACACCTTTTGAAGCTCTTCAAATTTTTCACACCTTTTCAGGCTCTTCATCTTTTTCAACACCACTTCATGCTACTCCTATTTTCCAGAGCGTTTCATTGTCCTCATATTTTTGACACCTTTAGAAGCTCTTTATATTTTTCACAACTTTTCAGGCTCTTCATGTTTTTCACAACCGCTTCATGCTCCTCCTATTTTTCAGACAGTTTCATTCCTCTCATGTATTTCACACCTTTTGAAGCTCTTCATATTTTTCACACCTTTTCAGGCTCTTCATGTTTTTCAACACCACTTCATGCTCCTCCTATTTTTCAGACCGTTTCATGCTCCTCATAATTTTGACACCTTTTGAAGCTCTTCATATTTTTCACAACTTTTCAGGCTCTTCAGCTTTTTCCACACCACTTCATGCTCCTCCTATTTTTCAGACCGTTTCATGCTCCTCATGTATTTCACACCTTTTGAAGCTCTTTATATTTTTCACACCTTGTCAGGCTCTTCATGTTTTCGAACACCGCTTCATGCTCCTCCTATTTTTGAGACCGTTTTATGCTCCACATGTATTTCATAGCTTTTGAATCTCTTCATATTTTTCACATCTTTTCATGCTCTTCATGTTTTTGAACACCGTTTCAAGCTCCTCCTATTTTTCAAACCGTTTCATACTCCTCATATTTTTGACACCTTTTGAAGCTCTCCATATTTTTCGTACCTTTTCAGGCTCTTCATGTTACTAAACACTTCTTCATGCTCCTCCTAATTTTCAGACCCTTTGATGCTCCTCATGTATTTCACACCTTTTGAATCTCTTCATAATTTTCCCACCTTTCAGGCTCTTCATGTTTTTGATCAGCGTTTCATGCTCCTCCTATTTTTCAGACCGTCTCATGCTCCTCATATTTTTGACACCTTTTGAAGCTCTTCATATTTTTCACACCTTTTCAGGCTCTTCAGCTTTTTCCACACCACTTCATGCTCCTCCTATTTTTCAGACCGTTACATGCTCCTCATGTATTTCACACCTTTTGAAGCTCTTTATATTTTTCACACCTTGTCAGGCTCTTCATGTTTTCGAACACCGCTTCATGCTCCTCCTATTTTTGAGACCGTTTTATGCTCCACATGTATTTCACAGCTTTTGAATCTCTTCATATTTTTCACACCTTTTCATGCTCTTCATGTTTTTGAACACCGTTTCAAGCTCCTCCTATTTTTCAAACCGTTTCATACTCCTCATATTTTTGACACCTTTTGAAGTTCTCCATATTTTTCATACCTTTTCAGGCTCTTCATGTTACTGAACACTTCTTCATGCTCCTCCTACTTTTCAGACCGTTTCATGCTCCTCATGTATTTCACACCTTTTGAAGCTCTTCATATTTTTCACACGTTTTCAGGCTCTTCATGTTTTTCAACACCACTGCATGTTCCTCCTATTTTTCAGACCGTTTCATGCTCATCACATTTTTGACAAATTTTGAAGCTCTTCATAGTTTTCACACCTTTTGAAGCTCTTCATATTTTTCACACGTTTTCAGGCTCTTCATGTTTTTCAACACCACTGCATGATCCTCCTATTTTTCAGACCGTTTCATGCTCATCTCATTTTTGACACATTTTGAAGCTCTTCATAATTTTCACACCTTTTGAAACTCTTCATATTTTTCACACGTTTTCAGGCTCTTCATGTTTTTCAACACCACTGCATGATCCTCCTATTTTTCAGACCGTTTCATGCTCATCTCATTTTTGACACATTTTGAAGCTCTTCATAGTTTTCACACCTTTTGAAGCTCTTCATATTTTTCGCACGTTTTAAGGCTCTTCATGTTTTTCAACACCACTGCATGATCCTCCTATTTTTCAGACCGTTTCATGCTCCTCATATTTTTGACACCTTTTGAAGCTCTTCATATTTTTCACTCCTTTTCAGGCTCTTCATATTTTTCAACATCACTTCATGCTCCTCCTATTTTTCAGATCGCTTCATGCTCATCTCATTTTTTACACCTTTTGAAGCTGTTCATATTTTTCACACCTTTTGAAGATCTTCATATTTTTCACACGTTTTCAGGCTCTTCATGTTTTTCAACACCGCCTGATGCTCCTCCTATTTTTCAGACCGTTTCATGCTCCTAATATTTTTGACACGTTTTAAAGCTCTTCATATTTTTCACACCATTTCAGGCACTTCATGTATTTCAACACCGTTTCATGCTCCTCATATTTTTGACACCTTTTGAAGCTCTTCATGTTTTTCACACCTTTTCAGGCTCTCATGTTTTTGAACACAGCTTCTTGCTCCTCCTATTTTTCAGACCGTTTCATGCTCCTCATGTATTTCACACCTTTTGAAGCTCTTCATATTTTTCACAACTTTTCAAGCTCTTCCTGTTTTTGAACACCGTTTCATGCTCCTCCTAGTTTTCATACCGTTTCATGCTCCTCATATTTTGACAACTTTTGAAGCTCTTCATATTTTCCACACCTTTTCTGGCTCCTCATGTTTTTGAAAACCGCTTCACTGTCCTCCTATTTTTCAGATCGTTTCATGCTCTTCATATTTTAGACACCTTTTGAAGCTCTTCATATTTGTCACAGCTTTTCAGGCTCTTCAGGTTTTTCAGCACCACATCATGATCCTCCTCTTTTCAGACCGTTTCATGCTCCTCATATTTGACACCTTTTGAAGCTTGTCATATTTTTCACACCTTTTCAATCTCTTCATTTTTTTGAACACCGCTTCATGTTCCTCCTATTTTTCAGACAGTTTCATGCCCCGCATACTTTTGACACCATTTGAAGCTCCTCATATTTTTCACACCTTTTGACGCTCTTCATATTTTTACACCTTTTCAGACTCTTCATGTTTTTGAACACCGCTTCATGCTCCTCCTATTTTTCTGATCGCTTCATGCTCATCTCATTTTTGACAACTTTTGAAGCTGTTCATATTTTTGACACCTTTTCAAGCTCTTCATATTTTTCACACGTTTTCAGGCTCTTCATGATTTTGAACACCGTTTCATGCCTCTCTAAATTTTCACACAGTATCATGCTCCTCATATTTTTCACACCTTCTGAAGCTCTTCATATTTTTGACACATTTTGAGGCTCTTCATATTTTTCAGACATTTTCAGTCTCCTCATGTTTTTGAACCCCGTTTCATGCTCCTCACATTTTTGACACCTTTTGTAGCTCTTTATATTTTTCACACCTTTTCAGGCTCTCATGTTTTTGAAAACAGCTTCCTGCTCCGCCTATTTTTCAGACCGTTTCATGCTCCTCATGGATTTCACACCTTTTGAAGCTCTTCAAATTTTTCACACCTTTTCAGGCTATTCATGTTTTTGAACACCGCTTCATGCTCCTCCTATTTTTCAGACCGTTTCATGTTCCTCCTATTTTTCAGATCATTTCATGCTCCTCATATTTTTGACACCTTTTCAAGCTCTTCATATTTTTCACACCTTTTCAGGCTCTTCATGTTTTTGAACACCGCTTCATGCTCCTCCTATTTTTCAGTCCGTTTCTTGCTCCTCATGTATTTCCCATCTTTTGAAGCTCTTCATATTTTTCACACCTTTTCAAGCTCTTCATGTTTTTGAACACAACTTCATGCAACTCCTATTTTTCAGACGGTTTCATGCTCCTCATATTTTTAACACATTTTGAAGCTCTTCATATTTTTCACACCTTTTCAGGCTCTTCATATTTTTGAACACAACTTCATGCAACTCCTATCTTTCAGACCGTTTCATGTTCCTCCTATTTTTCAGATCATTTCATGCTCCTCATATTTTTGACACCTTTTGAAGCTCTTCATATTTTTCACACCTTTTCAGGCTCTTCATGTTTTTGAACACAATTTCACGCAACTCCTATTTTTCAGACGGTTTCATGCTCCTCATAGTTTTGACACATTTTGAAGCTCTTCATATTTTTCACACCTTTTCAGGCTCTTCATGTTTTTGAACACCGCTTCATACTCCTCCTAGTTTTCAGGCGGTTTCATGCTCCTCATATTTTTGACACCTTTTGAAGCTCCTCATATATTTCACACATTTTTAGGCTCTTCATGTTTTTCAACACCACTACATTCTCCTGCTATTTTTCAGACCGTTTCAGGCTCATGTCATTTTTGACACATATTGAAGCTCTTCATATTTTTCACACCTTTTCAGACTCTTCATGTTTAGAACACCGCTTCATGCTCCTCCTATTTTTCAGATCGTTTCATGCTCCTCATATTTTTCACACCTTTTGAAGCTCTTTATATTTTCACACCTTTTCATGCTCTTCATGTTTTTGAACACCACTTCATTCTCCTCCTATTTTTCAGACCGTTTCATGCTCATCTCAATTTTGACAGCTATTGAAGCTGTTCATAATTTTCACACCTTTTGAAGCTCTTCATATTTTTCACAAATTTTCAGGCTCTTCATGTTTTTCAACACCGCTTCATGCTCCTCCTATTGTTCAGACTGTTTCATGCTCCTCATATTTTGACAGCTTTTGAAGCTCTTCATATTTTTCACAGCTTTTCAGGCTCTTCATGTTTTACAACACTGCATCATGCTCCAGCTATTTTTCAGACTGTTTAATGCTCCTCGTATTTTTGACACCTTTTGAAGCTCTTCATATTTTTCACACCTTTTCAAGTTCTGCATGTTTTTCAACACTGCTTCATGCTCCTCCTATTTTTCAGACCGTTTCATGCTCCTCATATTTTCACACGTTTTGAAGCTCTTCATATTTTTCACACTTTTTCAGGCTCTTCATGTTTTTGAACACCGTTTCATGCTCCCGCTATTTTTCAGACATTTTCCTGCTCCTCATATTTTTGACAACTTTTGAAGCTCCTAATATTTTTCACACTTTTTCAATCTCTTCATATATTTCACACTTTTTCAGGCTTTTCATGTTTTTCAACACCACTTCATGCTCCTCCTATTTTTCAGACCGCTTCATGCTCATCTCATTTTTGACACCTTTTGAAGCTGTTCATATTTTTCACACCTTTTGAACCTCTTCATATTTTTCACACCTTTTCAGGCTCTTCATGTTTTTGAACACCGTTTCATGCTCCTCCTATTTTTCAGACCTTTTCAAGCTCCTCATATTTTTCAAACTTTTGAAGCTCTTCATATATTTCACACCTTTTCAGGCTCTTTATGTTTTTCAACACCATTTCATGCCGCTTCTATTTTTCAGACCGTTTCATGCTCCTCATGGATTTCACACCTTTTGAAGCTCTTCAAATTTTTCACACCTTTTCAGGCTATTCATGTTTTTGAACACCGCTTCATGCTCCTCCTATTTTTCAGACCGTTTCATGTTCTTCCTATTTTTCAGATCATTTCATGCTCCTCATATTTTTGACACCTTTTGAAGCTCTTCATATTTTTCACACCTTTTCAGGCTCTTCATGTTTTTGAACACCGCTTCATGCTCCTCCTATTTTTCAGTCCGTTCTTGCTCCTCATGTATTTCCCAACTTTTGAAGCTCTTCATATTTTTCACACCTTTTCAAGCTCTTCATGTTTTTGAACACAACTTCATGCAACTCCTATTTTTCAGACGGTTTCATGCTCCTCATATTTTTGACACATTTTGAAGCTCTTCACATGTTTCACAACTTTTCAGGCTCTTCATGTTTTTGAACAACGCTTCATACTCCTCCTAGTTTTCAGGCGGTTTCATGCTCCTCATATTTTTGACACCTTTTGAAGCTCCTCATATATTTCACACATTTTTAGGCTGTTCATGTTTTTCAACACCACTTCATTCTCCTGCTATTTTTCAGACCGTTTCAGGCTCATGTCATTTTTGACACATTTTGAAGCTTTTCATATTGTTCACACCTTTTCAGGCTCTTCATATTTTTGAACACTGCTTCATGCTCCTCCTATTTTTCCGACCATTTCATGCTCCTCATACTTTTCACACCTTTTGAAGCTCTTCATGTTTTTCACATCTTTTCAGGGTCTTCATGTTTTTTAGCACACATTCATGCTCCTCCTATTTTTCAGACCGTTTCATGCTCCTCATGTATTTCACACGATTTGAAGCTCTTCATGTTTTTCACACCTTTTCAGTCTCTTCATGTGTTTAAACACCATTTCATGTTCCTCCTATTTTTCCGACCATTTCATGCTCCTCATACTTTTCACACCTTTTGAAGCTCTTCATGTTTTTCACACCTTTTCAGGCTCTTCATGTTTTTGAACACCGCTCATGATCCTCCTATATTTCAGACCATTTCATGCTCCTCATATTTTTGACACCTTCTGAAGCTGTTCATATTTTTCACACCTTTTCAGGCTCTTTATATTTTTGAACACCGTTTCTTGCTCCTCCTATTTTTCAGACTTTTTCATGCTCCTCATATTTTGACACCTTTTGAAGCTCTTCATATTTTTCACACCTTTTCAGGCTCTTCATGTTTTTGAGCACACCTTCATGCTCCTCCTATTTTTCAGACCGTTTCATGCTCCTTATATGTTTGTCTCCTTTTGAAGCTCTTCATATTTTTCACAGCTTTTGAAGCTCTTCATATTTTTCACACCTTTTGAGGCTCTTCATGGTTTTCAACAGCGCTTCATGCTCCTCCAATTTTTCAGACCGCTTCATTATCATCTCATTTTTAAAACCTTTTGAAGCTCTTCATATATTTCACACCTTTTCAGACTCTTCTTGTTTTTCA
This sequence comes from Dama dama, assembly GCF_033118175.1. Taxonomy (NCBI): domain Eukaryota; kingdom Metazoa; phylum Chordata; class Mammalia; order Artiodactyla; family Cervidae; genus Dama; species Dama dama. The sequence continues at coordinate 102,107,615 of NC_083692.1, forward strand.
ACACCGCTTCATGCTCCTCCTATTTTCAGTCGTTTCATGTTTCTCATATTTTTGACACCTTTTGAAGCTCTTCATATGTTTCACACCTTTTCAGGCGCTTCACCTTTTCAAAACCATTTCTTGCTCATCCTATTTTTGAAGCTGTTTCATGCACCTCATGTATTTGACACCTTTTGAAGCTCTTCATATTTTTCACACCTTTTCAGGCTCTTCATGTTTTTGAACAGCGCTTCATGCTCCTCCTATTTTCCAGACCGTTTCATGCTCCACATATTTTTGACACCTTTAGAAGCTCTTCATGTTTTTCACACCTTTTCAGGCTCTTCATGTTTTTCAACACCGCTTCATGCTCCTCCTATTTTTCAGCCCGTTTTATGCTCCGCATATTTTTGAAACCCTTGAAGCTCTCCATATTTTTCACACCTTTTCAAGGTCTTCATGTCATCAACACCGCTTCTTGCTCCTCCTATTTTTCACATCGTTTTACGATCCTCATGTTTTTGACACATTTTGAAGCTCTTCATATTTTTCACACCTTTTCATGCTCTTCATAATGTTGAACACCGTTTCATGCTCCTCCTATATTTCAGACCATTTCATGCTCCTCATATTTTTGACAGCGTTTGAAGCTCTTCAAATATTTCACACATTTTCAGGCTATTCATGTTTTTCAACACAAATTCATGCTCCCCCTATTTTTCAGACCGTTTCATGCTCATCTCATTTTTGACATCTTTTGAAACTCTTCATATTTTTCACAGCTTTTGAAGCTCTTCATATTTTTCACACGTTTTCAGGCTCTTTATGATTTTCAACACCGCTTCTTGCTCCTCCTAATTTTCAGACCGTTTCATGCTCCTCATATTTTTGACACCTTTTGAAGCTTTCATATTTTTCACTCCTTTTCAGGTTCTTCATGTTTTTGAACACCGCTTCATGCTCCTCCTATTTTTGACACCTTTTGAAGCTCTTCATATTTTTCACACATTTTCAAGCTCTTCTTGTTTATGAACACCGCTTCATGCTCCTCCTATTTTTCAAACCGTTTCATGCTCCTCATGTATTTCACACCTTTTGAAGCTCTTCATATGTTTCACACCTTTTCAGGCTCTTCATGTTTTTCAACACGGCTTCATGCTCCTCCTATTTTTCAGACCGTTTCATGCTCCTCATATTTTTCACACCTTTTGAAGCTCTTCATATTTTTCACATCTTTTCATGCTCTTCATGTTTTTGAACACCGCTTCATGCTGCTCCTATTTTAAAGACCGTTTCATGCTCCTCATATTTTTCACACCTTTTGAAGCTCTTCATATTTTTCACACCTTTTCATGTTCTTCATGTTTTTGAACACCGTTTCATGCTCCTCCTATTTTTCACACCGTTTCGTGCTCCTCATATTTTTGACACCTTTTGAAACTCTTCATATATTTCACACCTTTCAGGCTCTGCATGTTTTTCAACATCGCTTCATGCTCCTCCTATTTTTCAGACCGTTTCATGCTCCTCATAATTTTATCACCTTTTGAAGCTCTTCATATATTTCACACCTTTTCAGGCTCTTCATTTTTTTGAACACCGCTTCATGCTCCTCCTATTTTTCAGACGGTTTCATGCTTCTCTCATTTTTGACAATTTTGAAGCACTTCATATTTTCACACCTTTTGAAGCTTTTCATATTTTTTACACATTTTGAGGCTCTTCATGTTTTTCACCACCTTTTCATGCTCATCCTATTTTCCAGACCGTTTCATGCTCTTCATATTTTTGACACGTTTTGAAGCTCTTCATATATTTCTCACCCTTTGAATTTCTACATATTTTTTACACGATTTCGGGCTCTTCATCTTTTTCAACACCACTTCATGCTTCTCCTATTTTTCAGACCGTTTCATGCTCCTCATATTTTTGACACCTTTTGAAGCTTTTCATATTTTTCACACCTTTTCATGCTCTTCATGTTTTTGAACACCGCTTCATGATGCTCCTATTTTTGACACCTTTTGAAGCTCTTCATATTTTTCACACATTTTCAAGCTCTTCTTGTTTTTGAACACCGCTTCATGCTCCTCCTATTTTTCAAACCGTTTCATGCTCCTCATGTATTTCACACCTTTTGAAGCTCTTCATATGTTTCACACATTTTCAGGCTCTTCATGTTTTTCAACACGGCTTCATGCTCCTCCTATTTTTCAGACCGTTTCATGCTCCTCATATTTTTCACACCTTTTGAAGCTCTTCATATTTTTCACACTTTTTCAGGCTCTTCATTATTCTGAACACCGCTTCTTGCTCCTCCTATTTTTTAGACCGTTTCATGCTCCTCATATTTCTGACACCTTTTGAAGCTCTTCATATTTTTCACACCTTTTCAGCTCTTCATGTTTTTGAACACCGCTTCATGCTCCTACTATTTTTCAGACCTTTTCATGCTCCACTTGTATTTCACCCCTTTTGAAGCTCTTCATATATTTCACTCCTTTTCAGGCTCCTCATGTTTTTGAACAGCGTTTCATGCTCCTTCTATTCTTCATACCATTTCATGCTCCTCATATTTTTGACACCTTTTGAAGCTCTTCAATTTTTTCACACCTTTTCAGGTTCTTCATGTTTTTCAACACCACTTCATGCTCCTCCTATTTTTCATACTGTTTCTTGCTTCTCTTGTATTTCACACCTTTTGAAGCTCTTCATATTTTTCACACCTTTTCAGGCTCTTCAGGTGTTTGAACACCGCATCATGCTTCTCTTCTTTTTCAGACAGTTTCATGCTCCTCATATTTTTCACACGTTTTGAAGCTCTTCATATTTTTCACACCTTTTCAGGCTCTTCTTGTTTTTGAACACCGCTTCATGCTCCTCCTATTTTTCAAACCGTTTCATGCTCCTCATGTATTTCACACCTTTTGAAGCTCTTCATATGTTTCACACCTTTTCAGGCTCTTCATGTTTTTCAACACGGCTTCATGCTCCTCCTATTTTTCAGACCGTTTCATGCTCCTCATATTTTTCACACATTTTGAAGCTCTTCATATTTTTCACACCTTTTCAGGCTCTTCATGTTTTTGAACACCGCTTCATGCTCCTCCTATTTTTCACACGTTTTGAATCTCTTCATATTTTTTCACACCTTTTCGGACTCTTCATGTTTTTGAACACTGCTTCATGCTCCTCCTATTTTTCATACTATTTCTTGCTTCTCTTGTATTTCACACCTTTTGAAGCTCTTCATATTTTTCACACCTTTTCAGGCTCTTCATGTGTTTGAACATCGCTTCATTCTCCTCTTCTTTTTCAGACACTTTCATGCTCCTCATATTTTTCACACCTTTTGAAGCTCTTCATATTTTTCACACCTTTTCAGCCTCTTTTGTTTTTGAACTCCGCCTCATGCTCCTCCTATTTTGTCTACTGTATCATGCTCCTCATATTTTTCACACCTTTTGAAGCCCTTCCTATTTTTCTCACCTTTTCAGGCTCTTCATGTTTTTCCACACCACTTCATGCTTCTCCTATTTTTCAGACCGTTTCATGCTCCTCATGTATTTCACACCTTTTGAAGCTCTGCATATTTTTCACACCTTTTCAGGCTCTTCATGTTTTTGAACACCGCTTGATGCTCCTCCTATTTTTCACACGTTTTGAATCTCTTCATATTTTTTCACACCTTTTCGGGCTCTTCATGTTTTTGAACACTGCTTCATGCTCCTCCTATTTTTCAGACCGTATAATGCTCCTCATGTATTTGACAACTTTTGAAGCTCTTCATCTTTTTCACACTTTTTCAGGCTCTTCATTATTCTGAACACCGCTTCTTACTCCTCCTATTTTTTAGACCGTTTCATGCTCCTCATATTTCTGACACCTTTTGAAGCTCTTCATATTTTTCACACCTTTTCAGCTCTTCATATTTGTGAACACCACTTCATGCTCCTCCTATTTTTCAGACCGTTTCATGCTCCACTTGTATTTCACCCCTTTTGAAGCTCTTCATATATTTCACTCCTTTTCAGGCTCCTCATGTTTTTGAACAGCGTTTCATGCTCCTTCGATTCTTCACACCTTTTCAGGCTCTTCATGTTTTTGAACACTGCTTCATGCTCCTCCTATTTTTCAGGTCATTTCATGCTCCTCATATTTTTGAAACCTTTTGAAGCTCTTCATATTTTTCACTCCTTTTCAGGCTCCACATGTTTTTGAACAGCGCATCATGCTCCTCCTATTTTCAGACCGTTCCATGCTCCTCATATTTTTGACACCTTGTGAAGCTCTTCATAAATTTCACACCTTTTCAGGCTCTTAATGTTTTTCAACACCACTTCATCCTCCAAATATTTTTCAGACGGCTTCATGCTCATCTCATTTTTGACACCTTTTGAAGCTCTTCATATTTTTGACACCTTTTGAAGCTCTTCATATTTCTCACACTTTTTCAGGCTCTTCATGTTTTTCAACACCGCTTCATGCTCCTCCTATTTTTCAGACCGTTTCATGCTCCTCAAATTTTTGACACCTTTTAAAGCTCTTCCTATATTTCACACCTTTTCAGGCTCGTCATTTTTTTGAACACCACTTCATGGTCCTCCTATTTTTCAGACCGTTTCATGCTCCTCATATTTTTGACACCTTTTGAAGCTCCTCATATTTTTCACACCTTTTGAAGCTCTTCATATTTTTCACAACTTTTCAGGCTCTTCATGTTTTTGAACACCGTTTCATGCTCCTCCTATATTTCAGACCATTTCATGCTCCTCATATTTTTGACAGCGTTTGAAGCTCTTCAAATATTTCACACATTTTCAGGCTATTCATGTTTTTCAACACAAATTCATGCTCCCCCTATTTTTCAGACCGTTTCATGCTCATCTCATTTTTGACATCTTTTGAAACTCTTCATATTTTTCACCGCTTTTGAAGCTCTTCATATTTTTCACACGTTTTCAGGCTCTTTATGATTTTCAACACCGCTTCTTGCTCCTCCTAATTTTCAGACCGTTTCATGCTCCTCATATTTTTGACACCTTTTGAAGCTTTCATATTTTTCACTCCTTTTCAGGCTCTTCATGTTTTTGAACACCGCTTCATGCTCCTGCTATTTTTGACACCTTTTGAAGCTCTTCATATTTTTCACACATTTTCAAGCTCTTCTTGTTTTTGAACACCGCTTCATGCTCCTCCTATTTTTCAAACCGTTTCATGCTCCTCATGAATTTCACACCTTTTGAAGCTCTTCATATGTTTCACACTTTTTCAGGCTCTTCATGTTTTTCATCACGGCTTCATGCTCCTCCTAATTTTCTGATCGTTTCATGCTCCTCATATTTTTCACACCTTTTGAAGGTTTTCATATTTTTCACACCTTTTCTGGCTGTTCATGTTTTTTAACAACTCTTCATGCTCCTCCTATTTTTCTGACCATTTCATGCTCCTCATGTATTTCACACCTTTTGAAGCTCTTCATATTTTTCACACCTTTTCAGGCTCTTCATGATTTTCAACTTCGCTTCATGTTTCTCCTATTTTTCAAACCATTTCATGCTCCTCATATTTGGACACCTTTTGAAGTTCTTCATATTTTTCACACCTTTTCAGGCTCTTCATGTTTTTGAAGACCGCTTCATGTGCCTCCTATTTTTCAGACCGTTTCATGCTCCTCATGTTTTTGACACCTTTTGAAGCTCTTTATATTTTTCACAACTTTTCAGGCTCTTCATTTTTTTGAACACCTCTTCATGCTCCTCCTATATTTCACACCTTTTGAAGCTCTTCATATTTTTCAAACCTTTTCAGGCTCTTCATGTTTTTGAACACCGCTTCATGCTCCTCCTATTTTTCAGACCGTTTAATGCTCCTCCTGTATTTCATATCTTTTGAAGCTCTTCATATTTTTCACACCTTTTCAGGCTCTTCATGTTTTTCAACACTGCTTCATGCTCCTCCTATGTTTCAGACCGTTTAATGCTCCTCATGTATTTCACACCTTTTGAAGCTCTTCATATTTTCACACCTTTTCAGGCTCTTCATGTTATTCAACAACACTTTATGCTCCTCTTATATTTCAGACCGCTTCATCCTGATCTCATTTTTGACACTTTTTGAAGCTGTTCATATTTTTCACACCTTTTGAAGCTCTTCATAATTTTCACAAGTTTTCATGCTCTTTATGTTTTTCAACACCGCTTCATGTTCCTCCTATTTTTCACACCTTTTGAAGCTCTTCATATTTTTCACACCTTTTCAGGCTCTTCTTTTCTTTGAACACCACTTCATGCTCCTACTATTTTTCAGACCGTTTCATGCTCATCTCATTTTTGACACCTTTTGAAGCTCTTCATATCTTTCACAACTTTTGTAGTTCTTCATATTTTTCACCCGTTTTCAGACTCTTCATGTTTTTCAACACGGTTTCATGCTCCTCGTGTTTTTCAGACCGCTTCATGCTCCTCATATTTTTGACACCTTTTGAAACTCTTCATATTTTTCACACCTTTTCAGGCTCTTCAAGTTTTTCAACACCGCTTCATGCTCCTCCTATTTTTCAGACCCGTTCATGCTCCTCATATTTTTGACACCATTTTAAGCTCTTCTTATTTTTCACACCTTTTCAGGCTCTTCATGTTTTTCAACACGGCTTCATGCTCCTCCTATTTTTCAGACCATTTCATGCTCCTCATATTTTTCACACCTTTTGAAGCTCTTCATATTTTTCACAACTTTTCAGGCTCTTCATGTTTTTCAACAGCGTTTCATGATCATCCTATTTTTTAGACCGTTTCATGCTCCTCATATATTTGACACCTTTTGAAGCTCTTCATATATTTCACACCTTTTCAGGCTCTTCATGTTTTTCAACACCACTTCATGCTCCTCGTATTTTTAAGACCGTTTCATGCTCCTCATATTTTTGACACCTTTAGAAGCTCTTCATATTTTTCACACATTTTCAGGCTCTTCATGTTGCTCAACATTGCTTCCTGCTCCTCCTCTTTTTCAGACCGTTTCATGCTCCTCATATTTTTGACACATTTTGAAGCTCTTCATATTTCTCACAGCTTTTCAGGTTCTTCATGTTTTTCAACACTACTTCATGCTCCTCCTATTTTTCAGACGGTTTCATGTTCATCTCATTTTTGACACCTTTTGAAGCTCTTCATATTTTTCACACCTTTTGAAGCTCTTCATATATTTCTCACCTTTTCAGGATCTTCATGTTTTCAACACCCTCTCTTGTTCCTCCTATTTTTCAGACCATTTAATGCTCCTCATATTTTTGACACGTTTTGAAGCTCTTCATATTTTTCCACCTTTTGAAGCTCTTCATATTTCTCACAGCTTTTCAGGTTCTTCATGTTTTTCAACACTACTTCATGCTCCTCCTATTTTTCAGACGGTTTCATGCTCATCTCATTTTTGACACCTTTTGAAGCTCTTCATATTTTTCACACCTTTTGAAGCTCTTCATATATTTCACACCTTTTCAGGCTCTTCATGTTTTTCAACACCCTTTCTTGCTCCTCCTATTTTTCAGACCGTTTCATGCTTCTCATATTTTTGACACGTTTTGAAGCTCTTCATATTTTTCACACCTTTTCAGGCTCTTCATGTTTTTGAACACCGTTTCATAGTCCTCCTATTTGTCAGACCGTTTCATGCTCCTCATATTTTTGACACCTTTTGAAGCTCTTCATATTTTTCACACCTTTTCATGGTCTTCCTGTTTTTGAACACCGCTTCATGCTCCTCCTATTTTTCAGAACTTTTCATGCTCCTCATATTTTTGACACCTTTTGAAGCTCTTCATATTTTTCACACCTTTTCAGGCTCTTCATGTTTTTGAACACCATTTCATGCTCCTCCTATTTTACAGACCGTTTCATTCTCCTCATATATTTGACACCTTTTGAAGCTCTTCATATATTTCACACCTTTTCAGGCTTTTCATTATTTTCAACAGCACTTCATGCTCCTCTTATTTTTCAGACCGTTTCATGCTCATCTCATTTTGACACCTTTTGAAGCTGTTCATGTTTTTCACATTTTCTGAAGCTCTTCATATTTTTCACAAATTTTCAGGCTCTTTATGATTTTCAACACCGTTTCATGCTCCTCCTATTTTTCAGACCGTTTCATGTTCATCTCATTTTGACACCTTTTGAAGCTCTTCATATTTTTCACACCTTTTGAAGCTCTTCATATTTTTCATATTTTTGAAATTCTTCATAATTTCACACGTTTTCAGCCTCTTCATGTTTTTCAACACCGCTTCATGCTCCTCCTATTTTTCAAACCGTATCATCCTCCTCATATTTTTCACACCTTTTGAAGCTCTTCGTATTTTTCACACGTTTTCAGGCTCTTCATGTTTTTGAACACTTCTTCATGCTCCTCCTATTTTTCAGACCGTTTCTTGCACCGCATATATTTCACACCTTTTGAAGCTCTTCATATTTTTCACATCTTTTCAGGCTCTTCATGTTTTTCAACACCACTTCATGCTCCTCTTATTTTTAAAACCGTTTCATGCTCCTCATATTTTTGACACCTTTTGAAGCTCTTCATATTTTTCACACCTTTTCAGGCTCTTCATGTTTTTCAACACCACTTCATGCTCCTCGTATTTTTAAGACCGTTTCATGCTCCTCATATTTTTGACAACTTTAGAAGCTCTTCATATTTTTCACACATTTTCAGGCTCTTCATGTTTCTCAACACTGCTTCCTGCTCCTCCTCTTTTTCAGACCGTTTCATGCTCCTCATATTTTTGACACATTTTGAAGCTCTTCATATTTCTCACAGCTTTTCAGGTTCTTCATGTTTTTCAACACTACTTCATGCTCCTCCTATTTTTCAGACGGTTTCATGCTCATCTCATTTTTGACACCTTTTGAAGCTCTTCATATTTTTCACACCTTTTGAAGCTCTTCATATATTTCACACCTTTTCAGGCTCTTCATGTTTTCAACACCCTTTCTTGCTCCTCCTATTTTTCAGACCATTTCAATGTCCTCATATTTTTGACACGTTTTGAACCTCTTCATATTTTCCCACCTTTTGAAGCTCTTCATATTTCTCACAGCTTTTCAGGTTCTTCATGTTTTTCAACACTACTTCATGCTCCTCCTATTTTTCAGACGGTTTCATGCTCATCTCATTTTTGACACCTTTTGAAGCTCTTCATATTTTTCACATCTTTTGAAGCTCTTCATATTTTTCACACGTTTTCAGGCTCTTCATGTTGTTCAACACCCTTTCTTGCTCCTCCTATTTTTCAGACCGTTTCATGCACCTCATATTTTTCTCACCTTTTGAAGCTCTTCATATTTTTCACACCTTTTTAGGCTCCTCATGTTTTGCAACACTGCTTCATGCTCCTCCTATTTTTCAGACCGTTTCATACTCCTCATATTTTTGACAACTTTTGATGCTCTTCATATTTTTCACACCTTTTCAGGCTCTTCATTTTTTCAACACCGCTTCATGCTCCTCCTATTTTTCAGACCGTTTCATGCTCATCTCATTTTTGACACCTTTGGAAGCTTTTCATGTTTTTCACAACTTTTCAGGCTCTTCATGTTTTGAACACCGCTTCATGCTCCTCCTATATTTCAGACCGTATCATGCTCTTCATATTTTTCACACCTTTTGAAGCTCTTCATATTTTTCACACCTTTTCAGGCTCTTCATATTTTTGAACACCTCTTCATTCTCCTCCTATTTTTCAGACCGTTGCTTGCTCCTCATGTATTTCACACCTTTTGAAGCTCTTCATATTTTTCACTCCTTTTCAGGCTCTTGATGTTTTCCACACCACTTCATGCTTCTCCTATTTTTCAACCCGTTTCATGCTCCTCATGTATTTCACATCTTTTGAAGCTCTTCACATTTTTCACCCCTTTTCAGGCTCTTCATGTTTTTCAACACTACTTCATGCTCCTCCTATTTTTCAGACGGTTTCATGCTCATCTCATTTTTGACACCTTTTGAAGCTCTTCATATTTTCCCACCTTTTGAAGCTCTTCATATTTCTCACAGCTTTTCAGGTTCTTCATGTTTTTCAACACTACTTCATGCTCCTCCTATTTTTCAGACGGTTTCATGCTCATCTCATTTTTGACACCTTTTGAAGCTCTTCATATTTTTCACATCTTTTGAAGCTCTTCATATTTTTCACACGTTTTCAGGCTCTTCATGTTGTTCAACACTCTTTCTTGCTCCTCCTATTTTTCAGACCGTTTCATGCTTCTCATATTTTTGACACGTTTTGAAGCTCTTCATATTTTTCACACCTTTTCAGGCTCTTCATGTTTTTCAACACAGCTTCATGCTCCTCCGATTTTTCAGTCCGTTTCATGCTCCTCATATTTTTGACACCGTTTGAAGCTGTTCATATTTTTCACACCTTTTCAGGCTCTTCATGTTTTTCAACACTGCTTCATGCTCCTCCTATTTTTCAGAACGTTTCATGCTCCTCATATTTTTGACACCTTTTGAAGCTCTTCATATTTTTCACACCTTTTCAGGCTCTTCGTGTTTTTCAACACCGCTTCATGCTCCTCCTATTTTTCAGACCGTTTCTTGCACCGCATATATTTCACACCTTTTGAAGCTCTTCATATTTTTCACACCTTTTCAGGCTCTTCATGTTTTTCAACACCACTTCATGCTCCTCGTATTTTTAAGACCGTTTCATGCTCCTCATATTTTTGACACCTTTAGAAGCTCTTCATATTTTTCACACATTTTCAGGCTCTTCATGTTTCTCAACACTGCTTCTTGCTCCTCCTCTTTTTCAGACCGTTTCATGCTCCTCATATTTTTGACACATTTTGAAGCTCTTCATATTTCTCACAGCTTTTCAGGTTCTTCATGTTTTTCAAGACTACTTCATGCTCCTCCTATTTTTCAGACGGTTTCATGCTCATCTCATTTTTGACACCTTTTCAAGCTCTTCATATTTTTCACACCTTCTGAAGCTCTTCATATATTTCACACCTTTTCAGGCTCTTCATGTTTTCAACACCATTTCTTGCTCCTCCTATTTTTCAGACCATTTCATGCTCCTCATATTTTTGACACTTTTTGAAGCTCTTCATATTTTCCCACCTTTTGAAGCTCTTCATATTTCTCACAGCTTTTCAGGTTCTTCATGTTTTTCAACACTTCTTCATGCTCCTCCTATTTTTCAGACGGTTTCATGCTCATCTCATTTTTGACACCTTTTGAAGCTCTTCATATTTTTCACACCTTTTGAAGCTCTTCATATATTTCACACCTTTTCAGGCTCTTCAGGTTTTCAACACCCTTTCTTGCTCCTCCTATTTTTCAGACCATTTCAATGTCCTCATATTTTTGAAACGTTTTGAAGCTCTTCATATTTTCCCACATTTTGAAGCTCTTCATATTTCTCACAGCTTTTCAGGTTCTTCATGTTTTTCAACACTACTTCATGCTCCTCCTATTTTTCAGACGGTTTCATGCTCATCTCATTTTTGACACCTTTTGAAGCTCTTCATATTTTTCACATCTTTTGAAGCTCTTCATATTTTTCACACGTTTTCAGGCTCTTCGTGTTGTTCAACACCCTTTCTTGCTCCTCCTATTTTTCAGACCGTTTCATGCACCTCATATTTTTCTCATCTTTTGAAGCTCTTCATATTTTTCACACCTTTTTAGGCTCCTCATGTTTTGCAACATCGCTTCATGCTCCTCCTATTTTTCAGACCGTTTCATACTCCTCATATTTTTGACACCTTTTGATGCTCTTCATATTTTTCACACCTTTTCAGGCTCTTCATTTTTTCAACACCGCTTCATGCTCCTCCTATTTTTCAGACCGTTTCATGCTCATCTCATTTTTGACACCTTTGGAAGCTTTTCATATTTTTCACAACTTTTCAGGCTCTTCATGTTTTCAACACCGCTTCATGCTCCTCCTATATTTCAGACCGTATCATGCTCTTCATATTTTTCACACGTTTTGAAGCTCTTCATATTTTTCACACCTTTTCAGCCTCTTCATATTTTTGAACACCTCTTCATCCTCCTCCTATTTTTCAGACCGTTGCTTGCTCCTCATATTTTTGACACCTTTTGAAGCTCTTCATATTTTTCACACCTTTTCAGGCTCTTCATGTTTTTCAACACAGCTTCATGCTCCTCCTATTTTTCAGACCGTATCATGCTCCTCATATTTTGACACCTTTTGAAGCTCTTCATATATTTCACACCTTTTCAGTCTCTTCTTTTTTTTCAACACCACCTCATGCACCTCCTATTTTTCACACCGTTTAATGATCATCTCATTTTTGACACCTTTTGAAGCTCTTCATATTTTTCACACCTTTTCAGGATCCTCATTTTTTTCAACACCACTTCATTCTCCTCCTATTTTTCAGACTGTTTCATGCTCATCTCTTTTTTGACACCTTTTGAAGCTCTTCATATTTTTCACACATTTTGAAGCTCTTAATATTTTTCACAACTTTTCAGGCTCTTCATGTTTTTCAACACTGCTTCATGCTCCTCCTATTTTTCAGAACGTTTCATGCTCCTCATATTTTTGACACCTTTTGAAGCTCTTCATATTTTACACACCTTTTCAGGCTCTTCGTGTTTTTCAACACCGCTTCATGCTCCTCCTTTTTTTCAGACCGTTTCTTGCACCTCATATATTTCACACCTTTTGAAGCTCTTCATATTTTTCACATCTTTTCAGGCTCTTCATGTTTTTCAACACCACTTCATGCTCCTCTTATTTTTAAAACCGTTTCATGCTCCTCATATTTTTGACACCTTTTGAAGCTCTTCATATATTTCACACCTTTTCAGGCTCTTCATGTTTTTCAACACCACTTCATACTCCTCGTATTTTTAAGACCGTTTCATGCTCCTCATATTTTTGACACCTCTAGAAGCTCTTCATATTTTTCACACCTTTTCAGGCTCTTCATGGTTTTCAACACAGCTTCATGCTCCTATTTTTCAGAACGTTTCATGCTCCTCATATTTTTGACACGTATTGAAGCTCTTCATTTTTTTCACACCTTTTCAGGCTCTTCATGTTTTTCAACACCACTTCATGCTCCTCCTATTTTCAGACCGTTTCATGCTCCTCATATTTTTCACACATTTTGAAGCTCCTCCTATTTTTCACAACCTTTCACGCTCTTCATGTTTTTCAACACGGCTTCATGATCCTCCTATTTTTCTGACAGTTTCATGTTCCTCCTATTTTTCAGCACGTTTCATACTCCTCCAAATTTTCAGACCGTTTCATGCTCCTCATATTTGTCACACCTTTCGAAGCTCTTCATATTTTTCACATCTTTTCTGGATCTTCATGTTTTTGAGCACAGCTTCATGCTCCTCCGATTTTTCACACCTTTTGAAAATCTTCATATATTTCACACCTTTTCATGTTCTTCATTTTTGTCAACAAAGCTTCATGCTCCTCCTATTTTTCAGACCGTTTCATGCTCCTCATCTTTTACACACCTGTTGAAGCTCTTCATATTTTTCATACCATTTCAGGCTCTTCTTGTTTTTCAACACCATTTCAAGCTCCTATTTTTCAGACCGTTTCATGCTTCTCAAATTTTTGACACCTTTTGAAGCTCTTCATATTTTTCACACCTTTTCATGTTCTTCATTTTTGTCAACAAAGCTTCATGCTCCTCCTATTTTTCAGACCGTTTCATGCTCCTCATATTTCTGACACCTTTTGAAGCTCTTCATATATTTCACACCTTTTCAGGATCTTCATGTTTTTGAACATCACTTCATGCACCTCTTATTTTTCAGACCGTTTCATGCTCCTCATATTTTTGACACCTTTTGAAGCTCTTCATATATTTCACACCTTTTCAATCTCTTCATGTTTTTCACACCTTTTCAGGCTCTTCATGTTTTTCAACACCCCATCATGCTCCTCCTATTTTTCAGACCGTTTCATGCTCCTCATATTTTTGACACCTTTTGAAGCTCTTCGTATATGTCACACCTTTTCAGGCTCTTCTTGTTTTTTACACCTTTTCAGGCTCTTCATGTTTTTCAACACCGCTTCATGCTCCTCATATTTTAAACACCTTTTGAAGCTCTTCATTTTTTTCACACCATTTCATGCTCTTCATGTTTTTCAACACCGTTTCATGCTCCTCCTATTTTTCAGACTGTTTCATGCTCCTCATATTTTTGTCACTTTTTGAAGCTCTTCTATTTTTCAAACCTTTAGAGGCTCTTCATATATTTCAACACCGCTTCATGCTCCTCCAATTTTTCAGACCGTTTCATGCTCGTCATATTTTTCAAACCTTTTAAAGGTCTTCATATTTTTCACACTTTTTGAAGCTCTTCATAATTTTCACAGTTTTTGAAGCTCTTCATAATTTTCACACTTTTTGAAGCTCTTCATAATTTTCACAGTTTTTGAAGCTCTTCATAATTTTCACAGTTTTCAGGCTCTTCATGTTTCTGAACACCGCTTCATGCTCCTCCTATTTTTCAGAACGTTTCATGCTCTTCATATTTTTCACACCTTTTCAGGCTCTTCTTATTTTTGAACACCGTTTGCTGCTCCTCCTATTTTTGAGAACGTTTCATGCTCCTCATCTTTTTAACACGTTTTGAAGCTCTTCATATTTTTCACACCTTTTCATGCTCTTCATGTTTTTGAACACCGCTTCATGCTCCTCCTATTTTTCAGAACGTTTCATGCTCCTCATATTTTGGCACCTTTTACCCTGTTCATATTTTACACATTTTCAGGCTCTACAAGTTTTTCAACACCGTTTCATGCTACTACTATTTTTGATACCATTTGAAGCTCCTTATATTCTTCAAACCTTTTCATGCTCTTCTTTTTTTTCATCATCGCTTCATGCTCCTCCTATTTTTCAGAACGTTTCATGCTCCTCATATTTTTCACACCTTTAGAAGCTCTTCGTATTTTTCTCACCTTTTCAGGCTCTTCATGTTTTTCAACACCGCTTCATGATCCTCCTATTTTTCTGACAGTTTCATGCTCCTCATATTTTTCATCCTTTTTGAAGTTCTTCATATTTTTCACACCTTTTCAGGCTCTTCATGTTTTTGAACACCGCTTCATGCTCCTCGTATGTTCAGACCGTGTCATGCTCCTCATATTTTTGACACCTTTTGAACCTCCTCCTATTTTTCACACCTTTTCAGGCTCTTCATGTTTCTCAACACCGCTTCATGCTCCTCCTATTTTTCAGACCGTTTCATGCTCCTCATATTTTCATACCATTTCATGCTCCTCATATTTTTGACACCTTTTGAACCTCCTCCTATTTTTCACAGCTTTTCAGGCTCTTCATGTTTTTCAACACAACTTCACGCTTCTCCTATTTTTCAGACCATTCCATGCTCCTCATGTATTTCACACCTTTTGAAGCTCTTCATATATTTCACATCTCTTCAGGCTCTTCATGTTTTTGAATATCGTTTCATGCTCCTCCTATTTTTCAGACCATTTCATGCTCCTCATATTTTTGACAACTTTTGAAGCTCTTCATATATTTCACATCTTTTCAGACTCTTCATGATTTCCAACACCGCTTCATGCTCCTCATATTTTTCAGACCGTTTCATGCTCATCACATTTTTGTCACCTTTTGAAACTCTTCATATTTTTCACACCTTTTCAGGCTCTTCATGTTTATAACAACCACTTCATGCTCCTCCTTTTTTTCAGACCGTTTCATGCATATCTCATTTTTGACACCTTTTGAAGCTCTTCATATTTTTCACACTTTTTCAGGATCTTCATGTATTTGAACACCGCTTCATGGTCCTCCTTTTTTTCAGATCGTTTCATGCTCCTCATGTATTTCACACGTTTTGAAACTCTTCATATATTTCACACTTTTTCAAGCTCTTTATGTTTTTGAACACCGTTTCATGCTCCGCTTATTTTCAGACCGTTTCATGCTCCTCATAAATTTGACACCTTTTGAAGCTCTTCATATTTTTCACACCTTTTGAAGCTCTTCATATATTTCACACCTTTTCAGGCTCTTCATGTTTTTCAACACAGTTTCATGCTCCTCCTATTTTTCAGACCGTTTCAGGCTCATCTAAATTTTTACACCTTTTGTAGCTCTTCATATTTTTCACACCTTTTGAAGCTCTTCATAGTTTTCACACCTTTTCAGGCTCTTCATTTTTTTGAACAACGTTTCATGATCTTCCTATTTTTCAGACCGTTTTATGCTCCTAATATTTTTGACGCTCTCATAGTTTTCAAACCTTTTCAGGCTCTTCATGTTTTTGAACACCGCTTCATGCTCCTCCTAATTTTCAGACCTTTTCCTGCTCCTCATATATTTGATACATTTTGAAGCACTTCATAGTTTTCACACCTTTTCAGGCTCTTCATGTTTTTGAACACCGCTTCATGCTCCTCCTATTTTTCAGACCGTTTCATGCTCCTCCTATTTTTCACACTTTTTGAAGCTCTTCATATTTTTCACAACATTTCAATCTCTTCATGTTTTCAACAACACTTCATGCTCATATTATTTTTCAGACTGTTTCATGCTCCTCATATTTTTGACACCTTTTGAAGCTCTTCATATTTTTCACACCTTTTCCGGCGCTTCATGTTTTTCAACACCGCTTCATGCTCCTGCTATTTTTCAGACCTTTCATACTCATCTCATTTTTGACACCTTTTGAAGCTCTTCATATTATTCACAACTTTGAAGCTCTTCATATTTTTCACACGTTTTCAGGCTCTTCATGTTTTTCAACACCCTTTCTTGCTCCTCCTATTTTTCAGACCGTTTCATGCTCCTCATATTTTTGACACGTTTTGAAGCTCTTCATATTTTTCACACCTTTTCAGGCTCTTCACGTTTTTGAACAACGCTTCATGCTCCTCCTATTTTTCAGACCGTTTCATGCTCCTCGTATTTTTGACACCTTTTGAAGCTCCTCATATTTTTCACATCTTTTCAGGCTCTTCATGTTTTTGAACACCACTTCATGCTCCTCCTATTTTTCAGACCGTTTCATGCTCCTCATATTTTTGACACATTTTGAAGCTCTTCATATATTTCAAACCTTTTGAAGCTCTTCATATTTTTCACACCTTTTAAAGATCTTCATATTTTTCAAACGTTTTCAGGCTCTTCATGTTTTTCAACACCACCTCATGCTCCTCCTATTTTTCAGACGGTTTCATGTTCTTCATATTTTTGACCCCTTTTGAAGCTCTTCATATTTTTCACAAGTTTTCAGGCTCTTCATGTTTTTGAACACTGCTTCTTGCTCCTCCTAATTATCAGAGAGTTTCATGCGCCTCATGTATTTCACACCTTTTGAAGGTCTTCATATTTTTCACACCTTTTCAGGCTCTTCATGTTTTTGAACACTGCTTCTTGCTCCTCCTAATTTTCAGAGAGTTTCATGCGCCTCATGTATTTCACACCTTTTGAAGGTCTTCATATTTTTCACACCTTTTCAGGCTCTTGATGTTTTTCAACACTGCTTCTTGCTCCTCCTATTTTTCAGAGAGTTTCATGCGCCTCATATATTTCAGACCTTTTGAAGGTCTTCATATTTTTCAACCTTTTCAGGCTCTTCATGTTTCTGATCACCGTTTCATGCTCCTCCTATTTTTGAGACCGTTTCAGGTTCCTCATATTTTTATCACCTTTTGAAGCTCTTCATATTTTCCATACCTTTTCAGGCTCTTCATGTTTTTGAACACCGTTTCATGCTCCTCCTATTTTTCAGACCGTTTCATGTTCCTCATATTTTTGACACCTTTTGAAGCTCTTCATATTTTTCACAGCTTTACAGGCTCTTCATGTTTTTAAACACCGCTTCATGTGCCTTCTATTTTTCAGACCGTTTCATGTTCCTCATATTTTTGACACCTTTTGAAGCTCTTCATATTTTTCACACCTTTTCAGGCTCTTCATGTTTTTCAACACCGCTTCATGCTCCTCCTATTTTCAGAACGTTTCATGCTCCTCATATTTTTGATAACTTTTGAAGCTCTTCATATTTTTCACACCTTTTCAGGCTCTTCATGTTTTTGAACAGCGTTTCATGATCCTCCTATATTTCAGACCGTTTCATGCTCCTCATATTTTTGACACATTTTGAAGCTCTTCATATATTTCAAACCTTTTGAAGCTCTTCATATTTTTCACACCTTTTAAAGATCTTCATATTTTTCAAACGTTTTCAGGCTCTTCATGTTTTTCAACACCACCTCATGCTCCTCCTATTTTTCAGACGGTTTCATGTTCTTCATATTTTTGACCCCTTTTGAAGCTCTTCATATTTTTCACAAGTTTTCAGGCTCTTCATGTTTTTGAACACTGCTTCTTGCTCCTCCTAATTATCAGAGAGTTTCATGCGCCTCATGTATTTCACACCTTTTGAAGGTCTTCATATTTTTCACACCTTTTCAGGCTCTTCATGTTTTTGAACACTGCTTCTTGCTCCTCCTAATTTTCAGAGAGTTTCATGCGCCTCATGTATTTCACACCTTTTGAAGGTCTTCATATTTTTCACACCTTTTCAGGCTCTTGATGTTTTTCAACACTGCTTCTTGCTCCTCCTATTTTTCAGAGAGTTTCATGCGCCTCATATATTTCAGACCTTTTGAAGGTCTTCATATTTTTCAACCTTTTCAGGCTCTTCATGTTTCTGATCACCGTTTCATGCTCCTCCTATTTTTGAGACCGTTTCAGGTTCCTCATATTTTTATCACCTTTTGAAGCTCTTCATATTTTCCATACCTTTTCAGGCTCTTCATGTTTTTGAACACCGTTTCATGCTCCTCCTATTTTTCAGACCGTTTCATGTTCCTCATATTTTTGACACCTTTTGAAGCTCTTCATATTTTTCACAGCTTTACAGGCTCTTCATGTTTTTAAACACCGCTTCATGTGCCTTCTATTTTTCAGACCGTTTCATGTTCCTCATATTTTTGACACCTTTTGAAGCTCTTCATATTTTTCACACCTTTTCAGGCTCTTCATGTTTTTCAACACCGCTTCATGCTCCTCCTATTTTCAGAACGTTTCATGCTCCTCATATTTTTGATAACTTTTGAAGCTCTTCATATTTTTCACACCTTTTCAGGCTCTTCATGTTTTTCAACACTGCTTCATGCTCCTCCTATTTTCAGACCGTTTCATGTTCCTCATATTTTTGACATCTTTTGAAGCTGTTCATATTTTTCACACCTTTTCAGGCTCTTCATGTTTTTGAACACCATTTCATGCTGCTCCTATTTTTCAGACCGTTTCATGCTTCTCATGTTTTCGACACTTTTTGGGGCTCTTCATATTTTTCACACCATTGCAGGCTCTTCATGTTTTTGAACAGCGTTTCATGATCCTCCTATATTTCAGACCGTTTCATGCTCCTCATATTTTTGACACATTTTGAAGCTCTTCATATTTTTCACACCTTTTGAAGCTCTTCGTATTTTTCACAACATTTCAGGCTCTTCATGTTTTTGAACACCGTTTCATGCTCCTCCTATATTTCAGACCGTTTCATGCTCCTCATATTTTTGACACCGTTTGAAGCTCTTCATATTTTTCACACTTTTTCAGGCTCTTCATGTTTTTGAAGACTGCTTCATGCTCCTCTATTTTTCAGACCGTTTCATGCTCCTCATGTATTTCACACCCTTTGAAGCTCTTCATATATTTCACACCTTTTCAGGCTCTTCATGTTTTTCAACACCGTTTTATGATCCTCCTATTTTTCATACCGTTTCATGCTCCTCTTGTATTTCCCACCTTTTGAAGGTCTTCATATTTTTCACAACTTTTCAGGCTATTCATGTTTTTGAACACCGCTTCTTGCTCCTACTATTTTTCAGACCGTTTTTACTCCTCATATATTTCACACCTTTTGAAGCACTTCATATGTTTCACACATTTTCAGGCACTTCATGTTTTGAACACCGCTTCATGCTCCTCTATTTTTCAGACCGTTTCATGCTCTTCTTAGTGTAGACACCTTTTGAAAGTCCTCATATATTTCACACCTTTTCAGGCTCTTCAAGTTTTTGAACACCGCTTCACGCTCCTCCTATTTTGCAGATCGTTTCATGCTCCTCATATATTTGACACTATTTGAAGCTCTTCATATTTTTCACACCTTTACAGGCTCTTCATGATTTTGAACAACGCTTCATGCTCCTACTATTTTCGGACCGTTTCAAGCTCTTCATGTATTTCACACCTTTTGCAGCTCTTCATATTTTTCACACCTTTTCAGGCTCTTCATGTTTTTGAACACCGCTTCATGCTCCTCCTATTTTTCAGACCGTTTTAGGCTCCTCATATTTTTGACACCATTTTAAGCTCTTCATATATTTCACACCTTTTCAGGCTCTTCATGTTTTTGAACACCGCTTCATGCTCATCCTATTTTTCAGATCGTTTCATGCTCCTCATGTATTTCACACTTTTTGAAGCTCTTCATATTTTTCACACCTTTTCAGGCTCTCATGTTTTTGAACACAGCTTCTTGCTCCTCCTATTTTTCAGACCGTTTCATGCTCCTCTTATATTTCACACTTTTGAAGCTCTTGCTATTTTTAACACCTTTTCAGTCTCTTCATGTTTTTGAACACAGTTTCATGCTACTCGTATTTTTCAGACCGTTTCATGCTCCTCATCTTTTTGACACCTTTTGAAGCTCTTAATATTTTTCACACCTTTTCAGGCTCTTCATGTTTTTGGACACCGTTTCATGCTCCTCCTATTTTTCAGACCGATTCATGCTCTTCATGTGTTTCACACCTTTTGAAGCTCTTCATATTTTTCACACTTTTTCAGGCTCTTCATGTTTCTCAACACCGCTTCATGCTCCTCCTATTTTCAGACCGTTTCATGCTCCTCATATTTTTGGCACTGTTTGAAGCTCTTCATATTTTTCACACGTTTTCAGGCTCTTCATCTTTTTCAACACCACTTAATGCTCCTCCTATTTTTGAGACCGTTTCATGGTCTTCATGTATTTCTGACTTTTTGAAGCTCTTCATATTTTTCACACGTTTTCAGGCTCTTCATGTCTTTGAAGACCGCTTCATGCTCCTCGTATTTTTCAGACCGTTTCATGCTCCTCATGTATTTCACACCTTTTGAATCTCTTCATATTTTTCACACGTTTTCAGGCTGTTCATGTTTTTGAACACCGCTAGATGCTCCTCCTATTTTTCTAATCGCTTCATGCTCATCTCATTTTTGACACCTTTTGAAGCTGTTCATATTTTTCACACCTTTTGAAGCTCTTCATATTTTTCACACTTTTTCAGGCTCTTCATGTTTTTTTTTTATATTTTTTTTATTTATTTTTATTTTTTTTTCATGTTTTTGAACACCGCTTCATGCTCCTCCTATTTTTCAGAACGTTTCATGCTCCTCATATTTTTGACATCTTTTAAGTTCTTTATATTTTTCACACATTTTCAGGCTCTTCAAGTTTTTGAACACCGCTTCATGCTACTCCTATATTTCAGACCGTTTCATGCTCCTCATATTTTGACACATTTTGAAGCTCTTCATATTTTTCACACATTTTCAGGCTCTTCATATTTTTGAACACAGCTTCATGCTCCTCCTATTTTTCAGAACGTTTCATGCTACTTCTATTTTTGACACCTTTTGAAGGTCTTCGTATTTTTCAAACCGTTTCCTGCTCTTCATGTTTTTCAACACCGTTTCATGCTCCTCCAATTTTTCAGACTGTTTCATGCTCCTCATATTTTTGACACCTTTTGAAGCTCTTCATATTTTTCACACATTTTCAGGCTCTTCATGCTTTTCAACACCGCTTCACGCTCCTCCTATATTTCAGAACGTTTCATGCTCTTCATATATTTGACTCCTTTTAAAGCTCTTCATATTTTTCACACCTTTTCATTCTCTTCATAATTTTCAACACCGCTTCATGCTCCTCCTATTTTTCAGACCCTTTCATGCTCTTCATATTTTTGACACCTTTTGAATCTTTTCATATTTTTCACATCTTTTCAGGCTCTTCATTATTTTCAACACCTCTTCATGCTCCTTCTATTTTTCAGATCATTTCATGCTCCTCATATTTTTAACACCTTTTAATCTCTTCATATTTTTCCCACCTTTTCAGGCCCTTCAAGTTTTTGAACACCGTTTCATGCTCCTCATATTTTTGACACCTTTTGAAGCTCTTCATATATTTCACACCTTTTCAGGCTCTTCATGTATTTCAACACCGTTTCATGCTCTTCCTATTTTTCAGACTGTTTTATGCTCCTCATATTTTTGACACCTTTTGAAGCTCTTCATATTGTTCACACCTTTTGAGGCTCTTTATATTTTTCACACCTTTTCAGGCTCTTCATGTTTTTCAACACCACATCATGCTCCTCCTATTGTTCAGACCGTTTCATGCTCCTCATATTTTTGACACCTTTTGAAACTCTTCATATTTTTGACACCTTTTCAGGCTCTTCATGTTTTTCAGCACCACTTCATGATCCTCCTATTTTTCAGACCATTTCAAGCTAATCGAATTTTGCCACCTTTTGAAGCTCTTCATAATTTCCACATTTTTAAAGCTCTTCATATTTTTCACACCTTTCAGGCTCTTCAATTTTTTCAACACCGCTTCATGCTCCGCCTATTTTTCAGATCGTTTCATGCTCATCTCATTTTTAACACCTTTTGAAGCTCTTCATATTTTTCACACCTTTTTAAGCTCTTCGTATTTTTCACACCTTTTCAGCCTCTTCATGTTTTTGAACACGGATTCATGCTTTTCCTCTTTTTCAGACCGTTTCATGCTCCTGATATTTTTGACACCTTTTGAAGCTCTTCATATTTTGCATACCTTTTCCAGCTCTTCATGTTTTTGAACACGGCTTCGTGCTGCTCCATTTTTCAGACCGTTTCATGCTCCTCATATTATTGATATCTTTTGAAGGTCTTCATATTTTTCACACCATTTCAGGCTCTTCATGTTTTTTAACAAAGCTTCATGCTCCTTCTATTTTTCAGACCCTTTCTTGCTCCTCATATTTTTGACAACTTTTGAAGCTCTTCATATTTTTCACACCGTTTCAGGCTCTTCAGTGTTTTGTACACCACTTCATGCTCCTCCTATTTTTCAGACCGTTTCATGCTCTTCATGTATTTCACACCGTTTGAAGCTCTTCATATTTTTTAGCGGTTTTCATGCTCTTCATGTTTTTGAACAACTTTTCATGCTCCTCCTATTTTTCAGACCGTATTATGCTACTCATATTTCTCACACCTTTTGAAGCTCTTCATATTTTTCACACGTTTTCAGGCTCTTCATGTTTTTGAACACGGCTTCATGCCCCTCCTATTTTTCAGACCTTTTCATCTCCTCATATTTTTGACGCCTTTGAAGCTCTTCATATTTTTCACACCTTTTCAAGCTCTTCATGTTTTTCAACACCCCTTCATGCTGCTCCTATATTTCAGACCGTTTCATGCTCCTCATATTTTTCACACCTTTTGAAGCTCTTCATATTTTTCACACCTTTTCAGGCTCATCATATTTTTGAACACCGCCTCATGCTCCTCCTGTTTTTCAGACCGTTTCATGCTCCACATATTTTTGACACCTTTTGAAGCTCTTCCTATTTTTCACACTTTTCAGGCTCTCCATGTTTTCCCACACCGTTTCATTCTCCTCCTATTTTTCAGACCGTTTCATGCTCCTCATATTTTTGACACGTTTTGAAGCTCTTCATATATTTCACACCTTTTCAGGCTCTTCATGTTTTTCAACACCACTTCATGCTACTCCTATTTTTTCAGACCTTTTCATGCTCATCTCATTTTTGAAACCTTTTGAAGCTCTTCATATTTCTAACAGCTTTTGAAGCTCTTCATATTTTTCACACGTTTTCAGGCTCTTCATGTTTTTCAACACCGCTTCATGCTCCTCCGATTTTTCAGATCGCTTCATGCTCCTCATATTTTTGACACCTTTTGAAGCTCTTCATATTTTTCACACCTTTTCAGGCTCTTCATGTTTTTCAACACCACTTCATGCTCCTCGTATTTTTCAGACCGTTTTATGCTCCTCATATTTTTCACACCCTTTGAAGCTCTTTATATTTCTCACACCTTTCCACGCTCTTCATGTTTTTGAACACCGCTTCATGCTCCTCCTATTTTTCAGACCGTTTCATGCTCCTCATATTTTGACACATTTTGAAGCTCTTCATATTTTTCACACCTTTTCAGGCTCTTCAAGTTTTTCAACACCACATCATGCTCTTCCTATTTTTCAGACCGTTTCATGCTCCTCATATTCTTGACATATTTTGAGCCTCTTCATATTTTTCACACTATTTGAATCTCTTCATATTTTTCACACCTTTTCAGGTCTTCATGTTTTTCCAAACCGTTTCATGCTCCTCCATTTTTAGAAAGTTTCATGGTCCTCATATTTTTGACACCCTTTGAATCTCTTCATATATTTGACACCATTTGAGGCTCTTCATGTTTTTCAACACCACTTCATGCTCCTCGTAATTTTCAGAACATTTCATGCTCCTCCTATTTTTGACAGCTTTTGAAGCCCTTCATATTTTTCACACCTTTTGAAGTTCTTCATATTTTTCAATCGTTTTCAGGCTCTTCATGTTTTTCAACACCACTTCATTCTCCTCCTATTTTTCAGACGGTTTCATGCTCCTCCTATTTTTGACACATTTTGAAGCTCTTCATATTTTTCACACCTTTTGAAGCTCTTCATTTTTTCACACCTCTTCAGGCTCTTCATGTTTGGGAACAAAGTTTCATGCTCCTCCTATTTTCAAACCGTTTCATGATCCTCATATTTTTGACAACTTTGGAAGCTCTTCATATTTTTCACACCTTTTCAGGCTCTCCATGTTTTTCAACACCGATTCATGCTCCTCCTATCTTTCAGACCGTTTCATGCTCCTCATAATTTGACACCTTTTGAAGCTCTTCATATTTTTCACACCTTTTCAGGCTCTTCATGTTTTTCAACACTGCTTCATGTTCCTCCTATTTTTCAGATCGTTTCATGCTCCTCATGTTTTTGACACTTTTTGAGGCTCTTCACATTTTTCACACATTTCCAGGCTCTTCATGTTTTTAAACACCGTTTCATGCTACTCCTTTTTCAGAACGTTTCATGCTCCTCATATTTTTGACACCTTTTGAATCTCTTCATATTCTTCACACCTTTTCAGGCTCTCCATATTTTTGAATACCGCTTCATGCTCCTCCTATTTTTCAGACAGTTTCTTGCTCCTCATATGTTTGACACCTTTTGAAGCTCTTCATATATTTCACACCTTTTCAGGCTCTTCATGTATTTCAACACCGTTTCATGCTCCTCCTATTTTTCAGACTGTTTTATGCTCCTCATATTTTTGACACCTTTTGAAGCTCTTCATATTGTTCACACCTTTTGAGGCTCTTTATATTTTTTCACACCTTTTCAGGCTCTTCATGTTTTTCAACACCACATCATGCTCCTCCTATTGATCAGACCGCTTCATGCTCCTCATATTTTTGACACCTTTTGAAACTCTTCATATTTTTCACACCTTTTCAGGCTCTTTATATTTTTCACATCTTTTCAGGCTCTTCATGTTTTTCAACACCACATCATGCTCCTCCTATTGTTCAGACCGTTTCCTGCTCCTCAGATTTTTGACACCTTTTGAAACTCTTCATATATTTCACAAGTTTTGAAGCTCTTCATATTTTTCACACCTTTTCAGGCTCTTCATGTTTCTGAACATCGTTTCATGCTCCTCCTATTTCTCAGACCGTTTCATGCTCCTCATATTTTTGACACCTTTGAAACTCTTCATATTTTTCACACCTTTACTGGCTCTTCATGTTTTCAACACCACTTCATTCTCCTCCTATTTCTCAGACCGTTTCATGCTCCTCATATTTTTGAAACCTTTTGAAGCTCTTTGTATTTTTCACACCTTTTCAGGCTCTTCATAATTTTCAACACCGCTTCATGCTCCTCCTATTTTCAGACCATTTCATGGTCTTCATATTTTTGACACCTTTTGAAGCTTTTCATATTTTTCACATCTTTTCAGGCTCTTCATGATTTTCAACACCACTTCATGCTCCTTCTATTTTTCAGATCATTTCATGCTCCTCATATTTTTAACACCTTTTAATCTGTTCATATTTTTCCCACCTTTTCACGCTCTTCAAGTTTTTGAACACCGTTTCATGCTCCTCATATTTTTGACACCTTTTGAAGCTCTTCATATTTTTGACACCTTTGGAAGCTCTTCATATTTTCACACCTTTTCAGGCTCTTCATGTTTTTCAACACCGCATCATGCTCTTCCTATTTTTCAGACCGTTTCATGCTCCTCATATTTTTGACACCTTTTGAAGCTCTTCATATTTTTCACACCGTTTCAGGCTCTTCATTTTTCTGATCACCGCTTCATGCTCCTCCTCTTTTTCAGACCGTTTCATGCTCCTCATATTTTTGATACATTTTGAAGCTCTTCATTTTTTTAAAACCTTTTCTGGCTCTTCATATTTTTCAACACCGCTTCATGCTCCTCCTATTTTAGAGACCGTTTCATGCTCCTCATATTTTTCACACCTTTTGATACTCTGTATATTTTTCATACCTTTTCCTCTTCTTCATGATTTTCAACAATGCTTCATGCTCCTCCTATTTTTCAGACCGTTTCATGCTCCTCATATTTTTCACACCTTTTCAAGCTCTTCATGTTTTTCAACACTTTTCATGCTTTTCATATTTTTGACAACTTTTGAAGCTCTTCATATTTTTCATACATTTTGAAGCTCTTCATATTTCTCTCACGTTTACAGCCTTTTCATGTTTTTCAACAACTTTTCATGCTCCTCCTATTTTTCAGACCGTTTCATGCTCCTCATATTTTTACACCTTTTGAAGCTCTTCGTATATTTCACACCTTTTGAAGCTCTTCATATTTTTTACACCTTTTCAGGCTCTTCACGTTTTTCAACACCGTTTCATCGTCCTCCTATTTTTCAGACCGTTTCATGCTCTTCATGTATTTCAAACCTTTTGAAGCTCTTCATATTTTTCACCCCTTTTCAGGTTCCTCATATTTTTGAAAACCGCTTCATTCTCCTCCGATTTTTCAGATTGTTTCATGCTCCTCATATTTTTGACACCTTTTGAAGCTCTTCATATTTTTCACAAATTTTCAGGCTCTTGATGTTTTTGAACACCTCTTCATGCTCCTACCATTTTCAGACCGTTTCAAGCTCCTCATGTATTTCACATCTTTTGAAGGTCTTCATATATTTCACACCTTTTCAGGCTCTTCATGTTTTTGAACATCGTTTCATGCTGCTCCTATTTTTCAGACCGTTTCATACGCCGAATATTTTTGACATCTTTGGAAGCTGTTCATATTTTTCACAACTTTTCAGGCTGTTCATGTTTTTCAACACCACATCATGCTCCTCCTATTTTTCAGACCGTTTCATGCTCATCTCATTTTTGACACCTTTTGAAGGTCTTCATATTTTTCACACGTTTTGAAACTTTTCATATTTTTCACACTTTTTCAGGCTCTTCCTGTTTTTCAACACCACTTCATTCTCTTCCTATATTTCAGACCGTTTCATGCTCCTCATATTTTTGACACCTTTTGAAGCTGTTCATATATTTCACACCTTTTCAGGCTCTTCATGTTTTTCAACACCACATCATGCTCCTCTTATTTTTCAGACGGCTTCATCCTCATCTCATTTTTGACACCTTTTCAAGCTCTTCATATTTTTCACACCTTTGAAGCTCTTCATATTTTTCACAAGTTTTCAGGCTCTACATGTTTTTCAACACCGCTTCAAGCTCCTCCTATTTTTCAGACCGTTTCATGCTCCTCATATTTCTGAAACCTTTTGAAGATCTTCATATTTTTCACATCTTTTCAGGCTCTTCATGTTTTTGAACACCGTTTCATGCTCCTCCTATCTTTCAGACCGTATCCTGCTCCTGATATTTTTGACACCTTTTGAATCTCTTCATATTTTTCACACCTTTTCAGGATCTTCTTGTTTTTGAACACCGCTTCATGCTCCTCCTATTTTTCAGCACCGCTTCATGCTCCTCATATTTTTGACACCTTTTGAATCTCTTCATATTTTTCACACCTTTTCAGGATCTTCTTGTTTTTGAACACCGCTTCATGCACCTCCTATTTTTCACAACTTTTGAAGTTCTTCATATATTTCACACCTTTTCAGGCTCTTCATGTTTTTCACATCTTTTCAGGCTCTTCATGTTTTTCACACCTTTTCAGGCTCTTCATGTTTTTCAACTCTCCTTCATGCTCCTCCTAATTTTCAGACCGTTACATGCTCCTTATATTTTTGACACCTTTTGAAGCTCTTCATATATTTCACACCTTTTCAGGCTCTTCATGTTTTTCAGCACCACTTCATGCTCCTCCTATTTTTCAGACCATTTCAAGCTAATCGAATTTTGCCACCTTTTGAAGCTCTTCATATTTTTCACACCTTTTGAAGCTCTTAATATTTTTCACACATTTTCAGGCTCTTCACGTTTTTCAACACGGCTTCATGCTCCTCCTGTTTTTCAAACTGTTTCATGCTTCTCATATTTTTAACACCTTTGGAAATCCTTCATATTTTTCACACCTTTTCAGGCTCTTCATGTTTTTCAGCACCACTTCATGCTCCTCCTATTTTTCAGACCATTTCAAGCTAATCGAATTTTGCCACCTTTTCAAGCTCTTCATAATTTCCACATTTTTGAAGCTCTTCATATTTTTCACACCTTTCAGGCTCTTCAATTTTTTCAACACCCTTTATGCTCCGCCTATTTTTCAGATCGTTTCATGCTCATCTCATTTTTAACACCTTTTGAAGCTCTTCATATTTTTCACACCTTTTTAAGCTCTTCGTATTTTTCACACCTTTTCAGCCTCTTCATGTTTTTCAACACCACTTCATGCTCCTCGTATTTTTCAGACCGTTTTATGCTCCTCATATTTTTCACACCCTTTGAAGCTCTTTATATTTCTCACACCTTTCCACGCTCTTCATGTTTTTGAACACCGCTTCATGCTCCTCCTATTTTTCAGACCGTTTCATGCTCCTCATATTTTGACACATTTTGAAGCTCTTCATATTTTTCACACCTTTTCAGGCTCTTCAAGTTTTTCAACACCACATCATGCTCTTCCTATTTTTCAGACCGTTTCATGCTCCTCATATTCTTGACATATTTTGAGCCTCTTCATATTTTTCACACTATTTGAATCTCTTCATATTTTTCACACCTTTTCAGGTCTTCATGTTTTTCCAAACCGTTTCATGCTCCTCCATTTTTAGAAAGTTTCATGGTCCTCATATTTTTGACACCCTTTGAATCTCTTCATATATTTGACACCATTTGAGGCTCTTCATGTTTTTCAACACCACTTCATGCTCCTCGTAATTTTCAGAACATTTCATGCACCTCCTATTTTTGACACCTTTTGAAGCCCTTCATATTTTTCACACCTTTTGAAGTTCTTCATATTTTTCAATCGTTTTCAGGCTCTTCATGTTTTTCAACACCACTTCATTCTCCTCCTATTTTTCAGACGGTTTCATGCTCCTCCTATTTTTGACACATTTTGAAGCTCTTCATATTTTTCACACCTTTTGAAGCTCTTCATTTTTTCACACCTCTTCAGGCTCTTCATGTTTGGGAACACAGTTTCATGCTCCTCCTATTTTCAAACCGTTTCATGATCCTCATATTTTTGACAACTTTGGAAGCTCTTCATATTTTTCACACCTTTTCAGGCTCTCCATGTTTTTCAACACCGATTCATGCTCCTCCTATCTTTCAGACCGTTTCATGCTCCTCATAATTTGACACCTTTTGAAGCTCTTCATATTTTTCACACCTTTTCAGGCTCTTCATGTTTTTCAACACTGCTTCATGTTCCTCATATTTTTCAGATCGTTTCATGCTCCTCATGTTTTTGACACTTTTTGAGGCTCTTCACATTTTTCACACATTTCCAGGCTCTTCATGTTTTTAAACACCGTTTCATGCTACTCCTTTTTCAGAACGTTTCATGCTCCTCATATTTTGACACCTTTTGAATCTCTTCATATTCTTCACACCTTTTCAGGCTCTCCATATTTTTGAATACCGCTTCATGCTCCTCCTATTTTTCAGACAGTTTCTTGCTCCTCATATGTTTGACACCTTTTGAAGCTCTTCATATATTTCACACCTTTTCAGGCTCTTCATGTATTTCAACACCGTTTCATGCTCCTCCTATTTTTCAGACTGTTTTATGCTCCTCATATTTTTGACACCTTTTGAAGCTCTTCATATTGTTCACACCTTTTGAGGCTCTTTATATTTTTTCACACCTTTTCAGGCTCTTCATGTTTTTCAACACCACATCATGCTCCTCCTATTGATCAGACCGCTTCATGCTCCTCATATTTTTGACACCTTTTGAAACTCTTCATATTTTTCACACCTTTTCAGGCTCTTTATATTTTTCACATCATTTCAGGCTCTTCATGTTTTTCAACACCACATCATGCTCCTCCTATTGTTCAGACCGTTTCCTGCTCCTCAGATTTTTGACACCTTTTGAAACTCTTCATATATTTCACAAGTTTTGAAGCTCTTCATATTTTTCACACCTTTTCAGGCTCTTCATGTTTCTGAACATCGTTTCATGCTCCTCCTATTTCTCAGACCGTTTCATGCTCCTCATATTTTTGACACCTTTGAAACTCTTCATATTTTTCACACCTTTACTGGCTCTTCATGTTTTCAACACCACTTCATTCTCCTCCTATTTCTCAGACCGTTTCATGCTCCTCATATTTTTGAAACCTTTTGAAGCTCTTTGTATTTTTCACACCTTTTCAGGCTCTTCATAATTTTCAACACCGCTTCATGCTCCTCCTATTTTCAGACCATTTCATGGTCTTCATATTTTTGACACCTTTTGAAGCTTTTCATATTTTTCACATCTTTTCAGGCTCTTCATGATTTTCAACACCACTTCATGCTCCTTCTATTTTTCAGATCATTTCATGCTCCTCATATTTTTAACACCTTTTAATCTGTTCATATTTTTCCCACCTTTTCACGCTCTTCAAGTTTTTGAACACCGTTTCATGCTCCTCATATTTTTGACACCTTTTGAAGCTCTTCATATTTTTGACACCTTTTGAAGCTCTTCATATTTTCACTCCTTTTCAGGCTCTTCATGTTTTTCAACACCGCATCATGCTCTTCCTATTTTTCAGACCGTTTCATGCTCCTCATATTTTTGACACCTTTTGAAGCTCTTCATATTTTTCACACCGTTTCAGGCTCTTCATTTTTCTGATCACCGCTTCATGCTCCTCCTCTTTTTCAGACCGTTTCATGCTCCTCATATTTTTGATACATTTTGAAGCTCTTCATTTTTTTAAAACCTTTTCTGGCTCTTCATATTTTTCAACACCGCTTCATGCTCCTCCTATTTTAGAGACCGTTTCATGCTCCTCATATTTTTCACACCTTTTGATACTCTGTATATTTTTCATACCTTTTCCTCTTCTTCATGATTTTCAACAATGCTTCATGCTCCTCCTATTTTTCAGACCGTTTCATGCTCCTCATATTTTTCACACCTTTTCAAGCTCTTCATGTTTTTCAACACTTTTCATGCTTTTCATATTTTTGACAACTTTTGAAGCTCTTCATATTTTTCATACATTTTGAAGCTCTTCATATTTCTCTCACGTTTACAGCCTTTTCATGTTTTTCAACAACTTTTCATGCTCCTCCTATTTTTCAGACCGTTTCATGCTCCTCATATTTTTTCACCTTTTGAAGCTCTTCGTATATTTCACACTTTTTCATGTTCTTCATGTTTTTCAACACCACTTCATGCTCCTCCTATTTTTCAGACCGTTTCATGCTCATCTCATTTTTGACACCTTTTGAAGCTCTTCATATTTTTCACTCATTTTGAAGCTCTTCATATATTTCACACCTTTTCAGGCTCTTCATGTTTTTCAAGCCACTTCTTGCTCCTGCCATTTTTCAGACCGTTTCATGCTCATCTCATTTTTGACACCTTTTGAAGCTCTTCATATTTTTCACACCTTTTGAAGCTCTTCATTTTTTTCACACCTTTTCATGTTCTTCATGTTTTTCAACACCGCTTCATGCTCCTCCTATTTTCAGACCGTTTCATGCTCCTCATATTTTTGACACCTTTAGAAGCTCTTCAGCTTTTTCACATCTGTCATGCTCTTCATATTTTTCAACACCGTTTTATGCTCCTCCTATTTTTCACACTGTTTCATGCACCTCATATTATTGACACCTTTTGAAGCTCTTCATATTTTTCATACCTTTTCAGACTCTTCATGTTTTTGAACCCCGTTTCATGATCCTCCTGTTTTTCAGACCGTTTCATGCTCCTCATATTTTTCACAGCTTTTGAAGCTCCTCATATTTCGCACACCTTTCCACGCTCTTCACGTTTTTGAACACCGCTTCATGCTCCTCCAATTTTTCAGACCTTTTCACGCTACTCATATTTTTAACAACTTTTGAAGCTCTTCATATATTTCACACCTTTTCAGGCTCTTCATGTTTTTCAACACCACTTCATGTTCCTCCTATTTTTCAGACCGTTTCATGGTTATCTCATTTTTGACACCTTTTGAGGCTCTTCATATTTTGCACACCAATACATGCTCTTCCTGTTTTTCAACACGACTTCATGCTCCTCCTATTTTTCAGACCATTTCTTGCTCCTCCTATTTTTCAGACCGTTTCATGCTCCTCATATTTTGACACATTTTGAAGCTCTTCATATTTTTCACACCTTTTCAGGCTCTTCATGTTTTTCAACACCACTTCATGCTCCTCCTAATTTTCAGACCGTTTCATGCTCATCTCATTTTTGGCACCTTTTGAAGCTCTTCATATTTTTCACACCATTTCAGGCTCTCCAGTTTTTCCACACCGTTTCATGCTCCTCCTATTTTTCAGACCTTTTCATGCTCCTCCTATTTTTCAGACCGTTACATGCTCCTCATATTTTTCACACTATTTGAAGCTCTTAATATTTTTCACACCTTTTCAGGCTCTTCATGTTTTTCCACACCGTTTCATGCTCCTCCTATTTTTCAGACGGTTTCATGCTCCTCCTATTTTTGACACCTTTTGAAGCTCTTCATATTTTTCACATCTTTTGAAGCTCTTCATTTTTTCACACCTTTTCAGGCTCTTCATGTTTGGGAACACAGTTTCATGCTACTCCTATTTTCAAACCGTTTCATGCTCCTCATATTTTTGAGAACTTTGGAAGCTCTTCATATTTTTCACACCTTTTCATTCTCTCCATGATTTTCAACACCGATTCATGCTCCTCCTATCTTTCAGACCGTTTCATGCTCCTCATAATTTGACACCTTTTGAAGCTCTTCATATTTTTCACACCTTTTCAGGCTCTTCATGTTTTTCAACACCACATCATGCTCCTCCTATTTTTCAGGCCGTTTCATGCTCATTTCATTATTTACACCATTTGAAGCTCTTAATATTTTTCACACCTTTTGAAGCTCTTCATATTTTCCACACGATTTCAGGCTCTTCTTGTTTTTCAACACTGCTTCATGCTCCTCCTATTTTTCAGATCGTTTCATGCTCCTCATGTTTTTGACACTTTTTGAGGCTCTTCACATTTTTCACACCTTTTCAGGCTCTTCATGTTTTTGAACACCTTTTCATGCTACTCCTTTTTCAGAACGTTTCATGCTCCTCATATTTTTGACACCTTTTGAATATCTTCATATTTTTCACAACTTTTCAGGCTCTTCATGTTTTTCAACACCGCTTCATGCTCCTCCTATTTTACAGACCGTTTCATGCTCCTCATAATTTGACACCTTTTGAAGCTCTTCATATTTTTCACACCTTTTCATGCTCTTCATGTTTTTCAACACCACTTCATGCTCCTCCTATTTTTCAGATCGTATTATGCTACTCATATTTCTCACACCTTTTGAAGCTCTTCATATTTTTCACACGTTTTCAGGCTCTGCATGTTTTTGAACACGGCTTCATGCCCCTCCTATTTTTCAGACCTTTTCATCTCCTCATATTTTTGACGCCTTTTGAAGCTCTTCATATTTTTCACACCTTTTCAAGCTCTTCATGTTTTTCAACACCCCTTCATGCTGCTCCTATATTTCAGACCGTTTCATGCTCCTCATATTTTTCACACCTTTTGAAGCTCTTCATATTTTTCACACCTTTTCAGGCTCATCATATTTTTGAACACCGCCTCATGCTCCTCCTGTTTTTCAGACCGTTTCATGCTCCACATATTTTTGACACCTTTTGAAGCTCTTCCTATTTTTCACAAATTTTCAGGCTCTCCATGTTTTTCCACACCGTTTCATGCTCCTCCTATTTTTCAGACCGTTTCATGCTCCTCATATTTTTGACACGTTTTGAAGCTCTTCATATATTTCACACCTTTTCAGGCTCTTCATGTTTTTCAACACCACTTCATGCTACTCCTATTTTTTCAGACCTTTTCATGCTCATCTCATTTTTGACACCTTTTGAAGCTCTTCATATTTCTAACAGCTTTTGAAGCTCTTCATATTTTTCACACGTTTTCAGGCTCTTCATGTTTTTCAACACCGCTTCATGCTCCTCCGATTTTTCAGATCGCTTCATGCTCCTCATATTTTTGACACCTTTTGAAGCTCTTCATATTTTTCACACCTTTTCAGGCTCTTCATGTTTTTCAACACCACTTCATGCTCCTCGTATTTTTCAGACCGTTTTATGCTCCTCATATTTTTCACACCCTTTGAAGCTCTTTATATTTCTCACACCTTTCCAGGCTCTTCATGTTTTTGAACACCGCTTCATTCTCCTCCTATTTTTCAGACCGTTTCATGCTCCTCATATTTTGACACATTTTGAAGCTCTTCATATTTTTCACACCTTTTCAGGCTCTTCAAGTTTTTCAACACCACATCATGCTCTTCCTATTTTTCAGACCGTTTCATGCTCCTCATATTCTTGACATATTTTGAGCCTCTTCATATTTTTCACACTATTTGAATCTCTTCATATTTTTCACACCTTTTCAGGTCTTCATGTTTTTCCAAACCGTTTCATGCTCCTCCATTTTTAGAAAGTTTCATGTTCCTCATATTTTTGACACCCTTTGAAACTCTTCATTTATTTGACACCATTTGAGGCTCTTCATGTTTTTCAACACCACTTCATGCTCCTCGTAATTTTCAGACCGTTTCGTGCTCATCACATTTTTGGCACCTTTTGAAGCTCTTCATATTTCTCACAGCTTTTGAAGCTGTTCATGTTTTTCACACCTTTTCAGGCTCTTTATATTTTTGAACACCGCTTCATGCTCCTCCTATTTTTCAGACCGTTTCATGTTCCTCATATTTTTGTCACCTTTTGAAACTCTTCATATATTTCACACCTTATCACGCTCTTCACCTTTTTCAAAACCGCTTCATGCTCCTCCTATTTTTCAGTCCGTTTAACGCTCCTCATATTTTGGACACGTTTTGAAGCTCTTCATATTTTTCACACCTTTTCAGGCTCTTCATGTTTTTCAACACCGCTTCATGCTCCTCCTATTTTTCAGACCATTTCATGCTCCGCATATATTTTACACGTTTTGAGGCTCTTCATATTTTTCACACCTTTCCAGTCTCTTCATGTTTTTGAACACCGTTTCATGCTCCTCCTTTTTCAGAACATTTCATGCTCCTCATATTTTTGACACCTTTTGAAGCCCTTCATATTTTTCACACCTGTTGAAGTTCTTCATATTTTTCAAACGTTTTCAGGCTCTTCATGTTTTTCAACACCGCTTCATTCTCCTCCTATTTTTCAGACGGTTTCATGCTCCTCCTATTTTTGACACATTTTGAAGCTCTTCATATTTTTCACACCTTTTGAAGCTCTTCATTTTTTCACACCTCTTCAGGCTCTTCATGTTTGGGAACACAGTTTCATGCTCCTCCTATTTTCAAACCGTTTCATGATCCTCATATTTTTGACAACTTTGGAAGCTCTTCATATTTTTCACACCTTTTCAGGCTCTCCATGTTTTTCAACACCGATTCATGCTCCTCGTATCTTTCAGACCGTTTCATGCTCCTCATAATTTGACACCTTTTGAAGCTCTTCATATTTTTCACACCTTTTCAGGCTCTTCATGTTTTTCAACACTGCTTCATGTTCCTCATATTTTTCAGATCGTTTCATGCTCCTCATGTTTTTGACACTTTTTGAGGCTCTTCACATTTTTCACACATTTCCAGGCTCTTCATGTTTTTAAACACCGTTTCATGCTACTCCTTTTTCAGAACGTTTCATGCTTCTCATATTTTTGACACCTTTTGAAGCCCTTCATATTTTTCACACCTTTTGAAGTTCTTCATATTTTTCACACCTTTTCAGGCTTTTCATGTTTTTCAACACCGCTTCATGCTCCTCCTATTTTTCAGACTGTTTCATGCTCCTCATATTTTTGAAAGCTTTTGAAGCTCTTCATATTTTTCACACCTTTTGAAGCTCTTCATATTTTTCACACCTTTTCAGGCTCTTCATGTTTTTCAACACCGCTTCATGCTCTTCCTATTTTTCACACCGTTTCATGTTCCTCATATTTTTGACACATTTTGAAGCTCTTCATATTTTTCACACCTTTTCAGGCTCTTCATGTTTTTCAACACCGCTTCATGATCCTCCTATACTTCAGATCGTTTCATGTTCCAAATATTTTTCACACCTTTTATAGCTCTTCATATTTTTCACACCTTTTTAGGCTCTCCATGTTTTTCCACACCGTTTCATGCTCTTCCTATTTTTCCGGCCGTTTCATGCTCCTCTTATTTTTCCGACCGTTTCATGCTCATCTCATCTTTGACACCTTTTGAAGGTATTCATATTTTTCACACCTTTTGAAGCTCTTCATATTTTTCACACGTTTTCAGGCTCTTTATGTTTTTGGACACGTATTCAGGCTCCTCCTATTTTTCAGACCGTTTCACTCTCCTCATATTTTTGACACGTTTTGAGGCTCTTCATATTTTTCACACCTTTTCAATCTCTTCATGTATTTCAACACCCCTTCATGCTTCTCCTATATTTCAGTCCGTTTCATGCTCCTCATATTTTTCACTCCTTTTGAAGCTCTTCATATTTTTCACACCTTTTCAGGCTCTTAATGATTTTTAACACCGTTTCATGCTCCTCCTATTTTCAGACCGTTTCATACTCCTCATAATTTTGACACCTTTTGAAGCTCTTCATATTTTTCACACCTTTTCAGGCTCTTCATGTTTTTCAACACCACTTCATGCTCCTCGCATTTTTCAGCCCGTTTTATGCTCCTCATATTTTTCACACCCTTTGTAGCTCTTTATATTTCTCACACCTTTCCAGGCTCTTCATGTTTTTGAACACCGCTTCATGCTCCTCCTATTTTTCAGACCGTTTCATGCTCCTCATATTTTGACACATTTTGAAGCTCTTCATATTTTTCACACCTTTTCAGGCTCTTCAAGTTTTTCAACACCACATCATGCTCTTCCTATTTTTCAGACCGTTTCATGCTCCTCATATTCTTGACATATTTTGAGCCTCTTCATATTTTTCACACTATTTGAAGCTCTTCATATTTTTCACACCTTTTCAGGCTCTTCATGTTTTTCCACACCGTTTCATGCTCCTCCATTTTTAGAAAGTTTCATGTTCCTCATATTTTTGACACCTTTTGAATCTCTTCATATATTTGACACCATTTGAGGCTCTTCATGTTTTTCAACACCACTTCATGCTCCTCGTAATTTTCAGACCGTTTCATGCTCATCTCATTTTTGTCACCTTTTGAAGCTCTTCATATTTCTCACAGCTTTTGAAGCTGTTCATGTTTTTCACACCTTTTCAGGCTCTTTATATTTTTGAACACCACTTCCTGCCTCTCCAATTTTACAGATCGTTTCATGCTCTTCATATTTTTGACACTTTTTGAAACTCTTCCTATTTTTCACAAATTTTCAGACTCTTTATATTTTTGAACACCGCTTCATGCTCCTCCTATTTTTCAGACCGTTTCATGCTCCTCATATTTTTGACACTTTTTGAAACTCTTCCTATTTTTCACAAATTTTCAAACTCTTTATATTTTTGAACACCGCTTCCTGCTTCTCCTATTTTACAGGCCGTTTCATGCTGCTCATATTTTTAACACTTTTTGAAACTATTCCTATTTTTCACACGTTTTCAGGCTCTTCATGTTTTTCCAAACCGTTTCATGCTCCACCTTTTTTTCAGACCATTTCGTGCTTCTCCTATTTTTCAGACCGTTTCATGTTCCTCATATATTTGTCACCTTTTGAAACTCTTCATATATTTCACACCTTATCACGCTCTTCATCTTTTTCAAAACCGTTTCATGCTCCTCCTATTTTTCAGTCCGTTTAATGCTCCTCATATTTTGGACACGTTTTGAAGCTCTTCATATTTTTCACACCTTTTCAGGCTCTTCATATTTTTCAACACCACTTCATGCTCCTCCTATTTTTCAGGCCGTTTCATGCTCATTACATTATTTACACCATTTGAAGCTCTTAATATTTTTCACACCTTTTGAAGCTCTACATATTTTCCACACGATTTCAGGCTCTTCTTGTTTTTCAACACTGCTTCATGCTCCTCCTATTTTTCAGATCGTTTCATGCTCCTCATGTTTTTGACACTTTTTGAGGCTCCTCATATTTTTCACACATTTCCAGGCTCTTCATGTTTTTGAACACCGTTTCATGCTACTCCTTTTTCAGAACGTTTCATGCTCCTCATATTTTTGACACCTTTTTAATCTCTTCATATTTTTCACAACTTTTCAGGCTCTTCATGTTTTTCATCACCGCTTCATGCTCCTCCTATTTTACAGACCGTTTCATGCTCCTCATAATTTGACACCTTTTGAAGCTCTTCATATTTTTCACACCTTTTCATGCTCTTCATGTTTTTCAACACCACTTCATGCTCCTCCTATTTTTCAGACCGTTTTATGCTACTCATATTTCTCACACCTTTTGAAGCTCTTCATATTTTTCACACGTTTTCAGGCTCTTCATGTTTTTGAACACGGCTTCATGCCCCTCCTATTTTTCAGACCTTTTCATCTCCTCATATTTTTGACGCCTTTTGAAGCTCTTCATATTTTTCACACCTTTTCAAGCTCTTCATGTTTTTCAACACCCCTTCATGCTGCTCCTATATTTCAGACCGTTTCATGCTCCTCATATTTTTCACACCTTTTGAAGCTCTTCATATTTTTCACACCTTTTCAGGCTCATCATATTTTTGAACACCGCTTCATGCTCCTCCTGTTTTTCAGACCGTTTCATGCTCTACATATTTTTGACACCTTTTGAAGCTCTTCCTATTTTTCACAATTTTCAGGCTCTCCATATTTTTCCACACCGTTTCGTGCTCCTCGTATTTTTCAGACCGTTTCATGCTCCTCATATTTTTCACACCTTTTGAAGTTCTTCATATTTTTCACACCTTTTCAGGCTTTTCATGTTTTTCAACACCGCTTCATGCTCCTCCTATTTTTCAGACTGTTTCATGCTCCTCATATTTTTGAAAGCTTTTGAAGCTCTTCATATTTTTCACACCTTTTGAAGCTCTTCATATTTTTCACACCTTTTCAGGCTCTTCATGTTTTTCAACACCGCTTCATGCTCTTCCTATTTTTCACACCGTTTCATGTTCCTCATATTTTTGACACATTTTGAAGCTCTTCATATTTTTCACACCTTTTCAGGCTCTTCATGTTTTTCAACACCGCTTCATGATCCTCCTATACTTCAGATCGTTTCATGTTCCAAATATTTTTCACACCTTTTATAGCTCTTCATATTTTTCACACCTTTTTAGGCTCTCCATGTTTTTCCACACCGTTTCATGCTCTTCCTATTTTTCCGGCCGTTTCATGCTCCTCTTATTTTTCCGACCGTTTCATGCTCATCTCATCTTTGACACCTTTTGAAGGTATTCATATTTTTCACACCTTTTGAAGCTCTTCATATTTTTCACACGTTTTCAGGCTCTTTATGTTTTTGGACACGTATTCAGGCTCCTCCTATTTTTCAGACCGTTTCACTCTCCTCATATTTTTGACACGTTTTGAGGCTCTTCATATTTTTCACACCTTTTCAATCTCTTCATGTATTTCAACACCCCTTCATGCTTCTCCTATATTTCAGTCCGTTTCATGCTCCTCATATTTTTCACACCTTTTGAAGCTCTTCATATTTTTCACACCTTTTCAGGCTCTTAATGATTTTTAACACCGTTTCATGCTCCTCCTATTTTCAGACCGTTTCATACTCCTCATAATTTTGACACCTTTTGAAGCTCTTCATATTTTTCACACCTTTTCAGGCTCTTCATGTTTTTCAACACCACTTCATGCTCCTCGCATTTTTCAGCCCGTTTTATGCTCCTCATATTTTTCACACCCTTTGTAGCTCTTTATATTTCTCACACCTTTCCAGGCTCTTCATGTTTTTGAACACCGCTTCATGCTCCTCCTATTTTTCAGACCGTTTCATGCTCCTCATATTTTGACACATTTTGAAGCTCTTCATATTTTTCACACCTTTTCAGGCTCTTCAAGTTTTTCAACACCACATCATGCTCTTCCTATTTTTCAGACCGTTTCATGCTCCTCATATTCTTGACATATTTTGAGCCTCTTCATATTTTTCACACTATTTGAAGCTCTTCATATTTTTCACACCTTTTCAGGCTCTTCATGTTTTTCCACACCGTTTCATGCTCCTCCATTTTTAGAAAGTTTCATGTTCCTCATATTTTTGACACCTTTTGAATCTCTTCATATATTTGACACCATTTGAGGCTCTTCATGTTTTTCAACACCACTTCATGCTCCTCGTAATTTTCAGACCGTTTCATGCTCATCTCATTTTTGTCACCTTTTGAAGC
Source organism: Dama dama (assembly GCF_033118175.1). NCBI lineage: Eukaryota > Metazoa > Chordata > Mammalia > Artiodactyla > Cervidae > Dama > Dama dama. The sequence goes on from NC_083692.1 coordinate 102,148,715, forward strand.
TCTTCATATTTCTCACAGCTTTTGAAGCTGTTCATGTTTTTCACACCTTTTCAGGCTCTTTATATTTTTGAACACCACTTCCTGCCTCTCCAATTTTACAGATCGTTTCATGCTCTTCATATTTTTGACACTTTTTGAAACTCTTCCTATTTTTCACAAATTTTCAGACTCTTTATATTTTTGAACACCGCTTCATGCTCCTCCTATTTTTCAGACCGTTTCATGCTCCTCATATTTTTGACACTTTTTGAAACTCTTCCTATTTTTCACAAATTTTCAAACTCTTTATATTTTTGAACACCGCTTCCTGCTTCTCCTATTTTACAGACCGTTTCATGCTGCTCATATTTTTAACACTTTTTGAAACTATTCCTATTTTTCACACGTTTTCAGGCTCTTCATGTTTTTCCAAACCGTTTCATGCTCCACCTTTTTTTCAGACCATTTCGTGCTTCTCCTATTTTTCAGACCGTTTCATGTTCCTCATATATTTGTCACCTTTTGAAACTCTTCATATATTTCACACCTTATCACGCTCTTCATCTTTTTCAAAACCGTTTCATGCTCCTCCTATTTTTCAGTCCGTTTAATGCTCCTCATATTTTGGACACGTTTTGAAGCTCTTCATATTTTTCACACCTTTTCAGGCTCTTCATATTTTTCAACACCACTTCATGCTCCTCCTATTTTTCAGGCCGTTTCATGCTCATTACATTATTTACACCATTTGAAGCTCTTAATATTTTTCACACCTTTTGAAGCTCTACATATTTTCCACACGATTTCAGGCTCTTCTTGTTTTTCAACACTGCTTCATGCTCCTCCTATTTTTCAGATCGTTTCATGCTCCTCATGTTTTTGACACTTTTTGAGGCTCCTCATATTTTTCACACATTTCCAGGCTCTTCATGTTTTTGAACACCGTTTCATGCTACTACTTTTTCAGAACGTTTCATGCTCCTCATATTTTTGACACCTTTTTAATCTCTTCATATTTTTCACAACTTTTCAGGCTCTTCATGTTTTTCATCACCGCTTCATGCTCCTCCTATTTTACAGACCGTTTCATGCTCCTCATAATTTGACACCTTTTGAAGCTCTTCATATTTTTCACACCTTTTCATGCTCTTCATGTTTTTCAACACCACTTCATGCTCCTCCTATTTTTCAGACCGTTTTATGCTACTCATATTTCTCACACCTTTTGAAGCTCTTCATATTTTTCACACGTTTTCAGGCTCTTCATGTTTTTGAACACGGCTTCATGCCCCTCCTATTTTTCAGACCTTTTCATCTCCTCATATTTTTGACGCCTTTTGAAGCTCTTCATATTTTTCACACCTTTTCAAGCTCTTCATGTTTTTCAACACCCCTTCATGCTGCTCCTATATTTCAGACCGTTTCATGCTCCTCATATTTTTCACACCTTTTGAAGCTCTTCATATTTTTCACACCTTTTCAGGCTCATCATATTTTTGAACACCGCTTCATGCTCCTCCTGTTTTTCAGACCGTTTCATGCTCCACATATTTTTGACACCTTTTGAAGCTCTTCCTATTTTTCACAATTTTCAGGCTCTCCATGTTTTTCCACACCGTTTCGTGCTCCTCGTATTTTTCAGACCGTTTCATGCTCCTCATATTTTTGACACGTTTTGAAGCTCTTCATATATTTCACACCTTTTCAGGCTCTTCATGTTTTTCAACACCACTTCATGCTACTCCTATTTTTTCAGACCTTTTCATGCTCATCTCATTTTTGACCCCTTTTGAAGCTCTTCATATTCCTAACAGCTTTTGAAGCTCTTCATATTTTTCACACGTTTTCAGGCTCTTCATGTTTTTCAACACCGCTTCATGCTCCTCTGATTTTTCAGATCGCTTCATGCTCCTCATATTTTTGACATCTTTTGAAGCTCTTCATATTTTTCACACCTTTTCAGGCTCTTAATGGTTTTTAACACCGTTTCATGCTCCTCCTATTTTCAGACCGTTTCATACTCCTCATAATTTTGATACCTTTTGAAGCTCTTCATATTTTTCACACCTTTTCAGGCTCTTCATGTTTTTCAACACCACTTCATGCTCCTCGTATTTTTCAGACCGTTTTATGCTCCTCATATTTTTCACACCCTTTGAAGCTCTTTATATTTCTCACACCTTTCCAGGCTCTTCATGTTTTTCAACACCGCTTCATGCTCCTCCTATTTTTCAGACCGTTTCATGCTCCTCATATTTTGACACATTTTGAAGCTCTTCATATTTTTCACACCTTTTCAGGCTCTTCAAGTTTTTCAACACCACATCATGCTCTTCCTATTTTTCAGACCGTTTCATGCTCCTCATATTCTTGACATATTTTGAGCCTCTTCATATTTTTCACACTATTTGAAGCTCTTCATATTTTTCACACCTTTTCAGGCTCTTCATGTTTTTCCACACCGTTTCATGCTCCTCCATTTTTAGAAAGTTTCATGTTCCTCATATTTTTGACACCTTTTGAATCTCTTCATATATTTGACACCATTTGAGACTCTTCATGTTTTTCAACACCACTTCATGCTCCTCGTAATTTTCATACCGTTTCATGCTCATCTCATTTTTGTCACCTTTTGAAGCTCTTCATATTTCTCACAGCTTTTGAAGCTGTTCATGTTTTTCACACCTTTTCAGGCTCTTTATATTTTTGAACACCACTTCCTGCCTCTCCAATTTTACAGACCGTTTCATGCTCCTCATATTTTTGACACTTTTTGAAACTCTTCCTATTTTTCACAAATTTTCAGACTCTTTATATTTTTGAACACCGCTTCATGCTCCTCCTATTTTTCAGACCGTTTCATGCTCCTCATATTTTTGACACTTTTTGAAACTCTTCCTATTTTTCACAAATTTTCAGACTCTTTATATTTTTGAACACCGCATCCTGCTTCTCCTATTTTACAGGCCGTTTCATGCTGCTCATATTTTTGACACTTTTTGAAACTATTCCTATTTTTCACACGTTTTCAGGCTCTTCATGTTTTTCCAAACCGTTTCATGCTCCACCTTTTTTTCAGACCATTTCTTGCTCCTCCTATTTTTCAGACCGTTTCATGTTCCTCATATATTTGTCACCTTTTGAAACTCTTCATATATTTCACACCTTATCACGCTCTTCATCTTTTTCAAAACCGCTTCATGCTCCTCCTATTTTTCAGTCCGTTTAACGCTCCTCATATTTTGGACACGTTTTGAAGCTCTTCATAGTTTTCACACCTTTTCAGGCTCTTTATGTTTTTCAACACCGCTTCATGCTCCTCCTATTTTTCAGACCATTTCATGCTCCGCATATATTTTACACGTTTTGAGGCTCTTCATATTTTTCACACCTTTCCAGGCTCTTCATGTTTTTGAACACCGTTTCATGCTCCTCCTTTTTCAGAACATTTCATGCTCCTCCTATTTTTGACACCTTTTGAAGCCCTTCATATTTTGGACACGTTTTGAAGCTCTTCATATTTTTCAAACGTTTTCAGGCTCTTCATGTTTTTCAACACCGCTTCATTCTCCTCCTATTTTTCAGACGGTTTCATGCTCCTCCTATTTTTGACACCTTTTGAAGCTCTTCATATTTTTCACACCTTTTGAAGCTCTTCATTTTTTCACATCTCTTCAGGCTCTTCATGTTTGGGAACACAGTTTCATGCTCCTCCTATTTTCAAACCGATTCATGATCCTCATATTTTGGACAACTTTGGAAGCTCTTCATATTTTTCACACCTTTTCAGGCTCTCCATGTTTTTCAACACCGATTCATGCTCCTCCTATCTTTCAGACCGTTTCATGCTCCTCATAATTTGACACCTTTTGAAGCTCTTCATATTTTTCACACCTTTTCAGGCTCTTCATGTTTTTCAACACTGCTTCATGCTCCTCCTATTTTTCAGATCGTTTCATGCTCCTCATGTTTTTGACACTTTTTGAGGCTCTTCACATTTTTCACACATTTCCAGGCTCTTCATGTTTTTAAACACCGTTTCATGCTACTCCTTTTTCAGAACGTTTCATGCTCCTCATATATTTGACACCTTTTGAATCTCTTCATATTTTTCACACCTTTTCAGGCTCTCCATATCTTTGAATACCGCTTCATGCTCCTCCTATTTTTCAGACCGTTTCTTGCTCCTCATATGTTTGACACCTTTTGAAGCTCTTCATATTTTTCACACCTTTTCAGGCTCTTCATGTTTTTCAACACCGCTTCATGCTCTTCCTATTTTTCACACCGTTTCATGTTCCTCATATTTTTGACACATTTTGAAGCTCTTCATATTTTTCACACCTTTTCCGGCTCTTCATGTTTTTCAACACCGCTTCATGATCCTCCTATACTTCAGATCGTTTCATGTTCCAAATATTTTTCACACCTTTTATAGCTCTTCATATTTTTCACACCTTTTCAGGCTCTCCATGTTTTTCCACACCGTTTCATGCTCTTCCTATTTTTCCGACTGTTTCATGCTCCTCTTATTTTTCCGACCGTTTCATGCTCATCTCATCTTTGACACCTTTTGAAGGTATTCATATTTTTCACACCTTTTGAAGCTCTTCATATTTTTCACACCTTTTCAGGCTCTTCATGTTTTTCAACACTGCTTCATGCTCTTCCTATTTTTCACACCGTTTCATGTTCCTCATATTTTTGACACATTTTGAAGCTCTTCATATTTTTCACACCTTTTCCGGCTCTTCATGTTTTTCAACACCGCTTCATGATCCTCCTATACTTCAGATCGTTTCATGTTCCAAATATTTTTCACACCTTTTATAGCTCTTCATATTTTTCACACCTTTTCAGGCTCTTAATGATTTTTTACACCATTTCATGCTCCTCCTATTTTCAGACCGTTTCATACTCCTCATAATTTTGACACCTTTTGAAGCTCTTCATATTTTTCACACCTTTCCACGCTCTTCATGTTTTTGAACACCGCTTCATGCTCCTCCTATTTTTCAGACCGTTTCATGCTCCTCATATTTTGACACATTTTGAAGCTCTTCATATTTTTCACACCTTTTCAGGCTCTTCAAGTTTTTCAACACCACATCATGCTCTTCCTATTTTTCAGACCGTTTCATGCTCCTCATATTCTTGACATATTTTGAGCCTCTTCATATTTTTCACACTATTTGAAGCTCTTCTTATTTTTCACACCTTTTCAGGCTCTTCATGTTTTTCCACACCGTTTCATGCTCCTCCATTTTTAGAAAGTTTCATGTTCCTCATATTTTTGACACCTTTTGAATCTCTTCATATATTTGACACCATTTGAGGCTCTTCATGTTTTTCAACACCACTTCATGCTCCTCGTAATTTTCAGACCGTTTCATGCTCATCTCATTTTTGTCACCTTTTGAAGCTCTTCATATTTCTCACAGCTTTTGAAGCTGTTCATGTTTTTCACACCTTTTCAGGCTCTTTATATTTTTGAACACCACTTCCTGCCTCTCCAATTTTACAGACCGTTTCATGCTCCTCATATTTTTGACACTTTTTGAAACTCTTCCTATTTTTCACAAATTTTCAGACTCTTTATATTTTTGAACACCGCTTCATGCTCCTCCTATTTTTCAGACCGTTTCATGCTCCTCATATTTTTGACACTTTTTGAAACTCTTCCTATTTTTCACAAATTTTCAGACTCTTTATATTTTTGAACACCGCTTCCTGCTTCTCCTATTTTACAGGCCGTTTCATGCTGCTCATATTTTTGACACTTTTTGAAACTATTCCTATTTTTCACACGTTTTCAGGCTCTTCATGTTTTTCCAAACCGTTTCATGCTCCACCTTTTTTTCAGACCATTTCGTGCTCCTCCTATTTTTCAGACCGTTTCATGTTCCTCATATTTTTGTCACCTTTTGAAACTCTTCATATATTTCACACCTTATCACGCTCTTCATCTTTTTCAAAACCGTTTCATGCTCCTCCTATTTTTCAGTCCGTTTAACGCTCCTCATATTTTGGACACGTTTTGAAGCTCTTCATATTTTTCACACCTTTTCAGGCTCTTCATGTTTTTCAACACCGCTTCATGCTCCTCCTATTTTTCAGACCATTTCATGCTCCTCATATATTTTACACGTTTTGAGGCTCTTCATATTTTTCACACCTTTCCAGGCTCTTCACGTTTTTGAACACCGTTTCATTCTCCTCCTTTTTCAGAACATTTCATGCTCCTCCTATTTTTGACACCGTTTGAAGCCCTTCATATTTTTCACACCTTTTGAAGTTCTTCATATTTTTCAAACGTTTTCAGGCTCTTCATGTTTTTCAACACCGCTTCATTCTCCTCCTATTTTTCAGACGGTTTCATGCTCCTCCTATTTTTCAGACCATTTCATGCTCCTCATATTTTTGACACCTTTTGAAGCTCTTCTTGTATTTCACACCTTTTCAGGCTTTTCAGGTTTTTCAACACCACTTCATGCCACTCCTATTTTTCTGATCGTTTCATGCACATCTCATTTTTGACACCTTTTAAAGCTCTTCATATATTTCACACCTTTTGAAGATCTTCATATTTTTCACACGTTTTCAGGCTCTTCGTGGTTTTCAACACCACTTCATGCTCCTCCTATTTTCAGACCGTTTCATGATCCTCATATATTTGACACGTTTTGAAGCTCTTCATATTTTTCACACCTTTTCAGGCACTTCATGTTTTTCAACACCGCTTCATGCTCCTCTTTTTTTTCAGACCGTTTCATGCTCCTCATATATTTGACACGTTTTGAAGCTCTTCATATTTTTCACTCCTTTTAAGGCTCTTCATGTTTTTGAACACAGCTTCATGCTCCTCCAATTTTCACACTTTTTCATGCTCTTCATATTTTTGACACCTTTTGAAGCTCTGCATATTTTTCACACCTTTTCAGGCTCTTCATGTTTTTCAACACCGCTTCACTTTCCTCCTATTTTTCAGACCGTTTCATGCTCCTCATATATTTGACACGTTTTGAAGCTCTTCATATTTTTCACTCATTTTAAGGCTCTTCATGTTTTAGAATGCAGCTGCATGCTCCTCCAATTTTCACACTTTTTCATGCTCTTCATATTTTTGACACCTTTTGAAGCTCTGCATATTTTTCACACCTTTTCAGGCTCTTCATGTTTTTCAACACCGCTTCACTCTCCTCCTATTTTTCAGACTGTTTCATGCTCCTCATATATTTGACACGTTTTGAAGCTCTTCATATTTTTCACTCCTTTTAAGGCTCTTCATGTTTTTGAACACAGCTTCATGCTCCTCCAATTTTCACACTTTTTCATGCTCTTCATATTTTTGACACCTTTTGAAGCTCTGCATATTTTTCACACCTTTTCAGGCTCTTCATGTTTTTCAACACGCTTCACTCTCCTCCTATTTTTCAGACCGTTTCATGCTCCTCATATTTTTCACACCTTTTGAAGCTCTTCATTTTTTTCACACCTTTTCAGGCTCTTCATGTTTTCAACACCACTTCATGCTCCTCCTATTTTTCAGACCGTTTCATGCTCCTCATGTTTGTGACACGTTTTGAGGCGCTTCATATTTTTCACACCTTTTGAAGCTCTTCATTTTTTTCACACCTTTTCAGGCTCTTCATGTTTTTGAACACCACATCATGCTCCCCTTATTTTTCAGACCGTAACATGCTCCTCATATTTCTGACACCTTTTGAAGCTCTTCATATTTTTCACACCTTTTCAGGCTCTTCATGTTTTTGAACACCACTTCATGCTCCTATTTCTCAGAACGTTTAATGCTCCTCATTTATTTCACACCTTTTGAAGCTTTTCATATTTTTCACAACTTTTCAGGCTCTTCACGTTTTTGAACACCGTTTCATGCTCCTCCTATTTTTCAGACAATTTCATCCTCCTCATATTTTTGACACTTTTTGAAGCTCTTCATATTTTTACACCTTTTCAGGCTCTTCAAATTTTTGAAAACCGCTTCATGCTCCTCCAGTTTTTCAGACTGTTTCATGCTCCTCATGTATTTCACGCCTTTTGAAACTCTTCATATTTTTCACACCTTTTCAGGCTCTTCATGTTTTTGAACACCGTTTCATGTTCCTCCTATTTTATAGACTGTTTCATGCTTCTCGTATCTTTGACACCTTTTCAAGCTCTTCATATTTTTCACACATTTTCAGGCTCTTCATGTTTTTCAACACCACTTCAAGCTCCTCCTATTTTTCAGACCTTTTCATGCACCTTTCATTTTTCACAGATTTTGAAGCTCTTCATATTTTTGACACTTTTTGAAGCTCTTCATATTTTTACACCTTTTCAGGCTCTTCAAATTTTTGAACACCGCTTCATGCTCCTCCAGTTTTTCAGACTGTTTCATGCTCCTCATGTATTTCACACCTTTTGAAACTCTTCATATTTTTCACACCTTTTCAGGCTCTTCATGTTTTTGAACACCGTTTCATGTTCCTCCTATTTTATAGACTGTTTCATGCTTCTCGTATCTTTGACACCTTTTCAAGCTCTTCATATATTTCACACATTTTCAGGCTCTTCATGTTTTTCAACACCACTTCATGCTCCTCCTATTTTTCAGAACTTTTCATGCACCTTTCATTTTTCACAGATTTTGAAGCTCTTCATATTTTTCACAACTTTTCAGGCTCTTCATGTTTTTGAACACCGCTTCATGCTCCTCCTATTTTTCAGACCGTTTCATGCTCCTCATATTTTTTACACCTGTTGAAGCTCTTCATATATTTCACACCTTTTCAGGCTCTTTATGTTTTTCAACACCGCTTCATGCTCCTTCTATTTTTCAGAACGTTTCATGCTTCCCATATTTTTGACTCCTTTTGAATCTCTTCATATTTTTCACACCTTTTCAGGCTCTACATGTTTTTCAACACAGGTTCATGCTCCTCCTGTTTTTCAGACCGTTTCATGCTCCTCATATTTTTGACACTTTTTGAAGCTCTTCATATTTTTCACACCGTTTCAGGCTCTTCATGATTTTCAACACTACTTCATACTCCTCCTGTTTTTCATTCCCTTTCATGCACATCTCAATTTTGACTCTTTTTGATGCTCTTCATATTTTTTCCCACCTTTGGAAGCTCTTCATGATTTCCAACACCGCTTCATGCTCCTCATATTTTTCAGACCGTTTCATGCTCCTCATATTTTTGACACGTTTTGAAGCTCTTCATATTTTTCACACGTTTTCAGGCTCTTCATGTTTGTCAACACCACTTCATGCTACTCCTATTTTTCAGAACGTTTCTTGCTCCTCATATTTTTGACACGTTTGAGGCTCTTCATATTTTTCACACAATTTCAGACTCTTCATGTATTTCAACACCATTTCATGCTCCTCGTATTTTTCAGACCGTTTCATGCTCCTCATAATTTTGACACCTTTTGAAGCTCTTCATATTTTTCACACCTTTTGAAGCTCTTCATATATTTCACACCTTTTCAGGCTCTTCATGTTTTTCAATACCACCAAATGCTCCTCCTATTTTCAGACCATTTCATGCTCATCTAATATTTGACAGCTTTTGAAGCTCTTCATATTTTTGACACCTTTTGAAGGTCTTCATATTTTTCACACCTTTTCAGGCTCTTCATGTTTTTGAACACCGTTTCATGCTCCTCCTATTTTTCAGACCGTTTCTTGCTCCTCATATTTTTGACACCTTTAGAAGCTCTTCATACTTTTCACACCTTTTCAGGCTCTTCATGATTTTCAACATTGCTTCATACTTCTCCTAATTTTCAGACCGTTTCATGCTCATCTCATTTTTGACACTTTTTGAAGCTATTCATATTTTTCACACCTTTTGAAGCTCTTCATGTTTTTCCCGTTTTTGAAGCTCTTCTTATTTTTCACACGTTTCAGGCTCTTCATGTTTTTCAACACCGCTTCATGCTCCTGCTATTTTTCAGAACGTTTCATACTCCTCATATTTTTGACACGGTTTGAGGCTCTTCATATTTTACACACCTTTTCATGCTCTTCATTTTTTCAACACCGCTTCATGCTCCGGCTATTTTTCAGACCGTTTTATACTCATCACATTTTTGACACCTTTTGAAACTCTTCATACATTTCAAATCTTTTGAGGATCTTCTTGTTTTTCACACCTTTTCACGCTCTTCATGTTTTTCAGCACCGTTTCATGCTCCTCCTATTTTTCAGACCGTTTAGTGCTCCTCATGTATTTCACACCTGTTGAAGCTCTTCATATTTTTCACACCTTTTCAGGCTCTTCATGTTTTTGAACACATTTTCATGCTCCTCCTATTTTTCAGACCGTTTCATGCTCCTCATATTTTTGACACCTTTTGAAGATTTTCATATTTATCACAACTTTTCAGGCTCTTCATGTTTTTGAACACCTCTTCATGCTCCTCCTGTTTTTCAGACCGTATCATGCTCCTCATATTTTTCAAACCTTTTGAACCTCTTCATATTTTTCACAACTTTTCAGGCTCTTCATGTTTTTGAACACCACTTCATGCTCCTCCTATTTTTCAGACCGTTTCATTCTCATGTCTTTTTTGACACCTTTTGAAGCTCTTCATATTTTTCACACCTTTTGAAGCTCTTCATGTTTTTCACACCTCTTCAAGCACTTCGTGTTTTTGAACTCCGCTTCATGTTCCTCCTATTTTTCAGACCGTTTCATGGTCCTCATATTTTTGACACCTTTTCAAGCTCTTCATATTTTTCAAACCTTTTCAGGCTCTTCATGTTTTTGAACACCGTTTCATGCTCCTCATATTTTTGACACCTTTTGAAGCTCTTCATATTTTTCACACCTTTTGATGCTGCCAGTTTTATTTAAGTCTTTACATATCTGAATAATCAGTTAAAAAGAAAATGTTCATTTTTAGAGTTGCACAAAAGGAAAATAATAGGGAAAGTGATGGCTGGCTTATGATGTGGGGCCAATTTACATAAATTAGATAAAAAATCTAAGTTTTAGAACCTGGGGCTCTAAAAATAGCACTTGTAATTAGTACTGTTCTTCAGATACATAGTTTAAGGAAGTCAATACATTTTATTTCTTGATGTTATAGATTTAACAACATATTGGTAGCAACATGTAACTTCTCACATGGATTAGACATCAAGAGACCAGTTTTTGTATATAAACTTAAACACTGAAAATGAATATATTCAGCTATTATGGAACTTATAGCAAATACAAACTTGTTAACAACTTTCCAAAAGGCACAAAAGACAGTGTTAATAAAGAGTGGTCTTTTGCATCATTTTCAAAAATTCTTCCTTGTTTATTTCTCCATCCCCATCATGATCAGCCTCATCAAGCATTTCCTGAAGTTCATCATCTGTTAAATTTTCCCCTAGCTCCTTAGCAACCCTCTTGATATTGTTCAATGATATACGTCCTGTATCATCATCATCAAATAGTTTGAAAGCCTTCAATATTTCTTCTTTTTCATCCTTTTCACTCATTTTTACACTCATTATGGCAAAAAATTCTTCAAAATTAATGGTGACAATTCCTTCTTTGTCAGTTTCAGCTATCATCTTTGTAATTTCTTCTTTCTTTGGCTCAAATCCTAAGGCCCACATTGCAATCATGTCTCCAACCGGCGTCCCCGGCCGGGACCTCCCAGCTTTACCCGCTAGCCTGAAGCTCTTCATATTTTTGACACGTTTTCAGGCTTTTCATGTTTTTCAACACCATTTCATGAGCCTCCTATTTTTCAGACCGTTTCATGCTCCTCATATTTTTGACACCTTTTGAAGCTCTTCATAATTTTCACACCTTTTCAGGCTCTTCATGTTTTTCACACGTTTTCAGGGTCTTCTTGTTTTTAACCCCGTTTCATGCTCCTCCTATTATTCAGACCGTTTCATGCTCCTCATGTATTTCACACCCTTTGAAGCTCTTCATATTTTTCACACCTTTTCAAGCTCTTCATGTTTTTTAACACGGTTTTATGCTGCTCTTATATATCAGACCATTTCCTGCTCCTCATATTTTTGACACCTTTGGAAGCTCTTCATATTTTTCACAACTTTTCAGGCTCTTCATGTTTTTCAACACTGCTTCATGATCCTCCTATTTTTCAGACCGTTTCATGCTCTTCATATTTTTCACACGTTTTCAGGCTCTTCATGTTTTTCAACACCGCTTCATGCTCTTCCTATTTTTTAGACCGTTTCATGCTCCTCATATTTTTGACACCTTTAAAGCTCTTCATATATTTCACACCTCTTCAGGCTCTTCATGTTTTTCAACACCACTACATGCTCCTCCTATTTCTCAGACCGTTTCATGCTCATCTCATTTTTGACACCTTTTGAAGTTCTACATATTTTTCACACCTTTTCAGGCTCTTCTTGTTTTTGAACACCGCTTCATGCTCCTCCTATTTTTCAGGCCGTTTCATGCTCCTTATATTTTTGACACGTTGTGAAGCTCTTCATATTTTTCACACCTTTTCAGGCTCTTCATGTTTTTGAACACAGCTTCATGCTCCTGATATTTTTCAGACTTTTTTATGCTCCTCATTTTTTTGACACCTTTTGAAGCTCTGCATATTTTTCACACCTTTTCAGGCTCTTCATGTTTTGAACACCACTTCATGCTTCTCCCATATTTCAGACAGTTTCATGCTCCTCATATTTTTCACATCTTTTGAAGCTCTTCATATTTTTCATACCTTTTCATGCTCTTCATGTTTTTGAACACCACTTCATGCTCCTCCTATTTTACAGACCGTTTCATTCTCCTCATGTCTTTCACACATTTTGAAGCTCTTCCTTTTTTCCACAACTTTTCAGGCTCTTCATTTTTTTCAACACTGTTTCATGCTCCTCCGATTTTTCAGATTGTTTCAGGCTCCTCATATTTTTGAAACCTCTAGAGGCTCTTCATATTTTTCACACCTTTTCAGGCTCTTCATGTTTTACAACACCTCAACATGCTCCTCCTATTTTTCATTCTGTTTCATGCTCCTCATATTTTTGACACCTTTTGAAGCTCTTCATATTTTTCACACCTTTTCAGGCTCTTCATGTTTTTCAACACCGCTTCATGTTCTCCCTAAATTTCAGGCTGTTTCATGCTTCTCATATTTTTCACACCTTTTGAAGCTCTTCATATTTTTCACAGATTTTCAGACTCTTCATGTTTTTCAACCCCGCTTCTTGCTTCTCCTATTTTTCAGGCCGTTTCATGCTCCTTATATTTTTGACACCTTTTGAAGCTCTTCATATTTTTCACACCTTTTCAGGCTCTTCATGTTTTTCAACATCACTTCATGCACCTCTTATTTTTCAGACCGTTTCATGCTCCTCATATTTTTGACACCTTTTGAAGCTCTTCATATTTTTTACACCTTTTGAAGCTCTTCATATATTTCACACTTTTTCAGGCTCTTCATGTTTTTCAATAGCACCTCATGCTCCTCCTATTTTCCAAACCATTTCATGCTCATCTAATTTTGGACCGGTTTTGAAGCTCTTCATATTTTTTACACCTTTTGAAGCTCTTCATTTTTTTTACACATTATGAAGGTCTTCATATTTTTCACACCTTTTCAGGCTCTTCATGTTTTTGAACACCGTTTCATGCTCCTCCTATTTTTCAGACCGTTTCATGCTCCTCATATATTTGACAACTTTTGATGCTCTTCATAGTTTTCACACCTTTTCAGGCTTTTCATGTTTTTAAACACCGCTTAATGCTCCTCCTATTTTTCAGACAGTTTCATGCTCCTCATATTTTTGACACCTTTTGAAGCTCTTCATATATTTCACACCTTTTCAGGCTCTTCATGTTTTTTTAACACCGTTTCATGCTTCTCCTATTTTTCAGACCGTTTAATGCTCCTCATTTTTTGACACCTTTTGAAGCTCTTCATATTTTTCACACCTTTTGAAGCTGTTCATATTTTTCACACCTTTTCAGGCCCTTCATGTTTTTCATCACCACTTCTTGCTCCTCCTATTTTTCAGTCCGTGTCATGCACATCTCATTTTTGACACCTTTTGAAGCTCTTCATATTTTTCACACCTTTTGAAGGTCTTCATATTTTTCACACGTTTTCAGGCTCTTCATGTTTTTCAACACCGTTTCATGCTCCTCCTATTTTTCAGACCGTTTCATGCTCCTCATATTTTTGACACCTTTTGAAGCTCTTCATATATTTCACACCTTTTCAGGCTCTTCATGTTTTTCAACAACTCTTCATGCTCCTACTATTTTTCAGTCCGTTTCATGCACATCTCATTTTTGACACCTTTTGTAGCTCTTCATATTTTTCACACCTTTTGCAGCTCTTCATATTTTTCACACCTTTTAGGCTCTTCATGTTTTTGAACACCTCTTCATGCTCCTCCTATTTTTCAGACCGTTTCATGCTCTTCTTATTTTTGACACCTTTTGAAGCACTTCATATTGTTCAAACCTTTTCACACTCTTCATGTTTTTCAACACCGCTTCATGCTTCTCCTATTTTTCAGACCGATTCATGCCCATCTCATTTTTGACAACTTTTGAAGCTCTTCTTACATTTCACACCTTTTGAAGCTCTTCATATATTTCACACCTTTTCACGCTCTTCATGTTTTTGAACACCACTTCATGCAACTCCTATATTTCAGACCGTTTCATGCTTGTCTCATTTTTGACACCTTTTGAAGCTCTTCTTACTTTTCACAACTTTTGAAACTCTTCCTATACTTCACACCTTTTCAGGCTCTTCATGAATTTGAACACCACTTCATGCACCTCCTATATTTCTGAACGTTTCATGCTCCTCATGTTTTTGACACTTTTGAAGCTCTTCATATTTTTAACACCTTTTCAGGCTCTTCATGTTTTTCAACACTGCTTCATGCTCCTCCTGTTTTTCAGACCGTTTCATGCTCCTCCTATTTTTGACACCTTTTGAAGCTCTTCATATTTTTGACACCTTTTGAAGCTCTTCATATTTTTCACACCTTTTCAGGCTCTTCATGTTTTTGAACACCGTTTCATGCTACTCCTGTTTTTCAGAACGTTTCATTCTCCTCATATTTTTCACACTTTTTGAAGCTCTTCATATTTTTCACACCTTTTCAGGCTCTTCATGCTTTCAACACCGTTTCATGCTCCTCCTAATTTTCAGACCGTTTCATGCTCTTCATATTTTTGACACCTTTTGAAGCTCTTCATATTTTTCACTGCTTTTCCAGCTCTTCATGTTTTGAACACCGTTTCATGCTCCTTCTATTTTTCAGACAGTTTCATGCTCCTCATATTTTTGACAAGAATTGAAGCTCTTCATATTTTTCACACCTTTTCAGGCTCTTCATGTTTTTGAACACCGTTTCATGCTCCTCCTGTTTTTCAGACCGTTTCATGCTCCTCATATTTTTGAAACATTTTGAAGCTCTTCATATTTCTCACCTTTTCAGGCTCTTCATGTATTTAACACCGTTTCATGCTCCTCCTATTTTTGAGACCGTTTCATGCTCCTCATATTTTTGACACCTTTTGAACCTCTTCATATATTTCACACCTTTTCAGGCTCTTCATGTTTTTCAACACCGCTTCATGCTCCTCATATTTTTGACACCTTTTGAAGCTCTTCATATAATTCACACCTTTTCAGGCTCTTCATGTTTTTGAGCACCGTTTCATGCTCCTCCTATATTTCAATCATTTCATGCTCTGCATATTTTTGACAACTTTTGAAGCTCTTCATATTATTCATACCTTTTTAGGCTCTTCATGTTTTTCAACACCGCTTCATGCTCCTCTTATTTTTGAGAACGTTTCATGATCCTCATATTTTTCACACCTTTTGAAGCTGTTCATATTTTTAACACCTTTTCAGTCTGTTCATGCTTTTCTACACCACTTCATGCTCCTCCTAAATTTCAGACCGTTTCATGCTCTTCATATATTTGACAAATTTTGAAGCTCTTCATTTTTTTCACACCTTTTCAGGCTCTTCATGTTTTTCAACACCGCTTCATGCTCCTCCTATATTTCAGATCATTTCATGCTCCTCATATTTTTGACACCTTTTGAAGCTCTTCATATTTTTCACACCTTTTCAGGCTCTTCATGTTTTTCAACACCCCTTCACGCTCCTCCTATTTTTCCGACCGTTTCATGCTCGTCATATTTTTCACACATTTTTAAGCTCTTCATATTTTTCACACCTTTTCAGGCTGCTCGTGTTTTTGAACACCGTTTCATGCTCCCTTATATTTCAGACTGTATCATGCTCCTCATATTTTTGACACCTTTTGAAGCTCTTCATATTTTTCACACCTTTTCAGGCTCTCCATGTTTTTCAACACCGCTTCATGCTCCTCCTATTTTTCAGACCGTTTCATGCTCCTCATTTTTTGACACCTTTTGAAGCTCTTCATATTTTTCACACGTTTTGAAACTCTTCATATTATTGACACCTTTTCAGGCTCTTCATGTTTTTCAACACCGCTTCATGCTCCTCCTATTTTTCAGAACGTTTCATGCTCTTCATATTTTTGACACCTTTTGAAGCTTTTCATATATTTCACACCTTATCAGGCTTTTCATGTTTTTCAACACCGTTTCATGCTCCTCCTATTTTTCAGACCGTTTCATGCTCTTTATATTTTTGACACCTTTTGAAGCTCGTCATATTTTTCACACCATTTCAAGCTCTTCATGTTTTCAACACCACTTCATGTCTCCTCCTATTTTTCAGACCGTTACATGCTCCTCATATTTTTGACACCTTTTGAAGCTCTTCATATTTTTCACACCTTTTCCGGCACTTCATGTATTTCAACACCACTTCGTGTTCCTCCTATTTTTCAGAATGTTTCAAGCTCCTCATATTTTTGACACATATTGAAGCTCTTCATATATTTCACGCCTCTTCAGGCTCTTCATGTTTTCAACACAGCTTCATGCTCCTCCTAATTTTCAGACCGTTTCATGCTCCTCATATTTTGACACCTTTTTAAGCTCTACATATTTTTCACACCTTTTAAGGCTCTTCATGTTTTCAACACCGTTTCATGCTCCTCCTATTTTTCAGACCGTTTCATGCAACGTATGTTTTTGACATCTCTTGAAGCTCTTCATATTTTTCACACATTTTCAGTCTCTTCATGTTTTTCAACACCATTTCATGCTCCTCCTATTTTTCAGACCGTTTCATTCTCCTCATGTTTTTCAACGCCGTTTCATGCTCCTCCTATTTTTCAGACACTTTCATGCTCCACATATTTTTTAAACATTTTGAAGTTCTTCATATTTTTCACATCTTTTGAGGCTCTTCATGTTTTTCAACACTGCTTCATGCTCCTCCTATTTTCAGACCGTTTCATGCTCTTCATATTTTTCATACCTTATGAAGCTCTTCATATATTTGACACCTTATCAGGCTTTTCATGTTTTTCAACACCGCTTCATGCTCCTCCTATTTTTCAGAACGTTTCGTGCCCCTCATATTTTTGAAACCTTTTCAAGCTCTTCATATTACTCACACCTTTTCAGGCTCTTCATGTTTTGCAACACCGCTTCATGCTCCTCCTATTTTTCAGACCGTTTCATGTTCCTCCTATTTTTCAAACCTTTTGAAGCTCTTCCTATTTTTCACACCATTTCAGGCTTCATGTTTTTGAACACCGCTTCATGCTCCTCCTATTTTTCAGACCGTTTCATGTTCCTCCTATTTTTCAAACCTTTTGAAGCTCTTCATATTTTTCAGACCATTTCAGGCTTCATGTTTTTGAACACCATTTCATGCTTCTCCTATTTTTGACACCGTTTCATGCTCCTCATATTTTTGACACCTTTTGAAGCTCTTCATATTTTTCACACCTTTTCCGGCACTTCATGTATTTCAACACCACTTCGTGTTCCTCCTATTTTTCAGAATGTTTCATGCTCCTCATATTTTTGACACATTTTGAAGCTCTTCAAATATTTCACGCCCCTTCAGTCTCTTCATGTTTTCAACACAGCTTCATGCTCCTCCTAATTTTCAGACCGTTTCATGCTCCTCATATTTTGACACCTTTTTAAGCTCTACATATTTTTCACACCTTTTAAGGCTCTTCATGTTTTCAACACCGTTTCATGCTCCTCCTATTTTTCAGACCGTTTCATGCTCCGTATGTTTTTGACATCTTTTGAAGCTCTTCATATTTTTCACACATTTTCAGTCTCTTCATGTTTTTCAACACCATTTCATGCTCCTCCTATTTTTCAGACCATTTCATTCTCCTCATGTTTTTCAATGCCGTTTCATGCTCCTCCTATTTTTCAGACACTTTCATGCTCCACATATTTTTTAAACATTTTGAAGCTCTTCATATTTTTCACATCTTTTGAGGCTCTTCATGTTTTTCAACACTGCTTCATGCTCCTTCTATTTTCAGACCGTTTCATGCTCTTCATATTTTTCATACCTTATGAAGCTCTTCATATATTTGACACCTTATCAGGCTTTTCATGTTTTTCAACACCGCTTCATGCTCCTCCTATTTTTCAGAACGTTTCGTGCCCCTCATATTTTTGAAACCTTTTCAAGCTCTTCATATTACTCACACCTTTTCAGGCTCTTCATGTTTTGCAACACCGCTTCATGCTCCTCCTATTTTTCAGACCGTTTCATGTTCCTCCTATTTTTCAAACCTTTTGAAGCTCTTCATATTTTTCACACCATTTCAGGCTTCATGTTTTTGAACACCGCTTCATGCTCCTCCTATTTTTCAGACCGTTTCATGTTCCTCCTATTTTTCAAACCTTTTGAAGCTCTTCATATTTTTCACACCATTTCAGGCTTCATGTTTTTGAACACCATTTCATGCTTCTCCTATTTTTGACACCGTTTCATGCTCCTCATATTTTTGACACCTTTTGAAGCTCTTCATATTTTTCGCACCTTTTCAGACTCTTCATGTTTTTCAACAGCTTTTCATGCTCCTAGTATTTTTCACACTGTTTCATGCTCCTCATATTTTTGACACCTTTTGAAGCTCTTCATATATTTCACACCTTTTCAGGCTCTTCATGTTTTTGAACACCATTCGATGTTCCTCCTATTTTTCAGAACGTTTCATGCTCCTCCTATTTTTGACACCTTTTGAAGCTCTTCATATTTTTGACACCTTTTGAAGCTCTTCATATTTTTCACACGTTTTCAGGCTCTTCATGTTTTTGAACACCGTTTCATGCTACTCCTATTTTTCAGAACGTTTCATTCTCCTCATATTTTTCACACTTTTTGAAGCTCTTCATATTTTTCACACCTTCAGGCTCTTCGTGTTTTTGAACACCGTTTCATACTCCTCGTATTTTTCACACTGTTTCATTCTCCTCACATTTTTGACAACTTTTGAAGCTCTCATATATTTCACACCTTTTCAGGCTCTTCATGCTTTCAACACCGTTTCATGGTCCTCCTAATTTTCAGACCGTTTCATGCTCTTCATATTTTTGACACCTTTTGAAGCTCTTCATATTTTTCACTGCTTTTTCAGCTCTTCATGCTTTGAACACCGTTTCATGCTCCTTCTATTTTTCAGACAGTTTCATGCTCCTCATATTTTTGACAAGAATTGAAGCTCTTCATATTTTTCACACCTTTTCAGACTCTTCATGTTTTTCAACACATTTTCAAGCTCCTCCTATTTTTCAGACAGTTTCATGCTCCTCGTATTTTTGACACCTTTTGAAGCTCTTCATATTTTTGACACCTTTTGAAGCTCTTCATATTTTTCACACCTTTTCAGGCTCTTCATGCTTTTGAACACCGTTTCATGCTACTCCTATTTTTCAGAACGTTTCATTCTCCTCATATTTTTCACACTTTTTGAAGCTCTTCATATTTTTCACACCTTTTCAGGCTCTTCATGTCTTTGAACTCCGTTTCTTGCTACTCCTATTTTTCAGAACGTTTCATGCTCCTCATATTTTTGACACCTTTTGAAGCTCTTCATATTTTTCACACCTTTTAGTCTCTTCTAGTTTATGAACACCGTTTCATGCTCCTTCTATTTTTCAGACCGTTTCGTGCTCTTAATATTTTTGACACCTTTCTAAGCTCTTTATATTTATCACACATTTTCAGGCTCTTCATGTTTTTGAACACCATTTCACGCTCTTCCTATTTTTCAGACCGTTTCATCCTCCTCAAATATTTGACACCTTTTGAATCTCTTCATATTTTTCACACCTTTTCAGGCACTTCATGTTTTTGAACACCACTTCATGCTCCTCCTATTTTTGAGACCGTTTCATGCTCCTCATATTTTTGACACCTTTTGAAGCTCTTCATATTTTTCACACCTTTTAGTCTCTTCTAGTTTATGAACAGCGTTTCATGCTCCTTCTATTTTTCAGACCGTTTCGTGCTCTTAATATTTTTGACACCTTTTTAAGCTCTTCATATTTATCACACATTTTCAGGCTCTTCATGTTTTTGAACACCGTTTCACGCTCTTCCTATTTTTCAGACCATTTCATCCTCCTCAAATATTTGACACCTTTTGAATCTCTTCATATTTTTCACACCTTTTCAGGCACTTCATGTTTTTGAACACCACTTCATGCAACTCCTATATTTCAGACCGTTTCATGCTTATCTCATTTTTGACACCTTTTGAAGCTCTTCTTACTTTTCACAACTTTTGAAACTCTTCCTATACTTCACACCTTTTCAGGCTCTTCATGATTTTGAACACCACTTCATGCACCTCCTATATTTCTGAACGTTTCATGCTCCTCATGTTTTTGACACTTTTGAAGCTCTTCATATTTTTAACACCTTTTCAGGCTCTTCATGTTTTTCAACACTGCTTCATGCTCCTCCTGTTTTTCAGACCATTTCATCCTCCTCGTATTTTTGACACCTTTTGAAGCTCTTCATGTATTTCACACCTTTTCAGGCTCTTCATGTTTTTGAACACCGTTTCATGCTCCTCCTATTTTTCAGACAGTGTCATGCTCATCTCATTTTTGACACCTTTTGAAGCTCTTCATATTTTTCACACCTTTTGATGCTGCCAGTTTTATTTAAGACTTTACATATCTGAATAATCAGTTAAAAAGCAAATGTTCATTTTTAGAGTTGCACAAAATGAAAATAATAGGGAAAGTGATGGCTGGCTTATGATGTGGGGCCAATTTCCATAAGTTAAATAAAAAATCCAAGTTTTAGAAACTGGGGCTCTAAAAATAGCACTTGTAATTAATACTGTTCTTCAGATTCATAGTTTAAGGAAGTCACTACATTTTATTTCTTGATGTTATAGATTTAACAACATATTGGTAGCAACATGTAACTTCTCACATGGATTAGACATCAAGAGACCAGTTTATGTATCTAAACTTAAACACTGAAAATGAATATATTCAGCTATTATGGAACTTATAGCAAATACAAACTTGTTAACAACTTTCCTAAAGGCACAAAAGACAGTGTTAATAAAGAGTGGTCTTTTGCATCATTTTCAAAAATTCTTCCTTGTTTATTTCTCCATCCCCATCATGATCAGCCTCATCAAGCATTTCCTGAAGTTCATCATCTGTTAAATTTTCCCCTAGCTCCTTAGCAACCCTCTTGATATTGTTCAATGATATACTTCCTGTATCATCATCATCAAATAGTTTGAAAGCCTTCAATATTTCTTCTTTTTCATCCCTTTCACTCATTTTTACACTCATTATGGCAAAAAATTCTTCAAAATTAATGGTGCCAATTCCTTCTTTGTCAGTTTCAGCTATCATCTTTTTAATTTCTTCTTTCTTTGGCTCAAATCCTAAGGCCCACATTGCAATCATGTCTCCAACCTGCGCCCCCGGCCGGAACCTCCCAGCTTTACCCGCCAGCCTGAAGCTCTTCATATTTTTGACACGTTTTCAGGCTTTTCATGTTTTTCAACACCGTTTCATGAGCCTCCTATTTTTCAGACCGTTTCATTTTCCTCATATTTTTGACACCTTTTGAAGCTCTTCATAATTTTCACACCTTTTCAGGCTCTTCATGTTTTTCACACGTTTTTAGGCTCTTCTTGTTTTTGAACACTGTTTCATGCTCCTCCTATTTTTCAGACCGTATAATGCAGCTCATATTTTTGACACCTTTTGAAGCTCTTCATTTTTTCACACCTTTTCAGGTTCTTCATGTTTTTGAGCCCAGCTTCATGCTCCTCCTATATTTCAGACCGTTTCATGCTCCTCATGAATTTCACACCCTTTGAAGCTCTTCATATTTTTCACACCTTTTCAGGCTCTTCATGTTTCTCAACACCACTTCATACTCCTCCTATTTTTCAGACTGTTTCATGCTCCTCATGTTTTTGACACCTTTTGAAGCTCTTCATATTTTTCACACCTTTTCAGACTCTTCATGTTTTAAACACCGATTCATACTCCTCCTATTCTTCAGACGGTTTCATGCTCCTCATATTTTTGACACCTTTTGAAGCTCTTCATATTTTTCACACCTTTTCAGGCTCTCCATGTTTTTGAACATCGCTTCATGCTCCTCATATTTTTCCGTCCGTTTCATGCTCCTCATATTTTTGACACCTTTTGAAGCTCTTCATATTTTTGACACCTTTTCAGGCTCTTTATGTTTTTGAACACCGTTTCATGCTCCTCCTATTTTTCAGACCGTTTCATGCTCCTCATATTTTTGACACCTTTTGAAGCTCTTCATATATTTCACAACTTTTCAGGCTCTTCATGTTTTTCAACACCACTTCATGCTCCTCCTATTTTGTAGACCGTTTCATGCTCTCCTCATTTTTGACACCTTTTAAAGCTCTTCATATTTCTCACAGCTTTTGAAGCTCTTTATATTTTTCACACGTTTTCAGGCTCTTTATGTTTTTCAACACCGCTTCATGCTCCTCCTCTTTTTCAGACCGTTTCATGCTCCTCATATTTTTGACACGTTTTGAGGCTCTTCATATTTTTCACACCTTTTTAGGCTCTTCATGTTTTTCAACACAGGTTCATGCTCCTCCTATTTTTCAGACCGTTTCATGCTCCTCATATTTTTCACACCTTTTGAAGCTCTTCATATTTTTCACACCATTTCAGGCTCTTCATGTTTTTCAACACCGCTTCATGCTCCTCCTATATTTCAGACCGTTTTATGCTCCTCATATTTTTGACACGTTTTGAGACTCTTCATACATTACACACCTTTTCAGGCTCTTCATGTTTTTCAACACCGCTTCATGCTCCTCCTATTTTTCAGACCGTTTCATGCTCATCTCATTTTTGACACCTTTTGAAGCGCTTCATATTTTTCACACATATTCAGGCTCTTAATGTTTTTCAACACCACTTCATGCTCCTCCTATTTTTCAGACCGTTTAATGCTCCTCATGTATTTCACTTCTTTTCAAGCTCCTCATATTTTTCACACTTTTTCAGGCTCTTCATGTTTTTGAACACCGCTTCATGCTCCTCCTATTTTTCAGACCGTTTAATGTTCCTCATATTTTTCACACCTCTTGAAGCTCTTCATATTTTTCACCCCTTTTTAGGATCTTCATGTTTTTCAACACCGCTTCATGCTCCTCCTATTTTTCAGACCGTTTAATGCTCCTCATGTATTTCACTTCTTTTCAAGCTCCTCATATTTCTCACACGTTTTCACTCACTTCATGTTTTTCAACACCGCTTCATGCTCCTCCTATTTTTCAGACCATTTAATGCTTCTCATATTTTTCACACCTTTTCAAGCTCTTTATGTTTTTCAACACCACTTCATGCTCCTCTTATTTTTCAGACCGTTTAATGCTTCTCATATTTTTCACACCTTTTCATGCTCTTTATGTTTTTCAACACCACTTCATGCTCCTCCTATTTTTCAGACCGTTTCATGCTCATCTCATTTTTGACACCTTTTGAAGCTCTTCATATTTTTGACACGTTTTCAGTCTTTTCATGTTTTTCAACACCGTTTCATGAGCCTCCTATTTTTAAGACCGTTTCATTTTCCTCATATTTTTGACACTTTTGAAGCTCTTCATAATTTTCACACCTTTTCAGGCTCTTCATGTTTTTCACACGTTTTCAGGCTCTTCTTGTTTTTGAACACCGTTTCATGCTCCTCGTATTTTTCAGACCGTTTCATGCTCCTCATGTATTTCACACCGTTTGAAGCTCTTCATATTTTTGACACCTTTTGAAGCTCTTCATATATTTCACACCTTTTCAGGCTCTTCATGTTTTTGAGCACCGTTTCATGCTCCTCCTATATTTCAGATCATTTCATGCTCTGCATATTTTTGACAACTTTTGAAGCTCTTCATATTATTCATACCTTTTTAGGCTCTTCATGTTTTTCAACACCGCTTCATGCTCCTCTTATTTTTGAGAACGTTTCATGATCCTCATATTTTTCACACCTTTTGAAGCTGTTCATATTTTTAACACCTTTTCAGTCTGTTCATGCTTTTCTACACCACTTCATGCTCCTCCTATTTTTGAGACCGTTTCAAGATCCTCATATTTTTGACACCTTTTGAAGCTCTTCATATATTTCACACATTTTCAGGCTCTTCATGTTTTTCAACACCGCTTCATGCTCCTCCTATTTTTCAGACCGTTTCATGCTCCTCATATTTTTGACACCTTTTGAAGCTCTTCATATTTTTCACACCTTTTCCGGCACTTCATGTATTTCAACACCACTTCGTGTTCCTCCTATTTTTCAGAATGTTTCACGCTCCTCATATTTTTGACACATTTTGAAGCTCTTCATATATTTCACGCCTCTTCAGGCTCTTCATGTTTTCAACACAGCTTCATGCTCTTCCTAATTTTCAGACCGTTTCATGCTCCTCATATTTTGACACATTTTTAAGCTCTACATATTTTTCACACCTTTTAAGGCTCTTCATGTTTTCAACACCGTTTCATGCTCCTCCTATTTTTCAGACCGTTTCATGCTCCGTATGTTTTTGACATCGTTTGAGGCTCTTCATATTTTTCACACATTTTCAGTCTCTTCATGTTTTTCAACACCGTTTCATGCTCCTCCTATTTTACCGACCGTTTCATGCTCCTCATGTTTTTCAACGCCGTTTCATGCTCCTCCTATTTTTCAGACACTTTCATGCTCCACATATTTTTTAAACATTTTGAAGCTCTTCATATTTTTCACATCTTTTGAGGCTCTTCATGGTTTTCAACACTGCTTCATGCTCCTTCTATTTTCAGACCATTTCATGCTCTTCATATTTTTCTTACCTTATGAAGCTCTTCATATATTTGACACCTTATCAGGCTTTTAATGTTTTTCAACACCGTTTCATGCTCCTCCTATTTTTCAGACCGTTTCATGTTCCTCCTCTTTTTCAAACCTTTTGAAGCTCTTCATATTTTTCACACCATTTCAGGCTTCATGTTTTTGAACACCGCTTCATGCTCCTCCTATTTTTCAGACCGTTTCATGTTCCTTCTATTTTTCAAACCTTTTGAAGCTCTTCATATTTTTCACACCATTTCAGGCTTCATGTTTTTGAACACCGTTTCATGCTTCTCCTATTTTTCAGACTGCTTCAAACTCCTCATATTTTTCACACCTTTTGAAGCTCATCATATTTTTCACACCATTTCAGGCTTCATGTTTTTGAACACCATTTCATGCTTCTCCTATTTTTGACACCGTTTCATGCTCCTCATATTTTTGACACCTTTTGAACCTCTTCATATTTTTCGCACCTTTTCAGACTCTTCATGTTTTTCAACACCGCTTCATGCTCCTCCTATTTTCAGACCGTTTCATGCTCTTCATATTTTTCATACCTTATGAATCTCTTCATATATTTGACACCTTATCAGGCTTTTCATGTTTTTCAACACCTTTCATGCTCCTCCTATTTTTCAGACCGTTTCATGTTCCTCCTATTTTTCAAACCTTTTGAAGCTCTTCATATTTTTCACACCATTTCAGGCTTCATGTTTTTGAACACCGCTTCATGCTCCTCCTATTTTTCAGACCGTTTCATGTTCCTTCTGTTTTTCAAACCTTTTGAAGCTCTTCATATTTTTCACACCATTTCAGGCTTCATGTTTTTGAACACCGTTTCATGCTTCTCCTATTTTTCAGACTGTTTCAAACTCTTCATATTTTTCACACCTTTTGAAGCTCTTCATATTTTTCACACCATTTCAGGCTTCATGTTTTTGAACACCATTTCATGCTTCTCCTATTTTTGACACCGTTTCATGCTCCTCATATTTTTGACACCTTTTGAAGCTCTTCATATATTTCACACCTTTTCAGGCTCTTCATGTTTTTGAACGCCGTTCGATGTTCCTCCTATTTTTCAGACCTTTTCATGCTCCTCCTATTTTTGACACCTTTTGAAGCTCTTCATATTTTTGACAGCTTTTGAAGCTCTTCATATTTTTCACACATTTTCAGGCTCTTCATGTTTTTGAACACTGTTTCATGCTACTCCTATTTTTCAGAATGTTTCATTCTCCTCATATTTTTCACACTTTTTGAAGCTCTTCATATTTTTCACACCTTTTCAGGCTCTTCATGCTTTCAACACCGTTTCATGCTCCTCCTAATTTTCAGACCGTTTCATGCTCTTCATATTTTTGACACCTTTTGAAGCTCTTCATATTTTTCACTGCTTTTCCAGCTCTTCATGTTTTGAACACCGTTTCATGCTCCTTCTATTTTTCAGACAGTTTCATGCTCCTCATATTTTTGACAAGAATTGAAGCTCTTCATATTTTTCACACCTTTTCAGGCTCTTCATGTTTTTGAACACCGTTTCATGTTCCTCCTGTTTTTCAGACCGTTTCATGCTCCTCATATTTTTGAAACATTTTGAAGCTCTTTATATTTCTCACCTTTTCAGGCTCTTCATGTTTTTGAACACCGTTTCATGCTCCTCCTATTTTTCTGACCGTTTCAAGTTCCTCATATTTATGACGCCTTTTGAAGCTCTTCATATT
Source organism: Dama dama (assembly GCF_033118175.1). Lineage (NCBI taxonomy): Eukaryota > Metazoa > Chordata > Mammalia > Artiodactyla > Cervidae > Dama > Dama dama. The sequence continues at coordinate 102,175,687 of NC_083692.1, forward strand.
TTTCACACGTTTTGAAGCTCTTCATATTTTTTCACACTTTTTCAGACTCTTCATGTTTTTCAACACATTTTCAAGCTCCTCCTATTTTTCAGACAGTTTCATGCTCCTCGTATTTTTGACACCTTTTGAAGCTCTTCATATTTTTGACACCTTTTGAAGCTCTTCATATTTTTCACACCTTTTCAGGCTCTTCATGCTTTTGAACACCGTTTCATGCTACTCCTATTTTTCAGAACGTTTCATTCTCCTCATATTTTTCACACTTTTTGAAGCTCTTCATATTTTTCACACCTTTTCAGGCTCTTCATGTCTTTGAACACCGTTTCTTGCTACTCCTATTTTTCAGAACGTTTCATACTCCTCATATTTTTGACACCTTTTGAAGCTCTTCATATTTTTCACACCTTTTAGTCTCTTCAAGTTTATGAACACCGTTTCATGCTCCTTCTATTTTTCAAACCGTTTCATGCTCTTAATATTTTTGACACCTTTTTAAGATCTTCATATTTATCACACATTTTCAGGCTCTTCATGTTTTTGAACACCGTTTCACGCTCCTCCTATTTTTCAGACCGTTTCATCCTCCTCAAATATTTGACACCTTTTGAATCTCTTCATATTTTTCACACCTTTTCAGGCACTTCATGTTTTTGAACACCACTTCATGCTCCTCCTATTTTTGAGACCGTTTCATGCTCCTCATATTTTTGACAACTTTTGAACCTCTTCATATATTTCACACCTTTTCAGGCTCTTCATGTTTTTCAACACCGCTTCATGCTCCTCATATTTTTGACACCTTTTGAAGCTCTTCATATAATTCACACCTTTTCAGGCTCTTCTTGTTTTTGAGCACAATTTCATGCTCCTCCTATATTTCAGATCATTTCATGCTCTGCATATTTTTGACAACTTTTGAAGCTCTTCGTATTATTCATACCTTTTTAGGCTCTTCATGTTTTTCAACACCGCTTCATGCTCCTCTTATTTTTGAGAACGTTTCATGATCCTCATATTTTTCACACCTTTTGAAGCTGTTCATATTTTTAACACCTTTTCAGTCTGTTCATGCTTTTCTACACCACTTCATGCTCCTCCTAAATTTCAGACCGTTTCATGCTCTTCATATATTTGACAAATTTTGAAGCTCTTCATTTTTTTCACAACTTTTCAGGCTCTTCATGTTTTTCAACACCGCTTCATGCTCCTCCTATATTTCAGATCATTTCATGCTCCTCATATTTTTGACACCTTTTGAAGCTCTTCATATTTTTCACACCTTTTCAGGCTCTTCATGTTTTTGAACACCCCTTCACGCTCCTCCTATTTTTCCGACCGTTTCATGCTCGTCATATTTTTCACACATTTTTAAGCTCTTCATATTTTTCACACCTTTTCAGGCTGCTCGTGGTTTTGAACACCGTTTCATGCTCCCTTATATTTCAGACCGTATCATGCTCCTCATATTTTTGACACCTTTTTAAGCTCTTCATATTTTTCACACCTTTTCAGGCTCTCCATGTTTTTCAACACCACTTCATGTCTCCTCCTATTTTTCAGACCGTTTCATGCTCCTCATATTTTTGACACCTTTTGAAGCTCTTCATATTTTTCACACCTTTTCCGGCACTTCATGTATTTCAACACCACTTCGTGTTCCTCCTATTTTTCAGAATGTTTCATGCTCCTAATATTTTTGACACATTTTGAAGCTCTTCATATATTTCACGCCTCTTCAGGCTCTTCATGTTTTCAACACAGCTTCATGCTCCTCCTAATTTTCAGACCGTTTCATGCTCCTCATATTTTGACACCTTTTTAAGCTCTACATATTTTTCACACCTTTTAAGGCTCTTCATGTTTTCAACACCTTTTCATGCTCCTCCTATTTTTCAGACCGTTTCACGCTCCCTATGTTTTTGACATCGTTTGAAGCTCTTCATATTTTTCACACATTTTCAGTCTCTTCATGTTTTTCAACACCGTTTCATGCTCCTCCTATTTTTCAGACCGTTTCATTCTCCTCATATTTTTCAACGCCGTTTGATGCTCCTCCTATTTTTCAGACACTTTCATGCTCCACATATTTTTTAAACATTTTGAAGCTCTTCATATTTTTCACATCTTTTGAGGCTCTTCATGTTTTTCAACACTGCTTCATGCTCCTCCTATTTTCAGACCGTTTCATGCTCTTCATATTTTTCATACCTTTTGAAGCTCTTCATATATTTGACACCTTATCAGGCTTTTCATGTTTTTCAACACCGCTTCATGCTCCTCCTATTTTTCAGACCGTTTCATGTTCCTTCTATTTTTCAAACCTTTTGAAGCTCTTCATATTTTTCACACCATTTCAGGCTTCATGTTTTTGAACACCGTTTCATGCTTCTCCTATTTTTCAGACCGTTTCATGTTCCTCCTATTTTTCAAACCTTTTGAAGCTCTTCATATTTTTCACACCATTTCAGGCTTCATGTTTTTGAACACCGCTTCATGCTCCTCCTATTTTTCAGACCGTTTCATGCTCCTCATATTTTTGACACCTTTTGAAGCTCTTCATATTTTTCGCACCTTTTCAGACTCTTCATGTTTTTCAACAGCTTTTCATGCTCCTAGTATTTTTCACACTGTTTCATGCTCCTCATATTTTTGACACCTTTTGAAGCTCTTCATATTTTTCACACCTTTTCAGGCTCTTCATGTTTTTGAACACCGCTTCATGCTCCTCCTATTTTTCAGACCGTTTAATGCTCCTCATGTATTTCACTTCTTTTCAAGCTCCTCATATTTTTCACACTTTTTCAGGCTCTTCATGTTTTTGAAAACCGCTTCATGATCCTCCTATTTTTCAGACCGTTTAATGCTCCTCATATTTTTCACACCTCTTGAAGCTCTTCATATTTTTCACCCCTTTTCAGGCTCTTCATGTTTTTCAACACCACTTCATGCTCCTCCTATTTTTCAGACCGTTTAATGCTACTCATGTATTTCACTTCTTTTCAAGCTCCTCATATTTTTCACACTTTTTCAGGCTCTTCATGTTTTTCAACACCGCTTCATGCTCCTCCTATTTTTCAGACCGTTTAATGCTCCTCATATTTTTCACACCTCTTGAAGCTCTTCATATTTTTCACCCCTTTTCAGGCTCTTCATGTTTTTCAACACTACTTCATGCTTCCCCTATTTTTCAGACCGTTTCATGCTCCTCATATTTTTGACACCTTTTGAAGCTCTTAATATTTTTCACACGTTTTCAGTCTCTTCATGTTTTTCAACACCGCTTCATGCTCCTCCTATTTTTCAGACCGTTTAATGCTTCTCATATTTTTCACACCTTTTCAAGCTCTTTATGTTTTTCAACACCACTTCATGATCCTCCTATTTTTCAGACCGTTTCATGCTCCTCATATTTTTCACACCTTTTGAAGCTCTTCATGGATTTCACACCTTTTCAGGCTCTTCATGTTTTTGAACACCATTTCATGCTCCTCCTATTTTTCAGACAGTGTCATGCTCATCTCATTTTTGACACCTTTTGAAGCTCTTCATATTTTTCACACCTTTTGATGCTGCCAGTTATATTTAAGACTTTACATATGTGAATAATCATTTAAAATCAAATGTTCATTTTTAGAATTGCACAAAAGGAAAATAATAGGGACAGTGATGCCTGGCTTATGATGTGGGGCCAATTTCCATAAGTTAAATAAAAAATCTAAGTTTTAGAACGTGGGTCTCAAAAAATAGCACTTGTAATTAATACTGTTCTTCAGATTCTTAGTTTAAGGAAGTCACTACATTTTATTTCTTGATGTTATAGATTTAACAACATATTGGTAGCAACATGTAACTTCTCCCATGGATTAGACATCAAGAGACCAGTTTATGTATATAAACTTAAACACTGAAAATGAATATATTCAGCTATTATGGAACTTATAGCAAATACAAACTTGTTAACAACTTTCCAAAAGGCACAAAAGACAGTGTTAATAAAGAGTGGTCTTTTGCATCATTTTCAAAAATTCTTCCTTGTTTATTTCTCCATCCCCATCATGATCAGCCTCACCAAGCATTTCCTGAAGTTCATCATCTGTTAAATTTTCCCCTAGCTCCTTAGCAACCCTCTTGATATTGTTCAGTGGTATGCTTCCTGTATCATCATCATCAAATAGTTTGAAAGCCTTCAATATTTCTTCTTTTTCATCCCTTTCACTCATTTTTACACTCATTATGGCAAAAAATTCTTCAAAATTAATGGTGCAAATTCCTTCTTTGTCAGTTTCAGCTATCATCTTTTTAAATTCTTCTTTCTTTGGCTCAAATCCTAAGGCCCACATTGCAATCATGTCTCCAACCGGCGCCCCCGGCCGGTACTTCCCAGCTTTACCGGCCAGCCTGAAGCTCTTCATATTTTTGACACGTTTTCAGGCTTTTCATGTTTTTCAACACCATTTCATGAGCCTCCTATTTTTCAGACCGTTTCATTTTCCTCATATTTTTGACACCTTTTGAAGCTCTTCATAATTTTCACACCTTTTCAGGCTCTTCATGTTTTTCACACGTTTTCAGGCTCTTCTTGTTTTTGAACACCGTTTCATGCTCCTCGTATTTTTCAGACCGTTTCATGCTCCTCATGTATTTCACACCGTTTGAAGCTCTTCATATTTTTGACACCTTTTGAAGCTCTTCATATATTTCACACCTTTTCAGGCTCTTCATGCTTTTGAACACCGTTTCATGCTACTCCTATTTTCCAGAACCTTTCATTCTCCTCATATTTTTCACACTTTTTCAAGCTTTTCATATTTTTCACACATTTTCAGGCTCTTCATGTCTTTGAACACCGTTTCTTGCTACTCCTATTTTTCAGAACGTTTCATACTCCTCATATTTTTGACACCTTTTGAAGCTCTTCATATTTTTCACACCTTTTAGTCTCTTCAAGTTTATGAACACCGTTTCATGCTCCTTCTATTTTTCAGACCGTTTCATGCTCTTAATATTTTTGACACCTTTTTAAGATCTTCATATTTATCACACATTTTCAGGCTCTTCATGTTTTTGAACACCACTTCATGCTCCTCCTATTTTTGAGACCGTTTCATGCTCCTCATATTTTTGACACCTTTTGAACCTCTTCATATATTTCACACCTTTTCAGGCTCTTCATGTTTTTGAACACCACTTCATGCTCCTCCTATTTTTGAGACCGTTTCATGCTCCTCATATTTTTGACACCTTTTGAACCTCTTCATATATTTCACACCTTTTCAGGCTCTTCATGTTTTTCAACACCGCTTCATGCTCCTCATATTTTTGACACCTTTTGAAGCTCTTCATATTTTTCACACCTTTTCAGGCTCTTCATGTTTTTCAACACCGCTTCATGTTCTCCCTAAATTTCAGGCTGTTTCATGCTTCTCATATTTTTCACACCTTTTGAAGCTCTTCATATTTTTCACAGCTTTTCAGTCTCTTCATGTTTTTCAACCCCGCTTCTTGCTTCTCCTATTTTTCAGGCCGTTTCATGCTCCTTATATTTTTGACACCTTTTGAAGCTCTTCATATTTTTCACACTTTTTCAGGCTCTTCATGTTTTTCAACACCGCTTCATGCTCCTCCTATTTTTCAGACCGGTTCATGTTCCTCATGTATTTCACAACTTTTGAATCTCTTCATATTTTTCACAACTTTTCAGGCTCTTCATGTTTTTGAACACCGTTTCATGCTCCTCCTATTTTTCAGACCGCTTCATGCTCCTCATATTTTTGACACCTTTTGAAGCTCTTCATATTTTTTACACCTTTTGAAGCTCTTCATATATTTCACACCTTTTCAGGCTCTTCATGTTTTTCAATAGCACCTCATGCTCCTCCTATTTTTCAAACCATTTCATGCTCATCTAATTTTTGACCCCTTTTGAAGCTCTTCATATTTTTGACCCCTTTTGAAGCTCTTCATATTTTTTACACATTTTGAAGGTCTTCATATTTTTCACACCTTTTCAGGCTCTTCATGCTTTTGAACACCGTTTCATGCTCCTCCTATTTTTCAGACCGTTTCATGCTCCTCATATATTTGACAACTTTTGATGCTCTTCATAGTTTTCACACCTTTTCAGGCTTTTCATGTTTTTGAACACCGCTAAATGCTCCTCCTATTTTTCAGACAGTTTCATGCTCCTCATATTTTTGACACCTTTTGAAGCTCTTCATATATTTCACACCTTTTCAGGCTCTTCATGTTTTTTTAACACGGTTTCATGCTTCTCCTATTTTTCAGACCGTTTAATGCTCCTCATTTTTTGACACCTTTTGAAGCTCTTCATATTTTTGACACCTTTTGAAGCTGTTCATATTTTTCACACCTTTTCAGGCCCTTCATGTTTTTCAACACCACTTCATGCTCCTCCTATTTTTCAGTCCGTTTCATGCACATCTCATTTTTGACACCTTTTGAAGCTCTTCATATTTTTCACACCTTTTGAAGGTCTTCATATTTTTCACACGTTTTCAGGCTCTTCATATTTTTCAACACCGTTTCATGCTCCTCCTATTTTTCAGACCGTTTCATGCTCCTCATATTTTTGACACCTTTTGAAGCTCTTCATATATTTCACACCTTTTCAGGCTCTTCATGTTTTTCAACAACTCTTCATGCTCCTACTATTTTTCAGTCCGTTTCATGCACATCTCATTTTTGACACCTTTTGTAACTCTTCATATTTTTCACACCTTTTGCAGCTCTTCATATTTTTCACACCTTTTAGGCTCTTCATGTTTTTGAACACCTCTTCATGCTCCTCCTATTTTTCAGACCGTTTCATGCTCTTCTTATTTTTGACACCTTTTGAAGCACTTCATATTGTTCAAACCTTTTCAAACTCTTCATGTTTTTCAACACCGCTTCATGCTTCTCCTATTTTTCAGACCGATTCATGCCCATCTCATTTTTGACAACTTTTGAAGCTCTTCTTACATTTCACACCTTTTGAAGCTCTTCATATATTTCACACCTTTTCACGCTCTTCATGTTTTTGAACACCACTTCATGCAACTCCTATATTTCAGACCGTTTCATGCTTGTCTCATTTTTGACACCTTTTGAAGCTCTTCTTACTTTTCACAACTTTTGAAACTCTTCCTATACTTCACACCTTTTCAGGCTCTTCATGATTTTGAACACCACTTCATGCACCTCCTATATTTCTGAACGTTTCATGCTCCTCATGTTTTTGACACTTTTGAAGCTCTTCATATTTTTCACACCTTTTCAGGCTCTTCATGTTTTTGAACACCATTTCATGCTCCTCCTATTTTTCAGACAGTGTCATGCTCATCTCATTTTTGACACCTTTTGAAGCTCTTCATATTTTTCACACCTTTTGATGCTGCCAGTTTTATTTAAGACTTTACATATCTGAATAATCAGTTAAGAAGCAAATGTTCATTTTTAGAGTTGCACAAAATGAAAATAATAGGGAAAGTGATGGCTGGCTTATGATGTGGGGCCAAGTTCCATAAGTTAAATAAAAAATCCAAGTTTTAGAAACTGGGGCTCTAAAAATAGCACTTGTAATTAATACTGTTCTTCAGATTCATAGTTTAAGGAAGTCACTACATTTTATTTCTTGATGTTATAGATTTAACAACATATTGGTAGCAACATGTAACTTCTCCCATGGATTAGACATCAAGAGACCAGTTTATGTATCTAAACTTAAACACTGAAAATGAATATATTCAGCTATTATGGAACTTATAGCAAATACAAACTTGTTAACAACTTTCCAAAAGGCACAAAAGACAGTGTTAATAAAGAGTGGTCTTTTGCATCATTTTCAAAAATTCTTCCTTGTTTATTTCTCCATCCCCATCATGATCAGCCTCATCAAGCATTTCCTGAAGTTCATCATCTGTTAAATTTTCCCCTAGCTCCTTAGCAACCCTCTTGATATTGTTCAATGATATACTTCCTGTATCATCATCATCAAATAGTTTGAAAGCCTTCAATATTTCTTCTTTTTCATCCTTTTCACTCATTTTTACACTCATTATGGCAAAAAATTCTTCAAAATTAATGGTGCCAATTCCTTCTTTGTCAGTTTCAGCTATCATCTTTTTAATTTCTTCTTTCTTTGGCTCAAATCCTAAGGCCCACATTGCAATCATGTCTCCAACCTGCGCCCCCGGCCGGAACCTCCCAGCTTTACCCGCCAGCCTGAAGCTCTTCATATTTTTGACACGTTTTCAGGCTTTTCATGTTTTTCAACACCGTTTCATGAGCCTCCTATTTTTCAGACCGTTTCATTTTCCTCATATTTTTGACACCTTTTGAAGCTCTTCATAATTTTCACACCTTTTCAGTCTCTTCATGTTTTTCACACGTTTTTAGGCTCTTCTTGTTTTTGAACACCGTTTCATGCTCCTCCTATTTTTCAGACCGTTTAATGCTCCTCATATTTTTGACACCTTTTGAAGGTCTTCATTTTTTCACACCTTTTCAGGTTCTTCATGTTTTTGAGCCCAGCTTCATGCTCCTCCTATATTTCAGACCGTTTCATGCTCCTCATGAATTTCACACCCTTTGAAGCTCTTCATATTTTTCACACCTTTTCAGGCTCTTCATGTTTCTCAACACCACTTCATACTCCTCCTATTTTTCAGACTGTTTCATGCTCCTCATGTTTTTGACACCTTTTGAAGATCTTCATATTTTTCACACCTTTTCAGACTCTTCATGTTTTAAACACCGATTCATGCTCCTCCTATTCTTCAGACGGTTTCATGCTCCTCATATTTTTGACACCTTTTGAAGCTCTTCATATTTTTCACACCTTTTCAGGCTCTCCATGTTTTTGAACATCGCTTCATGCTCCTCATATTTTTCCGACCGTTTCATGCTCCTCATATTTTTGACACCTTTTGAAGCTCTTAATATTTTTGACACCTTTTCAGGCTCTTTATGTTTTTGAACACCGTTTCATGCTCCTCCTATTTTTCAGACCGTTTCATGCTCCTCATATTTTTGACACCTTTTGAAGCTCTTCATATAATTCACACCTTTTCAGGCTCTTCATGTTTTTGAGCACAATTTCATGCTCCTCCTATATTTCAGATCATTTCATGCTCTGCATATTTTTGACAACTTTTGAAGCTCTTCATATTATTCATACCTTTTTAGGCTCTTCATGTTTTTCAACACCGCTTCATGCTCCTCTTATTTTTGAGAACGTTTCATGATCCTCATATTTTTCACACCTTTTGAAGCTGTTCATATTTTTAACACCTTTTCAGTCTGTTCATGCTTTTCTACACCACTTCATGCTCCTCCTAAATTTCAGACCGTTTCATGCTCTTCATATATTTGACAAATTTTGAAGCTCTTCATTTCTTTCACAACTTTTCAGGCTCTTCCTGTTTTTCATCACCGCTTCATGCTCCTCCTATATTTCAGATAATTTCATGCTCCTCATATTTTTGACACCTTTTGAAGCTTTTCATATTTTTCACACCTTTTCAGGCTCTTCATGTTTTTGAACACCCCTTCACGCTCCTCCTATTTTTCCGACCGTTTCATGCTCGTCATATTTTTCACACATTTTTAAGCTCTTCATATTTTTCACACCTTTTCAGGCTGCTCGTGGTTTTGAACACCGTTTCATGCTCCCTTATATTTCAGACCGTATCATGCTCCTCATATTTTTGACAGCTTTTTAAGCTCTTCATATTTTTCACACCTTTTCAGGCTCTCCATGTTTTTCAACACCACTTCATGTCTCCTCCTATTTTTCAGACCGTTTCATGCTCCTCATATTTTTGACACCTTTTGAAGCTCTTCATATTTTTCACACCTTTTCCGGCACTTCATGTATTTCAACACCACTTCGTGTTCCTCCTCTTTTTCAGAATGTTTCATGCTCCTCATATTTTTGACACATTTTGAAGCTCTTCATATATTTCACGCCTCTTCAGGCTCTTCATATTTTCAACAGAGCTTCATGCTCCTCCTAATTTTCAGACCGTTTCATGCTCCTCATATTTTGACACCTTTTTAAGCTCTACATATTTTTCACACCTTTTAAGGCTCTTCATGTTTTCAACACCTTTTCATGCTCCTCCTATTTTTCAGACCGTTTCATGCTCCCTATGTTTTTGACATCGTTTGAAGCTCTTCATATTTTTCACACATTTTCAGTCTCTTCATGTTTTTCAACACCGTTTCATGCTCCTCCTATTTTTCAGACCGTTTCATTCTCCTCATGTTTTTCAACGCCGTTTCATGCTCCTCCTATTTTTCAGTCACTTTCATGCTCCACATATTTTTTAAACATTTTGAAGCTCTTCATATTTTTCACATCTTTTGAGGCTCTTCATGTTTTTCAACACTGCTTCATGCTCCTCCTATTTTCAGACCGTTTCATGCTCTTCATATTTTTCATACCTTTTGAAGCTCTTCATATATTTGACAACTTATCAGGCTTTTCATGTTTTTCAACACCGCTTCATGCTCCTCCTATTTTTCAGAACGTTTCGTGCCCCTCATATTTTTGAAACCTTTTGAAGCTCTTCATATTTCTCACACCTTTTCAGGCTCTTCATGTTTTTCAACACTGCTTCATGCTCCTCCTATTTTTCAGACCGTTTCATGTTCCTCCTATTTTTCAAACCTTTTGAAGCTCTTCATATTTTTCACACCATTTCAGGCTTCATGTTTTTGAACACCGCTTCATGCTCCTCCTATTTTTCAGACCGTTTCATGCTCCTCATATTTTTGACACCTTTTGAAGCTCTTCATATGTTTCGCACCTTTTCAGACTCTTCATGTTTTTCAACAGCTTTTCATGCTCCTAGTATTTTTCACACTGTTTCATGCTCCTCATATTTTTGACACCTTTTGAAGCTCTTCATATATTTCACACCTTTTCAGGCTCTTCATGTTTTTGAACACCGTTCGATGTTCCTCCTATTTTTCAGACCGTTTCATGCTCCTCCTATTTTTGACAGCTTTTGAAGCTCTTCATATTTTTGACACCTTTTGAAGCTCTTCATATTTTTCACACCTTTTCAGGCTCTTCATGATTTTGAACACCGTTTCATGCTACTCCTATTTTTCAGACCGGTTCATTCTCCTCATTTTTTCACACTTTTTGAAGCTCTTCATATATTTCACACCTTTTCAGGCTCTTCATGTTTTTGAACACCGTTTCATACTCCTAGTATTTTTCACACTGTTTCATGCCCCTCACATTTTTGACACCTTTTGAAGCTCTTCATATTTTTCACACGTTTTGAAGATCTTCATATTTTTTCACACCTTTTCAGACTCTTCATGTTTTTCAACACATTTTCAAGCTCCTCCTATTTTTCAGACAGTTTCATGCTCCTCGTATTTTTGACACCTTTTGAAGCTCTTCATATTTTGACACCTTTTGAAGCTCTTCATATAATTCACACCTTTTCAGGCCCTTCATGTTTTTGAGCACCGTTTCATGCTCCTCCGATTTTTCAGACCGTTTCATGCTCCTCATATTTTTGACACCTTTTGAAGCTCTTCATATTATTCATAACTTTTTAGGCTCTTCATGTTTTTGAACAGCCCTTCATGCTCCTCCTATTTTTGAGACCGTTTTAAGATCCTCATATTTTTGACACCTTTTGAAGCTCTTCATATATTTCACACATTTTCAGGCTCTTCATGTTTTTCAACACCGCCTCATGCTCCTCCTATTTTTCAGACAGTGTCATGCTCATCTCATTTTTGACAGCTTTTGAAGCTCTTCATATTTTTCACACATATTCAGGCTCTTCATGTTTTTCAACACCGCTTCATGCTCCTCCTATTTTTCAGACCGTTTAATGCTCCTCATGTAATTCACTTCTTTTCAAGCTCCTCATATTTTTCACACTTTTTCAGGCTCTTCATATTTTTGAAAACCGCTTCATGCTCCTCCTATTTTTCAGACCGTTTAATGCTCCTCATATTTTTCACACCTCTTGAAGCTCTTCATATTTTTCACCCCTTTTCAGGCTCTTCATGTTTTTCAACACCGCTTCATGCTCCTCCTATTTTTCAGACCGTTTAATGCTACTCATGTATTTCACTTCTTTTCAAGCTCCTCATAATTTTCACACTTTTTCAGGCTCTTCATGTTTTTCAACACCGCTTCATGCTCCTCCTATTTTTCAGACCGTTTAATGCTCCTCATATTTTTCACACCTCTTGAAGCTCTTCATATTTTTCACCCCTTTTCAGGCTCTTCATGTTTTTCAACACTACTTCATGCTCCTCCTATTTTTCAGACCGTTTCATGCTCCTCATATTTTTGACACCTTTTGAAGCTCTTAATATTTTTCACACGTTTTCAGTCTCTTCATGTTTTTCAACACCGCTTCATGCTCCTCCTATTTTTCAGACCGTTTAATGCTTCTCATATTTTTCACACCTTTTCAAGCTCTTTATGTTTTTCAACACCACTTCATGCTCCTCCTATTTTTCAGACCGTTTCATGCTCCTCATATTTTTCACACCTTTTGAAGCTCTTCATGGATTTCACACCTTTTCAGACTCTTCATGTTTTTGAACACCATTTCATGCTCCTCCTATTTTTCAGACAGTGTCATGCTCATCTCATTTTTGACACCTTTTGAAGCTCTTCATATTTTTCACACCTTTTGATGCTGCCAGTTATATTTAAGACTTTACATATCTGAATAATCATTTAAAATCAAATGTTCATTTTTAGAATTGCACAAAAGGAAAATAATAGGGACAGTGATGGCTGGCTTATGATGTGGGGCCAATTTCCATAAGTTAAATAAAAAATCTAAGTTTTAGAACGTGGGTCTCAAAAAATAGCACTTGTAATTAATACTGTTCTTCAGATTCATAGTTTAAGGAAGTCACTACATTTTATTTCTTGATGTTATAGATTTAACAACATATTGGTAGCAACATGTAACTTCTCACATGGATTAGACATCAAGAGACCAGTTTATGTATATAAACTTAAACACTGAAAATGAATATATTCAGCTATTATGGAACTTATAGCAAATACAAACTTGTTAACAACTTTCCAAAAGGCACAAAAGACAGTGTTAATAAAGAGTGGTCTTTTGCATCATTTTCAAAAATTCTTCCTTGTTTATTTCTCCATCCCCATCATGATCAGCCTCATCAAGCATTTCCTGAAGTTCATCATCTGTTAAATTTTCCCCTAGCTCCTTAGCAACCCTCTTGATATTGTTCAGTGATATGCTTCCTGTATCATCATCATCAAATAGTTTGAAAGCCTTCAATATTTCTTCTTTTTCATCCCTTTCACTCATTTTTACACTCATTATGGCAAAAAATTCTTCAAAATTAATGGTGCAAATTCCTTCTTTGTCAGTTTCAGCTATCATCTTTTTAATTTCTTCTTTCTTTGGCTCAAATCCTAAGGCCCACATTGCAATCATGTCTCCAACCGGCGCCCCCGGCCGGTACTTCCCAGCTTTACCCGCCAGCCTGAAGCTCTTTACATTTTTGACACTTTTTCAGGCTTTTCATGTTTTTCAACAACGTTTCATGAGCCTCCTATTTTTCAGACCGTTTCATTTTCCTCATATTTTTGACACTTTTGAAGCTCTTCATAATTTTCACACCTTTTCAGGCTCTTCACGTTTTTCACACGTTTTCAGGCTCTTCTTGTTTTTGAACACCGTTTCATGCTCCTCGTATTTTTCAGACCGTTTCATGCTCCTCATGTATTTCACACCGTTTGAAGCTCTTCATATTTTTGACACCTTTTGAAGCTCTTCATATATTTCACACCTTTTCAGGCTCTTCATGCTTTTGAACACCGTTTCATGCTACTCCTATATTTCAGAACCTTTCATTCTCCTCATATTTTTCACACTTTTTGAAGCTTTTCATATTTTTCACACATTTTCAGGCTCTTCTTGTCTTTGAACACCGTTTCTTGCTACTCCTATTTTTCAGAACGTTTCATACTCCTCATATTTTTGACACCTTTTGAAGCTCTTCATATTTTTCACACCTTTTAGTCTCTTCAAGTTTATGAACACCGTTTCATGCTCCTTCTATTTTTCAGACCGTTTCATGCTCTTAATATTTTTGACACCTTTTTAAGATCTTCATATTTATCACACATTTTCAGGCTCTTCATGTTTTTGAACACCACTTCATGCTCCTCCTATTTTTGAGACCGTTTCATGCTCCTCATATTTTTGACACCTTTTGAACCTCTTCATATATTTCACACCTTTTCAGGCTCTTCATGTTTTTGAACACCACTTCATGCTCCTCCTATTTTTGAGACCGTTTCATGCTCCTCATATTTTTGACACCTTTTGAACCTCTTCATATATTTCACACCTTTTCAGGCTCTTCATGTTTTTCAACACCGCTTCATGCTCCTCATATTTTTGACACCTTTTGAAGCTCTTCATATTTTTCACACCTTTTCAGGCTCTTCATGTTTTTCAACACCGCTTCATGTTCTCCCTAAATTTCAGGCTGTTTCATGCTTCTCATATTTTTCACACCTTTTGAAGCTCTTCATATTTTTCACAGCTTTTCAGTCTCTTCATGTTTTTCAACCCCGCTTCTTGCTTCTCCTATTTTTCAGGCCGTTTCATGCTCCTTATATTTTTGACACTTTTGAAGCTCTTCATATTTTTCACACTTTTTCAGGCTCTTCATGTTTTTCAACACCGCTTCATGCTCCTCCTATTTTTCAGACCGGTTCATGCTCCTCATGTATTTCACAACTTTTGAATCTCTTCATATTTTTCACAACTTTTCAGGCTCTTCATGTTTTTGAACACCGTTTCATGCTCCTCCTATTTTTCAGACTGCTTCATGCTCCTCATATTTTTGACACCTTTTGAAGCTCTTCATATTTTTTACACCTTTTGAAGCTCTTCATATATTTCACACCTTTTCAGGCTCTTCATGTTTTTCAATAGCACCTCATGCTCCTCCTATTTTTCAAACCATTTCATGCTCATCTAATTTTTGACCCCTTTTGAAGCTCTTCATATTTTTGACCCCTTTTGAAGCTCTTCATATTTTTTACACATTTTGAAGGTCTTCATATTTTTCACACCTTTTCAGGCTCTCATGTTTTTGAACACAGCTTCTTGCTCCTCCTATTTTTCAGACCGTTTCATGCTCCTCATGTATTTCACACCTTTTGAAGCTCTTCATATTTTTCACACCTTTTCAAGCTCTTCCTGTTTTTGAACACCGTTTCATGCTCCTCCTAGTTTTCATACCGTTTCATGCTCCTCATATTTTGACAACTTTTGAAGCTCTTCACATTTTCCACACCTTTTCTGGCTCCTCATATTTTTGAAAACCGCTTCATTGTCCTCCTATTTTTCAGATCGTTTCATGCTCTTCATATTTTAGACACCTTTTGAAGCTCTTCATATTTGTCACAGCTTTTCAGGCTCTTCAAGTTTTTCAGCACCGCATCATGATCCTCCTCTTTTCACACCGTTTCATGCTCCTCATATTTGACACCTTTTGAAGCTTGTCATATTTTTCACACCTTTTCAATCTCTTCATTTTTTTGAACACCGCTTCATGTTCCTCCTATTTTTCAGACAGTTTCATGCCCCGCATACTTTTGACACCATTTGAAGCTCCTCATATTTTTCACACCTTTTGACGCTCTTCATAATTTTACACCTTTTCAGACTCTTCATGTTTTTGAACACCGCTTCATGCTCCTCCTATTTTTCTGATCGCTTTATGCTCATCTCATTTTTGACACCTTTTGAAGCTGTTCATATTTTTGACACCTTTTCAAGCTCTTCATATTTTTCAAACGTTTTCAGGCTCTTCATGTTTTTGAACACCGTTTCATGCCTCTCTAAATTTTCACACCGTATCATGCTCCTCATATTTTTCACACCTTCTGAAGCTCTTCATATTTTTGACACATTTTGAGGCTCTTCATATATTTCACACCTTTTCAGGCTCTTCATGTTTTTCAACACCGCTTCATGTTCTCCCTAAATTTCAGGCTGTTTCATGCTTCTCATATTTTTCACACCTTTTGAAGCTCTTCATATTTTTCACAGCTTTTCAGTCTCTTCATGTTTTTCAACCCCGCTTCTTGCTTCTCCTATTTTTCAGGCCGTTTCATGCTCCTTATATTTTTGACACCTTTTGAAGCTCTTCATATTTTTCACACTTTTTCAGGCTCTTCATGTTTTTCAACACCGCTTCATGCTCCTCCTATTTTTCAGACCGGTTCATGCTCCTCATGTATTTCACAACTTTTGAATCTCTTCATATTTTTCACAACTTTTCAGGCTCTTCAAGCTTTTGAACACCGTTTCATGCTCCTCCTATTTTTCAGACCGCTTCATGCTCCTCATATTTTTGACACCTTTTGAAGCTCTTCATATTTTTTACACCTTTTGAAGCTCTTCATATATTTCACACCTTTCAGGCTCTTCATGTTTTTCAATAGCACCTCATGCTCCTCCTATTTTTCAAACCATTTCATGCTCATCTAAATTTTGACCCCTTTTGAAGCTCTTCATATTTTTGACCCCTTTTGAAGCTCTTCATATTTTTTACACATTTTGAAGGTCTTCATATTTTTCACACCTTTTCAGGCTCTTCATGCTTTTGAACACCGTTTCATGCTCCTCCTGTTTTTCAGACCGTTTCATGCTCCTCATATATTTGACAACTTTTGATGCTCTTCATAGTTTTCACACCTTTTCAGGCTTTTCATGTTTTTGAACATCGCTAAATGCTCCTCCTATTTTTCAGACAGTTTCATGCTCCTCATATTTTTGACACCTTTTGAAGCTCTTCATATATTTCACACCTTTTCAGGCTCTTCATGTTTTTTTAACACCGTTTCATGCTTCTCCTATTTTTCAGACCGTTTAATGCTCCTCATTTTTTGACACCTTTTGAAGCTCTTCATATTTTTGACACCTTTTGAAGCTGTTCATATTTTTCACACCTTTTCAGGCCCTTCATGTTTTTCAACACCACTTCATGCTCCTCCTATTTTTCAGTCCGTTTCATGCACATCTCATTTTTGACACCTTTTGAAGCTCTTCATATTTTTCACACCTTTTGAAGGTCTTCATATTTTTCACACGTTTTCCGGCTCTTCATGTTTTTCAACACCGTTTCATGCTCCTCCTATTTTTCAGACCGTTTCATGCTCCTCATATTTTTGACACCTTTTGAAGCTCTTCATATATTTCACACCTTTTCAGGCTCTTCATGTTTTTCAACAACTCTTCATGCTCCTACTATTTTTCAGTCCGTTTCATGCACATCTCATTTTTGACACCTTTTGTAACTCTTCATATTTTTCACACCTTTTGCAGCTCTTCATATTTTTCACACCTTTTAGGCTCTTCATGTTTTTGAACACCTCTTCATGCTTCTCCTATTTTTCAGACCGTTTCATGCTCTTCTTATTTTTGACACCTTTTGCAGCACTTCATATTATTCAAACCTTTTCAAACTCTTCATGTTTTTCAACACCGCTTCATGCTTCTCCTATTTTTCAGACCGGTTCATGCCCATCTCATTTTTGACAACTTTTGAAGCTCTTCTTACATTTCACACCTTTTGAAGCTCTTCATATATTTCACACCTTTTCACGCTCTTCATGTTTTTGAACACCACTTCATGCAACTCCTATATTTCAGACCGTTTCATGCTTGTCTCATTTTTGACACCTTTTGAAGCTCTTCTTACTTTTCACAACTTTTGAAACTCTTCCTATACTTCACACATTTTCAGGCTCTTCATGATTTTGAACACCACTTCATGCACCTCCTATATTTCTGAACGTTTCATGCTCCTCATGTTTTTGACACTTTTGAAGCTCTTCATATTTTTAACACCTTTTCAGGCTCTTCATGTTTTTCAACACTGCTTCATGCTCCTCCTGTTTTTCAGACCGTTTCATCCTCCTCGTATTTTTGACACCTTTTGAAGCTCTTCATGTATTTCACACCTTTTCAGGCTCTTCATTTTTTTCAACACCGCTTCATGCTTCTACTATTTTTCAGACCGTTTCATGCTCATCTCATTTTTGACACCTTTTGAAGCTCTTAATATTTTTCACACCTTTTGAAGCTCTTAATATTTTTCACACCTTTTGAAGCTCATCATATTTTTCACACTTTTTCAGGCTATTCATATTTTTCAACATCGCTTCATGCTCCTCCTATTTTTCAGACGTTTTCATGCTCCTCATATTTTTGACACCTTTTGGAGCTCTTCATATTTTTCACACCTTTTCAGGCTCTTCATGTTTTTGAACACCGTTTCATGCTCCTCCTATTTTTCAGACAGTGTCATGCTCATCTCATTTTTGACACCTTTTGAAGCTCTTCATATTTTTCACACCTTTTGATGCTGCCAGTTTTATTTAAGACTTTACATATCTGAATAATCAGTTAAAAAGCAAATGTTCATTTTTAGAGTTGCACAAAATGAAAATAATACGGAAAGTGATGGCTGGCTTATGATGTGGGGCCAAGTTCCATAAGTTAAATAAAAAATCCAAGTTTTAGAAACTGGGGCTCTAAAAATAGCACTTGTAATTAATACTGTTCTTCAGATTCATAGTTTAAGGAAGTCACTACATTTTATTTCTTGATGTTATAGATTTAACAACATATTGGTAGCAACATGTAACTTCTCACATGGATTAGACATCAAGAGACCAGTTTATGTATCTAAACTTAAACACTGAAAATGAATATATTCAGCTATTATGGAACTTATAGCAAATACAAACTTGTTAACAACTTTCCAAAAGGCACAAAAGACAGTGTTAATAAAGAGTGGTCTTTTGCATCATTTTCAAAAATTCTTCCTTGTTTATTTCTCTATCCCCATCATGATCAGCCTCATCAAGCATTTCCTGAAGTTCATCATCTGTTAAATTTTCCCCAAGCTCCTTAGCAACCCTCTTGATATTGTTCAATGATATACTTCCTGTATCATCATCATCAAATAGTTTGAAAGCCTTCAATATTTCTTCTTTTTCATCCTTTTCACTCATTTTTACACTCATTATGGCAAAAAATTCTTCAAAATTAATGGTGCCAATTCCTTCTTTGTCAGTTTCAGCTATCATCTTTTTAATTTCTTCTTTCTTTGGCTCAAATCCTAAGGCCCACATTGCAATCATGTCTCCAACCTGCGCCCCCGGCCGGAACCTCCCAGCTTTACCCGCCAGCCTGAAGCTCTTCATATTTTTGACACGTTTTCAGGCTTTTCATGTTTTTCAACACCGTTTCATGAGCCTCCTATTTTTCAGACCGTTTCATTTTCCTCATATTTTTGACACCTTTTGAAGCTCTTCATAATTTTCACACCTTTTCAGTCTCTTCATGTTTTTCACACGTTTTTAGGCTCTTCTTGTTTTTGAACACCGTTTCATGCTCCTCCTATTTTTCAGACCGTTTAATGCTCCTCATATTTTTGACACCTTTTGAAGCTCTTCATTTTTTCACACCTTTTCAGGTTCTTCATGTTTTTGAGCCCAGCTTCATGCTCCTCCTATATTTCAGACCGTTTCATGCTCCTCATGAATTTCACACCCTTTGAAGCTCTTCATATTTTTCACACCTTTTCAGGCTCTTCATGTTTCTCAACACCACTTCATACTCCTCCTATTTTTCAGACTGTTTCATGCTCCTCATGTTTTTGACACCTTTTGAAGCTCTTCATATTTTTCACACCTTTTCAGACTCTTCATGTTTTAAACACCGATTCATGCTCCTCCTATTCTTCAGACGGTTTCATGCTCCTCATATTTTTGACACCTTTTGAAGCTCTTCATATTTTTCACACCTTTTCAGGCTCTCCATGTTTTTGAACATCACTTCATGCTCCTCATATTTTTCCGACCGTTTCATGCTCCTCATATTTTTGACACCTTTTGAAGCTCTTCATATTTTTGACACCTTTTCAGGCTCTTTATGTTTTTGAACACCGTTTCATGCTCCTCCTATTTTTCAGACCGTTTCATGCTCCTCATATTTTTGACACCTTTTGAAGCTCTTCATATATTTCACAACTTTCCAGGCTCTTCATGTTTTTCAACACTACTTCATGCTCCTCCTATTTTGTAGACCGTTTCATGCTCTCCTCATTTTTGACACCTTTTAAAGCTCTTCATATTTCTCACAGCTTTTGAAGCTCTTTATATTTTTCACACGTTTTCAGGCTCTTTATGTTTTTCAACACCGCTTCATGCTCCTCCTATTTTTCAGACCGTTTCATGCTCCTCATATTTTTGACACGTTTTGAGACTCTTCATACATTACACACCTTTTCAGGCTCTTCATGGTTTTCAACACCGCTTCATGCTCCTCCTATTTTTCAGACCGTTTCATGCTCATCTCATTTTTGACACCTTTTGAAGCTCTTCATATTTTTCACACAGATTCAGGCTCTTCATGTTTTTCAACACCGCTTCATGCTCCTCCTATTTTTCAGACCGTTTAATGCTCCTCATGTATTTCACTTCTTTTCAAGCTCCTCATATTTTTCACACTTTTTCAGGCTCTTCATGTTTTTGAACACCGCTTCATGCTCCTCCTATTTTTCAGACTGTTTAATGCTCCTCATATTTTTGACACCTTTTGAACCTCTTCATATATTTCACACCTTTTCAGGCTCTTCATGTTTTTCAACACCGCTTCATGCTCCTCATATTTTTGACACCTTTTGAACCTCTTCATATATTTCACACCTTTTCAGGCTCTTCATGTTTTTGAACACCACTTCATGCTCCTCCTATTTTTGAGACCGTTTCATGCTCCTCATATTTTTGACACCTTTTGAACCTCTTCATATATTTCACACCTTTTCAGGCTCTTCATGTTTTTCAACACCGCTTCATGCTCCTCATATTTTTGACACCTTTTGAAGCTCTTCATATTTTTCACACCTTTTCAGGCTCTTCATGTTTTTCAACACCGCTTCATGTTCTCCCTAAATTTCAGGCTGTTTCATGCTTCTCATATTTTTCACACCTTTTGAAGCTCTTCATATTTTTCACAGCTTTTCAGTCTCTTCATGTTTTTCAACCCCGCTTCTTGCTTCTCCTATTTTTCAGGCCGTTTCATGCTCCTTATATTTTTGACACTTTTGAAGCTCTTCATATTTTTCACACTTTTTCAGGCTCTTCATGTTTTTCAACACCGCTTCATGCTCCTCCTATTTTTCAGACCGGTTCATGCTCCTCATGTATTTCACAACTTTTGAATCTCTTCATATTTTTCACAACTTTTCAGGCTCTTCATGTTTTTGAACACCGTTTCATGCTCCTCCTATTTTTCAGACTGCTTCATGCTCCTCATATTTTTGACACCTTTTGAAGCTCTTCATATTTTTTACACCTTTTGAAGCTCTTCATATATTTCACACCTTTTCAGGCTCTTCATGTTTTTCAATAGCACCTCATGCTCCTCCTATTTTTCAAACCATTTCATGCTCATCTAATTTTTGACCCCTTTTGAAGCTCTTCATATTTTTGACCCCTTTTGAAGCTCTTCATATTTTTTACACATTTTGAAGGTCTTCATATTTTTCACACCTTTTCAGGCTCTCATGTTTTTGAACACAGCTTCTTGCTCCTCCTATTTTTCAGACCGTTTCATGCTCCTCATGTATTTCACACCTTTTGAAGCTCTTCATATTTTTCACACCTTTTCAAGCTCTTCCTGTTTTTGAACACCGTTTCATGCTCCTCCTAGTTTTCATACCGTTTCATGCTCCTCATATTTTGACAACTTTTGAAGCTCTTCATATTTTCCACACCTTTTCTGGCTCCTCATATTTTTGAAAACCGCTTCATTGTCCTCCTATTTTTCAGATCGTTTCATGCTCTTCATATTTTAGACACCTTTTGAAGCTCTTCATATTTGTCACAGCTTTTCAGGCTCTTCAAGTTTTTCAGCACCGCATCATGATCCTCCTCTTTTCAGACCGTTTCATGCTCCTCATATTTGACACCTTTTGAAGCTTGTCATATTTTTCACACCTTTTCAATCTCTTCATTTTTTTGAACACCGCTTCATGTTCCTCCTATTTTTCAGACAGTTTCATGCCCCGCATACTTTTGACACCATTTGAAGCTCCTCATATTTTTCACACCTTTTGACGCTCTTCATATTTTTACACCTTTTCAGACTCTTCATGTTTTTGAACACCGCTTCATGCTCCTCCTATTTTTCTGATCGCTTCATGCTCATCTCATTTTTGACACCTTTTGAAGCTGTTTATATTTTTGACACCTTTTCAAGCTCTTCATATTTTTCAAACGTTTTCAGGCTCTTCATGTTTTTGAACAGCGTTTCATGCCTCTCTAAATTTTCACACCGTATCATGCTCCTCATATTTTTCACACCTTCTGAAGCTCTTCATATTTTTGACACATTTTGAGGCTCTTCATATATTTCACACCTTTTCAGGCTCTTCATGTTTTTCAACACCGCTTCATGTTCTCCCTAAATTTCAGGCTGTTTCATGCTTCTCATATTTTTCACACCTTTTGAAGCTCTTCATATTTTTCACAGCTTTTCAGTCTCTTCATGTTTTTCAACCCCGCTTCTTGCTTCTCCTATTTTTCAGGCCGTTTCATGCTCCTTATATTTTTGACACCTTTTGAAGCTCTTCATATTTTTCACACTTTTTCAGGCTCTTCATGTTTTTCAACACCGCTTCATGCTCCTCCTATTTTTCAGACCGGTTCATGCTCCTCATGTATTTCACAACTTTTGAATCTCTTCATATTTTGCACAACTTTTCAGGCTCTTCAAGTTTTTGAACACCGTTTCATGCTCCTCCTATTTTTCAGACCGCTTCATGCTCCTCATATTTTTGACACCTTTTGAAGCTCTTCATGTATTTCACACCTTTTCAGGCTCTTCATTTTTTTCAACACCGCTTCATGCTTCTACTATTTTTCAGACCGTTTCATGCTCATCTCATTTTTGACACCTTTTGAAGCTCTTAATATTTTTCACACCTTTTGAAGCTCTTAATATTTTTCACACCTTTTGAAGCTCATCATATTTTTCATACTTTTTCAGGCTATTCATATTTTTCAACATCGCTTCATGCTCCTCCTATTTTTCAGACGTTTTCATGCTCCTCATATTTTTGACACCTTTTGGAGCTCTTCATATTTTTCACACCTTTTCAGGCTCTTCATGTTTTTGAACACCGTTTCATGCTCCTCCTATTTTTCAGACAGTGTCATGCTCATCTCATTTTTGACACCTTTTGAAGCTCTTCATATTTTTCACACCTTTTGATGCTGCCAGTTTTATTTAAGACTTTACATATCTGAATAATCAGTTAAAAAGCAAATGTTCATTTTTAGAGTTGCACAAAATGAAAATAATACGGAAAGTGATGGCTGGCTTATGATGTGGGGCCAAGTTCCATAAGTTAAATAAAAAATCCAAGTTTTAGAAACTGGGGCTCTAAAAATAGCACTTGTAATTAATACTGTTCTTCAGATTCATAGTTTAAGGAAGTCACTACATTTTATTTCTTGATGTTATAGATTTAACAACAT
Organism: Dama dama; assembly: GCF_033118175.1. Taxonomy (NCBI): domain Eukaryota; kingdom Metazoa; phylum Chordata; class Mammalia; order Artiodactyla; family Cervidae; genus Dama; species Dama dama. Next base: position 102,199,289 of record NC_083692.1, read on the forward strand.
ATTGGTAGCAACATGTAACTTCTCACATGGATTAGACATCAAGAGACCAGTTTATGTATCTAAACTTAAACACTGAAAATGAATATATTCAGCTATTATGGAACTTATAGCAAATACAAACTTGTTAACAACTTTCCTAAAGGCACAAAAGACAGTGTTAATAAAGAGTGGTCTTTTGCATCATTTTCAAAAATTCTTCCTTGTTTATTTCTCTATCCCCATCATGATCAGCCTCATCAAGCATTTCCTGAAGTTCATCATCTGTTAAATTTTCCCCAAGCTCCTTAGCAACCCTCTTGATATTGTTCAATGATATACTTCCTGTATCATCATCATCAAATAGTTTGAAAGCCTTCAATATTTCTTCTTTTTCATCCTTTTCACTCATTTTTACACTCATTATGGCAAAAAATTCTTCAAAATTAATGGTGCCAATTCCTTCTTTGTCAGTTTCAGCTATCATCTTTTTAATTTCTTCTTTCTTTGGCTCAAATCCTAAGGCCCACATTGCAATCATGTCTCCAACCTGCGCCCCCGGCCGGAACCTCCCAGCTTTACCCGCCAGCCTGAAGCTCTTCATATTTTTGACACGTTTTCAGGCTTTTCATGTTTTTCAACACCGTTTCATGAGCCTCCTATTTTTCAGACCGTTTCATTTTCCTCATATTTTTGACACCTTTTGAAGCTCTTCATAATTTTCACACCTTTTCAGTCTCTTCATGTTTTTCACACGTTTTTAGGCTCTTCTTGTTTTTGAACACCGTTTCATGCTCCTCCTATTTTTCAGACCGTTTAATGCTCCTCATATTTTTGACACCTTTTGAAGCTCTTCATTTTTTCACACCTTTTCAGGTTCTTCATGTTTTTGAGCCCAGCTTCATGCTCCTCCTATATTTCAGACCGTTTCATGCTCCTCATGAATTTCACACCCTTTGAAGCTCTTCATATTTTTCACACCTTTTCAGGCTCTTCATGTTTCTCAACACCACTTCATACTCCTCCTATTTTTCAGACTGTTTCATGCTCCTCATGTTTTTGACACCTTTTGAAGCTCTTCATATTTTTCACACCTTTTCAGACTCTTCATGTTTTAAACACCGATTCATGCTCCTCCTATTCTTCAGACGGTTTCATGCTCCTCATATTTTTGACACCTTTTGAAGCTCTTCATATTTTTCACACCTTTTCAGGCTCTCCATGTTTTTGAACATCACTTCATGCTCCTCATATTTTTCCGACCGTTTCATGCTCCTCATATTTTTGACACCTTTTGAAGCTCTTCATATTTTTGACACCTTTTCAGGCTCTTTATGTTTTTGAACACCGTTTCATGCTCCTCCTATTTTTCAGACCGTTTCATGCTCCTCATATTTTTGACACCTTTTGAAGCTCTTCATATATTTCACAACTTTCCAGGCTCTTCATGTTTTTCAACACTACTTCATGCTCCTCCTATTTTGTAGACCGTTTCATGCTCTCCTCATTTTTGACACCTTTTAAAGCTCTTCATATTTCTCACAGCTTTTGAAGCTCTTTATATTTTTCACACGTTTTCAGGCTCTTTATGTTTTTCAACACCGCTTCATGCTCCTCCTATTTTTCAGACCGTTTCATGCTCCTCATATTTTTGACACGTTTTGAGACTCTTCATACATTACACACCTTTTCAGGCTCTTCATGGTTTTCAACACCGCTTCATGCTCCTCCTATTTTTCAGACCGTTTCATGCTCATCTCATTTTTGACACCTTTTGAAGCTCTTCATATTTTTCACACATATTCAGGCTCTTCATGTTTTTCAACACCGCTTCATGCTCCTCCTATTTTTCAGACCGTTTAATGCTCCTCATGTATTTCACTTCTTTTCAAGCTCCTCATATTTTTCACACTTTTTCAGGCTCTTCATGTTTTTGAACACCGCTTCATGCTCCTCCTATTTTTCAGACCGTTTAATGCTCCTCATATTTTTGACACCTTTTGAACCTCTTCATATATTTCACACCTTTTCAGGCTCTTCATGTTTTTGAACACCACTTCATGCTCCTCCTATTTTTGAGACCGTTTCATGCTCCTCATATTTTTGACACCTTTTGAACCTCTTCATATATTTCACACCTTTTCAGGCTCTTCATGTTTTTCAACACCGCTTCATGCTCCTCATATTTTTGACACCTTTTGAAGCTCTTCATATTTTTCACACCTTTTCAGGCTCTTCATGTTTTTCAACACCGCTTCATGTTCTCCCTAAATTTCAGGCTGTTTCATGCTTCTCATATTTTTCACACCTTTTGAAGCTCTTCATATTTTTCACAGCTTTTCAGTCTCTTCATGTTTTTCAACCCCGCTTCTTGCTTCTCCTATTTTTCAGGCCGTTTCATGCTCCTTATATTTTTGACACTTTTGAAGCTCTTCATATTTTTCACACTTTTTCAGGCTCTTCATGTTTTTCAACACCGCTTCATGCTCCTCCTATTTTTCAGACCGGTTCATGCTCCTCATGTATTTCACAACTTTTGAATCTCTTCATATTTTTCACAACTTTTCAGGCTCTTCATGTTTTTGAACACCGTTTCATGCTCCTCCTATTTTTCAGACTGCTTCATGCTCCTCATATTTTTGACACCTTTTGAAGCTCTTCATATTTTTTACACCTTTTGAAGCTCTTCATATATTTCACACCTTTTCAGGCTCTTCATGTTTTTCAATAGCACCTCATGCTCCTCCTATTTTTCAAACCATTTCATGCTCATCTAATTTTTGACCCCTTTTGAAGCTCTTCATATTTTTGACCCCTTTTGAAGCTCTTCATATTTTTTACACATTTTGAAGGTCTTCATATTTTTCACACCTTTTCAGGCTCTCATGTTTTTGAACACAGCTTCTTGCTCCTCCTATTTTTCAGACCGTTTCATGCTCCTCATGTATTTCACACCTTTTGAAGCTCTTCATATTTTTCACACCTTTTCAAGCTCTTCCTGTTTTTGAACACCGTTTCATGCTCCTCCTAGTTTTCATACCGTTTCATGCTCCTCATATTTTGACAACTTTTGAAGCTCTTCATATTTTCCACACCTTTTCTGGCTCCTCATATTTTTGAAAACCGCTTCATTGTCCTCCTATTTTTCAGATCGTTTCATGCTCTTCATATTTTAGACACCTTTTGAAGCTCTTCATATTTGTCACAGCTTTTCAGGCTCTTCAAGTTTTTCAGCACCGCATCATGATCCTCCTCTTTTCAGACCGTTTCATGCTCCTCATATTTGACACCTTTTGAAGCTTGTCATATTTTTCACACCTTTTCAATCTCTTCATTTTTTTGAACACCGCTTCATGTTCCTCCTATTTTTCAGACAGTTTCATGCCCCGCATACTTTTGACACCATTTGAAGCTCCTCATATTTTTCACACCTTTTGACGCTCTTCATATTTTTACACCTTTTCAGACTCTTCATGTTTTTGAACACCGCTTCATGCTCCTCCTATTTTTCTGATCGCTTCATGCTCATCTCATTTTTGACACCTTTTGAAGCTGTTCATATTTTTGACACCTTTTCAAGCTCTTCATATTTTTCAAACGTTTTCAGGCTCTTCATGTTTTTGAACAGCGTTTCATGCCTCTCTAAATTTTCACACCGTATCATGCTCCTCATATTTTTCACACCTTCTGAAGCTCTTCATATTTTTGACACATTTTGAGGCTCTTCATATATTTCACACCTTTTCAGGCTCTTGATGTTTTTCAACACCGCTTCATGTTCTCCCTAAATTTCAGGCTGTTTCATGCTTCTCATATTTTTCACACCTTTTGAAGCTCTTCATATTTTTCACAGCTTTTCAGTCTCTTCATGTTTTTCAACCCCGCTTCTTGCTTCTCCTATTTTTCAGGCCGTTTCATGCTCCTTATATTTTTGACACCTTTTGAAGCTCTTCATATTTTTCACACTTTTTCAGGCTCTTCATGTTTTTCAACACCGCTTCATGCTCCTCCTATTTTTCAGACCGGTTCATGCTCCTCATGTATTTCACAACTTTTGAATCTCTTCATATTTTTCACAACTTTTCAGGCTCTTCAAGTTTTTGAACACCGTTTCATGCTCCTCCTATTTTTCAGACCGCTTCATGCTCCTCATATTTTTGACACCTTTTGAAGCTCTTCATATTTTTTACACCTTTTGAAGCTCTTCATATATTTCACACCTTTTCAGGCTCTTCATGTTTTTCAATAGCACCTCATGCTCCTCCTATTTTTCAAACCATTTCATGCTCATCTAAATTTTGACCCCTTTTGAAGCTCTTCATATTTTTGACCCCTTTTGAAGCTCTTCATATTTTTTACACATTTTGAAGGTCTTCATATTTTTCACACCTTTTCAGGCTCTTCATGCTTTTGAACACCGTTTCATGCTCCTCCTGTTTTTCAGACCGTTTCATGCTCCTCATATATTTGACAACTTTTGATGCTCTTCATAGTTTTCACACCTTTTCAGGCTTTTCATGTTTTTGAACACCGCTAAATGCTCCTCCTATTTTTCAGACAGTTTCATGCTCCTCATATTTTTGACACCTTTTGAAGCTCTTCATATATTTCACACCTTTTCAGGCTCTTCATGTTTTTTTAACACCGTTTCATGCTTCTCCTCTTTTTCAGACCGTTTAATGCTCCTCATTTTTTGACACCTTTTGAAGCTCTTCATATTTTTGACACCTTTTGAAGCTGTTCATATTTTTCACACCTTTTCAGGCCCTTCATGTTTTTCAACACCACTTCATGCTCCTCCTATTTTTCAGTCCGTTTCATGCACATCTCATTTTTGACACCTTTTGAAGCTCTTCATATTTTTCACACCTTTTGAAGGTCTTCATATTTTTCACACGTTTTCCGGCTCTTCATGTTTTTCAACACCGTTTCATGCTCCTCCTATTTTTCAGACCGTTTCATGCTCCTCATATTTTTGACACCTTTTGAAGCTCTTCATATATTTCACACCTTTTCAGGCTCTTCATGTTTTTCAACAACTCTTCATGCTCCTACTATTTTTCAGTCCGTTTCATGCACATCTCATTTTTGACACCTTTTGTAACTCTTCATATTTTTCACACCTTTTGCAGCTCTTCATATTTTTCACACCTTTTAGGCTCTTCATGTTTTTGAACACCTCTTCATGCTTCTCCTATTTTTCAGACCGTTTCATGCTCTTCTTATTTTTGACACCTTTTGCAGCACTTCATATTGTTCAAACCTTTTCAAACTCTTCATGTTTTTCAACACCGCTTCATGCTTCTCCTATTTTTCAGACCGATTCATGCCCATCTCATTTTTGACAACTTTTGAAGCTCTTCTTACATTTCACACCTTTTGAAGCTCTTCATATATTTCACACCTTTTCACGCTCTTCATGTTTTTGAACACCACTTCATGCAACTCCTATATTTCAGACCGTTTCATGCTTGTCTCATTTTTGACACCTTTTGAAGCTCTTCTTACTTTTCACAACTTTTGAAACTCTTCCTATACTTCACACATTTTCAGGCTCTTCATGATTTTGAACACCACTTCCTGCACCTCCTATATTTCTGAACGTTTCATGCTCCTCATGTTTTTGACACTTTTGAAGCTCTTCATATTTTTAACACCTTTTCAGGCTCTTCATGTTTTTCAACACTGCTTCATGCTCCTCCTGTTTTTCAGACCGTTTCATCCTCCTCGTATTTTTGACACCTTTTGAAGCTCTTCATGTATTTCACACCTTTTCAGGCTCTTCATTTTTTTCAACACCGCTTCATGCTTCTACTATTTTTCAGACCGTTTCATGCTCATCTCATTTTTGACACCTTTTGAAGCTCTTAATATTTTTCACACCTTTTGAAGCTCTTAATATTTTTCACACCTTTTGAAGCTCATCATATTTTTCACACTTTTTCAGGCTATTCATATTTTTCAACATCGCTTCATGCTCCTCCTATTTTTCAGACGTTTTCATGCTCCTCATATTTTTGACACCTTTTGGAGCTCTTCATATTTTTCACACCTTTTCAGGCTCTTCATGTTTTTGAACACCGTTTCATGCTCCTCCTATTTTTCAGACCGTTTCATGCTCCTCATATTTTTCACACCTTTTGAAGCTCTTCATGGATTTCACACCTGTTCAGCCTCTTCATGTTTTTGAACACCATTTCATGCTCCTCCTATTTTTCAGACAGTGTCATGCTCATCTCATTTTTGACACCTTTTGAAGCTCTTCATATTTTTCACACATATTCAGGCTCTTCATGTTTTTCAACACCGCTTCATGCTCCTCCTATTTTTCAGACCGTTTAATGCTCCTCATGTATTTCACTTCTTTTCAAGCTCCTCATATTTTTCACACTTTTTCAGGCTCTTCATGTTTTGGAAAACCGCTTCATGCTCCTCCTATTTTTCAGACCGTTTAATGCTCCTCATATTTTTCACACCTCTTGAAGCTCTTCATATTTTTCACCCCTTCTCAGCTCTTCATGTTTTTCAACACCGCTTCATGCTCCTCCTATTTTTCAGACCGTTTAATGCTCCTCATGTATTTCACTTCTTTTCAAGCTCCTCATAATTTTCACACTTTTTCAGGCTCTTCATGTTTTTCAACACCGCTTCATGCTCCTCCTATTTTTCAGACCGTTTCATGCTCCTCATATTTTTCACACCTCTTGAAGCTCTTCATATTTTTCACCCCTTTTCAGGCTCTTCATATTTTTCAACACTACTTCATGCTCCTCCTATTTTTCAGACCGTTTCATGCTCCTCATATTTTTGACACCTTTTGAAGCTCTTAATATTTTTCACACGTTTTCAGTCTCTTCATGTTTTTCAACACTACTTCATGCTCCTCCTATTTTTCAGACCGTTTCATGCTCCTCATATTTTTGACACCTTTTGAAGCTCTTAATATTTTTCACACGTTTTCAGTCTCTTCATGTTTTTCAACACCGATTCATGCTCCTCCTATTGTTCAGACCGTTTAATGCTTCTCATATTTTTCACACCTTTTCAAGCTCTTTATGTTTTTCAACACCACTTCATGCTCCTCCTATTTTTCAGACCGTTTCATGCTCCTCATATTTTTCACACCTTTTGAAGCTCTTCATGGATTTCACACCTTTTCAGGCTCTTCATGTTTTTGAACACCATTTCATGCTCCTCCTATTTTTCAGACAGTGTCATGCTCATCTCATTTTTGACACCTTTTGAAGCTCTTCATATTTTTCACAACTTTTGATGCTGCCAGTTATATTTAAGACTTTACATATCTGAATATTCATTTAAAATCAAATGTTCATTTTTAGAATTGCACAAAAGGAAAATAATAGGGAAAGTGATGGCTGGCTTATGATGTGGGGCCAATTTCCATAAGTTAAATAAAAAATCTAAGTTTTAGAACGTGGGTCTCAAAAAATAGCACTTGTAATTAATACTGTTCTTCAGATTCATAGTTTAAGGAAGTCACTACATTTTATTTCTTGATGTTATAGTTTTAACAACATATTGGTAGCAACATGTAACTTGTCACATGGATTAGACATCAAGAGACCAGTTTATGTATATAAACTTAAACACTGAAAATGAATATATTCAGCTATTATGGAACTTATAGCAAATACAAACTTGTTAACAACTTTCCAAAAGGCACAAAAGACAGTGTTAATAAAGAGTGGTCTTTTGCATCATTTTCAAAAATTCTTCCTTGTTTATTTCTTCATCCCCATCATGATCAGCCTCATCAAGCATTTCCTGAAGTTCATCATCTGTTAAATTTTCCCCTAGCTCCTTAGCAACCCTCTTGATATTGTTCAGTGGTATGCTTCCTGTATCATCATCATCAAATAGTTTGAAAGCCTTCAATATTTCTTCTTTTTCATCCTTTTCACTCATTTTTACACTCATTATGGCAAAAAATTCTTCAAACTTAATGGTGCCAATTTCTTCTTTGTCAGTTTCAGCTATCATCTTTGTAATTTCTTCTTTCTTTGGCTCAAATCCTAAGGCCCACATTGCAATCATGTCTCCAACCGGCGCCCCCGGCCGGTACCTCCCAGCTTTACCCGCCAGCCTGAAGCTCTTCATATTTTTGACACGTTTTCAGGCTTTTCATGTTTTTCAACAACGTTTCATGAGCCTCCTATTTTTCAGACCGTTTCATTTTCCTCATATTTTTGACACTTTTGAAGCTCTTCATAATTTTCACACCTTTTCAGGCTCTTCATGTTTTTCACACGTTTTCAGGCTCTTCTTGTTTTTGAACACCGTTTCAAGCTCCTCGTATTTTTCAGACCGTTTCATGCTCCTCATGTATTTCACACTGTTTGAAGCTCTTCATATTTTTGACACCTTTTGAAGCTCTTCATATATTTCACACCTTTTCAGGCTCTTCATGCTTTTGAACACCGTTTCATGCTACTCCTATTTTTCAGAACCTTTCATTCTCCTCATATTTTTCACACTTTTTGAAGCTTTTCATATTTTTCACACATTTTCAGGCTCTTCATATCTTTGAACACCGTTTCTTGCTACTCCTATTTTTCAGAACGTTTCATACTCCTCATATTTTTGACACCTTTTGAAGCTCTTCATATTTTTCACACCTTTTAGTCTCTTCAAGTTTATGAACACCGTTTCATGCTCCTTCTATTTTTCAGACTGTTTCATGCTCTTAATATTTTTGACACCTTTTTAAGATCTTCATATTTATCACACATTTTCAGGCTCTTCATGTTTTTGAACACCACTTCATGCTCCTCCTATTTTTGAGACCGTTTCATGCTCCTCATATTTTTGACACATTTTGAACCTCTTCATATATTTCACACCTTTTCAGGCTCTTCATGTTTTTGAACACCACTTCATGCTCCTCCTATTTTTGAGACCGTTTCATGCTCCTCATATTTTTGACACCTTTTGAACTTCTTCATATATTTCACACCTTTTCAGGCTCTTCATGTTTTTCAACACCGCTTCATGCTCCTCATATTTTTGACACCTTTTGAAGCTCTTCATATTTTTCACACTTTTTCAGGCTCTTCATTTTTTTCAAAACCGCTTCATGTTCTCCCTAAATTTCAGGCTGTTTCATGCTTCTCATATTTTTCACACCTTTTGAAGCTCTTCATATTTTTCACAGCTTTTCAGACTCTTCATGTTTTTCAACCCCGCTTCTTGCTTCTCCTATTTTTCAGGCCGTTTCATGCTCCTTATATTTTTGACACTTTTTGAAGCTCTTCATATTTTTCACACTTTTTCAGGCTCTTCATGTTTTTCAACACCGCTTCATGCTCCTCCTATTTTTCAGACCGCTTCATGCTCCTCATATTTTTGACACCTTTTGAAGCTCTTCATATTTTTTACACCTTTTGAAGCTCTTCATATATTTCACACCTTTTCGGGCTCTTCATGTTTTTCAATAGCACCTCATGCTCCTCCTATTTTTCAAACCATTTCATGCTCATCTAATTTTTGACCCCTTTTGAAGCTCTTCGTATTTTTGACCCCTTTTGAAGCTCTTCATATTTTTTACACATTTTGAAGGTCTTCATATTTTTCACACCTTTTCAGGCTCTTCATGCTTTTGAACACCGTTTCATGCTCCTCCTATTTTTCAGACCGTTTCATGCTCCTCATATATTTGACAACTTTTGATGCTCTTCATAGTTTTCACACCTTTTCAGGCTTTTCATGTTTTTGAACACCGCTTAATGCTCCTCCTATATTTCTGACAGTCTCATGCTCCTCATATTTTTGACACCTTTTGAAGCTCTTCATATATTTCACACCTTTTCAGGCTCTTCATGTTTTTTTAACACCGTTTCATGCTTCTCCTATTTTTCAGACCGTTTAATGCTCCTCATTTTTTGACACCTTTTGAAGCTCTTATTATTTTTGACACCTTTTGAAGCTGTTCATATTTTTCACACCTTTTCAGGCCCTTCATGTTTTTCAACACCACTTCATGCTCCTCCTATTTTTCAGTCCGTTTTATGCACATCTCATTTTTGACACCTTTTGAAGCTCTTCATATTTTTTCACACCTTTTGAAGGTCTTCATATTTTTCACACGTTTTCAGGCTCTTCATGTTTTTCAACACCGTTTCATGCTCCTCCTATTTTTCAGACCGTTTCATGCTCCTCCTACTTTTGACACCTTTTGAAGCTCTTCATATATTTCACACCTTTTCAGGCTCTTCATGTTTTTCAACAACTCTTCATGCTCCTACTATTTTTCAGTCCGTTTCATGCACATCTCATTTTTGACACCTTTTGTAACTCTTCATATTTTTCACACCTTTTGCAGCTCTTCATATTTTTCACACCTTTTAGGCTCTTCATGTTTTTGAACACCTCTTCATGCTCCTCCTATTTTTCAGACCGTTTCATGCTCTTCTTATTTTTGACACCTTTTGAAGCACTTCATATTGTTCAAACCTTTTCAAACTCTTCATGTTTTTCAACACTGCTTCATGCTTCTCCTATTTTTCAGACCGATTCATGCCCATCTCATTTTTGAAAACTTTTCAAGCTCTTCTTACATTTCACACCTTTTGAAGCTCTTCATATATTTCACACCTTTTCACGCTCTTCATGTTTTTGAACACCACTTCATGCAACTCCTATATTTCAGACCGTTTCATGCTTGTCTCATTTTTGACACCTTTTGAAGCTCTTCTTACTTTTCACAACTTTTGAAACTCTTCCTATACTTCACACATTTTCAGGCTCTTCATGATTTTGAACACCACTTCATGCACCTCCTATATTTCTGAACGTTTCATGCTCCTCATGTTTTTGACACTTTTGAAGCTCTTCATATTTTTAACACCTTTTCAGGCTCTTCATGTTTTTCAACACTGCTTCATGCTCCTCCTGTTTTTCAGACCGTTTCATCCTCCTCGTATTTTTGACACCTTTTGAAGCTCTTCATGTATTTCACACCTTTTCAGGCTCTTCATTTTTTTCAACACCGCTTCATGCTTCTACTATTTTTCAGACCGTTTCATGCTCATCTCATTTTTGACACCTTTTGAAGCTCTTAATATTTTTCACACCTTTTGAAGCTCATCATATTTTTCACACTTTTTCAGGCTATTCATATTTTTCAACATCGCTTCATGCTCCTCCTATTTTTCAGACGTTTTCATGCTCCTCAAATTTTTGACACCTTTTGGAGCTCTTCATATTTTTCACACCTTTTCAGGCTCTTCATGTTTTTGAACACCGTTTCATGCTCCTCCTATTTTTCAGACAGTGTCATGCTCATCTCATTTTTGACGCCTTTTGAAGCTCTTCATATTTTTCACACCTTTTGATGCTGCCAGTTTTATTTAAGACTTTACATATCTGAATAATCAGTTAAAAAGCAAATGTTCATTTTTAGAGTTGCACAAAATGAAAATAATAGGGAAAGTGATGGCTGGCTTATGATGTGGGGCCAAGTTCCATAAGTTAAATAAAAAATCCAAGTTTTAGAAACTGGGGCTCTAAAAATAGCACTTGTAATTAATACTGTTCTTCAGATTCATAGTTTAAGGAAGTCACTACATTTTATTTCTTGATGTTATAGATTTAACAACATATTGGTAGCAACATGTAACTTCTCACATGGATTAGACATCAAGAGACCAGTTTATGTATCTAAACTTAAACACTGAAAATGAATATATTCAGCTATTATGAAACTTATAGCAAATACAAACTTGTTAACAACTTTCCAAAAGGCACAAAAGACAGTGTTAATAAAGAGTGGTCTTTTGCATCATTTTCAAAAATTCTTCCTTGTTTATTTCACCATCCCCATCATGATCAGCCTCATCAAGCATTTCCTGAAGTTCATCATCTGTTAAATTTTCCCCTAGCTCCTTACCAACCCTCTTGATATTGTTCAATGATATACTTCCTGTATCATCATCATCAAATAGTTTGAAAGCCTTCAATATTTCTTCTTTTTCATCCTTTTCACTCATTTTTACACTCATTATGGCAAAAATTCTTCAAAATTAATGGTGCCAATTCCTTCTTTGTCAGTTTCAGCTATCATCTTTTTAATTTCTTCTTTCTTTGGCTCAAATCCTAAGGCCCACATTGCAATCATGTCTCCAACCTGCGCCCCCGGCCGGAACCTCCCAGCTTTACCCGCCAGCCTGAAGCTCTTCATATTTTTGACACGTTTTCAGGCTTTTCATGTTTTTCAACACCGTTTCATGAGCCTCCTATTTTTCAGACCGTTTCATTTTCCTCATATTTTTGACACCTTTTGAAGCTCTTCATAATTTTCACACCTTTTCAGTCTCTTCATGTTTTTCACACGTTTTTAGGCTCTTCTTGTTTTTGAACACCGTTTCATGTTCCTCCTATTTTTCAGACCGTTTAATGCTCCTCATATTTTTGACACCTTTTGAAGGTCTTCATTTTTTCACACCTTTTCAGGTTCTTCATGTTTTTGAGCCCAGCTTCATGCTCCTCCTATATTTCAGACCGTTTCATGCTCCTCATGAATTTCACACCCTTTGAAGCTCTTCATATTTTTCACACCTTTTCAGGCTCTTCATGTTTCTCAACACCACTTCATACTCCTCCTATTTTTCAGACTGTTTCATGCTCCTCATGTTTTTGACACCTTTTGAAGCTCTTCATATTTTTCACACCTTTTCAGACTCTTCATGTTTTAAACACCGATTCATGCTCCTCCTATTCTTCAGACGGTTTAATGCTCCTCATATTTTTGACACCTTTTGAAGCTCTTCATATTTTTCACACCTTTTCAGGCTCTCCATGTTTTTGAACATCGCTTCATGCTCCTCATATTTTTCCGACCGTTTCATGCTCCTCATATTTTTGACACCTTTTGAAGCTCTTTATATTTTTGACACCTTTTCAGGCTCTTTATGTTTTTGAACACCGTTTCATGCTCCTCCTATTTTTCAGACCGTTTCATGCTCCTCATATTTTTGACACCTTTTGAAGCTCTTCATATATTTCACAACTTTTCAGGCTCTTCATGTTTTTCAACACCACTTCATGCTCCTCCTATTTTGTAGACCGTTTCATGCTCTCCTCATTTTTGACACCTTTTAAAGCTCTTCATATTTCTCACAGCTTTTGAAGCTATTTATATTTTTCACACGTTTTCAGGCTCTTTATGTTTTTCAACACCGCTTCATGCTCCTCCTATTTTTCAGACCGTTTCATGCTCCTCATATTTTTGACACGTTTTGAGGCTCTTCATATTTTTCACACCTTTTTAGGCTCTTCATGTTTTTCAACACAGGTTCATGCTCCTCCTATTTTTCAGACCGTTTCATGCTCCTCATATTTTTCACACCTTTTGAAGCTCTTCATATTTTTCACACCATTTCAGGCTCTTCATGTTTTTGAACACCGCTTCATGCTCCTCCTATTTTTCAGACCGTTTAATGCTCCTCATGTATTTCATTTCTTTTCAAGCTCCTCATATTTTTCACACGTTTTCAGTCACTTCATGTTTTTCAACACCGCCTCATGCTCCTCCTATTTTTCAGACCGTTTAATGCTTCTCATATTTTTCACACCTTTTCAAACTCTTTATGTTTTTCAACACCACTTCATGCTCCTCCTATTTTTCAGACCGTTTAATGCTTCTCATATTTTTCACACATTTTCAAGCTCTTTATGTTTTTCAACACCACTTCATGCTCCTCCTATTTTTCAGACCGTTTCATGCTCTCATATTTTTCACAACTTTTGAAGCTCTTCATGGATTTCACACCTGTTCAGCCTCTTCATGTTTTTGAACACCATTTCATGCTCCTCCTATTTTTCAGACAGTGTCATGCTCATCTCATTTTTGACACCTTTTGAAGCTCTTCATATTTTTCACACATATTCAGGCTCTTCATGTTTTTCAACACCGCTTCATGCTCCTCTTATTTTTCAGACCGTTTAATGCTCCTCATGTATTTCACTTCTTTTCAAGCTCCTCATATTTTTCACACTTTTTCAGGCTCTTCATGTTTTGGAAAACCGCTTCATGCTCCTCCTATTTTTCAGACCGTTTAATGCTCCTCATATTTTTCACACCTCTTGAAGCTCTTCATATTTTTCACCCCTTCTCAGGCTCTTCATGTTTTTCAACACCGCTTCATGCTCCTCCTATTTTTTAGACCGTTTAATGATCCTCATGTATTTCACTTCTTTTCAAGCTCCTCATAATTTTCACACTTTTTCAGGCTCTTCATGTTTTTCAACACCGCTTCATGCTCCTCCTATTTTTCAGACCGTTTCATGCTCCTCATGCATTTCACACCGTTTGAAGCTCTTCATATTTTTGACACCTTTTGAAGCTCTTCATATATTTCACACCTTTTCAGGCTCTTCATGCTTTTGAACACCGTTTCATGCTACTCCTATTTTTCAGAACCTTTCATTCTCCTCATATTTTTCACACTTTTTGAAGCTTTTCATATTTTTCACACCTTTTCAGGCTCTTCATGTCTTTGAACACCGTTTCTTGCTAATCCTATTTTTCAGAACGTTTCATACTCCTCATATTTTTGACACCTTTTGAAGCTCTTCATATTTTTCACAGCTTTTAGTCTCTTCAAGTTTATGAACACCGTTTCATGCTCCTTCTATTTTTCAGACCGTTTCGTGCTCTTAATATTTTTGACACCTTTTTAAGATCTTCATATTTATCACACATTTTCAGGCTCTTCATGATTTTGAACACCACTTCATGCTCCTCCTATTTTTGAGACCGTTTCATGCTCCTCATATTTTTGACACCTTTTGAACCTCTTCATATTTTTCACACCTGTTCAGGCTCTTCATGTTTTTGAACACCACTTCATGCTCCTCCTATTTTTGAGACCGTTTCATGCTCCTCATATTTTTGACAACTTTTGAACCTCTTCATATATTTCACACCTTTTCAGGCTCTTCATGTTTTTCAACACCGCTTCATGCTCCTCATATTTTTGACACCTTTTGAACCTCTTCATATTTTTCACACCTGTTCAGGCTCTTCATGTTTTTGAACACCACTTCATGCTCCTCCTATATTTCAGATCATTTCATGCTCTGCATATTTTTGACAACTTTTGAAGCTCTTCATATTATTCATACCTTTTTAGGCTCTTCATGTTTTTCAACACCGCTTCATGCTCCTCTTATTTTTGAGAACGTTTCATGATCCTCATATTTTTCACACCTTTTGAAGCTGTTCATATATTTAACACCTTTTCAGTCTGTTCATGCTTTTCTACACCACTTCATGCTCCTCCTATTTTTGAGACCGTTTCAAGATCCTCATATTTTTGACAGCTTTTGAAGCTCTTCATATATTTCACACATTTTCAGGCTCTTCATGTTTTTCAACACCGCTTCATGCTCCTCCTATTTTTCAGACCGTTACATGCTCCTCATATTTTTGACACCTTTTGAAGCTCTTCATATTTTTCACACCTTTTCCGGCACTTCATGTATTTCAACACCACTTCGTGTTCCTCCTATTTTTCAGAATGTTTCATGCTCCTCATATTTTTGACACATTTTGAAGCTCTTCATATATTTCACGCCTCTTCAGGCTCTTCATGTTTTCAACACAGCTTCATGCTCCTCCTAATTTTCAGACCGTTTCATGCTCCTCATATTTTGACACCTTTTTAAGCTCTACATATTTTTCACACCTTTTAAGGCTCTTCATGTTTTCAACACCGTTTCATGCTCCTCCTATTTTTCAGACCGTTTCATGCTCCGTATGTTTTTGACATCGTTTGAAGCTCTTCATAGTTTTCACACATTTTCAGTCTCTTCATGTTTTTCAACACCGTTTCATGCTCCTCCTATTTTACCGACCGTTTCATGCTCCTCATGTTTTTCAACGCCGTTTCATGCTCCTCCTATTTTTCAGACACTTTCATGCTCCACATATTTTTTAAACATTTTGAAGCTCTTCATATTTTTCACATCTTTTGAGGCTCTTCATGTTTTTCAACACTGCTTCATGCTCCTTCTATTTTCACACCATTTCATGCTCTTCATATTTTTCATACCTTATGAAGCTCTTCATATATTTGACACCTTATCAGGCTTTTAATGGTTTTCAACACCGTTTCATGCTCCTCCTATTTTTCAGACCGTTTCATGTTCCTCCTATTTTTCAAACCTTTTGAAGCTCTTCATATTTTTCACACCATTTCAGGCTTCATGTTTTTGAACACCACTTCATGCTCCTCCTATTTTTCAGACCGTTTCATGTTCCTTCTATTTTTCAAACCTTTTGAAGCTCTTCATATTTTTCACACCGTTTCAGGCTTCATGTTTTTGAACACCGTTTCATGCTTCTCCTATTTTTCAGACTGCTTCAAACTCCTCATATTTTTCACACCTTTTGAAGCTCATCATATTTTTCACACCATTTCAGGCTTCATGTTTTTGAACACCATTTCATGCTTCTCCTATTTTTGACACCGTTTCATGCTCCTCATATTTTTGACACCTTTTGGAGCTCTTCATATTTTTCGCACCTTTTCAGACTCTTCATGTTTTTCAACACCGCTTCATGCTCCTCCTATTTTCAGACCGTTTCATGCTCTTCATATTTTTCATATCTTATGAAGCTCTTCATATATTTGACACCTTATCAGGCTTTTCATGTTTTTCAACACCTTTCATGCTCCTCCTATTTTTCAGACCGTTTCATGTTCCTCCTATTTTTCAAACCTTTTGAATCTCTTCAAATTTTTCACACCATTTCAGGCTTCATGTTTTTGAACACCGCTTCATGCTCCTCCTATTTTTCAGACCGTTTCATGTTCCTCCTATATTTCAAACCTTTTGAAGCTCTTCATATTTTTCACACCATTTCACGCTTCATGTTTTTGAACACCGTTTCATGCTTCTCCTATTTTTCAGACTGTTTCAAACTCCTCATATTTTTCACACCTTTTGAAGCTCTTCATATTTTTCACACCATTTCAGGCTTCATGTTTTTGAACACCATTTCATGCTTCTCCTATTTTTGACACCGTTTCATGCTCCTCATATTTTTGAAACCTTTTGAAGCTCTTCATATTTCTCACACCTTTTCAGGCTCTTCATGTTTTTAAACACCGCTTCATGCTCCTCCTATTTTTCAGACCGTTTCATGTTCCTCCTATTTTTCAAACCTTTTGAAGCTCTTCATATTTTTCACACCATTTCAGGCTTCATGTTTTTGAACACCGCTTCATGCTCCTCCTATTTTTCAGACCGTTTCATGTTCCTTCTATTTTTCAAACCTTTTGAAGCTCTTCATATTTTTCACACCATTTCAGGCTTCATGTTTTTGAACACCGTTTCATGCTTCTCCTATTTTTCAGACTGTTTCAAACTCCTCATATTTTTCACACCTTTTGAAGCTCTTCATATTTTTCACACCTTTTCAGGCTTCATGTTTTTGAACAGCATTTCATGCTTCTCCTATTTTTGACACCGTTTCATGCTCCTCATATTTTTGACACCTTTTGAAGCTCTTCATATTTTTCGCCCCTTTTCAGACTCTTCATGTTTTTCAACAGCTTTTCATGCTTCTAGAATTTTTCACACTGTTTCATGCTCCTCATATTTTTGACACCTTTTGAAGCTCTTCATATATTTCACACCTTTTCAGGCTCTTCATGTTTTTGAACACCGTTCGATGTTCCTCCTATTTTTCAGACCGTTTCATGCTCCTCCTATTTTTGACACATTTTGAAGCTCTTCATATTTTTGACACCTTTTGAAGCTCTTCATATTTTTGACATCTTTTCAGGCTCTTCATGTTTTTGAACACCGTTTCATGCTACTCCTATTTTTCAGAACGTTTCATTCTCCTCATATTTTTCACACTTTTTGAAGCTCTTCATATTTTTCACACCTTTTCAGGCTCTTCATGCTTTCAACACCGTTTCATGCTCCTCCTAATTTTCAGACCTTTTCATGCTCTTCATATTTTTGACACCTTTTGAAGCTCTTCATATTTTTCACTGCTTTTCCAGCTCTTCATGTTTTGAACACCGTTTCATGCTCCTTCTATTTTTCAGACAGTTTCATGCTCCTCATATTTTTGACACCTTTTGAAGCTCTACATGTTTATCACACCTTTTCAGGCTCTTCATGTTTTTGAACACCGTTTCATGCTCCTCCTGTTTTTCAGACCGTTTCATGCTCCTCATATTTTTGAAACATTTTGAAGCTCTTCATATTTCTCACCTTTTCAGGCTCTTCATGTATTTAACACCGTTTCATGCTCCTCCTATTTTTCTGACCGTTTCAAGTTCCTCATATTTATGACACCTTTTGAAGCTCTTCATATTTTTCACACTTTTTGAAGCTCTTCATATTTTTTCACACCTTTTCAGACTCTTCATGTTTTTCAACACATTTTCAAGCTCCTCCTATTTTTCAGACAGTTTCATGCTCCTCGTATTTTTGACACCTTTTGAAGCTCTTCATATTTTTGACACCTTTTGAAGCTCTTCATATTTTTCACACCTTTTCAGGCTCTTCATGCTTTTGAACACCGTTTCATGCTACTCCTATTTTTCAGAACGTTTCATTCTCCTCATATTTTTCACACTTTTTGAAGCTCTTCATATTTTTCACACCTTTTCAGGCTCTTCATGTCTTTGAACACCGTTTCTTGCTAATCCTATTTTTCAGAACGTTTCATGCTCCTCATATTTTTGACACCTTTTGAAGCTCTTCATATTTTTCACACCTTTTAGTCTCTTCAAGTTTATGAACACCGTTTCATGCTCCTTCTATTTTTCAGACCGTTTCGTGCTCTTAATATTTTTGACACCTTTTTAAGCTCTTCATATTTGTCACACATTTTCAGGCTCTTCATGTTTTTGAACACCGTTTCACGCTCCTCCTATTTTTCAGACCGTATCATCCTCCTCAAATATTTGACACATTTTGAATCTCTTCATATTTTTCACACCTTTTCAGGCACTTCATATTTTTGAACACCACTTCAGGCTCCTCCTATTTTTGAGACCGTTTCATGCTCCTCATATTTTTGACACCTTTTGAACCTCTTCATATATTTCACACCTTTTCAGGCTCTTCATGTTTTTCAACACCGCTTCATGCTCCTCATATTTTTGACACCTTTTGAAGCTCTTCATATAATTCAAACCTTTTCAGGCTCTTCATGTTTTTGAGCACCGTTTCATGCTCCTCCTATATTTCAGATCATTTCATGCTCTGCATATTTCTGACAACTTTTGAAGCTCTTCATATTATTCATACCTTTTTAGGCTCTTCATGTTCTTCAACACCGCTTCATGCTCCTCTTATTTTTGAGAACGTTTCATGATCCTCATATTTTTCACACCTTTTGAAGCTGTTCATATTTTTAACACCTTTTCAGTCTGTTCATGCTTTTCTACACCACTTCATGCTCCTCCTAAATTTCAGACCGTTTCATGCTCTTCATATATTTGACAAACTTTGAAGCTCTTCATTTTTTTCACACCTTTTCAGGCTCTTCATGTTTTTCAACACCGCTTCATGCTCCTCCTAAATTTCAGACCGTTTCATGCTCTTCATATATTTGACAAACTTTGAAGCTCTTCATTTTTTTCACACCTTTTCAGGCTCTTCATGTTTTTCAACACCGCTTCATGCTCCTCCTATTTTTCAGACCGTTTCATGCTCCTCATGTATTTCACACCTTTTGAATATCTTCATAATTTTCACAACTTTTCAGGCTATTCAAGTTCTTGAACACTATTTCATGATCCTCCTATTTTTCAGACCGCTTCATGTTCCTCATATTTTTGACACCCTTTGAAGCTCTTCATATATTTCACACCTTTTGAAGCTCTTCATATATTTCACACCTTTTCAGGCTCTTCATGTTTTTCAATACCACTTCATGCTCCTCCTATTTTTCAAACCATTTCATGCTCATCTAATTTTTGACCCCTTTTGAAGCTCTTCATATTTTTTACACCTTTTGAAGCTCTTCATATTTTTTACACATTTTGAAGCTCTTCATTTTTTTCACACCTTTTCAGGCTCTTCATGTTTTTCAACACCGCTTCATGCTCCTCCTATTTTTCAGACCGTTTCATGCTCCTCATGTATTTCACACCTTTTGAATATCTTCATAATTTTCACAACTTTTCAGGCTATTCAAGTTTTTGAACACCATTTCATGATCCTCCTATTTTTCAGACCGCTTCATGTTCCTCATATTTTTGACACCCTTTGAAGCTCTTCATATATTTCACACCTTTTGAAGCTCTTCATATATTTCACACCTTTTCAGGCTCTTCATGTTTTTCAATACCACTTCATGCTCCTCCTATTTTTCAAACCATTTCATGCTCATCTAATTTTTGACCCCTTTTGAAGCTCTTCATATTTTTTACACCATTTGAAGCTCTTCATATTTTTTACACATTTTGAAGGTCTTCATATTTTTCACATCTTTTCAGGGTCTTCATGTTTTTGAACACCGTTTCATGCTCCTCCTATTTTTCAGACCGTTTAATGCTCCTCATTTTTTGACACCTTTGGAAGCTCTTCATATTTTTCACAACTTTTCAGGCTCTTCATGTTTATCAACACCACTTCATGCTCCTACTTTTTTGCAGACCGTTTCATGTAACTTATATTTTTACACCTTTTGAAGCTCTTCATAATACTCACACCTTTTCAGGCTTTTCATGTTTTTCAACCCCACTTCATGCTCCTCCTATTTTTCACACCGTTTAATGCTCATCTCATTTTTGACACCTTTTGAAGCTCTTCATATTTTTCACACCTTTTGAAGCTCTTCATATTTTTCACACCTTTTCAGGCCCTTCATGTTTTTCAACACCACTTCATGCTCCTCCTATTTTTCAGTCCGTTTCATGCACATCGCATTTTTGTCACCTTTTGAAGCTCTTCATATTTTTCACACCTTTAGAAGCTCTTCATATTTTTCACACGTTTTCAGGCTCTTCATGTTTTTCAACACCGGTTCATGCTCCTCCTATTTTTCAGACCGTTTCATGCTCCTCATATTTTTGACACATTTTGAAGCTCTTCATATATTTCACACCTTTTCAGGCTCTTCATGTTTTTCAACAACTCTTCATGCTCTTACTATTTTTCAGTCCGTTTTATGCACATCTCATTTTTGACACCTTTTGAAGCTCTTCATATTTTTCACACCTTTTGAAGCTCTTCATATATTTCTCACCTTTTCAGGCTCTTCATGTTTTTCAGCACCGCTTCATGCTCCTCATATTTTTGACACCTTTTGAAGCTCTTCATATAATTCACACCTTTTCAGGCTCTTCATGTTTTTGAGCACCGTTTCATGCTCCTCCTATATTTCAGATCATTTCATGCTCTGCATATTTTTGACAACTTCTGAAGCTCTTCATATTTTTCACACCATTTCAGGCTTTTCATGTTTTTCAACACCGCTTCATGTTCCCCCTAAATTTCAGGCTGTTTCATGCTCCTCATATTTTTCACACCTTTTGAAGTTCTTCATATTTTTCACAGCTTTTCAGACTCTTCACTTTTTTCAACCCCGCTTCTTGCTTCTCCTATTTTTCAGACCGTTTCATGCTCCTTATATTTTTGACACCTTTTGAAGCTCTTCATATTTTTCACACCTTTTAAGGCTCTTCATGTTTTTCAATACCGCTTCATGCTCCTCCTATTTTTCAGACAGTTTCATGCTCCTCATGTATTTCACACCTTTTGAATATCTTCATAATTTTCACAACTTTTCAGGCTATTCAAGTTTTTGAAGACCATTTCATGCTCCTCCTATTTTTCAGACCGCTTCATGTTCCTCATATTTTTGACACCCTTTGAAGCTCTTCATATATTTCACACCTTTTGAAGCTCTTCATATATTTCACACCTTTTCAGGCTCTTCATGTTTTTCAATACCACTTCATGCTCCTCCTATTTTTCAAACCATTCCATGCTCATCTAATTTTTGACCCCTTTTGAAGCTCTTCATATTTTTTACACCTTTTGAAGCTCTTCATATTTTTTACACATTTTGAAGGTCTTCATATTTTTCACACCTTTTCAGGCTCTTCATGTTTTTGAACACCGTTTCATGCTCCTCCTATTTTTCAGACCGTTTAATGCTCCTCATTTTTTGACACCTTTGGAAGCTCTTCATATTTTTCACAACTTTTCAGGCTCTTCATGTTTATCAACACCACTTCATGCTCCTACTTTTTTGCAGACCGTTTCATGTACCTTATATTTTTACACCTTTTGAACCTCTTCATAATACTCACACCTTTTCAGGCTTTTCATGTTTTTCAACCCCACTTCATGCTCCTCCTATTTTTCACACCGTTTAATGCTCATCTCATTTTTGACACCTTTTGAAGCTCTTCATATTTTTCACACCTTTTGAAGCTCTTCATATTTTTCACACCTTTTCAGGCCCTTCATGTTTTTCAACACCACTTCATGCTCCTCCTATTTTTCAGTCCGTTTCATGCACATCTCATTTTTGTCACCTTTTGAAGCTCTTCATATTTTTCACACCTTTAGAAGCTCTTCATATTTTTCACACGTTTTCAGGCTCTTCATGTTTTTCAACACCGGTTCATGCTCCTCCTATTTTTCAGACCGTTTCATGCTCCTCATATTTTTGACACATTTTGAAGCTCTTCATATATTTCACACCTTTTCAGGCTCTTCATGTTTTTCAACAACTCTTCATGCTCCTACTATTTTTCAGTCCGTTTTATGCACATCTCATTTTTGACACCTTTTGAAGCTCTTCATATTTTTCACACCTTTTGAAGCTCTTCATATTTTTCACACCTTTTCAGGCTCTTCTTGTTTTTGAACACCGCTTCATGCTCCTCCTATTTTTCAGGCGGTTTCATGCTCCTTATATTTTTGACACGTTGTGAAGCTCTTCATATTTTTCACACCTTTTCAGGCTCTTCATGTTTTTGAATACAGCTTCATGCTCCTGATATTTTTCAGACTTTTTTATGCTCCTCATATTTTTGACACCTTTTGAAGCTCTGCATATTTTTCACACCTTTTCAGGCTCTTCATGTTTTGAACACCACTTCATGCTCCTGCCATATTTCAGACAGTTTCATGCTCCTCATATTTTTCACATTTTGAAGCTCTTCATATTTTTCATACCTTTTCATGCTCTTCATGTTTTTGAACACCGCTTCATGCTCCTCCTATTTTACAGGCCGTTTCATTCTCCTCATATCTTTCACACCTTTTGAAGCTCTTCCTATTTTTCACAACTTTTCAGGCTCTTCATTTTTTTCAACACTGTTTCATGCTCCTCCTATTTTTCAGATTGTTTCATGCTCCTCATATTTTTGACACCTCTAGATGCTCTTCATATTTTTCACACCTTTTCAGGCTCTTCATGTTTTACAACACCGCAACATGCTCCTCCTATTTTTCATTCTGTTTCATGCTCCTCATATTTTTGACACCTTTTGAAGCTCTTCATATTTTTCACACCTTTTCAGGCTCTTCATGTTTTTCAACACCGCTTCATGTTCTCCCTAAATTTCAGGCTGTTTCATGCTTCTCATATTTTTCACACCTTTTGAAGCTCTTCATATTTTTCACAGCTTTTCAGACTCTTCATGTTTTTCAACCCCGCTTCTTGCTTCTCCTATTTTTCAGACCGCTTCATGCTCCTTATATTTTGACACCTTTTGAAGCTCTTCATATTTTTCACACTTTTTCAGGCTCTTCATGTTTTTCAACACCGCTTCATGCTCCTCCTATTTTTCAGACCGGTTCATGCTCCTCATGTATTTCACAACTTTTGAATCTCTTCATATTTTTCACAACTTTTCAGGCTCTTCATGTTTTTGAACACCGTTTCATGCTCCTCCTCTTTTTCAGACCGCTTCATGCTCCTCATATTTTTGACACCTTTTGAAGCTCTTCATATTTTTTACACCTTTTGAAGCTCTTCATATATTTCACACCTTTTCAGGCTCTTCATGTTTTTCAACAACTCTTCATGCTCCTACTATTTTTCAGTCCGTTTCATGCACATCTCATTTTTGACACCTTTTGTAGCTCTTCATATTTTTCACACCTTTTGAATGTCTTCATATTTTTCACATGTTTTCAGGCTCTTCATGTTTTTGAACACCTCTTCATGCTCCTCCTATTTTTCAGACCGTTTCATGCTCTTCTTATTTTTGACACCTTTTGAAGCACTTCATATTGTTCAAACCTTTTCAAACTCTTCATGTTTTTCAACACCGCTTCATGCTTCTCCTATTTTTCAGACCGATTCATGCCCATCTCATTTTTGACAACTTATGAAGCTCTTCTTACATTTCACACCTTTTGAAGCTCTTCATATATTTCACACCTTTTCACGCTCTTCATGTTTTTGAACACCACTTCATGCACCTCCTATATTTCAGACCGTTTCATGCTTATCTCATTTTTGACACCTTTTGAAGCTCTTCTTACTTTTCACAACTTTTGAAACTCTTCCTATACTTCACACCTTTTCAGGCTCTTCATGATTTTGAACACCACTTCATGCACCTCCTATATTTCTGAACGTTTCATGCTCCTCATGTTTTTGACACTTTTGAAGCTCTTCATATTTTTAACACCTTTTCAGGCTCTTCATGTTTTTCAACACTGCTTCATGCTCCTCCTGTTTTTCAGACCGTTTCATCCTCCTCGTATTTTTGACACCTTTTGAAGCTCTTCATGTATTTCACACCTTTTCAGGCTCTTCATTTTTTTCAACACCGCTTCATGCTTCTACTATTTTTCAGACCGTTTCATGCTCATCTCATTTTTGACACCTTTTGAAGCTCTTAATATTTTTCACACCTTTTGAAGCTCATCATATTTTTCACACTTTTTCAGGCTATTCATATTTTTCAACATCGCTTCATGCTCCTCCTGTTTTTCAGATGTTTTCATGCTCCTCATATTTTTGACACCTTTTGGAGCTCTTCATATTTTTCACACCTTTTCAGCCTCTTCATGTTTTTGAACACCGTTTCATGCTCCTCCTATTTTTCAGACAGTGTCATGCTCATCTCATTTTTGACACCTTTTGAAGCTCTTCATATTTTTCACACCTTTTGATGCTGCCAGTTTTATTTAAGACTTTACATATCTGAATAATCAGTTAAAAAGCAAATGTTCATTTTTAGAGTTGCACAAAATGAAAATAATAGGGAAAGTGATGGCTGGCTTATGATGTGGGGCCAAGTTCCATAAGTTAAATAAAAAATCCAAGTTTTAGAAACTGGGGCTCTAAAAATAGCACTTGTAATTAATACTGTTCTTCAGATTCATAGTTTAAGGAAGTCACTACATTTTATTTCTTGATGTTATAGATTTAACAACATATTGGTAGCAACATGTAACCTCTCACATGGATTAGACATCAAGAGACCAGTTTATGTATCTAAACTTAAACACTGAAAATGAATATATTCAGCTATTATGGAACTTATAACAAATACAAACTTGTTAACAACTTTCCAAAAGGCACAAAAGACAGTGTTAATAAAGAGTGGTCTTTTGCATCATTTTCAAAAATTCTTCCTTGTTTATTTCTCCATCCCCATCATGATCAGCCTCATCAAGCATTTCCTGAAGTTCATCATCTGTTAAATTTTCCCCTAGCTCCTTAGCAACCCTCTTGATATTTTTCAATGATATACTTCCTGTATCATCATCATCAAATAGTTTGAAAGCCTTCAATATTTCTTCTTTTTCATCCTTTTCACTCATTTTTACACTCATTATGGCAAAAAATTCTTCAAAATAAATGGTGACAATTCCTTCTTTGCCAGTTTCAGCTATCATCTTTGTAATTTCTTCTTTCTTTGGCTCAAATCCTAAGGCCCACATTGCAATCATGTCTCCAACCTGCGCCCCCGGCCGGTACCTCCGAGCTTTACCCGCCAGCCTGAAGCTCTTCATATTTTTGACACGTTTTCAGGCTTTTCATGTTTTTCAACACCGTTTCATGAGCCTCCT
Source organism: Dama dama (assembly GCF_033118175.1). Lineage (NCBI taxonomy): Eukaryota > Metazoa > Chordata > Mammalia > Artiodactyla > Cervidae > Dama > Dama dama. The sequence continues at coordinate 102,225,302 of NC_083692.1, forward strand.
ATTTTTCAGACCGTTTCATTTTCCTCATATTTTTGACACCTTTTGAAGCTCTTCATAATTTTCACACCTTTTCAGGCTCTTCATGTTTTTCACACGTTTTTAGGCTCTTCTTGTTTTTGAACACTGTTTCATGCTCCTCCTATTTTTCAGACCGTTTAATGCTCCTCATATTTTTGACACCTTTTGAAGCTCTTCATTTTTTCACACCTTTTCAGGTTCTTCATGTTTTTGAGCCCAGCTTCATGCTCCTCCTATATTTCAGACCGTTTCATGCTCCTCATGAATTTCACACCCTTTGAAGCTCTTCATATTTTTCACACCTTTTCAGGCTCTTCATGTTTCTCAACACCACTTCATACTCCTCCTATTTTTCAGACTGTTTCATGCTCCTCATGTTTTTGACACCTTTTGAAGCTCTTCATATTTTTCACACCTTTTCAGACTCTTCATGTTTTAAACACCGATTCATGCTCCTCCTATTCTTCAGACGGTTTCATGCTCCTCATATTTTTGACACCTTTTGAAGCTCTTCATATTTTTCACACCTTTTCAGGCTCTCCATGTTTTTGAACATCGCTTCATGCTCCTCATATTTTTCCGACCGTTTCATGCTCCTCATATTTTTGACACGTTTTGAAGCTCTTCATATTTTTGACACCTTTTCAGGCTCTTTATGTTTTTGAACACCGTTTCATGCTCCTCCTATTTTTCAGACCGTTTCTTGCTCCTCATATTTTTGACACCTTTTGAAGCTCTTCATATATTTCACAACTTTTCAGGCTCTTCATGTTTTTCAACACCACTTCATGCTCCTCCTATTTTGTAGACCGTTTCATGCTCTCCTCATTTTTGACACCTTTTAAAGCTCTTCATATTTCTCACAGCTTTTGAAGCTCTTTATATTTTTCACACGTTTTCAGGCTCTTTATGTTTTTCAACACCGCTTCATGCTCCTCCTCTTTTTCAGACCGTTTCATGCTCCTCATATTTTTGACACGTTTTGAGGCTCTTCATATTTTTCACACCTTTTTAGGCTCTTCATGTTTTTCAACACAGGTTCATGCTCCTCCTATTTTTCAGACCGTTTTTTGCTCCTCATATTTTTCACACCTTTTGAAGCTCTTCATATTTTTCACACCATTTCAGGCTCTTCATGTTTTTCAACACCGCTTCATGCTCCTCCTATATTTCAGACCGTTTCATGCTCCTCATATTTTTGACACGTTTTGAGACTCTTCATACATTACACACCTTTTCAGGCTCTTCATGTTTTTCAACACCGCTTCATGCTCCTCCTATTTTTCAGACCGTTTCATGCTCATCTCATTTTTGACACCTTTTGAAGCTCTTCATATTTTTCACACCATTTCAGGCTCTTCATGTTTTTCAACACCGCTTCATGCTCCTCCTATTTTTCAGACCGTTTAATGCTCCTCATGTATTTCACTTCTTTTCAAGCTCCTCATATTTTTCACACTTTTTCAGGCTCTTCATGTTTTTGAACACCGCTTCATGCTCCTGCTATTTTTCAGACCGTTTAATGCTCCTCATATTTTTCACACCTCTTGAAGCTCTTTATATTTTTCACCACTTTTTAGGCTCTTCATGTTTTTCAACACCGCTACATGCTCCTCCTATTTTTCAGACCGTTTAATGCTCCTCATGTATTTCACTTCTTTTCAAGCTCCTCATATTTTTCACACGGTTTCAGTCACTTCATGTTTTTCAACACCGCTTCATGCTCCTCCTATTTTTCAGACCGTTTAATGCTTCTCATATTTTTCACACCTTTTCAAGCTCTTTATGTTTTTCAACACCACTTCATGCTCCTCCTATTTTTCAGACCATTTAATGCTTCTCATATTTTTCACACATTTTCAAGCTCTTTATGTTTTTCAACACCACTTCATGCTCCTCCTATTTTTCAGACCGTTTCATGCTCCTCATATTTTTCACACCTTTTGAAGCTCTTCATGGATTTCACACCTGTTCAGCCTCTTCATGTTTTTGAACACCATTTCATGCTCCTCCTATTTTTCAGACAGTGTAATGCTCATCTCATTTTTGACACCTTTTGAAGCTCTTCATATTTTTCACACATATTCAGGCTCTTCATGTTTTTCAACACCGCTTCATGCTCCTCCTATTTTTCAGACCGTTTAATGCTCCTCACGTATTTCACTTCTTTTCAAGCTCCTCATATTTTTCACACTTTTTCAGGCTCTTCATGTTTTGGAAAACCGCTTCATGCTCCTCCTATTTTTCAGACCGTTTAATGCTCCTCATATTTTTCACACCTCTTGAAGCTCTTCATATGTTTCACCCCTTTTCAGGCTCTTCATGTTTTTCAACACCGCTTCATGCTCCTCCTATTTTTCAAACCGTTTAATGCTCCTCATATATTTCACTAATTTTCAAGCTCCTCATAATTTTCACACTTTTTCAGGCTCTTCATGTTTTTCAACACCGCTTCATGCTCCTCCTATTTTTCAGACCGTTTAATGCTCCTCATATTTTTCACACCTCTTGAAGCTCTTCATATTTTTCACCCCTTTTCAGGCTCTTCATATTATTCAACACTACTTCATGCTCCTCCTATTTTTCAGACCGTTTCATGCTCCTCATATTTTTGACACCTTTTGAAGCTCTTAATATTTTTCACACGTTTTCAGTCTCTTCATGTTTTTCAACACTACTTCATGCTCCTCCTATTTTTCAGACCGTTTCATGCTCCTCATATTTTTGACACCTGTTGAAGCTCTTAATATTTTTCACACGTTTTCAGTCTCTTCTTGTTTTCCAACACCGCTTCATGCTCCTCCTATTTTTCAGACCGTTTAATGCTTCTCATATTTTTCACACCTTTTCAAGCTCTTTATGTTTTTCAACACCACTTCATGCTCCTCCTATTTTTCAGACCGTTTCATGTTCCTCATATTTTTGACACGTTTTGAGGCTCTTCATATTTTTCACACCTTTTTAGGCTCTTCATGTTTTTCAACACAGGTTCATGCTCCTCCTATTTTTCAGATCGTTTCATGCTCCTCATATTTTTCACACCTTTTGAAGCTCTTCATATTTTTCACACGTTTTCAGTCACTTCATGTTTTTCAACACCGCTTCATGCTCCTCCTATTTTTCAGACCGTTTAATGCTTCTCATATTTTTCACACCTTTTCAAGCTCTTTATGTTTTTCAACACCACTTCATGCTCCTCCTATTTTTCAGACCGTTTAGTGCTTCTCATATTTTTCACACATTTTCAAGCTCTTTATGTTTTTCAACACCACTTCATGCTCCTCCTATTTTTCAGACCGTTTCATGCTCCTCATATTTTTCACACCTTTTGAAGCTCTTCATGGATTTCACACCTGTTCAGCCTCTTCATGTTTTTGAACACCATTTCATGCTCCTCCTATTTTTCTGACAGTGTCATGCTCATCTCATTTTTGACACCTTTTGAAGCTCTTCATATTATTCACACATATTCAGGCTCTTCATGTTTTTCAACACTGCTTCATGCTCCTCCTATTTTTCAGACCGTTTAATGCTCCTCATGTATTTTACTTCTTTTCAAGCTCCTCATATTTTTCACACTTTTTCAGGCTCTTCATGTTTTGGAAAACCGCTTCATGCTCTTCCTATTTTTCAGACCTTTTAATGCTCCTCATATTTTTCACACCTCTTGAAGCTCTTCATATTTTTCACCCCTTTTCAGTCTCTTCATATTTTTCAATACTACTTCATGCTCCTCCTATTTTTCAGACCGTTTCATGCTCCTCATATTTTTGACACCTTTTGAAGCTCTTCATATTTTTCACACATTTTCAGGCTCTTTATGTTTTTGAAAATCACTTCATGCTCCTCCTATTTTTCAGACCGTTTAATGCTCCTCATATTTTTCACACCTCTTGAAGCTCTTCATATTTTTCACCCCTTTTCAGGCTCTTCATATTATTCAACACTACTTCATGCTCCTCCTATTTTTCAGACCGTTTCATGCTCCTCATATTTTTGACACCTTTTGAAGCTCTTAATATTTTTCACACGTTTTCAGTCTCTTCATGTTTTTCAACACTACTTCATGCTCCTCCTATTTTTCAGACCGTTTCATGCTCCTCATATTTTTGACACCTTTTGAAGCTCTTAATATTTTTCACACGTTTTCAGTCTCTTCATGTTTTTCAACACCGCTTCATGCTCCTCCTATTTTTCAGACCGTATAATGCTTCTCATATTTTTCACACCTTTTCAAGCTCTTTATGTTTTTCAACACCACTTCATGCTCCTCCTATTTTTCAGACCGTTTCATGCTCCTCATATTTTTGACACGTTTTGAGGCTCTTCATATTTTTCACACCTTTTTAGGCTCTTCATGTTTTTCAACACAGGTTCATGCTCCTCCTATTTTTCAGACCGTTTCATGCTCCTCATATTTTTCACACCTTTTGAAGCTCTTCATATTTTTCACACCATTTCAGGCTCTTCATGTTTTTCAACACCGCTTCATGCTCCTCCTATATTTCAGACCGTTTCATGCTCCTCATATTTTTGACACGTTTTGAGACTCTTCATACATTACACACCTTTTCAGGCTCTTCATGTTTTTCAACACCGCTTCAGGCTCCTCCTATTTTTCAGACCGTTTCATGCTCATCTCATTTTTGACACCTTTTGAAGCTCTTCATATTTTTCACACATATTCAGGCTCTCCATGTTTTTCAACACCGCTTCATGCTCCTCCTATTTTTCAGACCGTTTACTGCTCCTCATGTATTTCACTTCTTTTCAAGCTCCTCATATTTTTCACACTTTTTCAGGCTCTTCATGTTTTTGAACACCGCTTCATGCTCCTCCTATGTTTCAGACCGTTTAATGCTCCTCATATTTTTCACACCTCTTGAAGCTCTTCATATTTTTCACCCCTTTTTAGGCTCTTCATGTTTTTCAACTCCGCTTCATGCTCCTCCTATTTTTCAGACCGTTTAATGCTCCTCATGTATTTCACTTCTTTTCAAGCTCCTCATATTTTTCACACGGTTTCAGTCACTTCATGTTTTTCAACACTGCTTCATGCTCCTCCTATTTTTCAGACCGTTTAATGCTTCTCATATTTTTCACACCTTTTCAAGCTCTTTATGTTTTTCAACACCACTTCATGCTCCTCCTATTTTTCAGACCGTTTAATGCTTCTCATATTTTTCACACATTTTCAAGCTCTTTATGTTTTTCAACACCACTTCATGCTCCTCCTATTTTTCAGACCGTTTCATGCTCCTCATATTTTTCACACCTTTTGAAGCTCTTCATGGATTTCACACCTGTTCAGCCTCTTCATGTTTTTGAACACCATTTCATGCTCCTCCTATTTTTCAGACAGTGTCATGCTCATCTCATTTTTGACACCTTTTGAAGCTCTTCATATTTTTCTCACATATTCAGGCTCTTCATGTTTTTCAACACCGCTTCATGCTCCTCCTATTTTTCAGACCGTTTAATGCTCCTCATGTATTTCACTTCTTTTCAAGCTCCTCATATTTTTCACACTTTTTCAGGCTCTTCATGTTTTTGAAAACCGCTTCATGCTCCTCCTATTTTTCAGACCGTTTAATGCTCCTCATATTTTTCACACCTCTTGAAGCTCTTCATATTTTTCACCCCTTTTCAGGCTCTTCATGTTTTTCAACACCGCTTCATGCTCCTCCTATTTTTCAGACCGTTTAATGCTCCTCATATTTTTCACACCTCTTGAAGCTCTTCATATTTTTACCCCTTTTCAGGCTCTTCATATTTTTCAACACTACTTCATGCTCCTCCTATTTTTCAGACCGTTTCATGCTCCTCATATTTTTGACACCTTTTGAAGCTCTTAATATTTTTCACACGTTTTCAGTCTCTTCATGTTTTTCAACACTACTTCATGCTCCTCCTATTTTTCAGACCGTTTCATGCTCCTCATATTTTTGACACCTTTTGAAGCTCTTAATATTTTTCACACGTTTTCAGTCTCTTCATGTTTTTCAACACCGCTTCATGCTCCTCCTATTTTTCAGACCGTTTAATGCTCCTCATATTTTTCACACCTCTTGAAGCTCTTCATATTTTTCACCCCTTTTCAGGCTCTTCATGTTTTTCAACACCGCTTCATGCTCCTCCTATTTTTCAGACCGTTTAATGCTTCTCATATTTTTCACAACTTTTCAAGCTCTTTATGTTTTTCAACACCACTTCATGCTCCTCCTATTTTTCAGACCGTTTCATGCTCCTCATATTTTTCACACCTTTTGAAGCTCTTCATGGATTTCACACCTGTTCAGCCTCTTCATGTTTTTGAACACCATTTCATGCTCCTCCTATTTTTCAGACAGTGTCATGCTCATCTCATTTTTGACACCTTTTGAAGCTCTTCATATTTTTCTCACATATTCAGGCTCTTCATGTTTTTCAACACCGCTTCATGCTCCTCCTATTTTTCAGACCGTTTAATGCTCCTCATGTATTTCACTTCTTTTCAAGCTCCTCATATTTTTCACACTTTTTCAGGCTCTTCATGTTTTTGAAAACCGCTTCATGCTCCTCCTATTTTTCAGACCGTTTAATGCTCCTCATATTTTTCACACCTCTTGAAGCTCTTCATATTTTTCACCCCTTTTCAGGCTCTTCATGTTTTTCAACACCGCTTCATGCTCCTCCTATTTTTCAGACCGTTTAATGCTCCTCATATTTTTCACACCTCTTGAAGCTCTTCATATTTTTACCCCTTTTCAGGCTCTTCATATTTTTCAACACTACTTCATGCTCCTCCTATTTTTCAGACCGTTTCATGCTCCTCATATTTTTGACACCTTTTGAAGCTCTTAATATTTTTCACACGTTTTCAGTCTCTTCATGTTTTTCAACACTACTTCATGCTCCTCCTATTTTTCAGACCGTTTCATGCTCCTCATATTTTTGACACCTTTTGAAGCTCTTAATATTTTTCACACGTTTTCAGTCTCTTCATGTTTTTCAACACCGCTTCATGCTCCTCCTATTTTTCAGACCGTTTAATGCTCCTCATATTTTTCACACCTCTTGAAGCTCTTCATATTTTTCACCCCTTTTCAGGCTCTTCATGTTTTTCAACACCGCTTCATGCTCCTCCTATTTTTCAGACCGTTTAATGCTTCTCATATTTTTCACAACTTTTCAAGCTCTTTATGTTTTTCAACACCACTTCATGCTCCTCCTATTTTTCAGACCGTTTCATGCTCCTCATATTTTTCACACCTTTTGAAGCTCTTCATGGATTTCACACCTTTTCAGGCTCTTCATGTTTTTGAACACCATTTCATGCTCCTCCTATTTTTCAGACAGTGTCATGCTCATCTCATTTTTCACACCTTTTGAAGCTCTTCATATTTTTCACACCTTTTGATGCTGCCAGTTATATTTAAGACTTTACATGTCTGAATAATCATTTAAAATCAAATGTTCATTTTTAGTATTGCACAAAAGGAAAATAATAGGGAAAGTGATGGCTGGCTTATGATGTGGGGCCAATTTCCATAAGTTAAATAAAAAATCTAAGTTTCAGAACGTGGGTCTCAAAAAATAGCACTTGTAATTAATACTGTTCTTCAGATTCATAGTTTAAGGAAGTCACTACATTTTATTTCTTGATGTTATAGATTTAACAACATATTGGTAGCAACATGTAACTTCTCCCATGGATTAGACATCAAGAGACCAGTTTATGTATCTAAACTTAAACACTGAAAATGAATATATTCAGCTATTATGGAACTTATAGCAAATACAAACTTGTTAACAACTTTCCAAAAGGCACAAAAGACAGTGTTAATAAAGAGTGGTCTTTTGCATCATTTTCAAAAATTCTTCCTTGTTTATTTCTCCATCCCCATCATGATCAGCCTCATCAAGCATTTCCTGAAGTTCATCATCTATTAAATTTTCCCCTAGCTCCTTAGCAACCCTCTTGATATTGTTCAGTGGTATGCTTCCTGTATCATCATCATCAAATAGTTTGAAAGCCTTCAATATTTCTTCTTTTTCATCCTTTTCACTCATTTTTACACTCATTATGGCAAAAAATTCTTCAAAATTAATGGTGCCAATTCCTTCTTTGTCAGTTTCAGCTATCATCTTTGTAATTTCTTCTTTCTTTGGCTCAAATCCTAAGGCCCACATTGCAATCATGTCTCCAACCGGCGCCCCCGGCCGGTACCTCCAGCTTTACCCGCCAGCCTGAAGCTCTTCATATTTTTGACACGTTTTCAGGCTTTTCATGTTTTTCAACACCGTTTCATGAGCCTCCTATTTTTCAGACCGTTTCATTTTCCTCATATTTTTGACACTTTTGAAGCTCTTCATAATTTTCACACCTTTTCAGGCTCTTCATGTTTTTCACACGTTTTCAGGCTCTTCTTGTTTTTGAACACCGTTTCATGCTCCTCGTATTTTTCAGACCGTTTCATGCTCCTCATGTATTTCACACCGTTTGAAGCTCTTCATATTTTTCACTGCTTTTCAAGCTCTTCATGTTTTGAACACCGTTTCATGCTCCTTCTATTTTTCAGACAGTTTCATGCTCCTCATATTTTTGACAAGAATTGAAGCTCTTCATATTTTTCACACCTTTTCAGGCTCTTCATGTTTTTGAACACCGTTTCATGTTCCTCCTGTTTTTCAGACCGTTTCATGCTCCTCATATTTTTGAAACATTTTGAAGCTCTTCATATTTCTCACCTTTTCAGGCTCTTCATGTATTTAACAACGTTTCATGCTCCTCCTATTTTTCTGACCGTTTCAAGTTCCTCATATTTATGACACCTTTTGAAGCTCTTCATATTTTTCACACGTTTTGAAGCTCTTCATATTTTTTCACACCTTTTCAGACTCTTCATGTTTTTCAACACATTTTCAAGCTCCTCCTATTTTTCAGACAGTTTCATGCTCCTCGTATTTTTGACACCTTTTGAAGCTCTTCATATTTTTGACACCTTTTGAAGCTCTTCATATTTTTCACACCTTTTCAGGCTCTTCATGCTTTTGAACACCGTTTCATGCTACTCCTATTTTTCAGAACGTTTCATTCTCCTCATATTTTTCACACTTTTTGAAGCTCTTCATATTTTTCACACCTTTTCAGGCTCTTCATGTCTTTGAACACCGTTTCTTGCTACTCCTATTTTCAGAACGTTTCATGCTCCTCATATTTTTGACACCTTTTGAAGGTCTTCATATTTTTCACACCTTTTAGTCTCTTCAAGTTTATGAACACCGTTTCATGCTCGTTCTATTTTTCAGACCGTTTCGTGCTCTTAATATTTTTGACACCTTTTTAAGCTCTTCATATTTATCACACATTTTCAGGCTCTTCATGTTTTTGAACAACGTTTCATGCTCCTCCTATTTTTCAGACCGTTTAATGCTCCTCATTTTTTGACACCTTTGGAAGCTCTTCATATTTTTCACAACTTTTCAGGCTCTTCATGTTTATCAACACCACTTCATGCTCCTACTTTTTTGCAGACCGTTTCATGTACCTTATATTTTTACACCTTTTGAAGCTCTTCATAATACTCACACCTTTTCAGGCTTTTCATGTTTTTCAACCCCACTTCATGCTCCTCCTATTTTTCACACCGTTTAATGCTCATCTCATTTTTGACACCTTTTGAAGCTCTTCATATTTTTCACACCTTTTGAAGCTCTTCATATTTTTCACACCTTTTCAGGCCCTTCATGTTTTTCAACACCACTTCATGCTCCTCCTATTTTTCAGTCCGTTTCATGCACATCTCATTTTTGACACCTTTTGTAGCTCTTCATATTTTTCACACCTTTTGAAGCTCTTCATATTTTTCATACCTTTTCATGCTCTTCATGTTTTTGAACACCGCTTCATGCTCCTCCTATTTTACAGACCGATTCATTCTCCTCATGTCTTTCACACCTTTTGAAGCTCTTCCTATTTTTCACAGCTTTTCAGGCTCTTCATTTTTTTCAACACTGTTTCATGCTCCTCCTATTTTTCAGATTGTTTCATGCTCCTCATATTTTTGACACCTCTAGAGGCTCTTCATATTTTTCACACCTTTTCAGGCTCTTCATGTTTTACAACACCGCAACATGCTCCTCCTATTTTTCATTCTGTTTCATGCTCCTCATATTTTTGACACCTTTTGAAGCTCTTCATATTTTTCACACCTTTTCAGGCTCTTCATGTTTTTCAACACCGCTTCATGTTCTCCCTAAATTTCAGGCTGTTTCATGCTTCTCATATTTTTCACACCTTTTGAAGCTCTTCATATTTTTCACAGCTTTTCAGACTCTTCATGTTTTTCAACCCCGCTTCTTGCTTCTCCTATTTTTCAGGCCGTTTCATGCTCCTTATATTTTTGACACTTTTTGAAGCTCTTCATATTTTTCACACTTTTTCAGGCTCTTCATGTTTTTCAACACCGCTTCATGCTCCTCCTATTTTTCAGACCGGTTCATGCTCCTCATGTATTTCACAACTTTTGAATCTCTTCATATTTTTCACAACTTTTCAGGCTCTTCATGTTTTTGAACACCGTTTCATGCTCTTCCTATTTTTCAGACCGCTTCATGCTCCTCATATTTTTGACACCTTTTGAAGCTCTTCATATTTTTTACACCTTTTGAAGCTCTTCATATATTTCACACCTTTTCAGGCTCTTCATGTTTTTCAACAACTCTTCATGCTCCTACTATTTTTCAGTCCGTTTCATGCACATCTCATTTTTGACACCTTTTGTAGCTCTTCATATTTTTCACACCTTTTGAATGTCTTCATATTTTTCACACGTTTTCAGGCTCTTCATGTTTTTGAACACCTCTTCATGCTCCTCCTATTTTTCAGACCGTTTCATGCTCTTCTTATTTTTGACACCTTTTGAAGCACTTCATATTGTTCAAACCTTTTCAAACTCTTCATGTTTTTCAACACCGCTTCATGCTTCTCCTATTTTTCAGACCGATTCATGCCCATCTCATTTTTGACAACTTATGAAGCTCTTCTTACATTTCACACCTTTTGAAGCTCTTCATATATTTCACACCTTTTCACGCTCTTCATGTTTTTGAACACCACTTCATGCACCTCCTATATTTCAGACCGTTTCATGCTTATCTCATTTTTGACACCTTTTGAAGCTCTTCTTACTTTTCACAACTTTTGAAACTCTTCCTATACTTCACACCTTTTCAGGCTCTTCATGATTTTGAACACCACTTCATGCACCTCCTATATTTCTGAACGTTTCATGCTCCTCATGTTTTTGACACTTTTGAAGCTCTTCATATTTTTAACACCTTTTCAGGCTCTTCATGTTTTTCAACACTGCTTCATGCTCCTCCTGTTTTTCAGACCGTTTCATCCTCCTCGTATTTTTGACACCTTTTGAAGCTCTTCATGTATTTCACACCTTTTCAGGCTCTTCATTTTTTTCAACACCGCTTCATGCTTCTACTATTTTTCAGACCGTTTCATGCTCATCTCATTTTTGACACCTTTTGAAGCTCTTAATATTTTTCACACCTTTTGAAGCTCATCATATTTTTCACACTTTTTCAGGCTATTCATATTTTTCAACATCGCTTCATGCTCCTCCTATTTTTCAGATGTTTTCATGCTCCTCATAATTTTGACACCTTTTGGAGCTCTTCATATTTTTCACACCTTTTCAGGCTCTTCATGTTTTTGAACACCGTTTCATGCTCCTCCTATTTTTCAGACAGTGTCATGCTCATCTCATTTTTGACACCTTTTGAAGCTCTTCATATTTTTCACACCTTTTGATGCTGCCAGTTTTATTTAAGACTTTACATATCTGAATAATCAGTTAAAAAGCAAATGTTCATTTTTAGAGTTGCACAAAATGAAAATAATAGGGAAAGTGATGGCTGGCTTATGATGTGGGGCCAAGTTCCATAAGTTAAATAAAAAATCCAAGTTTTAGAAACTGGGGCTCTAAAAATAGCACTTGTAATTAATACTGTTCTTCAGATTCATAGTTTAAGGAAGTCACTACATTTTATTTCTTGATGTTATAGATTTAACAACATATTGGTAGCAACATGTAACTTCTCACATGGATTAGACATCAAGAGACCAGTTTATGTATATAAACTTAAACACTGAAAATGAATATATTCAGCTATTATGGAACTTATAGCAAATACAAACTTGTTAACAACTTTCCAAAAGGCACAAAAGACAGTGTTAATAAAGAGTGGTCTTTTGCATCATTTTCAAAAATTCTTCCTTGTTTATTTCTCCATCCCCATCATGATCAGCCTCATCAAGCATTTCCTGAAGTTCATCATCTATTAAATTTTCCCCTAGCTCCTTAGCAACCCTCTTGATATTGTTCAATGATATACTTCCTGTATCATCATCATCAAATAGTTTGAAAGCCTTCAATATTTCTTCTTTTTCATCCTTTTCACTCATTTTTACACTCATTATGGCAAAAAATTCTTCAAAATAAATGGTGCCAATTCCTTCTTTGTCAGTTTCAGCTATCATCTTTTTAATTTCTTCTTTCTTTGGCTCAAATCCTAAGGCCCACATTGCAATCATGTCTCCAACCGGCGCCCCCGGCCGGTACCTCCTAGCTTTACCCGCCAGCCTGAAGCTCTTCATATTTTTGACACGTTTTCAGGCTTTTCATGTTTTTCAACACCGTTTCATGAGCCTCCTATTTTTCAGACCGTTTCATGCTCCTCATATTTTTGACACCTTTTGAAGCTCTTCATAATTTTCACACCTTTTCAGGCTCTTCATGTTTTTCACACGTTTTTAGGCTCTTCTTGTTTTTGAACACTGTTTCATGCTCCTCCTATTTTTCAGACCATTTAATGCTCCTCATATTTTTGACACCTTTTGAAGCTCTTCATTTTTTCACACCTTTTCAGGTTCTTCAAGTTTTTGAGCCCAGCTTCATGCTCCTCCTATATTTCAGACCGTTTCATGCTCCTCATGAATTTCACACCCTTTGAAGCTCTTCATATTTTTCACACCTTTTAAGGCTCTTCATGTTTCTCAACACCACTTCATACTCCTCCTATTTTTCAGACTGTTTCATGCTCCTCATGTTTTTGACACCTTTTGAAGCTCTTCATATTTTTCACACCTTTTCAGACTCTTCATGTTTTAAACACCGATTCATGCTCCTCCTATTCTTCAGACGGTTTCATGCTCCTCATATTTTTGACAGCTTTTGAAGCTCTTCATATTTTTCACACCTTTTCAGGCTCTCCATGTTTTTGAACATCGCTTCATGCTCCTCATATTTTTCCGACCGTTTCATGCTCCTCATATTTTTGACACCTTTTGAAGCTCTTCATATTTTTGGCACCTTTTCAGGCTCTTTATGTTCTTGAACACCGTTTCATGCTCCTCCTATTTTTCTGACCGTTTCTTGCTCCTCATGTTTTTGACACCTTTTGAAGCTCTTCATATATTTCACAACTTTTCAGGCTCTTCATGTTTTTCAACACCACTTCATGCTCCTCCTATTTTGTAGACCGTTTCATGCTCTCCTCATTTTTGACACCTTTTAAAGCTCTTCATATTTCTCACAGCTTTTGAAGCTCTTTATATTTTTCACACGTTTTCAGGCTCTTTATGTTTTTCAACACCGCTTCATGCTCCTCCTATTTTTCAGACCGTTTCATGCTCCTCATATTTTTGAAACGTTTTGAGGCTCTTCATATTTTTCACACCTTTTTAGGCTCTTCATGTTTTTCAACACAGGTTCATGCTCCTCCTATTTTTCAGACCGTTTCATGCTCCTCATATTTTTCACACCTTTTGAAGCTCTTCATATTTTTCACACCATTTCAGGCTCTTCATGTTTTTCAACACCGCTTCATGCTCCTCCTATATTTCAGACCGTTTCATGCGCCTCATATTTTTGACACGTTTTGAGACTCTTCATACATTACACACCTTTTCAGGCTCTTCATGTTTTTCAACACCGCTTCATGCTCCTCCTATTTTTCAGACCGTTTCATGCTCATCTCAATTTTGACACCTTTTGAAGCTCTTCATATTTTTCACACCATTTCAGGCTCTTCATGTTTTTCAACACCGCTTCATGCTCCTCCTATTTTTCAGACCGTTTAATGCTCCTCATATATTTCACTTCTTTTCAAGCTCCTCATATTTTTCACACTTTTTCAGGCTCTTCATGTTTTTGAACACAGCTTCATGCTCCTGATATTTTTCAGACTTTTTTATGCTCCTCATATTTTTGACACCTTTTGAAGCTCTGCATATTTTTCACACCTTTTCAGGCTCTTCATGTTTTGAACACCACTTCATTCTCCTCCCATATTTCAGACAGTTTCATGCTCCTCATATTTTTCACACCTTTTGAAGCTCTTCATATTTTTCATACCTTTTCATGCTCTTCATGTTTTTGAACACCGCTTCATGCTCCTCCTATTTTACAGACCGATTCATTCTCCTCATGTCTTTCACACCTTTTGAAGCTCTTCCTATTTTTCACAGCTTTTCAGGCTCTTCATTTTTTTCAACACTGTTTCATGCTCCTCTATTTTTCAGATTGTTTCATGCTCCTCATATTTTTGACACCTCTAGAGGCTCTTCATATTTTTCACACCTTTTCAGGCTCTTCATGTTTTACAACACCGCAACATGCTCCTCCTATTTTTCATTCTGTTTCATGCTCCTCATATTTTTGACACCTTTTGAAGCTCTTCATATTTTTCACACCTTTTCAGGCTCTTCATGTTTTTCAACACCGCTTCATGTTCTCCCTAAATTTCAGGCTGTTTCATGCTTCTCATATTTTTCACACCTTTTGAAGCTCTTCATATTTTTCACAGCTTTTCAGACTCTTCATGTTTTTCAACCCCGCTTCTTGCTTCTCCTATTTTTCAGGCCGTTTCATGCTCCTTATATTTTTGACACTTTTTGAAGCTCTTCATATTTTTCACACTTTTTCAGGCTCTTCATGTTTTTCAACACCGCTTCATGCTCCTCCTATTTTTCAGACCGGTTCATGCTCCTCATGTATTTCACAACTTTTGAATCTCTTCATATTTTTCACAACTTTTCAGGCTCTTCATGTTTTTGAACACCGTTTCATGCTCCTCCTCTTTTTCAGACCGCTTCATGCTCCTCATATTTTTGACACCTTTTGAAGCTCTTCATATTTTTTACACCTTTTGAAGCTCTTCATATATTTCACACCTTTTCAGGCTCTTCATGTTTTTCAACAACTCTTCATGCTCCTACTATTTTTCAGTCCGTTTCATGCACATCTCATTTTTGACACCTTTTGTAGCTCTTCATATTTTTCACACCTTTTGAATGTCTTCATATTTTTCACACGTTTTCAGGCTCTTCATGTTTTTGAACACCTCTTCATGCTCCTCCTATTTTTCAGACCGTTTCATGCTCTTCTTATTTTTGACACCTTTTGAAGCACTTCATATTGTTCAAACCTTTTCAAACTCTTCATGTTTTTCAACACCGCTTCATGCTTCTCCTATTTTTCAGACCGATTCATGCCCATCTCATTTTTGACAACTTATGAAGCTCTTCTTACATTTCACACCTTTTGAAGCTCTTCATATATTTCACACCTTTTCACGCTCTTCATGTTTTTGAACACCACTTCATGCACCTCCTATATTTCAGACCGTTTCATGCTTATCTCATTTTTGACACCTTTTGAAGCTCTTCTTACTTTTCACAACTTTTGAAACTCTTCCTATACTTCACACCTTTTCAGGCTCTTCATGATTTTGAACACCACTTCATGCACCTCCTATATTTCTGAACGTTTCATGCTCCTCATGTTTTTGACACTTTTGAAGCTCTTCATATTTTTAACACCTTTTCAGGCTCTTCATGTTTTTCAACACTGCTTCATGCTCCTCCTGTTTTTCAGACCGTTTCATCCTCCTCGTATTTTTGACACCTTTTGAAGCTCTTCATGTATTTCACACCTTTTCAGGCTCTTCATTTTTTTCAACACCGCTTCATGCTTCTACTATTTTTCAGACCGTTTCATGCTCATCTCATTTTTGACACCTTTTGAAGCTCTTAATATTTTTCACACCTTTTGAAGCTCATCATATTTTTCACACTTTTTCAGGCTATTCATATTTTTCAACATCGCTTCATGCTCCTCCTATTTTTCAGATGTTTTCATGCTCCTCATAATTTTGACACCTTTTGGAGCTCTTCATATTTTTCACACCTTTTCAGGCTCTTCATGTTTTTGAACACCGTTTCATGCTCCTCCTATTTTTCAGACAGTGTCATGCTCATCTCATTTTTGACACCTTTTGAAGCTCTTCATATTTTTCACACCTTTTGATGCTGCCAGTTTTATTTAAGACTTTACATATCTGAATAATCAGTTAAAAAGCAAATGTTCATTTTTAGAGTTGCACAAAATGAAAATAATAGGGAAAGTGATGGCTGGCTTATGATGTGGGGCCAAGTTCCATAAGTTAAATAAAAAATCCAAGTTTTAGAAACTGGGGCTCTAAAAATAGCACTTGTAATTAATACTGTTCTTCAGATTCATAGTTTAAGGAAGTCACTACATTTTATTTCTTGATGTTATAGATTTAACAACATATTGGTAGCAACATGTAACTTCTCACATGGATTAGACATCAAGAGACCAGTTTATGTATATAAACTTAAACACTGAAAATGAATATATTCAGCTATTATGGAACTTATAGCAAATACAAACTTGTTAACAACTTTCCAAAAGGCACAAAAGACAGTGTTAATAAAGAGTGGTCTTTTGCATCATTTTCAAAAATTCTTCCTTGTTTATTTCTCCATCCCCATCATGATCAGCCTCATCAAGCATTTCCTGAAGTTCATCATCTATTAAATTTTCCCCTAGCTCCTTAGCAACCCTCTTGATATTGTTCAATGATATACTTCCTGTATCATCATCATCAAATAGTTTGAAAGCCTTCAATATTTCTTCTTTTTCATCCTTTTCACTCATTTTTACACTCATTATGGCAAAAAATTCTTCAAAATAAATGGTGCCAATTCCTTCTTTGTCAGTTTCAGCTATCATCTTTTTAATTTCTTCTTTCTTTGGCTCAAATCCTAAGGCCCACATTGCAATCATGTCTCCAACCGGCGCCCCCGGCCGGTACCTCCTAGCTTTACCCGCCAGCCTGAAGCTCTTCATATTTTTGACACGTTTTCAGGCTTTTCATGTTTTTCAACACCGTTTCATGAGCCTCCTATTTTTCAGACCGTTTCATGCTCCTCATATTTTTGACACCTTTTGAAGCTCTTCATAATTTTCACACCTTTTCAGGCTCTTCATGTTTTTCACACGTTTTTAGGCTCTTCTTGTTTTTGAACACTGTTTCATGCTCCTCCTATTTTTCAGACCATTTAATGCTCCTCATATTTTTGACACCTTTTGAAGCTCTTCATTTTTTCACACCTTTTCAGGTTCTTCATGTTTTTGAGCCCAGCTTCATGCTCCTCCTATATTTCAGACCGTTTCATGCTCCTCATGAATTTCACACCCTTTGAAGCTCTTCATATTTTTCACACCTTTTAAGGCTCTTCATGTTTCTCAACACCACTTCATACTCCTCCTATTTTTCAGACTGTTTCATGCTCCTCATGTTTTTGACACCTTTTGAAGCTCTTCATATTTTTCACACCTTTTCAGACTCTTCATGTTTTAAACACCGATTCATGCTCCTCCTATTCTTCAGACGGTTTCATGCTCCTCATATTTTTGACAGCTTTTGAAGCTCTTCATATTTTTCACACCTTTTCAGGCTCTCCATGTTTTTGAACATCGCTTCATGCTCCTCATATTTTTCCGACCGTTTCATGCTCCTCATATTTTTGACACCTTTTGAAGCTCTTCATATTTTTGGCACCTTTTCAGGCTCTTTATGTTCTTGAACACCGTTTCATGCTCCTCCTATTTTTCTGACCGTTTCTTGCTCCTCATGTTTTTGACACCTTTTGAAGCTCTTCATATATTTCACAACTTTTCAGGCTCTTCATGTTTTTCAACACCACTTCATGCTCCTCCTATTTTGTAGACCGTTTCATGCTCTCCTCATTTTTGACACCTTTTAAAGCTCTTCATATTTCTCACAGCTTTTGAAGCTCTTTATATTTTTCACACGTTTTCAGGCTCTTTATGTTTTTCAACACCGCTTCATGCTCCTCCTATTTTTCAGACCGTTTCATGCTCCTCATATTTTTGAAACGTTTTGAGGCTCTTCATATTTTTCACACCTTTTTAGGCTCTTCATGTTTTTCAACACAGGTTCATGCTCCTCCTATTTTTCAGACCGTTTCATGCTCCTCATATTTTTCACACCTTTTGAAGCTCTTCATATTTTTCACACCATTTCAGGCTCTTCATGTTTTTCAACACCGCTTCATGCTCCTCCTATATTTCAGACCGTTTCATGCGCCTCATATTTTTGACACGTTTTGAGACTCTTCATACATTACACACCTTTTCAGGCTCTTCATGTTTTTCAACACCGCTTCATGCTCCTCCTATTTTTCAGACCGTTTCATGCTCATCTCAATTTTGACACCTTTTGAAGCTCTTCATATTTTTCACACCATTTCAGGCTCTTCATGTTTTTCAACACCGCTTCATGCTCCTCCTATTTTTCAGACCGTTTAATGCTCCTCATATATTTCACTTCTTTTCAAGCTCCTCATATTTTTCACACTTTTTCAGGCTCTTCATGTTTTTGAACACAGCTTCATGCTCCTGATATTTTTCAGACTTTTTTATGCTCCTCATATTTTTGACACCTTTTGAAGCTCTGCATATTTTTCACACCTTTTCAGGCTCTTCATGTTTTGAACACCACTTCATTCTCCTCCCATATTTCAGACAGTTTCATGCTCCTCATATTTTTCACATCTTTTGAAGCTCTTCATATTTTTCATACCTTTTCATGCTCTTCATGTTTTTGAACACCGCTTCATGCTCCTCCTATTTTACAGACCGATTCATTCTCCTCATGTCTTTCACACCTTTTGAAGCTCTTCCTATTTTTCACAGCTTTTCAGGCTCTTCATTTTTTTCAACACTGTTTCATGCTCCTCCTATTTTTCAGATTGTTTCATGCTCCTCATATTTTTGACACCTCTAGAGGCTCTTCATATTTTTCACACCTTTTCAGGCTCTTCATGTTTTACAACACCGCAACATGCTCCTCCTATTTTTCATTCTGTTTCATGCTCCTCATATTTTTGACACCTTTTGAAGCTCTTCATATTTTTCACACCTTTTCAGGCTCTTCATGTTTTTCAACACCGCTTCATGTTCTCCCTAAATTTCAGGCTGTTTCATGCTTCTCATATTTTTCACACCTTTTGAAGCTCTTCATATTTTTCACAGCTTTTCAGACTCTTCATGTTTTTCAACCCCGCTTCTTGCTTCTCCTATTTTTCAGGCCGTTTCATGCTCCTTATATTTTTGACACTTTTTGAAGCTCTTCATATTTTTCACACTTTTTCAGGCTCTTCATGTTTTTCAACACCGCTTCATGCTCCTCCTATTTTTCAGACCGGTTCATGCTCCTCATGTATTTCACAACTTTTGAATCTCTTCATATTTTTCACAACTTTTCAGGCTCTTCATGTTTTTGAACACCGTTTCATGCTCCTCCTATTTTTCAGACCGCTTCATGCTCCTCATATTTTTGACACCTTTTGAAGCTCTTCATATTTTTTACACCTTTTGAAGCTCTTCATATATTTCACACCTTTTCAGGCTCTTCATGTTTTTCAACAACTCTTCATGCTCCTACTATTTTTCAGTCCGTTTCATGCACATCTCATTTTTGACACCTTTTGTAGCTCTTCATATTTTTCACACCTTTTGAATGTCTTCATATTTTTCACACGTTTTCAGGCTCTTCATGTTTTTGAACACCTCTTCATGCTCCTCCTATTTTTCAGACCGTTTCATGCTCTTCTTATTTTTGACACCTTTTGAAGCACTTCATATTGTTCAAACCTTTTCAAACTCTTCATGTTTTTCAACACCGCTTCATGCTTCTCCTATTTTTCAGACCGATTCATGCCCATCTCATTTTTGACAACTTATGAAGCTCTTCTTACATTTCACACCTTTTGAAGCTCTTCATATATTTCACACCTTTTCACGCTCTTCATGTTTTTGAACACCACTTCATGCACCTCCTATATTTCAGACCGTTTCATGCTTATCTCATTTTTGACACCTTTTGAAGCTCTTCTTACTTTTCACAACTTTTGAAACTCTTCCTATACTTCACACCTTTTCAGGCTCTTCATGATTTTGAACACCACTTCATGCACCTCCTATATTTCTGAACGTTTCATGCTCCTCATGTTTTTGACACTTTTGAAGCTCTTCATATTTTTAACACCTTTTCAGGCTCTTCATGTTTTTCAACACTGCTTCATGCTCCTCCTGTTTTTCAGACCGTTTCATCCTCCTCGTATTTTTGACACCTTTTGAAGCTCTTCATGTATTTCACACCTTTTCAGGCTCTTCATTTTTTTCAACACCGCTTCATGCTTCTACTATTTTTCAGACCGTTTCATGCTCATCTCATTTTTGACACCTTTTGAAGCTCTTAATATTTTTCACACCTTTTGAAGCTCATCATATTTTTCACACTTTTTCAGGCTATTCATATTTTTCAACATCGCTTCATGCTCCTCCTATTTTTCAGATGTTTTCATGCTCCTCATAATTTTGACACCTTTTGGAGCTCTTCATATTTTTCACACCTTTTCAGGCTCTTCATGTTTTTGAACACCGTTTCATGCTCCTCCTATTTTTCAGACAGTGTCATGCTCATCTCATTTTTGACACCTTTTGAAGCTCTTCATATTTTTCACACCTTTTGATGCTGCCAGTTTTATTTAAGACTTTACATATCTGAATAATCAGTTAAAAAGCAAATGTTCATTTTTAGAGTTGCACAAAATGAAAATAATAGGGAAAGTGATGGCTGGCTTATGATGTGGGGCCAAGTTCCATAAGTTAAATAAAAAATCCAAGTTTTAGAAACTGGGGCTCTAAAAATAGCACTTGTAATTAATACTGTTCTTCAGATTCATAGTTTAAGGAAGTCACTACATTTTATTTCTTGATGTTATAGATTTAACAACATATTGGTAGCAACATGTAACTTCTCACATGGATTAGACATCAAGAGACCAGTTTATGTATATAAACTTAAACACTGAAAATGAATATATTCAGCTATTATGGAACTTATAGCAAATACAAACTTGTTAACAACTTTCCAAAAGGCACAAAAGACAGTGTTAATAAAGAGTGGTCTTTTGCATCATTTTCAAAAATTCTTCCTTGTTTATTTCTCCATCCCCATCATGATCAGCCTCATCAAGCATTTCCTGAAGTTCATCATCTATTAAATTTTCCCCTAGCTCCTTAGCAACCCTCTTGATATTGTTCAATGATATACTTCCTGTATCATCATCATCAAATAGTTTGAAAGCCTTCAATATTTCTTCTTTTTCATCCTTTTCACTCATTTTTACACTCATTATGGCAAAAAATTCTTCAAAATAAATGGTGCCAATTCCTTCTTTGTCAGTTTCAGCTATCATCTTTTTAATTTCTTCTTTCTTTGGCTCAAATCCTAAGGCCCACATTGCAATCATGTCTCCAACCGGCGCCCCCGGCCGGTACCTCCTAGCTTTACCCGCCAGCCTGAAGCTCTTCATATTTTTGACACGTTTTCAGGCTTTTCATGTTTTTCAACACCGTTTCATGAGCCTCCTATTTTTCAGACCGTTTCATTTTCCTCATATTTTTGACACCTTTTGAAGCTCTTCATAATTTTCACACCTTTTCAGGCTCTTCATGTTTTTCACACGTTTTTAGGCTCTTCTTGTTTTTGAACACTGTTTCATGCTCCTCCTATTTTTCAGACCATTTAATGCTCCTCATATTTTTGACACCTTTTGAAGCTCTTCATTTTTTCACACCTTTTCAGGTTCTTCATGTTTTTGAGCCCAGCTTCATGCTCCTCCTATATTTCAGACCGTTTCATGCTCCTCATGAATTTCACACCCTTTGAAGCTCTTCATATTTTTCACACCTTTTAAGGCTCTTCATGTTTCTCAACACCACTTCATACTCCTCCTATTTTTCAGACTGTTTCATGCTCCTCATGTTTTTGACACCTTTTGAAGCTCTTCATATTTTTCACACCTTTTCAGACTCTTCATGTTTTAAACACCGATTCATGCTCCTCCTATTCTTCAGACGGTTTCATGCTCCTCATATTTTTGACACCTTTTGAAGCTCTTCATATTTTTCACACCTTTTCAGGCTCTCCATGTTTTTGAACATCGCTTCATGCTCCTCATATTTTTCCGACCGTTTCATGCTCCTCATATTTTTGACACCTTTTGAAGCTCTTCATATTTTTGGCACCTTTTCAGGCTCTTTATGTTTTTGAACACCGTTTCATGCTCCTCCTATTTTTCAGACCGTTTCTTGCTCCTCATATTTTTGACACCTTTTGAAGCTCTTCATATTTTTGGCACCTTTTCAGGCTCTTCATGTTTTTCAACACAGCTTCATGCTCCTCCTATTTTGTAGACCGTTTCATGCTCTCCTCATTTTTGACACCATTTAAAGCTCTTCATATTTCTCACAGCTTTTGAAGCTCTTATATTTTTCACACATTTTCAGGCTCTTTATGTTTTTCAACACCGCTTCATGCTCCTCCTATTTTTCAGACCGTTTCATGCTCCTCATATTTTTGACACGTTTTGAGGCTCTTCATATTTTTCACACCTTTTTAGGCTCTTCATGTTTTTCAACACAGGTTCATGCTCCTCCTATTTTTCATACCGTTTCATGCTCCTCATATTTTTCACACCTTTTGAAGCTCTTCATATTTTTCACACCATTTCAGGCTCTTCATGTTTTTCAACACCGCTTCATGCTCCTCCTATTTTTCAGACCGTTTCATGCTCATCTCAATTTTGACACCTTTTGAAGCTCTTCATATTTTTCACACCATTTCAGGCTCTTCATGTTTTTGAACACCATTTCATGCTCCTCCTATTTTTCAGACCGTTTAATGCTCCTCATATATTTCACTTCTTTTCAAGCTCCTCATATTTTTCACACTTTTTCAGGCTCTTCATATTTTTGAACACCGCTTCATGCTCCTCCTATTTTTCAGACCGTTTAATGCTCCTCATATTTTTCACACCTCTTGAAGCTCTTCATATTTTTCACCCCTTTTTAGGCTCTTCATGTTTTTCAACACCGCTACATGCTCCTCCTATTTTTCAGACCGTTTAATGCTCCTCATGTATTTCACTTCTTTTCAAGCTCCTCATATTTTTCACACGGTTTCAGTCACTTCATGTTTTTCAACACCGCTTCATGCTCCTCCTATTTTTCAGACCGTTTAATGCTTCTCATATTTTTCACACCTTTTCAAGCTCTTTATGTTTTTCAACACCACTTCATGCTCCTCCTATTTTTCAGACCGTTTAATGCTGCTCATATTTTTCACACATTTTCAAGCTCTTTATGTTTTTCAACACCACTTCATGCTCCTCCTATTTTTCAGACCGTTTCATGCTCCTCATATTTTTCACACCTTTTGAAGCTCTTCATGGATTTCACACCTGCTCAGCCTCTTCATGTTTTTGAACACCATTTCATGCTCCTCCTATTTTTCAGACAGTGTAATGCTATCTCATTTTTGACACCTTTTGAAGCTCTTCATATTTTTCACCCCTTTTCAGGCTCTTCATGTTTTTCAACACCGCTTCATGCTCCTCCTAGTTTTCAGACCGTTTAATGCTCCTCATGTATTTCACTTCTTTTCAAGCTCCTCATATTTTTCACACTTTTTCAGGCTCTTCATGTTTTGGAAAACCGCTTCATGCTCCTCCTATTTTTCAGACCGTTTAATGCTCCTCATATTTTTCACACCTCTTGAAGCTCTTCATATTTTTCACCCCTTTTCAGTCTCTTCATGTTTTTCAACACCGCTTCATGCTCCTCCTATTTTTCAAACCGTTTAATGCTCCTCATGTATTTCACTAATTTTCAAGCTCCTCATAATTTTCACACTTTTTCAGGCTCTTCATGTTTTTCAACACCGCTTCATGCTCCTCCTATTTTTCAGACCGTTTAATGCTCCTCATATTTTTCACACCTCTTGAAGCTCTTCATATTTTTCACCCCTTTTCAGGCTCTTCATATTATTCAACACTACTTCATGCTCCTCCTATTTTTCAGACCGTTTCATGCTCCTCATATTTTTGACACCTTTTGAAGCTCTTAATATTTTTCACACGTTTTCAGTCTCTTCATGTTTTTCAACACTACTTCATGCTCCTCCTATTTTTCAGACCGTTTCATGCTCCTCATATTTTTGACACCTTTTGAAGCTCTTAATATTTTTCACACGTTTTCAGTCTCTTCATGTTTTTCAACACCACTTCATGCTCCTCCTATTTTTCAGACCGTTTCATGCTCCTCATATTTTTGACACGTTTTGAGGCTCTTCATATTTTTCACCCCTTTTTAGGCTCTTCATGTTTTTCAACACCGCTACATGCTCCTCCTATTTTTCAGACCGTTTAATGCTCCTCATGTATTTCACTTCTTTTCAAGCTCCTCATATTTTTCACACGGTTTCAGTCACTTCATGTTTTTCAACACCGCTTCATGCTCCTCCTATTTTTCAGACCGTTTAATGCTTCTCATATTTTTCACACCTTTTCAAGCTCTTTATGTTTTTCAACACCACTTCATGCTCCTCCTATTTTTCAGACCGTTTAATGCTGCTCATATTTTTCACACATTTTCAAGCTCTTTATGTTTTTCAACACCACTTCATGCTCCTCCTATTTTTCAGACCGTTTCATGCTCCTCATATTTTTCACACCTTTTGAAGCTCTTCATGGATTTCACACCTGTTCAGCCTCTTCATGTTTTTGAACACCATTTCATGCTCCTCCTATTTTTCAGACAGTGTAATGCTATCTCATTTTTGACACCTTTTGAAGCTCTTCATATTTTTCACCCCTTTTCAGGCTCTTCATGTTTTTCAACACCGCTTCATGCTCCTCCTATTTTTCAGACCGTTTAATGCTCCTCATGTATTTCACTTCTTTTCAAGCTCCTCATATTTTTCACACTTTTTCAGGCTCTTCATGTTTTGGAAAACCGCTTCATGCTCCTCCTATTTTTCAGACCGTTTAATACTCCTCATATTTTTCACACCTCTTGAAGCTCTTCATATTTTTCACCCCTTTTCAGGCTCTTCATGTTTTTCAACACCGCTTCATGCTCCTCCTATTTTTCAAACCATTTAATGCTCCTCATGTATTTCACTAATTTTCAAGCTCCTCATAATTTTCACACTTTTTCAGGCTCTTCATGTTTTTCAACACCGCTTCATGCTCCTCCTATTTTTCAGACCGTTTAATGCTCCTCATATTTTTCACACCTCTTGAAGCTCTTCATATTTTTCACCCCTTTTCAGGCTCTTCATATTATTCAACACTACTTCATGCTCCTCCTATTTTTCAGACCGTTTCATGCTCCTCATATTTTTGACACCTTTTGAAGCTCTTAATATTTTTCACACGTTTTCAGTCTCTTCATGTTTTTCAACACTACTTCATGCTCCTCCTATTTTTCAGACCGTTTCATGCTCCTCATATTTTTGACACCTTTTGAAGCTCTTAATATTTTTCACACGTTTTCAGTCTCTTCATGTTTTTCAACACCACTTCATGCTCCTCCTATTTTTCAGACCGTTTCATGCTCCTCATATTTTTGACACGTTTTGAGGCTCTTCATATTTTTCACACCTTTTTAGGCTCTTCATGTTTTTCAACACCGCTTCATGCTCCTCCTATTTTTCAGATCGTTTCATGCTCCTCATATTTTTCACACCTTTTGAAGCTCTTCTTATTTTTCACACGTTTTCAGTCACTTCATGTTTTTCAACACCGCTTCATGCTCCTCCTATTTTTCAGACCGTTTAATGCTTCTCATATTTTTCACACCTTTTCAAGCTCTTTATGTTTTTCAACACCACTTCATGCTCCTCCTATTTTTCAGACCGTTTAATGCTTTTCATATTTTTCACACATTTTCAAGCTCTTTATGTTTTTCAACACCACTTCATGCTCCTCCTATTTTTCAGACCGTTTCATGCTCCTCATATTTTTCACACCTTTTGAAGCTCTTCATGGATTTCACACCTGTTCAGCCTCTTCATGTTTTTGAACACCATTTCATGCTCCTCCTATTTTTCAGACAGTGTCATGCTCATCTCATTTTTGACACCTTTTGAAGCTCTTCATATTTTTCACACATATTCAGGCTCTTCATGTTTTTCAACACCGCTTCATGCTCCTCCTATTTTTCAGACCGTTTAATGCTCCTCATGTATTTCACTTCTTTTCAAGCTCCTCATATTTTTCACACTTTTTCAGGCTCTTCATGTTTTTGAAAACCGCTTCATGCTCCTCCTATTTTTCAGACCGTTTAATGCTCCTCATATTTTTCACACCTCTTGAAGCTCTTCATATTTTTCACCCCTTTTCAGGCTCTTCATATTTTTCAACACTACTTCATGCTCCTCCTATTTTTCAGACCGTTTCATGCTCCTCGTATTTTTGACACCTTTTGAAGCTCTTCATATTTTTCACACATTTTCAGGCTCTTTATGTTTTTGAACATCGCTTCATGCTCCTCCTATTTTTCAGACCGTTTAATTCTCCTCATATTTTTCACACCTCTTGAAGCTCTTCATATTTTTGACCCCTTTTCAGGCTCTTCATATTATTCAACACTACTTCATGCTCCTCCTATTTTTCAGACCGTTTCATGCTCCTCCTATTTTTGACACCTTTTGAAGCTCTTAATATTTTTCACACGTTTTCAGTCTCTTCATGTTTTTCAACACTACTTCATGCTCCTCCTATTTTTCAGACCGTTTCATGCTCCTCATATTTTTGACACCTTTTGAAGCTCTTAATATTTTTCACACGTTTTCAGTCTCTTCATGTTTTTCAACACCGCTTCATGCTCCTCCTATTTTTCAGACCGTTTAATGCTTCTCATATTTTTCACACCTTTTCAAGCTCTTTATGTTTTTCCACACCACTTCATGCTCCTCCTCTTTTTCAGACCGTTTCATGCTCCTCATATTTTTGACACGTTTTGAGGCTCTTCATATTTTTCACACCTTTTTAGGCTCTTCATGTTTTTCAACACAGGTTCATGCTCCTCCTATTTTTCAGACCGTTTCATGCTCCTCATATTTTTCACACCTTTTGAAGCTCTTCATATTTTTCACACCATTTCAGGCTCTTCATGTTTTTCAACACCGCTTCATGCTCCTCCTATATTTCACCGTTTCATGCTCCTCATATTTTTCACACCTTTTGAATCTCTTCATGGATTTCACACCTGTTCAGCCTCTTCATGTTTTTGAACACCATTTCATGCTCCTCCTATTTTTCAGACCGTTTCATGCTCATTTCATTTTTGACACCTTTTGAAGCTCTTCATATTTTTCACACATATTCAGGCTCTTCATGTTTTTCAACACCGCTTCATGCTCCTCCTATTTTTTAGACGGTTTACTGCTCCTCATGTATTTCACTTCTTTTCAAGCTCCTCATATTTTTCACACTTTTTCAGGCTCTTCATGTTTTTGAACACCGCTTCATGCTCCTCCTATGTTTCAGACCGTTTAATGCTCCTCATATTTTTCACACCTCTTGAAGCTCTTCATATTTTTCACCCCTTTTTAGGCTCTTCATGTTTTTCAACACTGCTTCATGCTCCTCCTATTTTTCAGACCGTTTAATGCTCCTCATGTATTTCACTTCTTTTCAAGCTCCTCATATTTTTCACACGGTTTCAGTCACTTCATCTTTTTCAACACCGCTTCATGCTCCTCCTATTTTTCAGACCGTTTAATGCTTGTCATATTTTTCACACCTTTTCAAGCTCTTTATGTTTTTCAACACCACTTCTTGCTCCTCCTATTTTTCAGACCGTTTAATGCTTCTCATATTTTTCACACATTTTCAAGCTCTTTATGTTTTTCAACACCACTTCATGCTCCTCCTATTTTTCAGACCGTTTCATGCTCCTCATATTTTTCACACCTTTTGAAGCTCTTCATGGATTTCACACCTGTTCAGCCTCTTCATGTTTTTGAACACCATTTCATGCTCCTCCTATTTTTCAGACAGTGTAATGCTATCTCATTTTTGACACCTTTTGAAGCTCTTCATATTTTTCACCCCTTTTCAGGCTCTTCATGTTTTTCAACACCGCTTCATGCTCCTCCTATTTTTCAGACCGTTTAATGCTCCTCATGTATTTCACTTCTTTTCAAGCTCCTCATATTTTTCACACTTTTTCAGGCTCTTCATGTTTTGGAAAACCGCTTCATGCTCCTCCTATTTTTCAGACCGTTTAATGCTCCTCATATTTTTCACACCTCTTGAAGCTCTTCATATTTTTCACCCCTTTTCAGGCTCTTCATGTTTTTCAACACCGCTTCATGCTCCTCCTATTTTTCAAACCGTTTAATGCTCCTCATGTATTTCACTAATTTTCAAGCTCCTCATAATTTTCACACTTTTTCAGGCTCTTCATGTTTTTCAACACCGCTTCATGCTCCTCCTATTTTTCAGACCGTTTAATGCTCCTCATATTTTTCACACCTCTTGAAGCTCTTCATATTTTTCACCCCTTTTCAGGCTCTTCATATTATTCAACACTACTTCATGCTCCTCCTATTTTTCAGACCGTTTCATGCTCCTCATATTTTTGACACCTTTTGAAGCTCTTAATATTTTTCACACGTTTTCAGTCTCTTCATGTTTTTCAACACTACTTCATGCTCCTCCTATTTTTCAGACCGTTTCATGCTCCTCATATTTTTGACACCTTTTGAAGCTCTTAATATTTTTCACACGTTTTCAGACTCTTCATGTTTTTCAACACCACTTCATGCTCCTCCTATTTTTCAGACCGTTTCATGCTCCTCATATTTTTGACACGTTTTGAGGCTCTTCATATTTTTCACACCTTTTTAGGCTCTTCATGTTTTTCAACACCGCTTCATGCTCCTCCTATTTTTCAGATCGTTTCATGCTCCTCATATTTTTCACACCTTTTGAAGCTCTTCTTATTTTTCACACGTTTTCAGTCACTTCATGTTTTTCAACACCGCTTCATGCTCCTCCTATTTTTCAGACCGTTTAATGCTTCTCATATTTTTCACACCTTTTCAAGCTCTTTATGTTTTTCAACACCACTTCATGCTCCTCCTATTTTTCAGACCGTTTAATGCTTTTCATATTTTTCACACATTTTCAAGCTCTTTATGTTTTTCAACACCACTTCATGCTCCTCCTATTTTTCAGACCGTTTCATGCTCCTCATATTTTTCACACCTTTTGAAGCTCTTCATGGATTTCACACCTGTTCAGCCTCTTCATGTTTTTGAACACCATTTCATGCTCCTCCTATTTTTCAGACAGTGTCATGCTCATCTCATTTTTGACACCTTTTGAAGCTCTTCATATTTTTCACACATATTCAGGCTCTTCATGTTTTTCAACACCGCTTCATGCTCCTCCTATTTTTCAGACCGTTTAATGCTCCTCATATTTTTCACACCTCTTGAAGCTCTTCATATTTTTCACCCCTTTTCAGGCTCTTCATATTTTTCAACACTACTTCATGCTCCTCCTATTTTTCAGACCGTTTCATGCTCCTCATATTTTTGACACCTTTTGAAGCTCTTCATATTTTTCACACATTTTCAGGCTCTTTATGTTTTTGAACATCGCTTCATGCTCCTCCTATTTTTCAGACCGTTTAATGCTCCTCATATTTTTCACACCTCATGAAGCTCTTCATATTTTTGACCCCTTTTCAGGCTCTTCATATTATTCAACACTACTTCATGCTCCTCCTATTTTTCAGACCGTTTCATGCTCCTCCTATTTTTGACACCTTTTGAAGCTCTTAATATTTTTCACACGTTTTCAGTCTCTTCATGTTTTTCAACACTACTTCATGCTCCTCCTATTTTTCAGACCGTTTCATGCTCCTCATATTTTTAATACCTTTTGAAGCTCTTAATATTTTTCACACGTTTTCAGTCTCTTCATGTTTTTCAACACCGCTTCATGCTCCTCCTATTTTTCAGACCGTTTAATGCTTCTCATATTTTTCACACCTTTTTAGGCTCTTCATGTTTTTCAACACCACTTCATGCTCCTCCTATTTTTCAGACCGTTTCATGCTCCTCATATTTTTGACAAGTTTTGAGGCTCTTCATATTTTTCACACCTTTTCAGACTCTTCATCTTTTTCAACACCTTTCCTTGCTCCTCCTATTTTTCAGACCATTGCATGCTCCTCATATTTTTCACACCATTTGAAGCTCTTCATATTTTTCACACCATTTCAGGCTTCATGTTTTTGAACACCGCTTCATGTTCCTCCAGTTTTTCAGACCGTTTCATGCTCCTCATATTTTTGACACTTTGTGGAGCTCTTCATATTTTTCACACCTTTTCAGGCTCTTCATGTTTTTGAACACCGCTTCCTGCTCCTCCTATTTTTCAGACCGTTTCATGATCCTCATATTTTTCACACCTTTTGAAGCTCTTCATGGATTTCACACCTGTTCAGCCTCTTCATGTTTTTGAACACCATTTCATGCTCCTCCTATTTTTCAGACAGTGTAATGCTATCTCATTTTTGACACCTTTTGAAGCTCTTCATATTTTTCACCCCTTTTCAGGCTCTTCATGTTTTTCAACACCGCTTCATGCTCCTCCTATTTTTCAGACCGTTTAATGCTCCTCATGTATTTCACTTCTTTTCAAGCTCCTCATATTTTTCACACTTTTTCAGGCTCTTCATGTTTTGGAAAACCGCTTCATGCTCCTCCTATTTTTCAGACCGTTTAATGCTCCTCATATTTTTCACACCTCTTGAAGCTCTTCATATTTTTCACCCCTTTTCAGGCTCTTCATGTTTTTCAACACCGCTTCATGCTCCTCCTATTTTTCAAACCGTTTAATGCTCCTCATGTATTTCACTAATTTTCAAGCTCCTCATAATTTTCACACTTTTTCAGGCTCTTCATGTTTTTCAACACCGCTTCATGCTCCTCCTATTTTTCAGACCGTTTAATGCTCCTCATATTTTTCACACCTCTTGAAGCTCTTCATATTTTTCACCCCTTTTCAGGCTCTTCATATTATTCAACACTACTTCATGCTCCTCCTATTTTTCAGACCGTTTCATGCTCCTCATATTTTTGACACCTTTTGAAGCTCTTAATATTTTTCACACGTTTTCAGTCTCTTCATGTTTTTCAACACTACTTCATGCTCCTCCTATTTTTCAGACCGTTTCATGCTCCTCATATTTTTGACACCTTTTGAAGCTCTTAATATTTTTCACACGTTTTCAGACTCTTCATGTTTTTCAACACCACTTCATGCTCCTCCTATTTTTCAGACCGTTTCATGCTCCTCATATTTTTGACACGTTTTGAGGCTCTTCATATTTTTCACACCTTTTTAGGCTCTTCATGTTTTTCAACACCGCTTCATGCTCCTCCTATTTTTCAGATCGTTTCATGCTCCTCATATTTTTCACACCTTTTGAAGCTCTTCTTATTTTTCACACGTTTTCAGTCACTTCATGTTTTTCAACACCGCTTCATGCTCCTCCTATTTTTCAGACCGTTTAATGCTTCTCATATTTTTCACACCTTTTCAAGCTCTTTATGTTTTTCAACACCACTTCATGCTCCTCCTATTTTTCAGACCGTTTAATGCTTTTCATATTTTTCACACATTTTCAAGCTCTTTATGTTTTTCAACACCACTTCATGCTCCTCCTATTTTTCAGACCGTTTCATGCTCCTCATATTTTTCACACCTTTTGAAGCTCTTCATGGATTTCACACCTGTTCAGCCTCTTCATGTTTTTGAACACCATTTCATGCTCCTCCTATTTTTCAGACAGTGTCATGCTCATCTCATTTTTGACACCTTTTGAAGCTCTTCATATTTTTCACACATATTCAGGCTCTTCATGTTTTTCAACACCGCTTCATGCTCCTCCTATTTTTCAGACCGTTTAATGCTCCTCATATTTTTCACACCTCTTGAAGCTCTTCATATTTTTCACCCCTTTTCAGGCTCTTCATATTTTTCAACACTACTTCATGCTCCTCCTATTTTTCAGACCGTTTCATGCTCCTCATATTTTTGACACCTTTTGAAGCTCTTCATATTTTTCACACATTTTCAGGCTCTTTATGTTTTTGAACATCGCTTCATGCTCCTCCTATTTTTCAGACCGTTTAATGCTCCTCATATTTTTCACACCTCTTGAAGCTCTTCATATTTTTGACCCCTTTTCAGGCTCTTCATATTATTCAACACTACTTCATGCTCCTCCTATTTTTCAGACCGTTTCATGCTCCTCCTATTTTTGACACCTTTTGAAGCTCTTAATATTTTTCACACGTTTTCAGTCTCTTCATGTTTTTCAACACTACTTCATGCTCCTCCTATTTTTCAGACCGTTTCATGCTCCTCATATTTTTAATACCTTTTGAAGCTCTTAATATTTTTCACACGTTTTCAGTCTCTTCATGTTTTTCAACACCGCTTCATGCTCCTCCTATTTTTCAGACCGTTTAATGCTTCTCATATTTTTCACACCTTTTTAGGCTCTTCATGTTTTTCAACACCACTTCATGCTCCTCCTATTTTTCAGACCGTTTCATGCTCCTCATATTTTTGACAAGTTTTGAGGCTCTTCATATTTTTCACACCTTTTCAGACTCTTCATCTTTTTCAACACCTTTCCTTGCTCCTCCTATTTTTCAGACCATTGCATGCTCCTCATATTTTTCACACCATTTGAAGCTCTTCATATTTTTCACACCATTTCAGGCTTCATGTTTTTGAACACCGCTTCATGTTCCTCCAGTTTTTCAGACCGTTTCATGCTCCTCATATTTTTGACACTTTGTGGAGCTCTTCATATTTTTCACACCTTTTCAGGCTCTTCATGTTTTTGAACACCGCTTCCTGCTCCTCCTATTTTTCAGACCGTTTCATGATCCTCATATTTTTCACACCTTTTTAAGCTGTTCATATTTTTAACACCTTTTCAGTTTCTTTATGCTTTTCAACACCACTTCATGCTCCTCCTAATTTTCAGACCGTTTCATGCTCCTCATATTCTTGACACCTTTTGAAGCTCTTCATATTTTTCACACCTTTTCAGGCCCCTCATGTTTTTCAACACCGTTTCATGCTCCTTTTATATTTCAGACCGTATCATGCTCCTCATATTATTCACACCTTTTGAATCTCTTCATATTTTTCACACCTTTTCAGGCTCTTCATGTTTTTCAACACCGCTTCCTGCTCCTCCTATTTTTCAGACCGTTTCATGATCCTCATATTTTTCACACCTTTTTAAGCTGTTCATATTTTTAACACCTTTTCAGTTTCTTTATGCTTTTCAACACCACTTCATGCTCCTCCTAAATTTCAGACCATTTCATGCTCTTCATATTTTTGACACATTTTGCAGCTCTTCATATTTTTCACACCTTTTCAGGCTCTTCATGTTTTTCAACACCACTTCATGCTCCTCCTATATTTCAGATCATTTCATGCTCCTCATATTTTTGACACCTTTTGAAGCTCTTCATATTTTTCACATCTTTTCAGTCTCTTCATGTTTTGGAACACCCCTTCACGCTCCTCCTATTTTTCAGACCGTTTCATGCTCGTCATATTTTTCACACATTTTGAAGCTCTTCATATTTTTCACACCTTTTCAGGCTCTCCATGATTTTCAACACCGCTTCATGCTCCTCCTATTTTTCAGATCGTTTCATGCTCCTCATTTTTCGACACCTTTTGAAGCTCTTCATATTTTTCACACGTTTTGAAACTCTTCATATTTTTGACACCTTTTCAGTCTCTTCATGTTTTTGAACACCGTTTCATGTTCGTCCTATTTTTCAGACCGTTTCATGCTCCTCATATATTTCACACCTTTTGAAGCTCTTCATATTTTTCACACCTTTTCATGCTCTTCATGTTTTTGAACACCGCTTCATGCTCCTCCTATTTTTCAGACCGTTTCATGCTCCTCATATTTTTGACAGCTTTTGAAGCTGTTCATATTTTCCACACCTTTTCAGGCTCTTCATGATTTTCAACACCACTTCATGCAACTTCTATTTTTCAGACCGTTTCATGCTCTTCATATTTTTGACACCTTTTGAAGCTCTCCATATTTTTCACACCTTTTGATGCTCTTCATGTTTCTCAACACCGCTTAAAGCTCCTCCTATTTTTCAGACCGTTTTATGCTCCTCATATTTTTGACACCTTTTGAAGCTCTTCATATTTTTCACACCTTTTCAGGCTCTTCTTGTTTTTCAACACCGCTTCATGCTCCTCTTATTTGTCAGACCGTTTCATGATCCTCATATTTTTGACACCTTTTGAAGCTCTTCATATTTTTCACACCTTTTCATTCTCTTCATGTTTCTGAACACCGCTTCATGCTCCTCCTATTTATCAGACCGTTTCATGCTCTTCATATTTTTGACACCTTTTGAAGCTCTTCATATTTTTCACACCTTTTGAAGCTCTTCATATTTTTCACACCTTTTCATGCTCTTCATGTTTTTGAAAACCATTTCATGCTCCTTATATATTTCAGATCGTACATTGCTCCTCATTTTTTTCACACCTTTTGAAGCTCTTCATATTTTTGACACCTTTTGAAGCTCTTCATATTTTTCACACCTTTTCAGGCTCTTCATGTTTTAGAACACTGCTTCATCCTCCTCCTTTTATTCAGACCGTTTCATGCTCCTCATATTTTTCACACCTTTTGAAGCTCTTCATATTTTTCACACCTTTTCAGGCTCTTCATGATTTTCAACACCGTTTCATGCCCCTCCTATTTTTCAGGCCGTTTCAAACTCCTCATATTTTTGATACCTTTTGAAACTCTTCATGTATTTCACTCTTTTTCAGACTCTTCGTATTTTTCAACACCGTTTCATGCTCCTTCTATTTTTCAGACCGTTTCATGCTCCGCATATTTTTGACACCTTTTGAAGCTCTTCATATTATTCACACATTTTCAAACTTTTCATGTTTTTCAACACCGCTTCATGCTCCTCATATTTTTCACAACTTTTGTAGTTCTTCTTATATTTCACACCTTTTCTGGCTCTTCATGTTTTTCACACCTTTTCAGGCTCTTCATGTTTTTCACACCTTTTCAGGCTCTTCAGGTTTTTCACACCATTTCAGGCTCTTCATGTTTTTTAACACGGCTTCTTGCTCCTCCTATTTTTCAAACGGTTTCATGCTCCTCATATTTTTGACACCTTTTGAAGCTCTTCATATTTTTCACACCTATTCAGGCTCTTCATGTTTTTGAAAACCGCTTCATCCTCCTCCTATTTTTCAAACCGTTTCATGCTCCTCATATTTTTCACACCTTATGAAGCTCTTCATATATTTGACACCTTATCAGGGTTTTCATGTTTTTCAACACCGTTTCATGCTGCTCCTATTTTTCAGTACGTTTCATGCTCCTCATATTTTTCACACCTTTTGTAGCTCTTCATATTTTTCACACCTTTTCAGTCTCTTCATGTTTTTCAACACCACTTCATGCTCCTCCTATTTTTCAGACCGTTTCATGCTCCTCATATTTTTTAACACTTTTTGAAGCTCTTCATATTTTTCACACCTTTTCAGACTCTTCATCTTTTTCAACACCTTTCCTTGCTCCTCCTATTTTTCAGACCATTGCATGCTCCTCATATTTTTCACACCTTTTGAAGCTCTTCATATTTTTCACACCATTTCAGGCTTCATGTTTTTGAATACCGCTTCATGTTCCTCCAGTTTTTCAGACCGTTTCATGCTCCTCATATTTTTGACACTTTGTGGAGCTCTTCATATTTTTCACACCTTTTCAGGCTCTTCATGTTTTTGAACACCATTTCATGATCCTCCTAATTTTCAGACCGTTTC
Organism: Dama dama; assembly: GCF_033118175.1. Taxonomy (NCBI): domain Eukaryota; kingdom Metazoa; phylum Chordata; class Mammalia; order Artiodactyla; family Cervidae; genus Dama; species Dama dama. The sequence continues at coordinate 102,261,504 of NC_083692.1, forward strand.
ATGCTCCTCTCTTTTTTAACACCTTTTGAAGTTTTCATATATTTCACATCTTTTCAGGCTCTTCGTGTTTTTCAACATGGTTTCATGTTCTTCCTATTTTTCAGACCGTTTCATGCTTCTCATATTTTTGATACCTTTTGAAGCTCTTCATATTTTTCACACATTTTCATGCTCTTCATCTTTTTCAAAACCGTTTCTTTCTCATCCTATTTTTCAGACTGTTTCATGCTCCTCATATTTTTCACACCTTTTGAAGCTCTTCATATTTTTGACAAGTTTTCATGCTTTTGATGTTTTTAAACACCGTTTCATGCAGCTCCTATTTTTCAGTCCGTTTCATGCTCTTCATATTTTTGACACCTTTTGAAGCTCTTCATATTTTTCCCACCTTTTCACGCTCTTCATGTTTTTGAACACCGTTTCATGCTCTTCATATTTTTGACACCTTTTGAAGCTCTTCATATTTTTCACACCTTTTCAGGCTCTTCATGTTTTTGAAGACCGCTTCATGCTCCTCCTGTTTTTCAGACCATTTCATGCTCCTCATATTTTTGACACCTTTTAAAGCTCTTCCTCTTTTGACTCCTTTTCAGGCTCTCCATATTTTTCCACACCGTTTCATGCTCCTCCTATTTTTCTGACCGTATCATGCTCCTCCTATTTTTCAGACCGTTTCATGCTCCTCATATTTTTGACACCTTTTGAAGCTCTTCATATATTTCACACCTTTTCAGGCTCTTCATGTTTTTCAACACTGCTTCATGCTCCTCCTATTTTTCAGACCGTTTCATGCTCGTCATATATTTGACAGGTTTTGAGGCTCTTCATATTTTTCACACCTTTCCAGGGTCTTCATGTTTTTGAACTCCGTATCATGCTCCTCCTTTTTCAGACCGTTTCCTCCTCCTCATATTTCGACACCTTTTGAATCTCTTCATATTTTTCACACCTTTTCAGGCTCTTCATATTTTTCAACGCCACGTCATGCTCCTCTTATTGTTCAGACCGTTTCATGTTCATCTCATTTTTGACACCTTGTGAAGCTCTTCATATTTTCACACCTTTTGAAGTTCTTCATATTTTTCACACCTTTTCAGGCTCTTCATGTTTTTCAACACCGCTTCATGCTCCTCCTATTTTTCAAACCGTTTCATGCTCCTCATATTTTTGACACCTTTTAAGCTCTTCATATTTTTCACACCTTTTCAGGCTCTTCATGTTTTTCAACAATGTTTCATGCTCCTCCTATTTTTCAGACCGTTTCATGCTCCTCATATTTTTGACACCTTTTAAGCTCTTCATATTTTTCACACCTTTTCAGGCTCTTCATGTTTTTCAACAATGTTTCATGCTCCTCCTATTTTCCACACCGTTTCATGCTCCTCCTATTTTTCTGACCGTATCATGCTCCTCCTATTTTTCAGACCGTTTCATGCTCCTCATATTTTTGACACCTTTTGAAGCTCTTCATATATTTCACACCTTTTCAGGCTCTTCATGTTTTTCAACAATGTTTCATGCTCCTCCTATTTTTCAGACCGTTTCATGCTCCTCATATTTTTGACACCTTTTAAGCTCTTCATATTTTTCACACATTTTCATGCTCTTCATGTTTTGAACACCGCTTCATGCTCCTCCTTTTTTTCAGACCGTTTCATTCTCCTCATGTCTTTCACACCTTTTGAAGCTATTCCTATTTTTCACAACTTTTCAGGCTTTTCATGTTTTTCAACACTGTTTCATGCTCCTCCTATTTTTCAGACTGTTTCATGCTCCTCATATTTTGACACCTTTTGAAGCTCTTCATATTTTTCACACCTTTTCAGGCTCTTCATGTTTTACAACACCGCATCATGCTCCTCCTATTTTTCATTCTGTTTCATGCTCCTCATATTTTTGACACCTTTTGAAGCTCTTCATATTTTTCACACCTTTTCAGGCTCTTCATGTTTTTCAACACCGCTTCATGTTCCCCCTAATTTTCAGGCTCTTTCATGCTCCTCATATTTTCACACCTTTTGAATCTCTTCATATTTTTCACACCTTTTCAGGCTCTTCATGTTTTTCAACACTGCTTCATGATCCTCCTGTTTTTCAGTCCATTTGATGCTCCTCATATTTTTCACACCTTTTGTAGCTCTTCATATTTTTCACACCTTTTCAGGCTCTTCATGTTTTTCAACACTGCTTCATGATCCTCCTATTTTTCAGACCATTTGATGCTCCTCATATTTTTCACACCTTTTGCAGCTCTTCATGTTTTTCACACGTTTTCAGTCTCCTCATGCTTTTGAACACCGTTTCATGCTCCTCCTATTTTTCAGACCGTTTCATGCTCCTCATGCATTGCACACCTTTTGAAGCTCTTTATATTTTTCACACATTTTCAGGCTCTTCATGTTTTTCACACGTTTTCAGTCTCCTCATGTTTTTGAACACCGTTTCATGCTCCTCCTATTCTTCAGACCGTTTCATCCTCCAAATATTTTCACACCTTTTATAGCTCTTCATATTTTTCACACCTTTTCAGGCTCTTCATGTTCTTCAACACCACTTCATGCTCCTCCTATTTTTCAGACCGTTTCATGCTCCTCATATTTTGACACCTTTAGAAGCTCTTCATATTTTTCACAGCTTTTCAGACTCTTCATGTTTTTCCACACCGTTTCATGCTCCTCCTTTTTTCCTGACCGTTTCATGCTCCTCCTATTTTTCATTCTGTTTCATGCTCCTCATATTTTTGACACCTTTTGAAACTCTTCATATTTTTCACACCTTTTCAGCCTCTTCATGTTTTTACCACAGTTTCATGCTCCTCCTATTTTTCAGACCTTTTCATGTTCATCATATTTTTGACACCTTTTCAAGCTCTTCATATCTTTCACACCTTTTCAGGCTCTTCTTGTTTTTCATCAACAATTCATACCCTCCTATTTTTCAGACCGTTTTATGCTCCTAATATTTTTGACACCTTTTGAAGCTGTTCATATATTTCACACCTTTTCAGGCTCTTCATGTTTTTCAACACCACTTCATGTCCTCCTGTTTTTCAGACGGTTTCATGTCTTCATATTTTTGAACCTTTTGAGGCTCTTCATATTTTTCACTCCTTTTCAGGCTCTTCATGTTTTTCAACACAGCTTCATGCTCCTCCTATTTTTCAGACCGTTTCATGCTCCTCATATTTTTGACACCTTTTGAAGCTCTTCATATTTTTCACACCTTTTCAGGCTCTTCATGTTTTTCAGCACCACTTCATGGTCCTCCTATTTTTCAGACCATTTCATGCTCATCTCATTTTTTACACCTTTTGAAGCTCTTAATATATTTCACTCCTTTTGAAGCTCTTCATATTTTTCACATCTTTTCAGGCTCTTCATGTTTTTGAACACCGTTTCATGCTCCTCCTATTTTTCAGAACGTTTGATGCTCCTCATATTTTTGACACCTTTTGAACCTCTTCATATTTTTCACACCTTTTCAGGCTCTCCATGTTTTGAACACCGCTTCATGCTCCTCCTATTTTTCAGACCGTTTCATGCTCCTCATATTTTTGACACGTTTTGAAGCTCTTCATATTTTTGAACACCACTTCATGCTCCTTCTATTTTACAGACCGTTTAAGGCTCCATCTTTTTTGACACCTTTTGAAGCTCTTCATATTTTTCACACTTTTTCCGGCTCTAGATGTTTTTCAACACCGCTTCATGCACCTCCTAATTTTCAGACCGTTTCATGCTCCTCATATTTTTGACACCTTTTGAAGCTCTTCACATATTTCACACCTTTTCAGGCTCTTCAGGTTTTGCAACACCGCTTCATGAATCTCCTATTTTTCAGACCATTTCGTGTTCCTCATAATTTTCACACCTTTTCAGGCTCTTCATGTTTTTCAAAAACGCTTCATGCTCCTCCTATTTTTTAGACCGTTTCATGCTCCTCATATTTTTCACAACTTTAGAAGATCTTCATATTATTCACACCGTTTAAATCTCTTCATGTTTTTGAACACCGTTTCATGCTCCTCCTATTTTTCAGACCGTTTAATGTTCCTCATGTATGTCACATCTTTTGAAGCTCTTCATATTTTTCACACCTTTTCAGGCTCTTGATGTTTCTGAACATCATTTCATTCTTCTCCTATTTCTCAGACCGTTTAATCCTCCTCATGTATTTCACATCTTTTCAAACTCTTCATATTTTTCACACTTTTTCAGGTTCTTCATGTTTTTGAACACCGTTTCATGCTCCACCTATTTTTCAAACTGTTTAATGCTCCTCATATTTTCCACTCCTTTTGAAGCTCTTAATATTTTTCACACCTTTTCAAGCTCTTCATGTTTTTCAACACCACTTCATGCTCCTCCTATTTTTAGGACCGTTTCATGCTCCTCGTATTTTTGACAACTTTTGAAGCTCTGCATATTTTTCACACCTTTGAAGCTCTTCATATTTTTCACACCTTTTCAAGTTCTTCATGTTTTTCAACACCACTTCATGCTCCTCCTATTTTTCAGACCGTATCATGCTCCTCATAATTTTGACACCTTTTGAAGCTCTTCATATTTTTCACAACTTTTCAGGCTCTTCTTGTTTTTGAACACCGTTTCATGCTCCTCCTATTTTTCAGACCGTTGAATGATCCTCATATTTTTGACACATTTTGAGGCTCTTTATATTTTTCACACATTTTCAGGCTCTTCATTTTTTTGAACACAATTTCTTTCTCCTCCTATTTTTCAGACCGTTTCATGCTCCTCATGTTTTTCACACGTTTTGAGGCTCTTCATATTTTTCACTCAGTTTCAGGCTCTTCATGCTTTTGAACACCACTTCATGCTCCTCATATTTTTGAAACTTTTTGAAGCTCTTCATATTTTCACAACTTTTCACGTTCTCCATGTTTTTGAACACTGCTTCATGTTCCTCCTGTTTCAGACTGTTTCATGCTCCTCATATTTTTGACACCCTTTGAAGCTCTTCATATTTTTCACACCTTTTCAAGCTCTTCATATTTTTCAACACCCCTTCATGCTGCTCTTATATTTCAGACCGTTTCGTGCTCCTCATATTTTTCACACCTTTTGAAGCTCTTCATATTTTTCACACCTTTTCAGGCTCTTCATGTTTTTGAAGACCGCTTCATGCTCCTCCTGTTTTTCAGACCATTTCATGCTCCTCATATTTTTGACACCTTTTAAAGCTCTTCCTCTTTTGACTCCTTTTCAGGCTCTCCATATTTTTCCACACCGTTTCATGCTCCTCCTATTTTTCTGACCGTATCATGCTCCTCCTATTTTTCAGACCGTTTCATGCTCCTCATATTTTTGACACCTTTTGAAGCTCTTCATATATTTCACACCTTTTCAGGCTCTTCATGTGTTTCAACACTGCTTCATGCTCCTCCTATTTTTCAGACCGTTTCATGCTCGTCATATATTTGACAGGTTTTGAGGCTCTTCATATTTTTCACACCTTTCCAGGGTCTTCATGTTTTTGAACTCCGTATCATGCTCCTCCTTTTTCAGACAGTTTCCTCCTCCTCATATTTCGACACCTTTTGAATCTCTTCATATTTTTCACACCTTTTCAGGCTCTTCATATTTTTCAACGCCACGTCATGCTCCTCTTATTGTTCAGACCGTTTCATGTTCATCTCATTTTTGACACCTTGTGAAGCTCTTCATATTTTCACACCTTTTGAAGTTCTTCATATTTTTCACACCTTTTCAGGCTCTTCATGTTTTGAGCACCGCTTCATTCTCCTCGTATTTTCAGACCGTTTCATGCTCCTCATTTTTTTGACACTTTTTGAAGCTCTTCATATTTTTCCCACATTTTCAGGCTCTTCATATTTTTGAAAACCGCTTCCTACTCCTCCTATTTTTCAGACCGTTTCATGCTCCTCATATTTTTGACAACTTTTGAAGCTCTTCCTATTTTTCACACCTTTTCCGGCTCTTCATGTTTTCCACACCGTTTCATGCTCCTCCTTTATTTCAGACCGTTTCATGCTCCTCCTATTTTTCACACCGTTTCATGTTCCTCTAATTTTTGACACCTTTTGAAGCTCTTAATATATTTCACACCTTTTCAGGCTCAGCATGATTTTCAACAACATATCATACTCCTCCTATTTTTCAGACCGTTTCATGCTCATCTCATTTTTGACACTTTTTGAAGCTCTTCATATTTTTCACACCTTTTGAAACTCTTCATATTTTTCACACGTTTTCAGGCTCTTCATGTTTTTCAACACCATTTCATGCTCCTCCTATTTTTCAGACCATTTCAAGCTCCTCATATTTTTGACATCTTCTGAGGCTCTTCATATTTTTCACACCTTTTCAGGCTCTTCATCTTTTTGAACACCGTTTCATGCCTCTCCAATTTTTTAAACCATTTCATGCTCCTCATATTTTTGACACCTTTTGAAGCTCTTCATATTTTTCACACCTTTTCAGGCTCTTCAAGTTTTTGAACAAATTTTCATGCTCCTCCGATTTTTCAGACCTTTTCATGCTCCTCATATTTTGTCAACTTTTGAAGCTCTTCATATTTTTCACACCTTTTCAGACTCTTCATGTTTTTCAACATTGTTTCATGCTCCTCCTATTTTTTCAGACCGTTTCATGCTCCTCATATTTTTGTCACCTTTTGAAGCTCTTCACATTTTTCACACCTTTTCAGGCTTTTCATGTTTTTCAACAACGCTTCATGCTCCTCCGATTTTTCAGACCATTTCATGCTTCTCATATTTTGACACCTTTTGAAACTCTTCATATTTTTCACACCTCTTTAGGCTCTTCATTTTTTTGAACACCGTTTCATGCTTCTCCTATTTTTCAAACCGTTTCATGATCCTCATATTTTTGACACCTTTTAAAGCTCTTCATATTTTTCACACCTTTTCAGGCTCTTCATGTTTTCAACACCGCTTCATGCTCCTCCTATATTTCAGACCGTTTCATGCTCCTTATATTTTTGACACCTTTTGAAACTCTTCATATTTTTCACACCTTTTCATGCTCTTCATGTTTTTCCACACCACATCATGCTCCTCCTATTTTTCAGACCGTTTCATGCTTATCACATTTTTGACACCTTTTGAAGCTCTTCATATTTTTCACACCTTTTGAACCTCTTCATATTTTTCACACGTTTTCAGGCTCTTCATGTATTTCAACATGGCTTCATGCTCTTCCTGTTTTTCAGACCGTTACATACTCCTCTTATTTTTGACACCTTTTGAAGCTCTTCACATTTTTCACACCTTTTCAGGCTCTCCATCTTTTTGAACACCGCTTCATGCTCCTCCTATTTCTCAGACATTTTCATGCTCCTCATATTTTTGACACCTTTCGAAGCTCTTCATATTTTTCACATCTTTTCAGCCTCTTCTTGTTTTTCAACACCGCTTCATGATCCTCCTATTTTTCAGACCGTTTCATACTCCTCATATTTTTGACACATTTTGTATCTTTTCATATTTTTCACACCTGTTCTGGCTCTTCATGTTTTTCAACACCGCTTCATGATCCTCCTATTCTTCAGATCGTTTCATGCTCGAAGTATTTTTCATACCTTTTATAACTCTTCATATTTTTCACACCTTTTCAGGCTCTTCATATTTTTCAACACCAATTCATGCTCCTCCTCTATTTCAGAACTTTCATGCTCCTCATATTTTTGACACCTTTTGAATCTCTTCATATTTTTCACAATTTTTCAGTCTCTCCATGGTTTTGAACACTGCTTCATGCTCCTCCTATTTTTCAGATCGTTTCATGCTCCTCATATTTTTGACACATTTTGAAGCTCTTCAAATTTTTCACACCTTTTCAGGCTCTTCACGTTTTTGAACACCGCTTCATGCTCTTCCGATTTTTCAGACCGTTTCATGCTCCTCATATTTTTGACACCTTTTGAAGCTCTTCATATTTTTCACACCTTTTCAGTCTCTTCATGTTTTTCAACACTGTTTCATGCTCCTCCTATTTTTCAGACCGTTTCATGCTCCTAATATTTTTGACACCTTTTAAAGCTCTTCATATTTTTCACACCTTTTGAGGCTCTTCATGTTTTTCAACAGCGCTTCATGCTCTTCCTATTTTTCAGACCGTTTCACGCTCTTCATAGTTTTGACACCTTTTGAAGCTCTTCATATTTTTCACACGTTTTCAGGCTCTTCATGTATTTCAACACCGCTTCATGCCCCTCCTATTTTTCAAACCGTTTCATGCTCCTCATATTTTTGACACCTTTTAAACCTCTTCATATTTTTCACATCTTTTCAGGCTCTTCATGTTTTTGAACACTGCTTCATGCTCCTCCTATTTTTCAGACCTGTCATGCTCCTCATATATTTGACACCTTTTGAACCACTTCATATTTTTCACACCTTTTGAAGCTCTTCATATTTTTCACACGTTTTCAGGCTCTTCATGTTTTTCACCACCGCTTCATACTCCTCCTATTTTTCAGACCGTTTCATGCTCCTCATATTTTTGACACCCTTTGAGGCTCTTCATATATTTAACACCTTTTCAGGCTCTTCATGTTTTTGAAGACCGTTTCATGCCTCTCCAATTTTTTAAACCATTTCATGCTCCTCATATTTTTGACACCTTTTGAAGCTCTTCATATTTTTCACACCTTTTCAGGCTCTTCATGTTTTTGAACAAATTTTCATGCTCCTCCGATTTTTCAGACCTTTTCATGCTCCTCATATTTTGTCAACTTTTGAAGCTCTTCATTTTTTTCACACCTTTTCAGGCTCTTCATGTTTTTCACCACCGCTTCATACTCCTCCTATTTTTCAGACCGTTTCATGCTCCTCATATTTTTGACACCGTTTGAGGCTCTTCATATTTTACACAGGTTTTCACGCTCTTCATGTTTTTCAACACTGCTTCAAGCTCCTCTTATTTTTCATACCATTTCATGCTCCTCATATTTTTGACACATTTTGAGGCTCTTCATGTTTTTCACACCATTCCAGTCTCTTCATTTTTCTGAAGACCGTTTCATGTTACTCCTTTTTCAGAAAGTTTCATGCTCCTCATATTTTTGACACTTTTGAAGCTCTTCACATTTTTTCACACCTTTTCAGGCTCTTCTGGATTTTCAATACCGCTTCATGCTCCTCCAATTTTTCAGACCGTTTCATTCTCCTCATATTTTTGACACCTTTTGAAGCTCTTCATATATTTCACACCTTTCAGGCTCTTCATGTTTTTCAACACCGCTTCATGCTCCTCCTATATTTCAGACCGTTTCATGCTCCTCATATTTTTGACACCTTTTGAAGCTCTTCATATTTTTCACACCTTTTCAGGCTCTTCATGTTTTCCAACACCGCTTCATGCTCCTCCTATTTTTCAGACCTTTCATGCTCCTCATATATTTGACACCTTTTGAAGCTCTTCATATTTTTCACACCCTTTCTGGCTCTTCATGTTTTTCAACATCACTTCATGCTCCTCCTATTTTTAAGACCGTTTCATGCTTATCTCTTTTTGACACCTTTTGAAGCTCTTCATATTTTTCACACCTTTTGAAGCTCTTCATATTTTTCACACGTTTTCAGGCTCTTCATGTTTTTCAACATCGCTTCATACTCCTCCTATTTTTCAGACCGTTTCATGCTCCTCATATTTTTGACACCCTTTGAGGCTCTTCATATATTTAACACCTTTTCAGGCTCTTCATGTTTTTGAACACCGTTTCATGCCTCTCCAATTTTTTAAACCATTTCATGCTCCTAATATTTTTGACACCTTTTGAAGCTCTTCATATTTTTCACACCTTTTCAGGCTCTTCATGTTTTTGAACAAATTTTCATGCTCCTCCGATTTTTCAGACCTTTTCATGCTCCTCATATTTTGTCAACTTTTGAAGCTCTTCATATTTTTCACACCTTTTCAGGCTCTTCATGTTTTTCAACATTGTTTCATGCGCCTCCTATTTTTCAGACCGTTTCATGCTCCTCATATTTTTGACACCTTTTGAAGCTCTTCATATTTTTCATACCTTTTCAGTCTTTTCATGTTTTTCAACAACGCTTCATGCTCCTCCTATTTTTCAGAACGTTTCATGCTCCTCATATTTTTGACACCTTTTGAAGCTCTTCATATATTTCATACCTTTTCAGGCTCTTCATGTTTTTCAACACCATTTCATGTTCCTCCTATTTTTCAGACCGTTTCATGCTCATCTCATTTCTTACACATTTTGAAACTCTTCATATTTTTGACACCTTTTGAGGCTCTTCATATTTTACACAGGTTTTCATGCTCTTCATGTTTTTCAACACTGCTTCAAGCTGCTCCTATTTTTCACACCATTTCATGCTCCTAATATTTTTGACACGTTTTGAGGCTCTTCATATTTTTCACAACTTTCCAGTCTCTTCATGTTTTTGAACACCGTTTCATTCTACTACTTTTTCAGAACGTTTCATGCTCCTCATATTTTTGACTTCTTTTGAAGCTCTTCATATTTTTCACACCTTTTCAGGCTCTTCTTATTATTCAACACTGCTTCATGCTCTTCCTATTTTTCAGACGGTTTCATGCTCCTCATATTTTTGAAACCTTTCAAAGCTCTTCATATTTTTCACAACTATTCAGGCTCTTCATATTTTTCAACACCGCCTCATGCTCCTCCTAGTTTTCAGACCGTTTCATGCCCCTCTTATTTTTACACCTTTTGCAGCTCTTCATATTTTACACCTTTTCAGGCTCTTCATGTTATTCAACACCACTTCATGCTCCTCCTATTTTTCAGACCGTTTCATGCTCATCTCATTTCTTACAACTTTTGAAGCTCTTCATATTTTTCACACATTTTGAAGCTCTTCATATTTTTCACAGGTTTTCAAGCTCTTCATGTTTTTCAACACAGCTTCAAGCTCCTCCTATTTTTCATACCATTTCATGCTCCTCATATTTTTGACTCGTTTTGAGGCTCTTCATATTTTTCACTCATTTCCAGTCTCTTCATGTTTTTGAACACCGTTTCATGCTACTCCTTTTTCAGAAAGTTTCATGCTCCTCATATTCTTGATGCTTTTGAAGCTTTTCATATTTTTCACACCTTTTCAGGCTCTTCTTTTTTTTCAACACAGCTTCATGCTCCTCCTATTTTTCAGACCGTTTTATGCTCCTCATATTTTTGACACCTTTTGAAGCTCTTCATATTTTTCACATCTTTTCAGGCTCTTCATGTTTTTGAACACCATTTCATGCTCCTCCTATTTTTCAGACCTTTTCATTCTCCTCATATTTTTGACACCTTTTGAGGCTCTTCATATTTTTCACACCTTTTCAGGCTCTTCATGTTTTTGAACACCGTTTCATGCTCCTCCTATTTTTCAACAGTATCATGCTCATCTCATTTTTGAAACCTTTTGAAGCCTTTCATATATTTGACACTTTTTGAAGCTCTTCATATTTTTCACACGTTTTCAGGGTCATCATGATTTCAACATCACTTCATGCTCCTCCTATTTTTCAGACCGTTTCATGCGCCAAATATTTTTCACACCTTTTATAGCTCTTCACATTTTTCACACGTTTTCAGGCTCTACATGTTTTTCAACACCGCTTCACGCTCCTCCTATTTTTCAGAACTTTTCATGCTCCTCATATTTTTGACACATTTTGAAGCTCTTCATATTTTTCACACCTTTTCATGCTCTTCATGTTTTTCAACACCGCTTCATGCTCCTCCTATTTTTCAGACCCTTTCTTGCTCCTCATATTTTTCACACTTTTTGAAGCTCTTCATATTTTTAACACCTTTTGAAGCTATTCAAATTTCTCACACGTTTTCAGGCTCTTCATGTTTTTGAACACGGCTTCAGGTCCTCCTATTTTTCAGACCTTTTCATTCTCCTCATATTTTTCACATCTTTTGGAGCTCTTCATATTTTTCACACCTTTTCAGGCTCTTCAAGGTTTTGAACACCGTTTCATGCTCCTCCGTTTTTTCAGACCGTTTCATGCTCCTCATATTTTTGACACCTTTTGCAGCTCTTCATATTTTTCACAGCTTTTCAGGCTCTTCATGTTTTTAAACACCGTTTCATGCTCCTCCTTTTTTTCAGACCGATTCTTGCTCCTCATATTGTGACTCCTTTTGAAGCTCTTCATATTTTTCACACCTTTTCAGGCTCTTCATGTTTTTCAACATCGCTTCATGCTCCTCCTATTTTTCAGAACGTTTCATGCTCCTCGTAGTTTTGACACCTTTTGAAGCTCTTCATATTTTTCACACCTTTTCAGGCTCTTCATGTTTTTCAACACCACTTCATGCTCCTCCTATTTTTCAGACCATTTCATGCTCATCTCATTTCTTACACCTTTTGATGCTCTTCATATTTTTCACACATTTTGAAGCTCTTCATATTTTTCACAGGATTTCACGCTCTTCATGTTTTTGAACACTGCTTCAAGCTCCTCCTATTTTTCATACCATTTCATGCTCCTCATATTTTTGAAACGTTTTGAGGCTCTTTATATTTTTCACACCTTTCCACTCTCTTCATGTTTTTGAAAACCGTTTCATGCTACTCCTTTTTCAGAAAGTTTCATGCTCCTCATATTTTTGAAACATTTTGAAGCTCTTCATATTTTTCACACCTTTTCAGGCTTTTCTTGTTTTTCAACAACGCTTCCTGCTCCTGCTATTTTTCAGACCGTTTTATGCTCCTTATATATTTGAACCTTTTGAAGCTCTTAATATTTTTCACACCTTTCCAGGCTCCTTATGTTTTTGAACACCGCTTCATGCTCCTCCTATTTTTCATATCATTTCATGCTCCTCATGTTTTTGACACCTTTTGAAGCTCTTCACAGTTTTCACACCTTTTCAGGCTCTCCATGTTTTTGAACACCGCTTCATGCTCCTACTAATTTTCAGACATTTTCATGCGCCTCATATTTTTGACACCTTTTGAACCTCTTCATATTTTTCACACCTTTGCAGGCTCTTCTTGTTTTTCAACAACGCTTCATGCTCCTGCTATTTTTCGGACCATTTTATGCTCCTCATATATTTGACACCTTTTGAAGCTCTTCAAATTTTTCACATCTTTTCAGGCTCTTCATGTTTTTGAACACCATTTCATGCTCCTCCGATTTTTCAGATCGTTTCATGCTCCTCATATTTTTGACACCTTTTGAAGCTCTTCATATTTTTCACACCTTTTCTGGCTCTTCATGTTTTTCAACACCGCTTCAGGCTCCTCCTATTTTTCAGACCGTTTCATACTCCTCATATTTTTCACACGTTTTGAAGCTCTTCATATTTTTCACACCTTTTCAGGCTCTTCATGGTTTTCAACACCGCTTCATGATCCTCCTATTCTTCAGATCGTTTCATGCTCCAAATATTTTTCATACGTTTATAGCTCCTCATATTTTTCACACCTTTTCAGGCTCTTCATGTTTTTCAATAACAATTCATGCTTCTCCTATATTTCAGACCTTTCATGCTCCTCATATTTTTGACACCTATTGAAGCTCTTCATATTTTTCACACCTTTTCAGTCTCTCCATGGTTTTGAACACCGCTTCATGCTCCTCCTATTTTTCAGACCGTTTCGTGCTCCTCGTATTTTTGACACATTTTGAAGCTCTTCATATTTTTCACACCTTTTCAGGCTCTTCACGTTTTTCAACACCGCTTCATGCTCCTCCGATTTTTTAGACCGTTTCATGCTCCTCATATTTTTGACACCTTTTGAAGCTCTTCATATTTTTCACACCCTTTCAGGCTCTTCATGTTTTTCAACACCGCTTCATGCTCCTCTTATTTTTCAGACCGTTTCACGCTCTTCATAGTTTTGACAGCTTTTGAAGCTCTTCATATTTTTCACACGTTTTCAGGCTCTTCATGTTTTTCAACACCACTTCATGCTCCTCCTATTTTTCAGACCGTTTCAGACTTATCTCATTTTTGACACCTTTTGAAGCTCTTCATATTTTTCACACCTTTTGAACCTCTTCATATTTTTCACACGTTTTCAGGCTCTTCATGTATTTCAACCCCGCTTCATGCCCCTCCTATTTTTCAAATCGTTTCATGCTCCTCATATTTTTGACACCTTTTGAAGCTCTTCACATTTTTGACAACTTTTCAGGCTCTCCATGTTTTTGAACACCGCTTCATGCTCCTCTTATTTTTCAGACCTTTTTATGCTCCTCGTATTTTTGACACCTTTTGAAGCTCTTCATATTTTTCACACCTTTTCAGGCTCTTCATGTTTTTCAGGACTGTTTCATGCTCCTCCTATTTTTCAGACCGTTTCATGCTCATCTCATAAATGACACCTTTTGAAGCTCTTCATATTTTCACACCTTTTGAAGCTCTTCATATTTTGCAAACATTTTCAGGCACTTCATGTTTTTCAACACCGCTTCATGCTCCTCCTATTTTTCAGTCCGTTTCATGCTTCTCATATTTTTGACACGTTTTGAGGCTCTTCATATTTTTCAAACCATTCTAGGCTCTTCATGTTTTTGAACACCGTTTCATGCTCCTCCTATTTTTCAGACCGTTTCATGCTCCTCATATTTTTGTCACCTTTTGAAGCTCTTCATATTTTTCACACCTTTTCAGGCTCTTCATGTTTTTCAACACTGTTTCATGCTCCTCCTATTTTTCAGACCATTTCATGCTCCTCGTATTTTTGACACCTTTTGAAGCTCTTCATATTTTTCACACCTTTTCAGGCTCTTCATGTTTTTCAACACCACTTCATCTTCCTCCTATTTTTCAGACCGATTCATGCTCATCTCATTTCTTACACCTTTTGACGCTCTTTATATTTTTTACACCTTTTGAAGCTCTTCATATTTTTCACAGGTTTTCACGCTCTTCATGTTTTTCAACACTGCTTCAAGCTGCTCTTATTTTTCATACCATTTCATGCTCCTCATATTTTTGACACGTTTTGAGGCTCTTCATGTTTTTCACACCATTCCAGTCTTTTCATGTTTTGAGGACCGTTTCATGGTACTCCTTTTTCAGAAAGTTTCATGCTCCTCATATTTTTGACACCTTTTGAAGCTCTTCATATTTTTCACACCTTTTCAGGCTCTTCTGGTTTTTCAACACCGCTTCATGCTCCTCCTATTTTTCAGACCGTTTCATTCTCCTCATATTTTTGACACCTTTTGAAGCTCTTCATATTTTTCACACGTTTCAGGCTCTTCATGTTTTTCAACACCTCTTCATTCTCCTCCTATTTTTAAGACCGTTTCATCCTTATCTCTTTTTGACACCTTTTGAAGCTCTTCATATTTTTCACACCTTTTCAGGCTCTTCATGTTTTCCAACACCGCTTCATGCTCCTCCTATTTTTCAGAACGTTTCATGCTCATCTCTTTTTTGACATCTTTTGAAGCACTTCATATCTTTCACACCTTTTGAAACTCTTCATATTTTTCACACTTTTTCAGGCTCTTCCTGACTTTGAACACCGCTTCATGCTCCTCCTATTTTTCAGACCGTTTCATGCTCATCTCATTTCTTACACCTTTTGAAGCTCTTCACATTTTTCACAACTTTTGAAGCTCTTCATATTTTTCACATCTTTTGAAGCTCTTCATATTTTACACGCCTTTTCAGGCTCTTCATGATTTTCAACAACACTTCATGCTCCTGCTATTTTTCAGATCGTTTCTTGCTCCTAGTATTTTTGACAGGTTTTGAAGCGTTTCATATTTTTCACACCTCTTCAGGCGCTTCATGTTTTTGAACACCGTTTCATAACCCTCTATTTTTCAGACCGTTTCAGCTCCTCATATTTTTGACACCTTTTGAAGCTCTTCATATTTTTCACACCTTTTCAGTCTCTTTATGTTTTTGAACACCGCTTCATGCTCCTTCTATTTTTCAGACCGTTTCATGCTCCTCATAATTTGACACGTTTTGTAGCTCTTCATATTTTTCACACCTTTTCAGGCTCTTCATGTTTTTCAACACCGCTTCATGCTCCTCCTATTTTTCAGACCTTTTCATGCTCCTCATATTATTGACACCTTTTGAAGCTTTTCATATTTTTCACGCCGTTTCAGGCTCTTCATGTTTTCAACACCACTTCATGCTCCTAATGTTGCAAACCGTTTCATGCTACAAATATTTTTGACACCTTTTGAAGCTCTTCATATTTCTCACACCTTTTCAGGCTCTTCATGTTTTTCAACACCGCTTCATGCTCCTCCAATTTTTCAGACCGTTTCATGCTCCTCATATTTTTGACACCTTTTGAAGCTTTTCATATTTTTCACAACTTTTCAGGCTCTTCATGTTTTGAACACCGCTTCATGCTAATCCTATTTTTCAAACCATATCATGCTCCTCATATTTTTCACACGTTTGAAGCTCTTCATATTTTTCACACCATTTCAGGCTCTCCATGTTTTTGAACACCGCTTCATACTCCTCCTATTTTTCAGACCGTGTCATGCTCCTCATATTTTTGACACCTTTTGAACCTCTTCATATTTTTCACACCTTTTCAGGCTCTTAATGATTTTCAACAACGTTTCATGTTCCTCCTATTTTTCAGACCGTTTCATGCTCCTCATATTTTGTCAACTTTTGAAGCTTTTCATATTTTTCACACCTTTTCAGGTTCTTCATGTTTTTCAACACCGCTTCATGCTCCTCCTATTTTTTAAACCGTTTCATGCTCCTCATATTTCTGACACCTTTTGAGGCTCTTCATATTTTTCACACCTTTTCAGGCTCTTCATGTTTTTCAACACCACTTCATGCTCCTCCTATTTTTCAGACCGTTTCATGCTCATCTCATTTTTGACAACTTTTGAAGCTCTTCATATTTTTCAACCTTTTGAAGCTCTTCATATTTTTCACACGTTTTCAGGCTTTTCATGTTTTTCAACACCGCTTCATGCTCCTCCTCTTTTTCAAACCGTTTCATGCTCCACATATTTTTGACACGTTTTGAAGCTCTTCATATTTTTAACACCTTTTCAGGCTCTCCATGTTTTTGATCACCGCTTCATGCTCCTCCTATTTTTCAGACCCTTTCTTTCTCCTCATATTTTTCACACTTTTTGAAGCTCTTCATATTTTTAACACCTTTTGAAGCTATTCAAATTTCTCACACGTTTTCAGGCTCTTCATGTTTTTGAACACGGCTTCAGGCTCCTCCTATTTTTCAGACCTTTTCATTCTCCTCATATTTTTCACATCTTTTGGAGCTCTTCATATTTTTCACACCTTTTCAGGCTCTTCAAGTTTTTGAACACCGTTTCATGCTCCTCCGTTTTTTCAGACCGTTTCATGCTCCTCATATTTTTGACACCTTTTGCAGCTCTTCATATTTTTCACAGCTTTTCAGGCTCTTCATGTTTTTAAACACCGTTTCATGCTCCTCCTTTTTTTCAGACCGATTCTTGCTCCTCATATTGTGACTCCTTTTGAAGCTCTTCATATTTTTCACACCTTTTCAGGCTCTTCATGTTTTTCAACACCGCTTCATGCTCCTCCTATTTTTCAGAACGTTTCATGCTCCTCGTAGTTTTGACACCTTTTGAAGCTCTTCATATTTTTCACACCTTTTCAGGCTCTTCATGTTTTTCAACACCACTTCATGCTCCTCCTATTTTTCAGACCATTTCATGCTCATCTCATTTCTTACACCTTTTGATGCTCTTCATATTTTTCACACATTTTGAAGCTCTTCATATTTTTCACAGGATTTCACGCTCTTCATGTTTTTGAACACTGCTTCAAGCTCCTCCTATTTTTCATACCATTTCATGCTCCTCATATTTTTGAAACGTTTTGAGGCTCTTCATATTTTTCACACCTTTCCACTCTCTTCATGTTTTTGAAAACCGTTTCATGCTACTCCTTTTTCAGAAAGTTTCATGCTCCTCATATTTTTGACACCTTTTGAAGCTCTTCATATTTTTCACACCTTTTCAGGCTCTTCATGTTTTTCAGGACTGTTTCATGCTCCTCCTATTTTTCAGACCGTTTCATGCTCATCTCATAAATGACACCTTTTGAAGCTCTTCATATTTTCACACCTTTTGAAGCTCTTCATATTTTTCACACCTTTTCAGGCTCTTCACGTTTTTCAACACCGCTTCATGCTCCTCCGATTTTTTAGACCGTTTCATGCTCCTCATATTTTTTGACACCTTTTGAAGCTCTTCATATTTTTCACACCCTTTCAGGCTCTTCATGTTTTTCAACACCGCTTCATGCTCCTCCTCTTTTTCTGACCGTTTCATGCTCCTCATATTTTTGACACCTTTTGAAGCTCTTCATATTTTTCACACGTTTTCAGGCTCTTCATGTTTTTCAACACCACTTCATGCTCCTCCTATTTTTCAGACCGTTTCAGACTTATCTCATTTTTGACACCTTTTGAAGCTCTTCATATTTTTCACACCTTTTGAACCTCTTCATATTTTTCACACGTTTTCAGGCTCTTCATGTATTTCAACCCCGCTTCATGCCCCTCCTATTTTTCAAATCGTTTCATGCTCCTCATATTTTTGACACCTTTTGAAGCTCTTCACATTTTTGACAACTTTTCAGGCTCTCCATGTTTTTGAACACCGCTTCATGCTCCTCTTATTTTTCAGACCTTTTTATGCTCCTCATATTTTTGACACCTTTTGAAGCTCTTCATATTTTTCACACCTTTTCAGGCTCTTCATGTTTTTCAGGACCGTTTCATGCTCCTCCTATTTTTCAGACCGTTTCATGCTCATCTCATAAATGACACCTTTTGAAGCTCTTCATATTTTCACACCTTTTGAAGCTCTTCATATTTTGCAAACATTTTCAGGCGCTTCAGGTTTTTCAACACCGCTTCATGCTCCTCCTATTTTTCAGACCGTTTCATGCTTCTCATATTTTTGACACGTTTTGAGGCTCTTCATATTTTTCAAACCATTCTAGGCTCTTCATGTTTTTGAACACCGTTTCATGCTCCTCCTATTTTTCAGACCGTTTCATGCTCCTCATATTTTTGTCACCTTTTGAAGCTCTTCATATTTTTCACACCTTTTCAGGCTCTTCATGTTTTTCAACACTGTTTCATGCTCCTCCTATTTTTCAGACCATTTCATGCTCCTCGTATTTTTGACACCTTTTGAAGCTCTTCATATTTTTCACACCTTTTCAGGCTCTTCATGTTTTTCAACACCACTTCATGTTCCTCCTATTTTTCAGACCGATTCATGCTCATCTCATTTCTTACACCTTTTGACGCTCTTTATATTTTTTACACCTTTTGAAGCTGTTCATATTTTTCACAGGTTTTCACGCTCTTCATGTTTTTCAACACTGCTTCAAGCTGCTCTTATTTTTCATACCATTTCATGCTCCTCATATTTTTGACACGTTTTGAGGCTCTTCATGTTTTTCACACCATTCCAGTCTTTTCATGTTTTGAGGACCGTTTCATGGTACTCCTTTTTCAGAAAGTTTCATGCTCCTCATATTTTTGACACCTTTTGAAGCTCTTCATATTTTTCACACTTTTTCAGGCTCTTCTGGTTTTTCAACACCGCTTCATGCTCCTCCTATTTTTCAGACCGTTTCATTCTCCTCATATTTTTGACACCTTTTGAAGCTCTTCATATTTTTCACACGTTTCAGGCTCTTCATGTTTTTCAACACCTCTTCATTCTCCTCCTATTTTTAAGACCGTTTCTTCCTTATCTCTTTTTGACACCTTTTGAAGCTCTTCATATTTTTCACACCTTTTCAGGCTCTTCATGTTTTCCAACACCGCTTCATGCTCCTCCTATTTTTCAGAACGTTTCATGCTCATCTCTTTTTTGCATCTTTTGAAGCACTTCATATCTTTCACACCTTTTGAAACTCTTCATATTTTTCACACTTTTTCAGGCTCTTCCTGACTTTGAACACCGCTTCATGCTCCTCCTATTTTTCAGACCGTTTCATGCTCATCTCATTTCTTACACCTTTTGAAGCTCTTCACATTTTTCACAACTTTTGAAGCTCTTCATATTTTTCACATCTTTTGAAGCTCTTCATATTTTACACGCCTTTTCAGGCTCTCATGATTTTCAACAACACTTCATGCTCCTGCTATTTTTCAGATCGTTTCTTGCTCCTAGTATTTTTGACAGGTTTTGAAGCGTTTCATATTTTTCACACCTCTTCAGGCGCTTCATGTTTTTGAACACCGTTTCATAACCCTCTATTTTTCAGACCGTTTCAGCTCCTCATATTTTTGACACCTTTTGAAGCTCTTCATATTTTTCACACCTTTTCAGTCTCTTTATGTTTTTGAACACCGCTTCATGCTCCTTCTATTTTTCAGACCGTTTCATGCTCCTCATAATTTGACACGTTTTGTAGCTCTTCATATTTTTCACACCTTTTCAGGCTCTTCATGTTTTTCAACACCGCTTCATGCTCCTCCTATTTTTCAGACCTTTTCATGCTCCTCATATTATTGACACCTTTTGAAGCTTTTCATATTTTTCACGCCGTTTCAGGCTCTTCATGTTTTCAACACCACTTCATGCTCCTAATGTTGCAAACCGTTTCATGCTACAAATATTTTTGACACCTTTTGAAGCTCTTCATATTTCTCACACCTTTTCAGGCTCTTCATGTTTTTCAACACCGCTTCATGCTCCTCCAATTTTTCAGACCGTTTCATGCTCCTCATATTTTTGACACCTTTTGAAGCTTTTCATATTTTTCACAACTTTTCAGGCTCTTCATGTTTTGAACACCGCTTCATGCTAATCCTATTTTTCAAACCATATCATGCTCCTCATATTTTTCACACGTTTGAAGCTCTTCATATTTTTCACACCATTTCAGGCTCTCCATGTTTTTGAACACCGCTTCATGCTCCTCCTATTTTTCAGACCGTGTCATGCTCCTCATATTTTTGACACCTTTTGAACCTCTTCATATTTTTCACACCTTTTCAGGCTCTTAATGATTTTCAACAACGTTTCATGTTCCTCCTATTTTTCAGACCGTTTCATGCTCCTCATATTTTGTCAACTTTTGAAGCTTTTCATATTTTTCACACCTTTTCAGGTTCTTCATGTTTTTCAACACCGCTTCATGCTCCTCCTATTTTTTAAACCGTTTCATGCTCCTCATATTTCTGACACCTTTTGAGGCTCTTCATATTTTTCACACCTTTTCAGGCTCTTCATGTTTTTCAACACCACTTCATGCTCCTCCTATTTTTCAGACCGTTTCATGCTCATCTCATTTTTGACAACTTTTGAAACTCTTCATATTTTTCAACCTTTTGAAGCTCTTCATATTTTTCACACGTTTTCAGGCTTTTCATGTTTTTCAACACCGCTTCATGCTCCTCCTCTTTTTCAAACCGTTTCATGCTCCACATATTTTTGACACGTTTTGAAGCTCTTCATAATTTTAACACCTTTTCAGGCTCTCCATGTTTTTGATCACCGCTTCATGCTCCTCCTATTTTTCAGACCCTTTCTTGCTCCTCATATTTTTCACACTTTTTGAAGCTCTTCATATTTTAACACCTTTTGAAGCTATTCAAATTTCTCACACGTTTTCAGGCTCTTCATGTTTTTGAACACGGCTTCAGGCTCCTCCTATTTTTCAGACCTTTTCATTCTCCTCATATTTTTCACATCTTTTGGAGCTCTTCATATTTTTCACACCTTTTCAGGCTCTTCAAGTTTTTGAACACCGTTTCATGCTCCTCCGTTTTTTCAGACCGTTTCATGCTCCTCATATTTTTGACACCTTTTGCAGCTCTTCATATTTTTCACAGCTTTTCAGGCTCTTCATGTTTTTAAACACCGTTTCATGCTCCTCCTTTTTTTCAGACCGATTCTTGCTCCTCATATTGTGACTCCTTTTGAAGCTCTTCATATTTTTCACACCTTTTCAGGCTCTTCATGTTTTTCAACATCGCTTCATGCTCCTCCTATTTTTCAGAACGTTTCATGCTCCTCGTAGTTTTGACACCTTTTGAAGCTCTTCATATTTTTCACACCTTTTCAGGCTCTTCATGTTTTTCAACACCACTTCATGCTCCTCCTATTTTTCAGACCATTTCATGCTCATCTCATTTCTTACACCTTTTGATGCTCTTCATATTTTTCACACATTTTGAAGCTCTTCATATTTTTCACAGGATTTCACGCTCTTCATGTTTTTGAACACTGCTTCAAGCTCCTCCTATTTTTCATACCATTTCATGCTCCTCATATTTTTGAAACGTTTTGAGGCTCTTCATATTTTTCACACCTTTCCACTCTCTTCATGTTTTTGAAAACCGTTTCATGCTACTCCTTTTTCAGAAAGTTTCATGCTCCTCATATTTTTGAAACCTTTTGAAGCTCTTCATATTTTTCACACCTTTTCAGGCTTTTCTTGTTTTTCAACAACGCTTCTTGCTCCTGCTATTTTTCAGACCGTTTTATGCTCCTTATATATTTGAACCTTTTGAAGCTCTTAATATTTTTCACACCTTTCCAGGCTCCTTATGTTTTTGAACACCGCTTCATGCTCCTCCTATTTTTCATATCATTTCATGCTCCTCATGTTTTTGACACCTTTTGAAGCTCTTCACAGTTTTCACACCTTTTCAGGCTCTCCATGTTTTTGAACACCGCTTCATGCTCCTCCTAATTTTCAGACATTTTCATGCGCCTCATATTTTTGACACCTTTTGAACCTCTTCATATTTTTCACACCTTTGCAGGCTCTTCTTGTTTTTCAACAACGCTTCATGCTCCTGCTATTTTTCAGACCATTTTATGCTCCTCATATATTTGACACCTTTTGAAGCTCTTCAAATTTTTCACATCTTTTCAGGCTCTTCATGTTTTTGAACACCATTTCATGCTCCTCCGATTTTTCAGATCGTTTCATGCTCCTCATATTTTTGACACCTTTTGAAGCTCTTCATATTTTTCACACCTTTTCTGGCTCTTCATGTTTTTCAACACCACTTCAGGCTCCTCCTATTTTTCAGACCGTTTCATACTCCTCATATTTTTCACACATTTTGAAGCTCTTCATATTTTTCACACCATTTCAGGCTCTTCATGGTTTTCAACACCGCTTCATGATCCTCCTATTCTTCAGATCGTTTCATGCTCCAAATATTTTTCATACCTTTTATAGCTCCTCATATTTTTCACACCTTTTCAGGCTCTTCATGTTTTTCAATAACAATTCATGCTTCTCCTATATTTCAGACCTTTCATGCTCCTCATATTTTTGACACCTATTGAAGCTCTTCATATTTTTCACACCTTTTCAGTCTCTCCATGGTTTTGAACACCGCTTCATGCTCCTCCTATTTTTCAGACCGTTTCGTGCTCCTCGTATTTTTGACACATTTTGAAGCTCTTCATATTTTTCACACCTTTTCAGGCTCTTCACGTTTTTCAACACCGCTTCATGCTCCTCCGATTTTTTAGACCGTTTCATGCTCCTCATATTTTTGACACCTTTTGAAGCTCTTCATATTTTTCACACCCTTTCAGGCTCTTCATGTTTTTCAACACCGCTTCATGCTCCTCCTCTTTTTCTGACCGTTTCATGCTCCTCATATTTTTGACACCTTTTGAAGCTCTTCATATTTTTCACACGTTTTCAGGCTCTTCATGTTTTTCAACACCACTTCATGCTCCTCCTATTTTTCAGACCGTTTCAGACTTATCTCATTTTTGACACCTTTTGAAGCTCTTCATATTTTTCACACCTTTTGAACCTCTTCATATTTTTCACACGTTTTCAGGCTCTTCATGTATTTCAACCCCGCTTCATGCCCCTCCTATTTTTCAAATCGTTTCATGCTCCTCATATTTTTGACACCTTTTGAAGCTCTTCACATTTTTGACAACTTTTCAGGCTCTCCATGTTTTTGAACACCGCTTCATGCTCCTCTTATTTTTCAGACCTTTTTATGCTCCTCATATTTTTGACACCTTTTGAAGCTCTTCATATTTTTCACACCTTTTCAGGCTCTTCATGTTTTTCAGGACCGTTTCATGCTCCTCCTATTTTTCAGACCGTTTCATGCTCATCTCATAAATGACACCTTTTGAAGCTCTTCATATTTTCACACCTTTTGAAGCTCTTCATATTTTGCAAACATTTTCAGGCGCTTCATGTTTTTCAACACCGCTTCATGCTCCTCCTATTTTTCAGACCGTTTCATGCTTCTCATATTTTTGACACGTTTTGAGGCTCTTCATATTTTTCAAACCATTCTAGGCTCTTCATGTTTTTGAACACCGTTTCATGCTCCTCCTATTTTTCAGACCGTTTCATGCTCCTCATATTTTTGTCACCTTTTGAAGCTCTTCATATTTTTCACACCTTTTCAGGCTCTTCATGTTTTTCAACACTGTTTCATGCTCCTCCTATTTTTCAGACCATTTCATGCTCCTCGTATTTTTGACACCTTTTGAAGCTCTTCATATTTTTCACACCTTTTCAGGCTCTTCATGTTTTTCAACACCACTTCATGTTCCTCCTATTTTTCAGACCGATTCATGCTCATCTCATTTCTTACACCTTTTGACGCTCTTTATATTTTTTACACCTTTTGAAGCTCTTCATATTTTTCACAGGTTTTCACGCTCTTCATGTTTTTCAACACTGCTTCAAGCTGCTCTTATTTTTCATACCATTTCATGCTCCTCATATTTTTGACACGTTTTGAGGCTCTTCATGTTTTTCACACCATTCCAGTCTTTTCATGTTTTGAGGACCGTTTCATGGTACTCCTTTTTCAGAAAGTTTCATGCTCCTCATATTTTTGACACCTTTTGAAGCTCTTCATATTTTTCACACCTTTTCAGGCTCTTCTGGTTTTTCAACACCGCTTCATGCTCCTCCTATTTTTCAGACCGTTTCATTCTCCTCATATTTTTGACACCTTTTGAAGCTCTTCATATTTTTCACACCTTTCAGGCTCTTCATGTTTTTCAACACCTCTTCATTCTCCTCCTATTTTTAAGACCGTTTCATCCTTATCTCTTTTTGACACCTTTTGAAGCTCTTCATATTTTTCACACCTTTTCAGGCTCTTCATGTTTTCCAACACCGCTTCATGCTCCTCCTATTTTTCAGAACGTTTCATGCTCATCTCTTTTTTGACATCTTTTGAAGCACTTCATATCTTTCACACCTTTTGAAACTCTTCATATTTTTCACACTTTTTCAGGCTCTTCCTGACTTTGAACACCGCTTCATGCTCCTCCCTTTTTTCAGACCGTTTCATGCTCATCTCATTTCTTACACCTTTTGAAGCTCTTCACATTTTTCACAACTTTTGAAGCTCTTCATATTTTTCACATCTTTTGAAGCTCTTCATATTTTACACGCCTTTTCAGGCTCTTCATGATTTTCAACAACACTTCATGCTCCACTATTTTTCAGATCGTTTCTTGCTCCTAGTATTTTTGACAGGTTTTGAAGCGTTTCATATTTTTCACACCTCTTCAGGCTCTTCATGTTTTTGAACACCGTTTCATAACCCTCTATTTTTCAGACCGTTTCAGCTCCTCATATTTTTGACACCTTTTGAAGCTCTTCATATTTTTCACACCTTTTCAGTCACTTTATGTTTTTGAACACCGCTTCATGCTCCTTCTATTTTTCAGACCGTTTCATGCTCCTCATAATTTGACACGTTTTGTAGCTCTTCATATTTTTCACACCTTTTCAGGCTCTTCATGTTTTTCAACACCGCTTCATGCTCCTCCTATTTTTCAGACCTTTTCATGCTCCTCATATTATTGACACCTTTTGAAGCTTTTAATATTTTTCACGCCGTTTCAGGCTCTTCATGTTTTCAACACCACTTCATGCTCCTAATGTTGCAAACCGTTTCATGCTACAAATATTTTTGACACCTTTTGAAGCTCTTCATATTTCTCACACCTTTTCAGGCTCTTCATGTTTTTCAACACCGCTTCATGCTCCTCCAATTTTTCAGACCGTTTCATGCTCCTCATATTTTTGACACCTTTTGAAGCTTTTCATATTTTTCACAACTTTTCAGGCTCTTCATGTTTTGAACACCGCTTCATGCTAATCCTATTTTTCAAACCATATCATGCTCCTCATATTTTTCACACGTTTGAAGCTCTTCATATTTTTCACACCTTCTCAGGCTCTTCATTCTTTTGAACACCACTTCATGCTCCGTGTCTTTTTCAGAGAGTTTCATGCTCCTCATGTGTTTCACACCTTTTGAAGCTCTTCATATTTTTCACACCTTTTCAGGCTCTTCATGTTTTTCCAAACCACTTCATGCTTCTCCTATTTTTCAGGCCTTTTCATGCTCCCCATGTATTTCACACATTTTGAAGCTCTTCATAATTTTCACACCTTCTCAGGCTCTTCATGTTTTTGATCACCTTTTCATGCTGCTCCTATTTTTCATACCGTTTCATTCTCCTCATATTTTTGACACCTTTTGAAGCTCTTCATATTTTTCACACATTTTCAGGCTCTTCATGTTTTTGAACACCGCTTCATGCTCTTTCTATTTTTCAGACCGTTTCATGCTCCTCATATTATTGACACCTTTTGAAGCTCTTCATATTTTTCAAACCTTTTCAGGCTCTTCATTATTTTCAACACCACTTCATGCTCCTCCTATTTTTCAGACCGTTTCATGCTCATCTAATTTTTGACACCTTTTGAAGCCCTTCATATTTTTCACACCTTTTGAAACTCTTCATATTTTTCACTCGTTTTCAGGCCTTCATGTTTTTCAACACCACTTCATGCTCCTCCTATTTTTCAGACCGTTTAATCCTCCTCATGTATTTCACACTTTTTGAAGCTCTTCATATTTTTCACATCTTTTGAAGCTTTTCCTATTTTTCACACCTTTTCAGGCTCTTCATGATTTTCAACACCGCTTCATGATCCTCCTATTTTTCAGAGCGTTTCATGCTCATCTCATTTTCGACACCTTTTGAAGTACTTCATATTTTTCACAACTTTTGAGCTCTTCATATTTTCACACGTTTTCAGACTCTTCATGTTTTTCAACACCGCTTCATTCTCATGCAATTTTTCAGACCGTTTCATGCTCCTCATATATTTGACAGCTTTTGAAGCTCTTCATATTTTTCACACCTTTTCAGACTCCTCATTTTTTTCAACACCACTTCATGCTCCTCCTATTTTTCAGAGCGTTTCATGCTCATCTATTTTTTGACACCTTTTGAAGCTCTTCATATTTTTCACACCTTTTCAGGCTCTTCATTTTTTTCAACACCACTTCATGCTCCTCCTATTTTTCAGACCGTTTCATGCTCATCTAATTTTTGACACCTTTTGAAGCTCTTCATATTTTTCACACCTTTTGAAGCTCTTCATATTTTTAACACCTTTTCAGGCTCTTCATGTTTTTCAACACTGCTTCATGCTCCTCCTATTTTTCAGACAGTTTCATGCTCCTCATATTTTGACACCTTTTGAAGCTCTTCATATTTTTCACACATTTTCAGGCTCTTCATGTTTTTCAACACCGCTTCATGCTGCTCCTATTTTTCAGAACGTTTCATGCTCCTCATATTATTGACACCTTTTGAAGCTCTTCATATTTTTCACACCTTTTTAGGCTCTTCCTGTTTTTCAACACCGCTTCATGCTCCTCTTATTTTTCAGAGCGTTTCTTGCACCTCATATTTTTCACACCTCCTGAAGCTCTTCATATTTTTCACACCTTTTCAGGCTCTTCATGTTTTTCAACACCGCTTCATGCTCCTCCTATTTTT
The DNA here is from genome assembly GCF_033118175.1 of Dama dama. Lineage (NCBI taxonomy): Eukaryota > Metazoa > Chordata > Mammalia > Artiodactyla > Cervidae > Dama > Dama dama. The sequence goes on from NC_083692.1 coordinate 102,289,298, forward strand.
CAGACCGTTTCATGCTCTTTATATTTTTGACACCTTTTGAAGCTCTTCATATTTTTGACACCTTATCAGGCTCTTCATGTTTTTCAACACCGTTTCATGATACTCCTAATTTTCAGACCGTTTCATGCTCCTCATATATTTGACAGCTTTTGAAGCTCTTCATATTTTTCACACCTTTTCAGGCTCTTCATGTTTTTCAACACCACTTCATGCTCCTCATATTCTTAAGACCGTTTCATGTTTCTCATATTTTTGAATCCTTTAGAAGCTCTTCATATTTTTCACACCTTTTCAGGCTCTTCATGTTTTTCAACACCACTTCATGCTCCTCCTCTTTTTCTGACCGTTTCATGCTCCTCATATTTTTGACACCTTTAGAAGCTCTTCATATTTCACACTTCATTTCAGGCTCTTCATGTTTTTGATCACTGTTCCATGCTCCTCCTATTTTTCAGACCGCTTCATTCTCCTCATATTTTGACACCATTTGAAGCTCTTCATATATTTCACACCTTTACAGGCTCTTCTTTTTTTTCAACACCACTTCATGCTCCTCCTATTTTTCAGACCGTTTCATGCTCATCTCATTTTTGACATCTTTTGAAGCTCTTCATATTTTTCAAAACTTTGAAGCTCTTCATATTTTTCACACGTTTTGAGGCTCTTCATGTTTTTCAACACCGCTTCATGCTGCTTCTATTTTTCAGACCGTTTCATGCTCCTCATATTTTGACAAGTTTTGAAGCTCTTCATATTTTTCACACCTTTTCAAGCTTTTCATGTATTTGAACACGCTTCATGCTTCTCCTTTTTTTTCAGACCGTTTTTTGCTCCTCATATTTTTGACAATTTTGAAGCTCTTCATATTTTTCACACGTTTTCAGCTCTTCATGTTTTTCAACACCGCTTCATGCTCTTCCTATTTTTCAGACCGTTTCAAGCTCATCTCATTTTTGACAACTTTTGAAGCTTTTCATATTTTTCACAACATGTAACGCTCTTCATGTTTTTGAACACCGCTTCATGCTCCTCCTATTTTTCAGAGAGTTTCATGCCCCTCATGTATTTCACACCTTTTGAAGCTCTTCATATTCTTCACACATTTTCAGGCTCTTCATGTTTTTCCTCACCACTTCACGCTTCTCCTATTTTTCAGCCCGTTTCATGCTCCTCATGTATTTCACACCTTTTGAAGCTCTTCATATTTTTCACACCTTTTCAGGCTCTTCATGTTTTTGATCACTGTTCCATGCTCCTCCTATTTTTCAGACCGTTTCCTGGTCCTCATATTTGACACCTTTTAAAGCTCTTCATATTTCTCACACTTTCTCAGGCTCTTCATGTTTGTCAACACTGCTTCATGCTCCTCCTATTTTTCAGACCGCATCATTCTCCTCATATTTTGACACCTTTTGAAGCTCTTCATATATTTCACAACTTTACAGGCTCTTCTTTTTTTTCAGCACCACTTCATGGTCCTCCTATTTTTCAGACCGTTTCATGCTCGTCTCATTTTTGACACCTTTTGAAGCTCTTCATATTTTTCACAACTTTGAAGCTCTTCATATTTTTCACACGTTTTCAGGCTCTTCATGTTTTTCAACACCGCTTCATGCGGCTTCTATTTTTCAGACCGTTTCATGCTCCTCATATTTTTGACACGTTTTGAACCTCTTCATATTTTTCACACCTTTTCAGGCTCTTCACTTTTTTGAACAACGCTTCATGCTCCTCCTATTTTTCAGACCGTTTCATGCTCCTCGTATTTTTGACACCTTTTGAAGCTCCTCATATTTTTCACATCTTTTCACGCTCTTCATGTTTTTGAACACCATTTCATGCTCCTCCTATTTTTTAGACAGTTTCATGCTCCTCATGTTTTTCACACCTTTTGAAGCTCTTCATTTTATTCGCACATTTTCAGGCTCTTCATGTATTTGAACACCTTTTCATGCTCCTCATATTTTTCAGACCGTTTCATGCTCTTCATATATTTCACACCTTTTGAAGCTCTTCATATTTTTCACACCTTTTCAGGCTCTTCATGTTTTTCAACACCGCTTCATCCTCCTCCTATTTTTCAGACCGTTTCATGATCCTCATATTTTTGACACATTTTGAAGCTCTTCATATATTTCACACCTTTTGAAGCTCTTCATATTTTTCACACCTTTTTGAAGCTCTTCATATTTTTCACACGTTTTCAGGCTCTTCATGTTTTTCAACACCGTTTCATGCACCTCCTATTTTTCAGACCGTTTCATGCTCCTCATATTTTTGACACTTTTTGAAGCTGTTCATATTTTTCACACCTTTTCAGGCTCTTCATGTTTTTCAACACCGTTTCATGCTCCTCATATATTTGACACCCTTTGAATCTGTTCATATTTTTCACACCTTTTCAGGCTCTTCATGTTTTTCAACACCGCTTCATGCTCCTCCTATTTTTCAGACGGTTTCATGCTCCTCATATTTTTCACAGCTTTTAAATCTCTTCATATTTTTCACATCTTTTCAGGCTCTTCATGTTTTTAACACAGCTTCATGCTCCTCCTATTTTTCAGAGAGTTTCATGCTCCTCATGTATTTCACACCTTTTGAAGCTCTTGATATTTTTCACACATTTTCAGTCTCTTCATGTTTTTCCACACCACTTCATGCTCCTCCTTTTTTTCAGACCGTTTCATGCTCCTTATATTTTTTACACTTTTTGAATCTCTTCATATTTTCACACCTTTTCAGGCTTTTCATGTTTTTGAACACCGCTTCATGATCCTCCTATTTTTCAGACCGTTTCATGCTCCTCATATTTTTGACACCTTTAGAAGCTCTTCATATTTTTCACACCTTTTCAGGCTCTTCATGATTTTCACCACCACTTCATGCTCCTCTTATTTTTCAGACCGTTTCATTCTCTTCTCATTTTTGAAACCTTTAGAATCTCTCCATATTTTTCACACCTTTTCAGGCTCTTCATGTTTTTCAACACCGCTTCATGCTCCTCCTATTATTTAGACCGTTTCATTCTCCTCATATTTTTGACACCTTTTGAAGGTCTTCATATATTCACATCTTTTCAGGCTCTTCTTTTTTTTTCAACTCCACTTCATGCTCCTCTTATTTTTCAGACCGTTTCATGCTCATCTCATTTTTGACAACTTTTGAAGCTCTTCATATTTTTCACACCTTTTCAGGCTCTTCATGTTTTTGATCACCGTTTCATGTTCCTCCTATTTTGCAGACCATTTCCTGCTCCTCATATTTTTGACACCTTTTGAAGCTCTTCATATTTTTCACACCTTTTCAGGCTCGTCATGTTTTTGAACACCGCTTCATGCGCCTCCTATTTTTCAGACCGTTTCATGCTCCTCATATTTTTGACAGATTTTGAAGCTTTTCATATTTTTCACACCTTTTCAGGCTCTTCAAGTTTTTCACCACCACTTCATGCTTCTCCTTTTTGCAGACCTTTTCATGCTCCTCATATTTTTCACACCTTTTGATGATCCTCATATTTTTCACACCTTTTCAGTCTCCTTTTTTTTCAACACCACTTCATGCTCCTCCTATTTTTCAAACCGTTTCATGCTCATCTCATTTTTGACACATTTGAAGCTCTTCATATTTTTCACACCTTTTGAAGCTCTTCATATTTTTCACACGTTTTCAGGCTCTTCATGTTTTTCAACACCGCTTCATGCTCCTCCTATTTTTCAGACCGTTTCATGATCCTCATATATTTGACACCTTTTGAATCTCTTCATATTTTTCACACCTTTTCAGGCTCTTCATGTTTTTCAACACCTATTCATGCTCCTCCTATTTTTCAGACCATTTCATACTCCTCATATTTTTGACACCTTTTGAAGGTCTTCATATATTTCACAACTTTTCAGGCTCTTCTTTTTCTTAAACTCCACTTCATGCTCCTCTTATTTTTCAGACCGTTTCATGCTCATCTCATTTTTGACACATTTGAAGCTCTTCATATTTTTCACACCTTTTGAAGCTCTTCATATTTTTCACACGTTTTCAGGCTCTTCATGTTTTTCAACACCGCTTCATGCTCCTCCTATTATTCAGAACGTTTCATTCTCCTCATATTTTTGACACCTTTTGAAGGTCTTCATATATTTCACACCTTTTCAGCCTCTTCTTTTTTTTCAACACCACTTCATGCTCCTCTTATTTTTCAGACCGTTTCATGCTCATCTCATTTTTGACACATTTGAAGCTCTTCATATTTTTCACACCTTTTGAAGCCCTTCATATTTTTCACAACTTTTCAGGCTCTTCATGTTTTTCAACAACGCTTCATGCTCCTCCTATTTTTCAGACCGTTTCATGCTCCTCATATTTTGACACATTTTTAAGCTCTTCATATTTTTCACACCTTTTCAGGCTCTTCATGTTTTTGAACACCGCTTCATGCTCCTCCTATTTTTCAGACCGTTTCATGCTCCGCATATTTTTACCACCTTTTGAAGCTTTTCATATTTTTCACACATTTTCTCGCTGTTCAAGTTTTTCAACACCACTTCATGCTCCTCCTTTTTTGCAGACCGTTTCATGCTCCCCATATTTTTTACACGTTTTGAAGCTCTTCATATTTTTCACACGTTTTCAGGCTCTTCATGTTTTTCAAGACCGCTTCATGCTCCTCCTATTTTTCAGACCGTTTCATGCTCCTCATATTTTTGACACTTTTTGAAGCTCTTCATATTTTTCACACCTTTTCAGACTCTTCATGTTTTTGAACACCACTACATGCTCCTCCTATTTGTCAGAGAGTTTCATGCTCTTCATGTATTTCACACCTTTTGAAGCTCTTCATTTTATTCGCACATTTTCAGGCTCTTCATATATTTGAACACCTTTTCATGCTCCTCCTATTTTTCAGACCGTTTCATGCTCTTCATAATTTTCACACCTTTTGAAGCTCTTCATATTTTTCACATTTCTGAAGCTCATCATATTTTTCACACCTTTTCAGGCTCTTCATGTTTTTCAACACCGCTTCATCCTCCTCCTATTTTTCAGACCGTTTCATGCTCCTCATATTTTTGACACATTTTGAAGCTCTTCATATATTTCACACCTTTTGAACCTCTTCATATTTTTCACACCTTTTTGAAGCTCTTCATATTTTTCACACGTTTTCAGGCTCTTCATGTTTTTCAACACCGCTTCATGCACCTCCTATTTTTCAGACCGTTTCATGCTCCTCATATTTTTGACACTTTTTGAAGCTGTTCATATTTTTCACACCTTTACAGGCTCTTCATGTTTTTCAACACCGTTTCATGCTCCTCATATATTTGACACCTTTTGAATCTCTTCATATTTTTCACACCTTTTCAGGCTCTTCATGTTTTTCAACACCGCTTCATGCTCCTCCTATTTTTCAGACCGTTTCATGCTCCTCATATTTTTGACACTTTTTGAAGCTGTTCATATTTTTCACACCTTTTCAGGCTCTTCATGTTTTTCATCACCGTTTCATGCTCCTCATATTTTTGACACCCTTTGAATTTCTTCATATTTTTCACACCTTTTCAGGCTCTTCATGTTTTTCAACACCGCTTCATGCTCCTCCTATTTTTCAGACGGTTTCATGCTCCTCATATATTTCACAGCTTTTAAAGCTCTTCATATTTTTCACATCTTTTCAGGCTCTTCATGTTTTTAACACAGCTTCATGCTCCTCCTCTTTTTCAGAGAGTTTCATGCTCCTCATGTATTTCACACCTTTTGAAGCTCTTCATATTTTTCACACCTTTTCAGTCTCTTCATGTTTTTCCACACCACTTCATGCTCCTCCTTTTTTTCAGACCGTTTCATGCTCCTCATATTTTTTACACTTTTTGAAGCTCTTCATATTTTTCACACCTTTTCAGGCTCTTCATGATTTTGAACACCGATTCATGCTCCTTCTATTTTTCAGCCCATTTCATGCTACTCATATTTTTGACACCTTTTGAAGCTCTTCATATTTTTCACACCTTTTCAGGCTCTTCATATTTTAGAACACCGCTTCATGCTCCTCCTATTTTTCCGTTCATTTCATGCTCCTCATATTTTTGACACCTTTTGAAGCTCTTCATATTTTTCACAGCTTTTGAAGCTCTGCATATTTTTCACACCTTTTCAGGCTCTTCATGATTTTCAACACCGCTTCATGCACATCCTATTTTTCAGACCGTTTCATGCTCATTTAATTTTTGACACCTTTTGAAGCTTTTCATATTTTTCAAACCTTTTGAAGCTCTTCATATTTTTCACATTTTTGAAGCTCTTCATATTTTTCACACGGTTTCAGGCTCTTCAAGTTTTTCAACACCGCTTCAAGCTCCTCCTATTTTTGAGACCATTTCATACTCCTTATATTTTTGACATTTTTTGAGGCTCTTCATATTTTTCACACCTTTTCAGGCTCTTCATGTTTTTGAACACCGTTTCTTGATCCTCCTATTTTTCAGAACGTTTCATGCTCCTCATATTTTGACACCTTTTAAAGCTCTTCATATTTTTCACACCTTTTCAGGCTCTTCATGTTTTTGAACACTACTTCATCCTCCTCGTATTTTTCAGACCGTTTCATGCTCCTCATATTATTGACACCTTTTGAAACTCTTCATATTTCTCACACCTTTTCAGGCCCTTCATGTTTTTCAACACAACTTAACGCTTCTCTTATTTTTCAGACCGTTTCATGCTCCTCATGTATTTCACACTTTTTGAAGCTCTTCATATTTTTCACACCTTTTCAGGCTCTTCATGTTTTTGAACACCGTTTCATGCTACTCACATTTTTCAGACCGTTTCATGCTCCTCATATTATTGACACCTTTTGAAGCTCTTCATATTTTTCACACCTTTTCAACCTCTTCATGTTTTTCAACACCACTTCATGCTCCTCCTATTTTTCAGACCGTTTCAAGCTCCTCATATATTTCAAACCTTTTGAAGCTCTACATATATTTCACACCCTTTAATGCTCTTCATGTTTTTCAACGCGCTTCATGATCCTCCTATTTTTCAGACCGTTTCATGCTCCTCATATTTTGACAGGTTTTGAAGCTCTTCATATTTCTCACACCTTTTCAGGCTCTTCATGTTTTTGAACACCGCTTCATGCTCCTCCTATTTTTCACACCGTTTCATGCTCCTCATATTTTTGACATTTTTTGAGGATGTTCTTATTTTTCAATCCTTTCCAGACTCTTCATGTCTTACAATACCGCTTCATGCTCCACCTATTTTTCAGACCGTTTCATGCTCCTCATATTTTTGACACCTTTTGAAGGTCTTCATATTTTTCACATTTCTGAAGCTCTTCATATTTTTCACACCTTTTCAGGCTCTTCATGTTTTTCAACACTGCTTCATCCTCCTCCTATTTTTCAGACCGTTTCATGCTCCTCATATTTTTGACACGTTTTGAGGCTCTTCATGTTTTTCACACCTTTTCAGGCTCTTCATGTTTTCAACACCACTTCATGCTCCTCCGATTTTTCAGACCGTTTCATGCTCATCTCATTTTTGTCACGTTTTGAAGCTCTTCATATTTTTCACACCTTTTGAAGCTCTTCATATTTTTCACACCTTTTCAGGCTCTTCATGTTTTTCAACACCACTTCATGCTCCTCTTATTTTTCAGACCGTTTCATGCTCCTCATATTTTTGACACCTTTTGAAGGTCTTCATATTTTTCACACCTTTTCAGTCTCTTCATGATTTTCAACATCGCTTCTTGCTCTTCCTATTTTTCAGACCGTTTCATGCTCCTCATATTTTTGACACCTTTTGAAGCTCTTCATATATTTCACACCTTCTCAGGCTCTTCATGTTTTCAACACCGCTTCATGCCCCTCCTATTTTTCAGACCGTTTCATGCTCGTCATATTTTTGACAATTTTGGAGCTCTTCATATTTTTCACACATTTTCATGATCTTCATGTTTTTGAACACCGTTTCATGCCCCTCCTAATTTTCAGACCGTTTCATGCTCCTCATGTTTTTGACAGATTTTGAAGCTTTTAATATTTTTCACACCTTTTAAGGCTCTTCATGATTTTGAACACCGCTTCATGCTTCTCCTTATTTTCAGGCCTTTTCATGTTCCTCATATTTTTGACACCTTTTGAAGCTCTTCATATTTTTCACACCTTTTCAGGCTCTTCATATTTTTGAACACACCTTGATGCTCCTCCTATTTTTCAGACCGTTTCATGTTCCTCATGTATTTCACACCTTGTGAAGCTCTTCATATTTTTCACACCTTTTCAGTCTCTTCATGTATTTGAACAGGATTTCATGCTCCTCGTATTTTTCAGACCGTTTCATGCTCCTCATATTTTTGAAACCTTTTGAAGCTCTTCATATTTTTCACAACTTTTCAGGCTCGTCATGTTTTTCAACACCACTTCTTGCTCCTCCTATTATTCAGACCGTTTCATGCTCATCTCATTTTTGACACCTTTTGAAGCTCTTCATATTTTTCACACCTATGAAGCTCTTCATATTTTCACACATTTTCAGGCTCTTCATGTTTTTCAACACCGCTTCATGCTCCTCCTATTTTTCAGACCGTTTCATGCTCCTCGTATATTTGACACGGTTTGAGGCTCTTCATAATTTTCACACAATTCCAGGCTCTTCATGTTTTTGAACACCGCTTCATGCTCCTCCCATTTTTGAGACCGTTTCTTGCTCCTCATATTGTTCACACCTTTTGAAGCTCTTCATATTTTTTCCCACCTTTTCAGGCTCTTCATGTTTTTCAACACCGTTTCATGCTCCTCCTATTTTTCAGACCGTTTAATGCTCCTCATATTTTTGACACCTTTTGAAGCTCCTTCTATATTTCACACCTTTTAAGGCTCTTCATGTTTTTCAACACCGTTTCATGCTCCTCCTATTTTTCAGACCGTTTCATGCTCCTCATATATTTGACACCTTTTCAAGCTCTTCATATTTTTCACACCTTTTCAGGCTCTTCATGTTTCTCAACACCGCTTCATGCTCCTCCTATTTTTCAGACATTTTCATGCTCCTCATATTTTTGACACCTTTTGAAGCTCTTCATATTTTTCACACCTTTTCAGGCTCTTCAAGTTTTTGAACAATGTTCCAATGCTCCTCTTATTTTTCAGACAGTTTCATGCTGCTCATATTTTTGACACCTTCTGAAGTTCTTCATATATTTCACACCTTTTGAAGCTCTTCATATATTTCACACTTTTTCAGGCACTTCATGTTTTTCAACACCACTTCATGCTTCTCCTATTTCTCCGACCGTTTCATGCTCATCTCATTTTTGACAGCTTTTGAAGCTCTTCATATTTATTACACCTTTTCAGGCTCTTCATGTTTTTCAACACCACTTCATGCTCCTCCTATTTTAAGACCGTTTCATGTTCCTCATATTTTTCATACCTTTTGAAGGTCTTCATATTTTTCAAACCTTTTCAGGCTCTTCATGTTTTTGAACACCGTTTCATGTTCCTCCTATTTTTCAGACCGTTTCATGCTCCTCATATTTGTGACATCTTTTGAAGCTTTTCATATTTTTCACACCTTTTAGGCTCTTCATGTTTTTCAGCACCACTTCTTGCTCCTCCTCTTTTTCAGACCGTTTCATGCTCCTCTTATTTTTGACACCTTTTGAATCTCTTCATATATTTCACACCTTTTCAGGCTCTTCATGTATTTCAACACCGTTTCATGATTCTCCTATTTTACAGACCGTTTCATGCTCCTATTGTATTTCACACCTTTTGAAGCTCTTCATATTTTTCACACCTTTTCAGGCTCTTCATGTTTTTGAACACCATTTCAAGCTCCTCTTATTTTTCAGACCGTTTCATGCTACTCATATTTTTGACATATTTTCAAGCTCTTCATATTTTTCACACCTTTTCAGGCTCTACATGTTTTTCAACTAGGCTTCATGATCCTCTTATTTTTCAGACCCTTTCATGCTCCTCATATTTTTCACACCTTTTGAAGCTCTTCATATTTTTCACACCTTTTAAGGCTCTTCATGTTTTTCAACACTGCTTCATGCTCCTCCTATTTTTCAGACCGTTTTATGCTCCTCATGTATTTCACTCCTTTTGAAGCTCTTCATATTTTTCACATATTTTTAGGCTCTTCATGTATTTCCACAACGTTTCAGCCTCTCCTATTTTTCAGACCGTTTCATGCTCCTCATATTTTTCACACCTTTTGAATCTCTTCATATATTTCACACCTTTTCAGGCTCTTCATGTATTTCAACACCGTTTCATGATTCTCCTATTTTACAGACCGTTTCATGCTCCTATTGTATTTCACACCTTTTGAAGCTCTTCATATTTTTCACACCTTTTCAGGCTCTTCATGTTTTTGAACACCATTTCAAGCTCCTCTTATTTTTCAGACCGTTTCATGCTACTCATATTTTTGACATATTTTCAAGCTCTTCATATTTTTCACACCTTTTCAGGCTCTTCATATTTTTAAACACCGCTTCATGCTCCTCCTATTTTTCAGACCGTTTCATTCTCCTCATATTTTGTCACCTTTTGAAGCTCTTCATATTTTTCACACCTTTTGAAGCTCTTCATATATTCACAGTTTTTCAGGCTCTTCATGTTTTTCAACAGTACCTCATGCTCCTCCTATTTTTCAGATCGCTTCATGATCATCTCATTTTTGACAGCTTTTGAAGCTCCTAATATTTTTCACACCTTTTGAAGCTCTTCATATATTTCACACTTTTTTAGGCTCTTCATGTTTTTCAACACCACTTCATGCTGCTCCTATTTTTCAGACCGTTTCATGCTCATCTCATTTTTGACAGATTTTGAAGCTCTTCATATTTTTCACACCTTTTGAAGCTCTTCATATTTTTCACAACTTTTCAGGCTCTTCATGTTTTTAACACAGCTTCATGCTCCTCCTATTTTTCAGAGAGTTTCATGCTCCTCATGTATTTCAGTCCTTTTGAAGCTCTTCATATTTTACACACCTTTTCAGCTCTTCATGATTTTCAACCCCACTTCATGCTCCTCCTATTTTGCGACCGTTTCATGTTCCTCATATTTTTGACACCTTTTGAAACTCTTCATGTTTTTTACACCTTTTCAGGCTCTTCATGTTTTTCAACACGGCTTCATGCTCCTCTTATTTTTCAGACCGTCTCATGCTACTCATATTTTTGACACCTTCTGAAGCTCTTCATAATTTTCATACCTTTTCAGGCTCTTCATGTTTTTCAACACCGCTTCATGCTCCTCCTATGTTTCAGACCGTTCCATGCTCTTCATTTGTTTCACACCTTTTGCAGCTCTTCATATTTTTCACCTTTTCAGGCTCCTCATGTTTTTGAACACCGTTTCATGCTCCTACTATTTTTCAGACCGTTTTATGCTCCTCATATTTTTGAAACCTTTTGAAGCTCTTCATATTTTTCACACCTTTTCAGGCTCTTCATATTTTTCAACACCGCTTCATGCTCCTCCTATTTTTCAGACCGTTTCATGCTCCTCATATTTTGACACCTTTTGAAGCTCTTCATATTTTTCACACCTTTTCAGGCTCTTCATGTTTTTCAACACCACTTCATACTCCTCCGATTTTTCAGACCGTTTCATGCTCCTTATATATTTGACACCTTTTGAAGCTCTTCATATTTTTCACACCTTTTCAGGCTCTTCAAGTTTTTCAACAATGTTACAATGCTCTTCCGATTTTTCAGACCGTTTCATGCTCCTCATATTTTTGACACCTTTTGAAGCTCCTCATATTTTTGAAACCTTTTGAAGCTCTTCATATTTTTCACACCTTTTCAGGCTCTTCATGTTTTTCAACAACGCTTCATACTCCTCCTATTTTTCACACCTTTTGAAGCTCTTCATATTTTTCACACCTTTTCAGGCTCTTCATGTTTTTCTACACCACTTCATGCTCGTCCTATTTTCCAAACCGTTTCTTGCTCCTCATAATTTTGACACCTTTTGAATCTCTTCAGATATTTTACACCTTTTCAGGCTCTACATTTTTTACAACACCACTTCATGCTCCTCCTTCTTTTCAGACCATTTCATGCTCATCTTATTTTTGGCACTTTTTTAAGCTGTTCATATTTTTAACACCTTTTGAAGCTCTTCATATTTTTCACACCTTTTGAGTCTCTTCATGTTTTTCAACACTGCTTCATTCTCCTCCTATTTTTCAGACCGATTCATGCCCCTCATGTATTTCACACCATGAAGCTCTTCATATTTTTCACAGCTTTTCAGGCTCTTCATGTTTTTGAACACCGTTTCATGCTCTTCCTATTTTTCAGACCGATTCATGCTCCTCATATTTTTGACACATTTTGAAGTTCTTCATATTTTTGACAACTTTTCAGGTTCTTCATGTTTTTCAACACCACTTCATCCTCCTCCTGTTTTTCAGACCATTTCATGCTCCTCATATTTTTGACACGTTTTGAAGCTCTTTATATTTTTCACAACTGTTCAGGCTCTTGGTGTTTTTGAAAACCGTTTCATGCTCCTCATATTTTTCAGACAGTTTCATACTTCTCATATTTTTGACACCTTTTGAAGCTCTTCATATTTTTCACACCCTTTCAGGCTCTTCATGTTTTTGAACACCGCTTCATACTCCTCCTCTTTTTCACACCTTTTGAAGCTCTTCATATTTTTCACAACTTTTCAGGCTTTTCATGTTTTTGAACAACGCTTCATGCTCCTCCTATTTTTCAGACGGTTTCATGCTCCTCATATTTTTCACAGCTTTTAAAGCTCTTCATATTTTTCACATCTTTTCAGGCTCTTCATGTTTTTAACACAGCTTCATGCTCCTCCTATTTTTCAGAGAGTTTCATGCTCCTCATGTATTTCACACCTTTTGAAGCTCTTGATATTTTTCACACATTTTCAGTCTCTTCATGTTTTTCCACACCACTTCATGCTCCTCCTTTTTTTCAGACCGTTTCATGCTCCTCATATTTTTTACACTTTTTGAAGCTCTTCATATTTTCACACCTTTTCAGGCTTTTCATGTTTTTGAACACCGCTTCATGATCCTCCTATTTTTCAGACCGTTTCATGCTCCTCATATTTTTGACACCTTTAGAAGCTCTTCATATTTTTCACACCTTTTCAGGCTCTTCATGATTTTCACCACCACTTCATGCTCCTATTATTTTTCAGACCGTTTCATTCTCTTCTTATTTTTGAAACCTTTAGAATCTCTCCATATTTTTCACACCTTTTCAGGCTCTTCATGTTTTTCAACACCGCTTCATGCTCCTCCTATTATTTAGACCGTTTCATTCTCCTCATATTTTTGACACCTTTTGAAGGTCTTCATATATTCACATCTTTTGAGGCTCTTCTTTTTTTTTCAACTCCACTTCATGCTCCTCTTATTTTTCAGACCGTTTCATGCTCATCTCATTTTTGACAACTTTTGAAGCTCTTCATATTTTTCACACCTTTTGAAGCTCTTCATATTTTTCACACGTTTTCAGGCTCTTCATGTTTTTCAACACCGCTTCATGCTCCTCCTATTTTTCAGACCGTTTCATGATCCTCATATATTTGACACATTTTGAAGCTGTTCATATTTTTCACACCTTTTCAGGCTCTTCATGTTTTTCAATACCGTTTCATGCTACTCATATTTTTGACACCTTTTGAATCTCTTCATATTTTTCACACCTTTTCAGGCTCTTCATGTTTTTCAACACCTATTCATGCTCCTCCTATTTTTCAGACCATTTCATACTCCTCATATTTTTGACACCTTTTGAAGGTCTTCATATATTTCACAACTTTTCAGGCTCTTCTTTTTCTTAAACTCCACTTCATGCTCCTCTTATTTTTCAGACCGTTTCATGCTCATCTCATTTTTGACACATTTGAAGCTCTTCATATTTTTCACACCTTTTGAAGCTCTTCATATTTTTCACACATTTTCAGGCTCTTCATGTTTTTGAACACCGGTTCATGCTCCTAGTATTTTTCAGACCATTTCATGCTCATCCCCTTTTGACACCTTTGAAGCTCTTCAAATTTTTCACACCTTTTGAAGCTCTTCATATTTTTCACATTTTTGAAGCTATTCATATTTTTCACACGGTTTCAGGCTCTTCATGCTTTTCAACACCGCTTCATGATACTCTTTTTTTTTAAGAACGTTTCATGTTCCTCATATTTTGACACCTTTTAAAGCTCTTCATATTTCTCACACCTTTTCAGGCTCTTCATGGTTTAGAACACCGCTTCATCCTCCTCCTATTTTTCAGACGGTTTCATGCTCCTCATATTATTGACACCTTTTGAAGCTCTTCATATTTCTCACACCTTTTCAGGCTCTTCATGTTTTTGAACACCGGTTCATGCTCCTAGTATTTTTCAGACCGTTTCATGCTCATCTCATTTTAGACACTTTTTGAAGCTTTTCATATATGTCACATCTTTTGAAACTCTTCATATTTTTCACACCTTTTCAGGCTCTTCATGTTTTTGAACACCGCTTCATGCTCGTCCTATTTTTCAGACCGGATCATGCTCCTCATATTTTTCACACCTTTTGAAGCTCTTCATATTTTTCACACCTTTTCAGGCTCTTCAGGTTTTTGAACATCGCTTCATGGTATTCCTATTTATCAGACCGTTTCATGCTCCTCATATTTTTGACACCTTTTGAAGCTCTTCATACTTTTCACAGCTTTTCAGGCTCTTCATGTTTCTGAACACCGCTTCATGCTCCTTCTTATTTTCAGACCGTTTCATGCTCATCTTATTTTTGACAACTTTTGAAGCTCTTCATATTATGCACATCTTTTGAAACTCTTCATATTTTTCACACCTTCTCAGGCTCTTCATTTTTTTCAACACCGCTTCATGCTCCTCCTATTTTTCAGACCGTTTCATGCTCATCTCATTTTTGACACCTTTTGAAGCTCTTCACATTTTTCACACCTTTTGAAGTTCTTCATATTTTTTACACGTTTTCAGGCTCTTCATGTTTTTCAACACCGCTTCATGCTCCTCCTCTTTTTCAGACCGTTTCATGCTCCTCATATTTTTGACACCTTTTGAAGCTCTTCATATTTTACACACCTTTTCACGCACTTCATGTTTTTGAACACCGCTTCAGGCTCCTCCTATTTCAGACCGTTTCATGCTCCTCATATTTTTCACACCTTTTGAAGCTCTTCATATTTTTCACACCTTTTCAGGCTCTTTATGTTTTTCAACACAACTTCATGCTCCTCAAATTTTTCAGACCTTATCATGCTCCTCATATATTTCACACCTTTTGAAGCTCTTCATATTTTTCACACCTTTTCATGCTCTTCATGTTTTTGAACACCGTTTCATGCTCCTCTATTTTTCCAACCGTTTCATGCTCCTCATATTTTTGACAACCTTTGAAGCTCTTCATATATTTCACACCTTTTCAGGCTCTTAATTTTTCTAAACACCACTTTATGCTCCTCCTATTTTTCAGACCGTTTCATGCTCATCTCATTTTGACCACTTTTGAAGCTCTTCATGTTTTTCACACCTTTTGAAGCTCTTCATATTTTTCACACCTTTTCAGGCTCTTCATGATTTTCAACACCGCTTCATGCTCCTCCTATGTTTCAGACCGTTTCATGTTCATCTCATTTTTGACACTTTTGAAGCTCTTCGTATTTTTCACACCTTTTGAAGCTCTTCATATTTTTCACATTTTTGAAGCTCTTCATATTTTTCACACGTTTTCAGGCTCTTCATGTTTTTCAACACCGCTTCATGCTCCTCCTATTTTTCAGACCGTTTCATGCTCCTCATGTATTTCACACCTTTTGAAGCTCTTCATATTTTTCACACCTTTTCAGGCTCTTCATGTTTTTCAACACTGCTTTATGCTCCTCCTATTTTACAGACCGTTTCATGCTCCTCATATTTTTGACACCTTTTGAAGCTCTTCATATTTTTCACACCTTTCCAGGCTCTTCATATTTTTGAACACCGGATCATGCTCCTCCTATTTTTCAGACCGTTGCATGCTCCTCATATTTTTCACACCTTTTGAAGCTCTTCATATTTTTCACACCTTTTCAATCTCTGCATGTTTTTGAACACCGCTTCATGCCCCTCCTCTTTTTCAGACCGTTTCATCTGCTCATGAATTTCACACCTTTTGAAGCTCTTCATACTTTGCACACCTTTTCAGGCTCTTGAAGTTTTTCCCAACCACTTCATGCTCCTCCTACTTTTCAGACCATTTCATGCTCCTCATATTTTTGACACCTTTTGAAGCTCTTCATATTTTTCACACCTTTTCAGGCTCTTCATGTTTCTCAACACCGCTTCATGCTCCTCCTAGTTTTCAGAACGTTTCATGCTCCTCATATTTTTGACACCTTTTGAAGCTTTTCCTATATTTCACACATTTTCAGGCTCTTCATGTTTTTCAACATCACTTCATGCTCCTCCTATATTTCAGTCCGTTTCATGCACATCTCATTTTTGAAAACTTTTGAAGCACTTCTTATTTTTCACACCTTTTCAGGCTCTTCATGTTTTTCAACACCGCTTCATGCTCCTCCTATTTTTCAGACCGTTTCATGCTTCTCATATTTTTGAGACCTTGAAGCTCTTCATATTTTTCACACCTTTCACGCTCTTCATGTTTTTAAGGACCGCTTCATGCTCCTCCTATTTTTCAGAAGCTTCAAGCTTTTCATATTTTTGACACCTTTTGAAGCCCTCAAATTTTTCACACCTTTTCAGGCTCTTCATGTTTTTTGACGACTGCTTCTTGCTCCTCCTATTTTTCAGTGTGTTTCATGCTTCTCATATTATTCACACCTTTTGAATCTCTTCATATATTTCACACCTTTTCAAGCTCTTCATCTTCTTCAAAACCATTTCATGCTCCTCATATTTTTCAGACCGTTTCATGCTCCTCATATTATTGACACCTTTTGAAGCTCTTCATATTTCTCACACCTTTTCAGGCTCTTCATGTTTATGTACACCGTTTCATGCTCTTCCTATTTTTCAGACCGTTTAATGCTCCTCATATATTTGAAACCTTTTGAAGCTCTTCATATTTTTCACACCTTTTGAAGCTTGTCATATTTTTTCACACCATTTCAGGCTCTTCATGTTTTTGAACACCGCTTCATGCTCCTCGTATTTTCCGACCGTTTCATGCTCCTCATATATTTGAAACCTTTTGAAGCTCTTCAAATTTTTCACACCTTTTCAGGCTCTCCATGTTTTTGAACACCACTTCTTGCTCCTCCTTTGTTTGAGACCGTTTCATGCTCCTAATATTTTTGACACCTTTTGAAGCTCCTCATAAATTTCACAACTTTTCAGGCTCTTCACGTTTTTCATACGTTTTCAGGCTCCTCATGTTTTTGAACACCGTTTCATGCTCCTCCTATTTTTCAGACCGTTTCATGCTCCTAATATTTTTGACACCTTTTGAAGCTCCTCATAATTTTCACAACTTTTCAGGCTCTTCACGTTTTTCATACGTTTTCAGGCTCTTCATGTTTTTGAACACCGCTTCATTCTCCTCCTATTGTTCAGACCGTTTCATGCTCCTCATATTTTTCACACCTTTTGAATCTCTTCGTATTTTTCACATTTTCAGGCTCTTCATGTTTTTGAACACCACTTCTTGCTCCTCCTATTTTTCAGAGAGTTTCATGCTCCTCATGTATTTCACACCTTTTGAAGCTCTTCATATTTTCCATACCTTTTCAGGCTCTTCATGTTTTTCAAAACCGCTTCATGCTCCTCCTATTTTTCAGACCGTTTCATGCTCCTCATATTTTTGAAACCTTTTGAAGCTCTTCATATTTTTCACACCATTTCAGGCTCTTCATATTTTTAAAAACCGCTTCATTATTCTCCTATTTTTCAGACCGTTTCATGCTCCTCTTATTTTTGAAACCTTTTGAAGCTCTTCATATTTTTCACACCATTTCAGGCTCTTCATGTTTTTCAACACAGTTTCATGCCCTCATATTTTTCAGACCGTTTCATGCTCCTCCTATTTTTGAGACCGTATCATGCTCCTCATATATTTGACACTTTTATAAGCTCTTCATATTTTTCACACCATTTCAGGCTCTTCATGTTTTTCAACACCGCTTCATGCTCCTCCTATTTTTCAGACTGTTTCATGCTTCTCATATTTTTGAGACCTTGAAGCTCTTCATATTTTTCACACCTTTCATGCTCTTCATGTTTTTAAGGACCGCTTCATGCTCCTCCTATTTTTCAGAAGCTTCAAGCTTTTCATATTTTTGACACCTTTTGAAGCCCTCAAATTTTTCACTCCTTTTCAGGCTCTTCATGTTTTTTGACGACTGCTTCTTGCTTCTCCTATTTTTCAGGGTGTTTCATGCTTCTCATATTATTGACACCTTTTGAAGCTCTTCATATATTTCACACCTTTTCAAGCTCTTCATCTTCTTCAAAACCATTTCATGCTCCTCATATTTTTCAGACCGTTTCATGTTCCTCATATTTTTGACACCTTTTGAAGCTCTTCATATTTTTCACACCTTTTCAGGCTCTTCATGTTTTTGAACACCGTTTCATGATCCTCCTGTTTTTCAGACTGTTTCATGCTCCTCATATTTTTGACACCTTTTGAAGCTCTTCATATTTCTCACACCTTTTCTGGCTCTTCATGTTTTTGAACACAGTTTCATGCTCCTCCCATTTTTCAGACCGTTTCATGCTCCTCATATTTTTGACACCTTTTCAAACTCTTCATATTTTTCACAACTTTTGAAACTCTTTATATTTTGCACACCTTTTCAGGCTCTTGAAGTTTTTCACAACCACTTCATGCTCCTCCTACTTTTCAGACCATTTCATGCTCCTCATATTTTTGACACCTTTTGAAGCTCTTCATATTTTTCACACCTTTTCAGGCTCTTCATGTTTCTCAACACCGCTTCATGCTCCTCCTAGTTTTCAGACCGTTTCATGCTCCTCATATTTGTGACACCATTTGAAGCTCTTCATATTTTTCACACCTTTTCAGGCTCTTCATGTTTTTGAACACCGTTTCATGATCCTCCTATTTTTCAGAACGTTTCATGCTCCTCATATTTTGACACCTTTTAAAGCTCTTCATATTTTTCACACCTTTTGTGGCTCTTCATGTATTTCAACACCGCTTCATGATCCTCCTATTTTTGAGACCATTTCATACTCCTTATATTTTTGACATTTTTTGAGGCTCTTCATATGTTTCACACCTTTTCAGGCTCTTCATGTTTTTGAACACCGGTTCATGCTCCTAGTATTTTTCAGACCATTTCATGCTCATCTCATTTTGACACCTTTGAAGCTCTTCAAATTTTTCACACCTTTTGAAGCTCTTCATATTTTTCACATTTTTGAAGCTATTCATATTTTTCACCCGGTTTCAGGCTCTTCATGCTTTTCAACTCCGCTTCATGATCCTCTTTTTTTTAAGAACGTTTCATGTTCCTCATATTTTGACACCTTTTAAAGCTCTTCATATTTCTCACACCTTTTCAGGCTCTTCATGGTTTAGAACACCGCTTCATCCTCCTCCTATTTTTCAGACCCTTTCATGCTCCTCATATTATTGACACCTTTTGAAGCTCTTCATATTTCTCACACCTTTTCAGGCTCTTCATGTTTTTGAACACCGGTTCATGCTCCTAGTATTTTTCAGACCGTTTCATGCTCATCTCATTTTAGACACCTTTTGAAGCTTTTCATATATTTCACATCTTTTGAAACTCTTCATATTTTTCACACCTTTTCAGGCTCTTCATGTTTTTGAACACCGCTTCATGCTCGTCCTATTTTTCAGACCGGATCATGCTCCTCATATTTTTCACACCTTTTGAAGCTCTTCATATTTTTCACACCTTTTCAGGCTCTTCAGGTTTTTGAACATCGCTTCATGGTATTCCTATTTATCAGACCATTTCATGCTCCTCATATTTTGGACACGTTTTTAAGCTCTTCATATTTTTCACACCTTTTCAGGCTCTTCATGTTTCTGAACACCGCTTCATGCTCCTTCTTATTTTCAGACCGTTTCATGCTCATCTTATTTTTGACACCTTTTGAAGCTCTTCATATTATGCACATCTTTTGAAACTCTTCATATTTTTCACACCTTCTCAGGCTCTTCATTTTTTTCAACACCACTTCATGCTCCTCCTATTTTTCAGACCGTTTCATGCTCATCTCATTTTTGACACCTTTTGAAGCTCTTCACATTTTTCACACCTTTTGAAGTTCTTCATATTTTTCACACGTTTTCAGGCTCTTCATGTTTTTCAACACCGCTTCATGCTCCTCCTCTTTTTCAGACCGTTTCATGCTCCTCATATTTTTGACACCTTTTGAAGCTCTTCATATTTTACACACCTTTTCAGGCTCTTCATGTTTTTGAACACCACTTCATGCTCCTCCTATATTTCAGACCGTTTCATGCTCATCTCATTTTTGACACCTTTTGAAGCTCTTCATATTATTCACAAGTTCTCAGGCTCCTCATGTTTTTCAACACAGCTTCATGCTCCTCCTATTTTTCAGACCGTTTCATGCTTCTCATATTTTTGACACGTTTTGAGGCTCTCATATTTTTCACACCATTCCAGACTCTTCATATTTTTGAACACCGTTTCATGCTCCTCCTATTTTTCAGACCGTTTCATGCTCCTCATATTTTTGACACGTTTTGGGCTCTTCATATTTTTCACACCATTCCAGGCTCTTCATATTTTTGAACACCGTTTCATGCTCCTCCTATTTTTCAGACAGTTTCATGCTCCTCATATTTTTGACACGTTTTGGGGCTTTAATAATTTTCACACCATTCCAGGCTCCTCATGTTTTTCAACACCACTTCATGCTCCTCCTATTTTTCAGATGGTTTCATGCTCCTCATGTATTTCACACATTTTGAAGCTCTTCATAGCTTTCCCACCTTTTCAGCCTCTTCATGTTTTTGAATACCGTTTCATGCTCTTCCTATTTTTCAGATGGTTTCATGCTCCTCATATTTTTGACACATTTTGAAGCTCTTCATATTTTTGATACCCTTTCAGGCTCTTCATGTTTTTCAACACCGCTTAATGATCCTCCTATTTTTCAGACCGTTTACTGCTCCTCATATTTTTGACACCTTTTGAAGCTCTTCATATTTTTCACAGCTTTTCAGGCTCTTCATGTTTTTGAACACCGTTTCATGCTCCTCCTATTTTTCAGACCGTTTCATGCTCCTCATATTTTTGACACCTTTTGAAGCTCTTCATGTTTTTCACACCTTTTCAGGCTCTTCATGTTTTTCAACACCACTTCATGCTTCTCCTATTTCTCAGACCGTTTCATGCTCATCTCATTTTTGACAGCTTTTGAAGTTCTTCATATTTTTCACATCTTTTGAAACTATTCATATTTTTCACACCTTTTCAGGCTCTTCATGTTTTTCAACACCGCTTCATGCTTCTCCTATTTTTCAGACCGTTTCATGCTCCTCTCATTTCTGAAATCTTTTGAAGCTCTTCATATATTTCACACATTTTCAGGCTCTTAATGTTTTTCAACACCACTTCATGCTCCTCCTATTTTTCAGACCGTTTCATGCTCATCTCATTTTTGACACCTTCTGAAGCGCTTCATAGTTTTCACAAATTTTCAGGCTCTTCATATTTTTGAACACCGCTTCATGCTCCTCCTATTTTCCAGACCGTTTCATGCTCCTCATGTATTTCACACATTTTGCGGCTCTTCATATTTTACACACCTTTTCAGGTACTTCATGATTTTCAACACCACTTCATGCTCCTCCTTTTTTTCAGACCGTTACGTGCTCCTCATGTATTTCAATCCTTTTGAAGCTCTTCATATTTTTCACACCTTTTCAGACTCTTCATGTTTTTCAACACGGCTTCATGCTCCTCCTATTTTTCAGACCGTTTCATGTTCCTTATATTTTTGACACCTTTTGAAGCTCTTCATATTTTACACACCTTTTCAGGCTCTTTATGTTTTTCAACACCGCTTCATGCTCCTCCTTTTTTTCAGACCGTTACGTGCTCCTCATGTATTTCAATCCTTTTGAAGCTCTTCATATTTTTCACACATTTTCAGGCTCTTCATGTTATTGAACACGGCTTCATGCTCCTCCTATTTTTCAGACCGTTTCATGCTCTTCATATATTTCACACCTTTTGAAGCTCTTCATATTTTTCACACCTTTTCAGGCTCTTCATGTTTTTCAACAGCACTTCATGCTTCTCCTATTTTTCAGACCGTTTCATGCTCCTCATATTTTTGACACCTTTAGAATATCTTCATTTTTTTCACACCTTTTCTGGCTCTTCATGTTTTTCAACAGCATTTCATGCTCCTCCTATTTTTCAGACCATTTTGTGCTCCTCATGTTTTTCAAACTTTTTGAAGCTCTTCATATTTTTCACACCTTTTCATGCTCTTCTTGTTTTACAACACCGCATCATGCTCCTCGTATTTTTCAGACCGTTTCATGCTCCTCATAGTTTTGACACCTTTTGAAGCTCTTCATATTTTTGACACCATTTCAAGCTCTTCATGTTTTTCAACACCGCTTCCTGCTCCTCCTATTTTTCAGACCATTTCATGCTCCTCATATTTTTGACACCCTTTCATGCTCTTCGTGTTTTTCAACACCGCGTCATGCCCCTCCTATTTTCAGACCGTTTCATGCTCCTCATAGTTTTGACACCTTTTGAAGCTCTTCATATTTTTGACACCATTTCAAGCTCTTCATGTTTTTCAACACCGCTTCCTGCTCCTCCTATTTTTCAGACCATTTCATGCTCCTCATATTTTTGACACCCTTTCATGCTCTTCGTGTTTTTCAACACCGCTTCATGCTCCTCCTATTTTTCAGACCGTTTCATGCTCCTCATATTTTTGACACCTTTTGAAGATCTTCATATTTTTGACACCATTTCTAGTTCTTCATGTTTTTCAACACCGCTTAATGCTCTCCTATTTTTCAGACCGTTTCATGCTCATAATATTTTTGACACCATTCGAAGCTCTTCATATTTTTGACACCTTTTAATGCTCTTCATGTTTTTCAACACCGCTTCATGCTCCTCATATTTTTCAGACCGTTTCTTGCTCCTCATATTTTTGACACCTTTGAAGCTCTTCATATATTTCACACCTTTTCAGGCTCTTCATGTTTTTCAACACCGCTTCAAGCTCCTCCGATATTTCAGACCGTTTCTTGCTCCTCATATTTTTGACACCTTTTGAAGCTCTTCATTTATTTCACTCCTTTACAGGCTCTTCATGTTTTTCAACACCGCTTCATGCTCCTCCTATTTTTTAGACCATTTCATGCTCCTCATATATTACACACCTTTTGAAGCTCTTCATATTTTTCACACCTTTCCAGGCTCTTCATGTTTTTGAACACCGTTCATGCTCCTCATGTATTTCACACCTTTTGAAGCTCTTCATATTTTTCACACCTTTTCAGGCTCTTCTTGTTTTTGATCACTGCTTCATGATCCTCCTATTTTTCAGAGAGTTTCATGCTCCTCATGTATTTCACATCTTTTGAAGCTCTTCATATTTTTCACACCTTTTCAGGCTCTTCATGTTTTTCCACACCACTTCATGCTTCTCCTATTTTTCGGCCTGTTTCATGCTCCTCATGTATTTCACACCTTTTGAAGCTCTTCATATTTTTCACACCTTTTCAGGCTCTTCATGTTTTTAATCACCGTTTCATCCTCCTCCTATTTTTCAGACCTTTTCATGCTCCTCGTATATTTGACACGTTTTGAAGCTCTGAATATTTTTCACACATTTTCAGTCTCTTCATGTTTTTGAACACTGCTTCATGATCCTCCTATTTTTCAGACGGTCATGCTCTTCATATGTTTGACACCTTTTGAAGCTCTTCATATTTTTCACACCTTTTGAGGGCCTTCATGTTTTTCAACACCTTTTCATGCTGCTTCTCTATTTCAGACCATTTCATGCTCCTCATATTTTTTACACGTTTTGAAGCTCTTCATATTTTTAACACCTTTTCAGGCTCTTTTTTTTTTTGAACACCGCTTCATGCTCCTCCTAATTTTCAGACCATTTCATCCTCCTCATATTTTTCACACCTTTTGAAGCTCTTCATATTTTTCACAACTTTTCAGGCTCTTCATGTTTTTAATCACCGTTTCATGCTCCTCCTATTTTTTAGACCGTTTCATGCTCCTCATATATTTGACACATTTTGAGGCTCTGAATATTTTTCACACTTTTTCAGGCTCTTCATATTTTTGAACACTGCTTCATGATCCTCCAATTTTTCAGACCGTTTCATGATCTTCTTATGTTTGACACCTTTTGAAGCTCTTCATATTTTTCACTCCTTTTCAGGCTCTTCATGTTTTTCAACACCACTTCATTCTTCTCCTATTTTTCAGACCGTTTCATGCTCCTCATGAATTTCACACCTTTTGAAGCTCTTCATATTTTTCACAAGTTCTCAGGCTCCTCATGTTTTTCAACACCGCTTCATGCTCCTCCTATTTTTCAGACCGTTTCATGCTCATCTCATTTTTTAAACCTTTTGAAGCTCTTCATATTTTTCACACCTTTTGATTCTCTTTATATTTTTCACACGTTTTTAGGCTCTTCAAGTTTTTCAACACCGCTTCATGCTCCTCATATTTTTCAGACCGTTTCATGCTCCTCATATTTTTGACACCTTTTGAAGCTCTTCATATTTTTCACACCTTTTCAGGCTCTTCTTGTTTTTCAACAGCGCTTCATTCTCCTCCTATTTTTCAGAACGTTTCATGCTCCTCATATTTTTGACACCTTTTGTAGCTCTTCATATTTTCCACACCTTTTCAGGCTCTTCATGTTTTTCAACACCGCTTCATGCTCCTCCTATTTTTCAGACCGTTTCATGCTCCTCATATTTTTGACACCTTTTGAAGCTCTTCATATTTTTCACACCTATTCAGGCTCTTCATGTTTTTCACACCTTTTCAGGCTCTTCATGTTTTTGAACACCATTTCATGCTTCTCCTATTTTGCAGACCGTTTCATTCTCCTCATATTTTTGACATCTTTTGAAGCTCTTCATATATTTCACACCTTTTCAGGCTATTCATTTTTTTCAACACCACTTCATGCTCCTCCTATTTTTCAGACCGTTTCATGCTCATCTCATTTTGACACCTTTTGAAGCTCTTCAAATTTTTCACATCTTTTGAAGCTCTTCATATTTTGCACAACTTTTCAGGCTCTTTATGATTTTCAACACCGCTTCATGCTCCTCCTATTTTTCAGACCGTTTCATGTTCATCTCATTTTGACACCTTTTGAAGCTCTTCAAAATTTTCACACCTTTTGAAGCTCTTCATATTTTTCCTATTTTTGAAGCTCTTCATATTTTCACACGTTTTCAGGCTCTTCATGTTTTTCAACACCGCTTCATACTATTTCTATTATTCAGAGAGTTTCATGCTCCTCATGTATTTCACACATTTTGAAGCTCTTCATATTTTTCAAACCTATTCAGGCTCTTCATGTTTTTCCACACCCCTTCATGCTTCTCCTATTTTTCAGCCCGTTTCATGCTCCTCCTGTATTTCACACCTTTTGAATCTCTTCATATATTTCACACCTTTTCAGGCTCTTCATGTTTTTCACACCTTTTCAGGCTCTTCATGTTTTTGAACACCATTTCATGCTTCTCCTATTTTGCAGACCGTTTCATTCTCCTCATATTTTTGATATCTTTTGAAGCTCTTCATATTTTTCACAACTTTTCAGGCTCTTTATGATTTTCAACACCGCTTCATGCTCCTGCTATTTTTCAGACCGTTTCATGCTCATCTCATTTTGACACCTTTTGAAGCTCTTCAAATTTTTCACACCTTTTGAAGCTCTTCATATTTTTCCTATTTTTGAAGCTCTTCATATTTTCACACGTTTTCAGGCTCTTCATTTTTTTCAACACCGCTTCATGCTATTTCTTTTTTTCAGAGAGTTTCATGCTCCTCATGTATTTCACACCTTTTGAAGCTCTTCATATTTTTCAAACCTTTTCAGGCTCTTCATGTTTTTCCACACCCCTTCATGCTTCTCCTATTTTTCAGCCCGTTTCATGCTCCTCATGTATTTCACACCTTTTGAATCTCTTCATATTTTTCACACCTTTTCAGGCTCTTCATGTTTTTGATCACCGTTTCATGCTCCTCCTATTTTTCAGACCGTTTCATGCTCATCTCATTTTTGACACCTTTTGAAGCTCTTCATATATTTCACACCTTTTGAAGCTCTTCATATTTGGACACCTTTTCAGGCTCTTCATTTTTTTCAACACTACTTCTTGCTCCTCCAAATTTCAGACCGTTTCATGCTCCTCATATTTTTGACACCTTTTGAAGCTCTTCATAATTTTCACACCCTTTCAGCCTCTTCATGGTTTTCAACACCACTTCATGCTCCTCCTATTTTTCAGACCGTTTCATTCTCCTCATATTTTTGACATCTTTAGAAACTCTTCATATCTTTCACACCTTTTCAGACTCTTCATGTTTTTCAACACAGCTTCATGATCCTCCTATTTTTGAGACCGTTTCATTCTCCTCATATTTTTGACACCTTTTGAAGCTCTTCATATATTTCACACCTTTTCAGGCTCTTCATTTTTTTCAACACCACTTCATGCTCCTCCTATATTTCAGACCGTTTCATGCTCATCTCATTTTTGACACCTTTTGAAGCTCTTCATATTTTTCACAAGTTCTCAGGCTCCTCATGTTTTTCAACACAGCTTCATGCTCCTCCTATTTTTCAGACCGTTTCATGCTTCTCATATTTTTGACACCTTTTGAAGCTCTTCATATTTTTCACACCTTTTAAGGCTCTTCATGTTTTTGAACACCGCTTCATGCTCCTCCTCTTTTTCAGACCGTTTCATGCACCTCATAATTTTGACACCTTTTGAAGCTCTTCATATTTTTCACACCTTTTCACGCTCTTCATATTTTTGAACACCGCTTCATGCTCCTCCTATTTTTCAGACCGTTTCATGCTCCTTTTAATTTTGACACCTTTTGAAGCTCTTCATATATTTCACATCCTTTCAGCCTCTTCATATTTTTCAACACCGCTTCATGCTCCTCCTAATTTTCAGACCGTTTCATTCTCCTCATATTTGTGACACTATTTGAAGCTCTTCATATTTTTCACACCTTTTCAGGCTCTTCATGTTTTTCAACACCACTTCATGCTCCTCCTATATTTCAGACCGTTTCATGCTCCTTATATTTTTGACACCTTTTGAAGCTCTTCATATTTTCACACCTTTTCAGGCTCTTCATATTTTTCACACCGCTTCATGCTCCTCCTATTTTTCAGACCGTTTCATGCTCCTCATATGTTTCACTCCTTTTTCAGGCTCTTCATGATTTTCAACAACACTTCATGCTCCTCCTATTTTTCAGACCGTTTCATGCTCCTCCATTTTTCAGACCGTTTCATGCACCTCATATTTTGACACCTTTTGAAGCTCTTCATATTTTTTACCTTTTCAGGCTCTTCATATTTTTCAACACTGCTACATGCTTCTCCTATATTTCCGACCATTTCATGATCCTCATATTTTTGATACCTTTTGAAGCTCTTCATATTTTTCACACCTTTTCAGGCTCTTCATGTTTTTCAACTCCGCTTCATGCTCCTCCTATTTTCCAGACCGTTTCATGCTCCTCATATTTTTGACACCTTTGAAGCTCTTCATATTTTTCACACCTTTTCAGGCTCTTCATGTTTTTCAACACCGCTTCATGCTCCTCCTATTTTTCAGACCGTTTCATGCTCCTCATATTTTGACACCTTTTACAGCACTTCATAATTTTCACATCTTTTCAGGCTCGTCATGTTTTCCAACACCTCTTCATGCTCCTCCTAATTTTCAGACCGTTTCATGCTCCTCATATTTTTGACACCTTTTGAAGCTCTTGATATTTTTCACACCTTTTCAGGCTCTTCTTGTTTTTGAACACCGCATCATGCTCATCCTATTTTTCAGACCGTTTCATGCAACTCATATTTTTGAGACCTTTTGAAGCTCTTCATATTTTTCACACCTTTTCAGGCTCTTCATGTTTTTCACACCTTTTCAGGCTCTTCATGTTTTTGAACACCATTTCATGCTTCTCCTTTTTTGCAGACCGTTACAATCTCCTCATATTTTTGACATCTTTTGAAGCTCTTCATATTTTTCACACCTTTTCAGGCTCTTCATGTTTTTCACACCTTTTCAGGCTTTTCATTTTTTTCAACACGACTTCATGCTCCTCCTATTTTTCAGACCGTTTCATGCTCATCTCATTTTGACACCTTTTGAAGCTCTTCAAATTTTTCACATCTTTTGAAGCTCTTCATATTTTACACAACTTTTCAAGCTCTTTATGATTTTCAACACAGCTTCATGCTCCTCCTATTTTTCAGACCATTTCATGCTCATCTCATTTTGACACCTTTTGAAGCTCTTCAAATGTTTCACACCTCTTGAAGCTCTTCATATTTTTCCTATTTTTGAAGCTCTTCATATTTTCACACGTTTTCAGGCTCTTCATTTTTTTCAACACCGCTTCATGCTATTTCTATTTTTCAGAGAGTTTCATGCTCCTCATGTATTTCACCCCTTTTGAAGCTCTTCATATTTTTCAAACCTATTCAGGCTCTTCACGTTTTTCCACACCCCTTCATGCTTCTCCTATTTTTCAGCCCGTTTCATGCTCCTCATGTATTTCACACCTTTTGAAACTCTTCATATTTTTCACACCTTTTCAGGTCTTCACATTTTGATCACCATTTCATGCTCATCTTATTTTTCAGACCGTTTCATGCTCATCTCATTTTTGACACCTTTTGAAGCTCTTCATATTTTTCACACCTTTTCAGGCTCTTCATGTTTTTTAACACCGCTTCATGCTCCTCCTATTTTTCAGACCGTTTCATGCTCCTCATATTTTTGACACCTTTTGAAGCTCTTCATATTTTCACACCTTTTCAGGCTCTTAATGTTTTTGAACACCGCTTCATGCTCCTCCTATTTTTCAGACCATTTCATGCTCCTCATATTTTTGACACCTTTTGAAGCTCTTCATATTTTTCACACTTTTTCAGGATCTTCATGTTTTTGATCACCGTTTCTTGCTCCTCCTTTTTTTCAGACCGTTTCATGCTCCTCATATATTTGACACCTTTTGAAGCTCTTCATATTTTTCACACCTTTTCAGGCTCTTCATATTTTTCAACACCACTTCAAGCTCCTCCTATTTTTCAGACCGTTTCTTGATCCTCATATTTTTCACACCTTTGAGGCTCTTCATATATTTCAAACCTTTTCAGGCTCTTCAAGTTTTTCAACATAGCTTCATGCTCCTCATATTTTTCAGACCGTTTCATTCTCCTCATATTTTTGATACCTTTTGAAGCTCTTCATATTTTTCACACCTTTTCAGGCTCTTCATGTTTTTCAACACCGCTTCATGCTCCTCCTATTTTTCAGACCGTTTCATGCTCATCTCATTTTGACACCTTTTGAAGCTCTTCAAATTTTTCACACCTTTTGAAGCTCTTCATATTTTTCCTATTTTTGAAGCTCTTCATATTTTCACACGTTTTCAGGCTCTTCATGTTTTTCAACACCGCTTAATGCTATTTCTATTTTTCAGAGAGTTTCATGCTCCTCATTTATTTCACACCTTTTGAAGCTCTTCATATTTTTCAAATCTTTTCCGGCTCTTCATGTTTTTGATCACCGTTTCATGCTCCTCCTATTTTTCAGACCGTTTCATGCTCATCTCATTTTTGACACCTTTTGAAGCTCGTCATATATTTCACACCTTTTGAAGCTCTTCATATTTTGCACACCTTTTCAGGCTCTTCATTTTTTTCAACACTACTTCTTTCCTCTTCAATTTTTCAGACCGTTTCATGCTCATCTGATTTTTGACACCTGTTGAAGCTCTTCATATTTTTCACACCTTCTGAAGCTCTTCATATATTTCACACTTTTTCAGGCTCTTCATGTTTTTCAACACCACTTCATGCTTCTACTATTTTTCAGCCCGTTTCATGCTCCTCATGTTTTTCACACCTTTTGAAGCTCGTCATATTTTTCACACCTTTTCAGGCTCTTCATGTTTTTCATCACCATTTCTTGCTCGTCCTATTTTTCAGATCGTTTCATGCACCCCATATTTTTGACAGCTTTTGAAGCTCTTCATAATTTTCACACCCTTTCAGCCTCTTCATGTTTTTCAACACCACTTCATGCTCCTCCTATATTTCAGACCGTTTCATGCTCATCTCATTTTTGACACCTTTTGAAGCTCTTCATATTTTTCACAAGTTCTCAGGCTCCTCATGTTTTTCAACACCGCTTCATGCTCCTCCTATTTTTCAGACCGTTTCATGCTTCTCATATTTTTGACACCTTTTGAAGCTCTTCATATTTTTCACACCTTTTAAGGCTCTTCATGTTTTTGAACACCGCTTCATGCTCCTTCTCTTTTTCAGACCGTTTCATGCTCCTCATATTTTTGACACCTTTTGAAGCTCTTCATATTTTTCACACCTTTTCAGGCTCTTCATATTTTTGAACACCGCTTCATGCTCCTTATATTTTTCAGACCGTTTCATGCTCCTTGTCATTTTGACACCTTTTGAAGCTCTTCATATTTTTCACACCTTTTCAGGCTCTTCATGTTTTTCAACACCGCTTCATGCTCCTCCTATTTTTCAGACTATTACATGCTCCTCATATTTTTGACACCTTTTGAAGCTCTTCATATTTTTCACTCCTTTTCAGGCTCTTCATTTTTTTCAACAGCGCTTCATGCTCCTCCTATTTTTCAGACTGTTACATGCTCCTAATATTTTTGACACCTTTTGAAGCTTTTCATATTTTTCACACCTTTTCAGGCTCTTCATTTTTTTCAACACTACTTCATGCTCCTCCAAATTTTCAGACCGTTTCATACTCATCTAATTTTTGACACCTTTTGAAGCTCTTCATATTTTTCACACCTTTTGAAGCTCTTCGTATTTTCACACCTTTTCAGGCTCTTCATATTTTTGACCACCGCTTCATGCTCCTTCTATTTTTCAGAGAGTTTCATGCTCCTCATGTATTTCTCACCTTTTGAAGCTCTTCATATTTTTCACACCTTTTCAGGCTCTTCATGTTTTTCCACACCACTTAACGCTTCTCCTATTTTTCAGCCCGTTTCATGCTCCTCATGTATTTCACACCTTTTGAAGCTCTTCATATTTTTCACACCTTTTCAGGCTCTTCACGTTTTGATCACCATTTCATGCTCCTTTATTTTTCAGACCGTTTCAGGCACCTCATATTTTTGACACGTTTTGAAGCTCTTCATATTTTTCACACCTTTTCAGGTTCTTCATATTTTTGAACACCGCTTCATGCTCCTCATATTTTTCAGACCGTTTCATGCTCCTTGTAATTTTGACACCTTTTGAAGCTCTTCATATTTTTCACACCTTTTCAGGCTCTTCATGTTTTTCAACACCGCTTCATGCTCCTCCTATTTTTCAGACTGTTACTTGCTCCTCATATTTTGACACCTTTTGAAGCTCTTCATATTTTTCACACCTTTTCAGGCTCTTCATGTTTTTCAACACCGCTTCATGCTCCTCCTATTTTTCAGACTGTTACTTGCTCCTCATATTTTGACACCTTTTGAAGCTCTTCATATTTTTCACACCTTTTCAGGCTCTTCATGTTTTTCAACACCGCTTCATGCTCCTCCTATTTTTCAGACTGTTACATGCCCCTCATATTTTTGACAACTTTTGAAGCTTTTCATATTTTTCACACCTTTTCAGGCTCTTCATTTTTTTCAAAACCGCTTCATGCTCCTCCTATTTTTCAGACTGTTACATGCTCCTCATATTTTTGACACCTTTTGAAACTCTTTTTATTTTTCACACCTTTTCAGGCTCTTCACGTTAGTCAACAACGTTTCATGCTAATCCTATTTTTCCGACCGTTTCATGCTCCTCCTATTTTTCAGACCGTTTCATGCTCATCTCATTTTTGACACCTTTTGAAGCTCGTCATATTTTTCACACCTTTTCAGGCCTTCACGTTTTTGAACACTGGTTCATGCTCCTCATATATTTCAGACCGTCTCAGGCTCCTCATATTTTTGACGCATTTTGAAGCTCTTCGTGTTTTTCACACCGTTTCAGGCTCTTCAGGTTTTTCAACATCACTTCATGCTCCTCCTATTTTTCAGACCTTTTCATGCTCCTCATATTTTTGACACGTTTTGAGGCTCTTCATATTTTTCACACCTTTTCAGTCTCTTCATAGTTTTATACACCACTTCATGCTCCTCCTATTTTCCAGACCGTTTCATGCTCTTCTCATTTTTGACACCTTTTGAAGTGCTTCATATTTTTCACACTTTTTCAGGCTGTTTATAGTTTTCACCACCGCTGCATGATTTTCCTAATTTTCAGACCGTTTCTTGCTCCTCATATTTTTGACACTTTTTGAAGCTTTTCATATTTTTCTCACCATTTCAGTCTCTTCATGTTTTTCAACACCACTTCATGCTCCTCCTATTTTCCAGACCGTTTCATGCTCTTCTCATTTTTGACACCTTTTGAAGTGCTTCATATTTTTCACACCTTTGAAGCTCTTCATATTTTTGACAAGTTTTCAGGCTCTTCATGTTTTTCAACACCGCTTCATGCTCCTCCTATTTTTCAGACCGTTTCATGCTCCTCATATTTTTGACACATTTTGAAGCTCTTCATATTTTTCACACATTTTCATTCTCTTCATGTTTTTGAACACCGCTTCATGCTCCTCCTAATTTTCAGATTGTTTCATACTCCTCATATTTTTGACACCTTTTGAAGCTCTTCATATTTTTCACACCTTTTCAGGCTCTTCATGTTTTTGAACACCGCTTCATGCTCCTCCTATTTTTCCGACCGTTTCATGCTCCTCATATTTTTGACACCTTTTCAAGCTTTTCATATTTTTCACACCTTTTCAGGCTCTTCATGTTTTTCAACACCACTGCATGATTCTCCTATTTTTCAGAAAGTTTCATGCTCATCTCATTTTTGACACCTTCTGAAGCTCTTCATTTTTTTCAAAACTTTTGAGCTCTTCATATTCTTCACACGGTTTCAGGCTCTTCATGTATTTCAATAACGGTTCTTACTCCTCCTATTTTTCAAAACGTTGCATGCTTCTCATATTTTTGACACCTTTTGAAGCTCTTCATATTTTTCACACCTTTTGAGGCTCTTCATGTTTTTCAACACCACTTCATGCTCCTCCTATTTTTCCGACGGTTTCATGCTCATCTCATTTTTTACACCTTCTGAAGCTCTTCATTTTTTTCAAAACTTTTGAGCTCTTCATATTCTTCACACCTTTTCAGGCTCTTCATGTTTTTCAACACCACTTCATGCTCCTCCTATTTTTCAGACCGTTTCATGCTCCTCATATTTTTGACACCTTTTGAAGCTCTTCATATTTTTCACAACTTTTCAGGCTTCTCATGTTTTTGAACACCGCTTCATGCTCCTCCTATTTTTCACACCTTTTGAAGCTCTTCATATTTTTCACACCTTTTCAGGCTGTACATGTTTTTGAACACCACTTCATGCTCCTCCTATTTTTCAGACCGTTTCTTACTCCTCATGTATTTCACACATTTTGAAGCTCTTCATATTTTTCACACCTTTTCAGGCTCTTCATGTTTTTCAACACCGCTTCATGCTCCTCTATTTGTCAGACCGTTTCATGCTCATCTCTTTTTTGACACCTTTTGAAGCTCTTCATATTTTTCACACTTTTTCAGGCTCTTCATGTTTTTGAACACCGCTTCATGCTCCTCCTATTTTTCAGACCGTTTCATGCTGCTCGTATTTTTCAGACCGTTTCATGCTCCTCATAATTTTGACAATTTTATAAGGTCTTCATATTTTTCACACTTTTTCAGGCTCTTCATGTTTTTGAACACCGCTTCATGTTCCTCCTATTTTTCAAACCTTTTGAAGCTCTTCATGTTTTTCACACCTTTTCAGGATCTCATTTTTTTGAACACAGCTTCATGCTCCTCCTAATTTTCAGACCGTTTCATGCTCCTCATATATTTCACACCTTTTTAAGCTCTTCCTAATTTTCACACCTTTTCAGGCTCTTCATGTTTTTGAACACCGTTTTATGCTGCCTCTATTTTTCAGACCGTTTCATGCTCCTCATATATTTTAAACCTTTTGAATCTCTTCATATATTTCACACCTTTTCAGGCTGTTCATGTTTTTCAACAACGCTTCATGCTCCTCCTATATTTCAGACCGTTTCAGGCTCCTCATATTTTTGACAGCTTTTGAAGATCTTCTTATTTTTCACACCTTTTCAGGCTCTTCACGTTTTTGAACACCGTTCATGCTCTTCCTATTTTTCAGACCGTTTCATGCTCCTCATGTATTTCACACCTTTTGAAGCTCTTCATATTTTTCACACCTTTTCACGCCCTTCATGTTTTTGATCACCGCTTCATGCTCCTCCTATTGTTCCGACCGTTTCTTTTTCCTCATATTTTTCACACCTTTTGAAGCTCTTCCTATTTTTCACAACTTTTCAGGCTCTTCATATTTTTCAACACCGCTGCATTCTCCTCCTATTTTTCACACCGTTTAATGCACCTCATGTATTCACAGCTTTTGAACCTCTTCATATTTTGCTCACCTTTTCAGGCTCTTCATGTTTTTCACAACCACTTCTTGCTCCTACTATTTTTCAGACCGTTTCATGCACTTCTCATTGTTTATACCTTTTGAAGCTCTTCATATTTTTCACAGCTTTTCAGTCTCACCATGTTTTTCAACACCGCTTCATGCTCCTCCTG
Source organism: Dama dama (assembly GCF_033118175.1). NCBI lineage: Eukaryota > Metazoa > Chordata > Mammalia > Artiodactyla > Cervidae > Dama > Dama dama. The sequence continues at coordinate 102,324,306 of NC_083692.1, forward strand.
TTTTTCAGACCATTTCAGGCTCCTCATATTTTTGACACCTTTTGAAGCTCTTCATATTTTTCACACCATTTCAGGCTCTTCATATTTTTGAACACCGCCTCATGCTCCTCCTATTTTTCAGACCGTTTAATGCTCCTCATAATTTTGACACCTTTTGAAGCTCTTCATATTTCTCACACCTTTTCAGGCTCTTCATGTTTTTGAACACCGCTTCATGCTCCTCCTATTTTTCAGACCGTTTCATGGTCCTCATATTTTTGACACCTTTTGAAGCTCTTCATATATTTCACACCTTTTCAATCTCTTCATGATTTCCAACAACGCTTCATGCTTCTCATATTTTTCAGACCATTTCATGCTGATCTCATTTTTGTCACCTTTTGAAGCTCTTCATATTTTTCACACCTTCTCAGGCTCTTCATGTTTTTGAACACCGTTTCATCCTTCTCCTATTTTTCAGACCGTTTCATGCTCCTCATATTTTTGACACCTTTAGAAGCTCTTCACATTTTTCACACCTTTTGAATCTCTTCATTTATTTCACACCTTTTCAGGCTCTTCATGTTTTTCAACACCACTTCATGCTCCTCTTATTTTTCAGACCGTTTAATGCTCCGCATGTATTTCACACCTTTTGATGCTCTTTATATTTTTCACACCTTTTCAGGCTCTTTATGTTCTTGAACACGTTTTCATGCTCCTCCTATTTTTCAAACAGTTTCATGCTCCTCATGTATTTCACACATTTTGAAGCTCTTCATATTTTTCACACCTTTTCAGGCTCTTCATGTTTTGAACACCGCTTCATGCTCCTCCTATTTTTCACACCGTATCATGCTCCTCATATTTTTCACACCTTTTGAACCTCTTCATATTATTCACACCTTTTCAGGCTCTTCATGTTTTTGAACACCGCTTCATGCACCTCCTCCTTTTCAGACAGTTTCATGCTCCTCATGTATTTCACACTTTTTGAAGCTCTTCATATTTTTCACACCTTTTCAGGCTCTTCATGTTTTTGAACACGATTTCATGCTCCTCCTATTTTTCAGACCGTTTCATGCTCCTCACATTTTTTGACACCTTTGAAGCTCTTCATATTTTTCACAACTTTTCAGGCTCTTCATGTTTTTCAACACCGCTTCATGATCCTTCTTTTTCAGACCATTTCATGCTCATCTCATTTGTCACACTTTTTGAAGCTCTTCATATTTTTGACACCTTTTGAGCTCTTCATATTTTTCACACCTTTTGAGGCTCTTCATGTTTTTCAACACCGTTTCATGCTCCTCCTATAATTCAAACGGTTTCATGCTCCTCAAGTCTTTCACTCCTTTTGAAGCTCTTCATATATTACACACCTTTTCAGGCTCTTCATGATTTTCAACCCCACTTCATGCTCCTCCGATTTTTCAGACCATTTCATTCTCATCTCATTTTTGACACCTATTGAAGCTCTTCATATTTTTCACACCTTTTGAAGCTGTTCATATTTTTCACACCTTTTCAGGCTCTTCATGTTTTTGAACACGGTTTCATGCTCCTCCTCTTTTACAGACCGTTTCATGCTCCTCATATTTTTGACACCTTTAAAAGCTCTTCATATTTTTCACATCTTTTCAGGTTCTTTATGTTTTGAAGACCGTTTCATGGTCCTCCTATTTTTCAGACCGTTTCATGATCCTCATATATTTGACACCTTTTGAAGCTCTTCATATTTTTCACACCTTTTCAGGCTCTTCATGTTTTTGAACACCGCTTCATGCTCCTCCCAATTTTCAGCGCGTTTCATGCTCCTCATGTATTTAACACCTTTTGAAGCTCTTCATATTTTTCTCACCTTTTCAGGCTTTCATGTTTTTGAACACCTTTTGATGCTCCTCCTATTTTTCAGACCGTTTCATGCTCTGCATGTATTTCACAGCTTTTGAAGCTCTTTATATTTTTCACACCTTTTCAGGCTCTTCATGTTTTTGAACACCGTTTCATGCTGCTCCTATTTTTCAGACCGTTTCATGCTCATCTCATTTTTGACACCATTTTAAGCTCTTCATATTTTTCACACCTTTTGAACCTCTTCATATTTTTCACACGTTTTCAGGCTCTTCATGTTTTTCAACACCGCTTCTTGATCCACCTATATTTCAGAACGTTTCATGCTCCTCATATTTTTGACACGTTTTGAAGCTCTTCATATTTTACACACATTTTCAGGCTCTTCATGTTTTTGAACACCGCTTCATGCTCCTCCTATTTTTAACACCTTTCGAAGCTCTTCATATATTTTACACTTTTTCAGGCACTTCATGTTTTTCAACACCACTTCATGCTCCTCCTATTTTTCAGACCGTTTCATGCTAATCTAATTTTTGACACCTTTTGAAGCTCTTCATATTTTTCACACCTTTTCAGGCTCTTCATGTTTTTGAACACCGTTTCATGCTGCTCCTATTTTCAGACCGTTTCATACTCCTCATAGTTTTGACACGTTTTGAAGCTCTTCATATTTTTCACAGCTTTTCAGGCTCTTCATGTTTTTAAACACCATTTCATGCTCCTCCTATTTTTCAGACCGTTTCATGCTCCTCATGTATTTCACACCTTTTGAAGCTCTTCATTTTTCACACCTTTCCAGGCTCTTCATGTTTTTGACACTGTTTCATGCTCCTCCTATTTTTCAGACCGTTTCATGCTCCTCACATTTTTGACACCTTTTGAATCTCTTCATATTTTTCACAACTTTTCAGACTCTTCATATTTTTCAACACCGCTTCATGATCCTCCAATTTTTCAGACCGTTTCATGCTCCTCATATTTGTGACATCTTTTGAAGCTTTTCTTATTTTTCACAACTTTTAGGCTCTTCATGTTTTTAAGCACCACTTCATGCTCCTCCTATTTCTCAGACAGTTTCATGCTCCTCATATTGTGGACACCGTTTGAAGCTCTTCATATTTTTCACATCTTTTCAGGCTCTTCATGTTTTTCAACACCACTTCTTGCTCGTCCTATTTTCCAAACCGTTACATGCTCCTCATATTTTTGACACCTTTTGAATCTCTTCATATATTTCACACCTTTTCAGGCTCTTCATGTTTTTGACACGGTTTCATGCTCCTCCTATTTTTCAGACCGTTTCATGCTCCTCAAAATTTTGACACCTTTTGAAGCTCTTCATATTTTTCACAACTTTTCAGACTGTTCATGTTTTTCAACACCGCTTCATGATCCTCCAATTTTTCAGACCGTTTCATGCTCCTCATATTTGTGACATCTTTTGAAGCTTTTCTTATTTTTCACACCTTTTAGGCTCTTCATGTTTTTCAGCACCACTTCATGCTCCTCCTATTTCTCAGACAGTTTCTTGCTCCTCATGTTGTGGACACCTTTTGAAGCTCTACATATTTTTCACACCTTTTGAAGCTCTTCATATTTTTCACAAGTTTTCAGATCTTCATGTTTTTCAACACCGCTTCTTGATCCTCCTATTTTTCAGACCGTTTCATGCTCCTCATATTTTTGACACGTTTTGAAGCTCTTCATATTTTACACACATTTTCAGGCTCTTCATGTTTTGGAACACCACTTCAGGCTCCTCCTAATTTTCACACATTTTGAAGCACTTCCAATTTTTCACACCTTTTCAGGCTCTTCATACTTTTTAACACGGTTTCCTGCTCCTCCTTTTTTTCAGACCGTTTCATGCTCCTCATATTTTTGACACCTTTTTAATCTCTTCATATATTTCACACCTTTTCAGGCTCTTCATGTATTGGAACACCGCTTCATGCTCCTCTTATTTTTCAGACGGTTTCATTCTCCTCATGTACTTCACACCTTTTGAAGCTCTTCATATATTTCACACTTTTTCAGGCTCTTCATGTTTTTCAGCACCACTTCATGCTCCTCCTATTTTTCAGACCGTTTCATGCTCATCTCATTTTTGACACCTTCTGAAGCTCTTCATATTTGTTAAACCCTTTCAGGCTCTTCATGTTTTTCAACACGGCTTCATGCTCCTCCTATTTTTCAGATCGTTTCATGCTCCTCATATTTTTCACACCTTTTGAAGCTCTTCATATTTTTCACACCTTTTAGGTTCTTCATGTTTTTCAACACCGCTTTAGGCTCCTCCTATTTTTCAGACCGTTTCATGCTCCTCATGAATTTCACACCTTTTGAAGCTCTTCATATTTTTCACACTTTTTGAAGCTCTTCATATATTTCACACGTTTTAAGTCTCTTCATGTTTTTCAACACCGCTTCATGCTCCTCCTATTTTTCAGACCGTTTCATGCTCATCTCATTTTTGACAGCCTTTGAAGCTCTTCATATTTTTCACACCTTTTGAAGCTCTTCATATATTTCACACCTTTTCAGGCTCTTCATGTTTATGAACATCGCTTCATGCTCCTCCTATAATTCATACGGTTTCATGCTCCTCATGTATTTCACTCCTTTTGAAGCTCTTCATATTTTTCACACTTTTTCAGGCTCTTCATGTTTTGAACACCGCTTCATGCTCCTCGTATTTTTCAGACCGTTTCATGCTCCTCATATTTTTGAAACTTGTTCAAGCTCTTCATATATTTCACACCTTTTGAAGCTCTTCATATTTTTCACTCCTTTTCAGGCTCTTCATGTTTTTCAACACCGCTTCATGCTACCCCTATTTTTCAGACCGATTAATGCTCCTCATGTATTTCACACCTTTTGAAGCTCTTCATATTTTTCACACGATTTCAGGCTCTTCATGTTTTTCAACAACACTTCATGCTCCACCATTTTTGAGACCGCTTCATGCTCATCTCATTTTTGACACTTTTTGAAGCTGTTCTTATTTTTCACACCTTTTGAAGCTCTTCATGTTTTTCACACGTTTTCAGGCTCTTCATGTTTTTCAACACCGCTTCATGCTTCTCCTATTTTTCACACCTTTTGAAGCTCTTCATATATTTCACACGTTTTCAGGCTCTTCATGTTTTTGAACACCTCTTCATGCTCTTCCTATTTTTCAGACCGTTTCATGCTCATGTCAATTTTCACACCTTTTCAGGCTCTTCTTATTTTTCAAACCAGTGAAGCTCTTCATATTTTTCACACTTTTTCAGGCTTTTCATGTTTAGAACACCGCTTCATGCTCCTCCTATTTTTCAGACCGTTTCATGCTCATCTCATTTTTGACACCTTTTCAGGCTCTTCATATTTTTCAAACATTTTGAAGCTCTTCATATTTTTCAGACTTTTTCAGGCTCTTCATGTTTTGAACACCGCTTCATGCTCCTCCTATTTTTCAGACCGTTTCATGCTCCTCATATTTTTGAAACCTGTTGAAGCTCTTCATATATTTCACACCTTTTGAAGTTCTTCATATTTTTCACTCCTTTTCAGGCTCTTCATGTTTTTCAACACCGCTTCATGCTACTCCTATTTTTCAGACCGATTAATGCTCCTCATGTATTTCACACCTTTTGAAGCTCTTCATATTTTTCACACGATTTCACGCTCTTCATGTTTTTCAACAACACTTCATGCTCCACCATTTTTGATACCACTTCATGCTCATCTCATTTTTGACACTTTTTGAAGCTGTTCATATTTTTCACACCTTTTGAAGCTCTTCATGTTTTTCACACGTTTTCAGGCTCTTCGTGTTTTTTAACACCGCTTCATGCTTCTCCTATATTTCACACCTTTTGAAGCTCTTCATATTTTTCACACTTTTTTAGGCTCTTCATGATTTTGAACAGGGGTTCATGCTCCTCCTCCTTTTCAGACCGTTTCATGCTCCTCATGTATTTCACACATTTTAAAGCTCTTCATATTTTTCACACCTTTTCAGGCTCTTCATGTTTTTGAACACGATTTCATGCTCCTCCTATTTTTCAGACCGTTTCATGCTCCTCACATTTTTGACACCTTTGAAGCTCTTCATATTTTTCACAACTTTTCAGTCTCTTCATGTTTTTCAACACCGCTTCATGATCCTCCAATTTTTCAGACCATTTCAAGCTCCTCATATTTTTGACACCTTTTTAATCTCTTCATATATTTTACACCTTTTCAGGCTCTTCATGTTTTTCAACACCACTTCATGCTCCTCCTTTTTCAGACCATTTCATGCTCATCTCATTTGTCACAGTTTTTGAAGCTCTTCATATTTTTGACACCTTTTGAGCTCTTCATATTTTTCACACCTTTTGAGGCTCTTCATGTTTTTCAACACCGTTTCATGCTCCTCCTATAATTCAGACGGTTTCATGCTCCTCAAGTCTTTCACTCCTTTTGTAGCTCTTCATATTTTTCACACCTTTTCAGGCTCTTCATGTTTTTCAACACCACTTCATGCTACTCCTATTTTTGAGACCGATTAATGCTCCTCATGTATTTCACACCTTTTGAAGCTCTTCATATTTTTCACTCCTTTTCAGGCTCTTCATGTTTTTCAACACCGCTTCATGCTACTCCTATTTTTCAGACCGTTTCATGCTCCTCATATTTTTGAAACCTGTTGAAGCTCTTCATATTTTTCACACCTTTTCAGGCTCTTCATGTTTTTCAACACCACTTCATGCTACTCCTATTTTTGAGACCGATTAATGCTCCTCATGTATTTCACACCTTTTGAAGCTCTTCATATTTTTCACATGATTTCAGGCTCTTCATGTTTTCAACAACACTTCATGCTCCACCATTTTTGAGACCGCTTCATGCTCATCTCATTTTTGACACTTTTTGAAGCTGTTCATATTTTTTACACCTTTTGAAGCTCTTCATGATTTTCACACGTTTTCAGGCTCTTCATGATTTTCAACACCGCTTCATGCTCCTCCTATTTTTCACACCTTTTGAAGCTCTTCATATTTTTCACACCTTGTCAGGCTCTTCATGTTTTTGAACACCTCTTCATGCTCTTCCTATTTTTCAGACCGTTTCATGCTCATGTCAATTTTCACACCTTTTCAGGCTCTTCTTATTTTCAAACCAGTGAAGCTCTTCATATTTTTCACACTTTTTCAGGCTTTTCATGTTTAGAACACCGCTTCATGCTCCTCCTATTTTTCAGACCGTTTCATGCTCATCTCATTTTTGACACCTTTTCAGGCTCTTCATATTTTTCAAACCTTTTGAAGCTCTTCATATTTTTCACACTTTTTCAGGCTCTTCATGTTTTGAACACCGCTTCATGCTCCTCCTATTTTTCAGACCGTTTCATGCTCCTCATATTTTTGAAACCTGTTGAAGCTCTTCATATATTTCACACCTTTTGAAGCTCTTCATATTTTTCACACGTTTTCAGGCTCTTTATGTTTTTCAACACCGCTTCATGCTACTCCTATTTTTCAGACCGTTTCATGCTCCTCATATTTTTGAAACCTGTTGAAGCTCTTCATATATTTCACACCTTTTGAAGCTCTTCATATTTTTCACTCCTTTTCAGGCTCTTCATGTTTTTCAACACCGCTTCATGCTACTCCTATTTTTCAGACCGTTTCATGCTCCTCATATTTTTGAAACCTGTTGAAGCCCTTCATATATTTCACACCTTTTGAAGCTCTTCATATTTTTCACTCCTTTTCAGGCTCTTCATGTTTTTCAACACCGCTTCATGCTACTCCTATTTTTCAGACCGATTAATGCTCCTCATGTATTTCACACCTTTTGAAGCTCTTCATATTTTTCACACGATTTCAGGCTCTTCATGTTTTCAACAACACTTCATGCTCCACCATTTTTGAGACCGCTTCATGCTCATCTCATTTTTGACACTTTTTGAAGCTGTTCATATTTTTCACACCTTTTGAAGCTCTTCATGTTTTTCACACGTTTTCAGGCTCTTCATGTTTTTCAACACCGCTTCATGCTTCTCCTATTTTTCACACCTTTTGAAGCTCTTCATATATTTCACACGTTTTCAGGCTCTTCATGTTTTTGAACACCTCTTCATGCTCTTCCTATTTTTCAGACCGTTTCATGCTCATGTCAATTTTCACACCTTTTCAGGCTCTTCTTATTTTTCAAACCAGTGAAGCTCTTCATATTTTTCACACTTTTTCAGGCTTTTCATGTTTAGAACACCGCTTCATGCTCCTCCTATTTTTTAGACCGTTTCATACTCATCTCATTTTTGACACCTTTTCAGGCTCTTCATATTTTTCAAACCTTTTGAAGCTCTTCATATTTTTCACACTTTTTCAGGCTCTTCATGTTTTGAACACCGCTTCATGCTCCTCCTATTTTTCAGACCGTTTCATGCTCCTCATATTTTTGAAACCTGCTGAAGCTCTTCATATATTTCACACCTTTTGAAGTTCTTCATATTTTTCACTCCTTTTCAGGCTCTTCATGTTTTTCAACACCGCTTCATGCTACTCCAATTTTTCAGACCGATTAATGCTCCTCATGTATTTCACACCTTTTGAAGCTCTTCATATTTTTCACACGATTTCACGCTCTTCATGTTTTTCAACAACACTTCATGCTCCACCATTTTTGAGACCGCTTCATGCTCATCTCATTTTTGACACTTTTTGAAGCTGTTCATATTTTTCACACCTTTTGAAGCTCTTCATGTTTTTCACACGTTTTCAGGCTCTTCGTGTTTTTTAACACCGCTTCATGCTTCTCCTATTTTTCACACCTTTTGAAGCTCTTCATATTTTTCACACTTTTTTAGGCTTCATGCTCCTCCTCCTTTTCAGACCGTTTCATGCTCCTCATGTATTTCACACATTTTAAAGCTCTTCATATTTTTCACACCTTTTCAGGCTCTTCATGTTTTTGAACACGATTTCATGCTCCTCCTATTTTTCAGACCGTTTCATGCTCCTCACATTTTTGACACCTTTGAAGCTCTTCATATTTTTCACAACTTTTCAGTCTCTTCATGTTTTTCAACACCGCTTCATGATCCTCCAATTTTTCAGACCATTTCAAGCTCCTCATATTTTTGACACCTTTTGAATCTCTTCATATATTTTACACCTTTTCAGGCTCTTCATGTTTTTCAACACCACTTCATGCTCCTCCTTTTTCAGACCATTTCATGCTCATCTCATTTGTCACACTTTTTGAAGCTCTTCATATTTTTGACACCTTTTGAGCTCTTCATATTTTTCACACCTTTTGAGGCTCTTCATGTTTTTCAACACCGTTTCATGCTCCTCCTATAATTCAGACGGTTTCATGCTCCTCAAGTCTTTCACTCCTTTTGTAGCTCTTCATATTTTTCACGCCTTTTCAGGCTCTTCATGTTTTTCAACACCGCTTCATGCTACTCCTATTTTTGAGACCGATTAATGCTCCTCATGTATTTCACACCTTTTGAAGCTCTTCATATTTTTCACACGATTTCAGGCTCTTCATGTTTTTCAACAACACTTCATGCTCCACCATTTTTCAGACCGCTTCATGCTCATCTCATTTTTGACACTTTTTGAAAGTGTTCATATTTTTCACACGTTTTCAGGCTCTTCATGTTTTTCAACACCGCTTCATGCTCCTCCTACTTTTCACACCTTTTGAAGCTCTTCATATTTTTCACACCTTTTCAGGCTCTTCATGTTTTTGAACAGCTCTTCATGCTGCTCCTATTTTTCGGACCGTTTCATGCTCCTCATATTTTTGACACCTTTTGAAGCTCTTCATATTTTTCACACCTTGTCAGGCTGTACATGTTTTTGAACACCTCTTCATGCTCTTCCTATTTTTCAGACCGTTTCATGCTCATGTCAGTTTTCACACCTTTTCAGGCTCTTCTTGTTTTTCAAACCAGTGAAGCTCTTCATATTTTTCACACTTTTTCAGGCTTTTCATGTTTAGAACACCGCTTCATGCTCCTCCTATTTTTCAGACCGTTTCATGCTCCTTATATTTTTGAAACCTGTTGAAGCTCTTCATATATTTCACACCTTTTGAAGCTCTTCATATTTTTCACTCCTTTTCAGGCTCTTCATGTTTTTCAACACCGCTTCATGCTATTCCTATTTTTCAGACCGATTAATGCTCCTCATGTATTTCACACCTTTTGAAGCTCTTCATATTTTTCACTCCTTTTCAGGCTCTTCATGTTTTTCAACACCGCTTCATGCTCCTCCTATTTTTCAGACCTTTTCATGCTCCTCATATTTTTGACACCTTTTGAAGCTCTTCATATTTTTCACACATTTTCAGGCTCGTCAATTTTTTCAACAATGTTACAATGCTCCTCCTATTTTTCAGACCGTTTCATGCTCCTCATATTTTTGACACCTTTTTAAGCTTTTCATATTTTTCACACCTTTTCAGGCTCTTCTTGTTTTTCAACACCGCTTCATGCTCCTCCTATTTTTCAGACCGTTTCATGTTCCTCATATTTTTGACACCTTTTGAAGCTCTTCATAATTTTCACATCTTTTCAGGCTCTTCATGTTTTTGAACACCATTTCATGCTTCACCTATTTTGCAGACCCTTTCATTCTCCTCATATTTTTGACACCTTTTGAAGCTCTTCATATATTTCACACCTTGTGAAGCTCTTCATATTTTTCACATTTTTGAAGCTCTTCAAATTTTTCACACCTTTTCAGGCTCTTCATGGTTTTGAACACCGCTTCATGCTCCTCATATATTTCAGACCGTTTCATGCTCCTCATATTTGTGACACCTTTTGAAGCTCTTCGTATTTTTCACACATTTTCAGGCTCTTCATGTTTTTCAACATGACTTCATGCTCCTCCTATTTTTCAGACCGTTTCATGCTCCTCATATTTTTGACACCTTTTGAAATCTTCATATACTTCACACCTTTTCAGGTTCTTCATTTTTTTGAAAAGAACTTCCTGCTCCTTCTATTTCTCAGACCGTTTCATGGTCATCTCATTTTTGACACCTTTTGAAGCTCTTCATATTTTTCAACACCGCATCATGCTCCTCCTATTTTTCAGACAGTTTCATGCTCCTCATATTTTTGACACGTTTTGAAGCTCTTCATATTTTTCACACCTTTTCAGGCTCTTCATGTTTTTGAACACCGCTTCATGCTCCTCCAGTTTTTCAGACAGTTTCATGCTCCTCATATTTTTGACACCTTTTGAAGCTTTTCATATTTTTTACAACATTTCAGGCTTTTCATGTTTTTGAACACCTCTTCATGCTCCTCGTATTTTTCACACCTTTTGAAGCTCTTCATATTTTTCATACCTTTTCAGGCTCTTCATGTTTTTCAACACCGCTTCATGCTCCTCCTATTTTTCAGACCGTTTAATGCTCCTCCTGTACTTCACACCTTTTGTAGCTCTTCATATTTTTCACACCTTTTCAGTCTCTTCATGTTTTTCAACACCGCTTCATGCTACTCCTATTTTGGAGACCTATTAATGCTCCTCATGTATTTCACACCTTTTGAAGCTCTTCATATTTTTCACACGATTTCAGGCTCTTCATGTTTTTCAACAACACTTCATGCTCCACCATTGTTCAGACCGCTTCATGCTCATCTCATTTTTGACACAATTTGAAATTGTTCATATTTTTTACACCTTTTGAAGCTCTTCATATTTTTCACACGTTTTCAGGCTCTTCATGTTTTTCAACACCGCTTCATGCTCCTCCTATTTTTCACATCTTTTGAAGCTCTTCATATTTTTCACACCTTTTCAGGCTCTTCATGTTGTTGAACAGCTCTTCATGCTGCTCCTATTTTTCAGACCGTTTCATGCTTCTCATATTTTTGACACGTTTTGAAGCTCTTCACATTTTTCACACATTTTCAGGCTCTTCATGTATTTCAACACCACTTGATGCTCCTCCTATTTTTCAGACCGTTTCATGCTCCTCATATTTTTGACACCTTTTGAAGCTCTTCATATTTTTCACACGTTTTCCGGCTCTTCATGTTTTTGAACACCTCTTCATGCTCTTCCTATTTTTCAGACCGTTTCATGCTCATGTCAATTTTCACACCTTTTCAGGCTCTTCTTATTTTTCAAACCAGTGAAGCTCTTCATATTTTTCACACTTTTTCAGGCTTTTCATGTTTAGAACACCGCTTCATGCTCCTCCTATTTTTCAGACCGTTTCATGCTCATCTCATTTTTGACACCTTTTCAGGCTCTTCATATTTTTCAAACCTTTTGAAGCTCTTCATATTTTTCACACTTTTTCAGGCTCTTCATGTTTTGAACACCGCTTCATGCTCCTCGTATTTTTCAGACCGTTTCATGCTCCTCATATTTTTGAAACCTGTTGAAGCTCTTCATATATTTCACACCTTTTGAAGCTCTTCATATTTTTCACTCCTTTTCAGGCTCTTCATGTTTTTCAACACCGCTTCATGCTACCCCTATTTTTCAGACCGATTAATGCTCCTCATGTATTTCACACCTTTTGAAGCTCTTCATTTTTTTCACACGATTTCAGGCTCTTCATGTTTTTCAACAACACTTCATGCTCCACCATTTTTGAGACCGCTTCATGCTCATCTCATTTTTGACACTTTTTGAAGCTGTTCTTATTTTTCACACCTTTTGAAGCTCTTCATGTTTTTCACACGTTTTCAGGCTCTTCATGTTTTTCAACACCGCTTCATGCTTCTCCTATTTTTCACACCTTTTGAAGCTCTTCATATATTTCACACGTTTTCAGGCTCTTCATGTTTTTGAACACCTCTTCATGCTCTTCCTATTTTTCAGACCGTTTCATGCTCATGTCAATTTTCACACCTTTTCAGGCTCTTCTTATTTTTCAAACCAGTGAAGCTCTTCATATTTTTCACACTTTTTCAGGCTTTTCATGTTTAGAACACCGCTTCATGCTCCTCCTATTTTTCAGACCGTTTCATGCTCATCTCATTTTTGACACCTTTTCAGGCTCTTCATATTTTTCAAACCTTTTGAAGCTCTTCATATTTTTCAGACTTTTTCAGGCTCTTCATGTTTTGAACACCGCTTCATGCTCCTCCTATTTTTCAGACCGATTAATGCTCCTCATGTATTTCACACATTTTAAAGCTCTTCATATTTTTCACACCTTTTCAGGCTCTTCATGTTTTTGAGCACGATTTCATGCTCCTCCTATTTTTCAGACCGTTTCATGCTCATCTCATTTTTGACACCTTTTCAGGCTCTTCATATTTTTCAAACCTTTTGAAGCTCTTCATGTTTTTCACACGTTTTCAGGCTCTTCATGTTTTTTAACACCGCTTCATGCTTCTCCTATTTTTCACACCTTTTGAAGCTCTTCATATTTTTCACAATTTTTTAGGCTCTTCATGATTTTGAACAGGGCTTCATGCTCCTCCTCCTTTTCAGACCGTTTCATGCTCCTCATGTATTTCACACATTTTAAAGCTCTTCATATTTTTCACACCTTTTCAGGCTCTTCATGTTTTTGAACACGATTTCATGCTCCTCCTATTTTTCAGACCGTTTCATGCTCCTCACATTTTTGACACCTTTGAAGCTCTTCATATTTTTCACAACTTTTCAGTCTCTTCTTGTTTTTCAACACCGCTTCATGATCCTCCAATTTTTCAGACCATTTCAAGCTCCTCATATTTTTGACACCTTTTGAATCTCTTCATATATTTTACACCTTTTCAGGCTCTTCATGTTTTTCAACACCACTTCATGCTCCTCCTTTTTCAGACCATTTCATGCTCATCTCATTTGTCACACTTTTTGAAGCTCTTCATATTTTTGACACCTTTTGAGCTCTTCATATTTTTCACATCTTTTGAGGCTCTTCATATTTTTCAACACCGTTTCATGCTCCTCCTATAATTCAGACGGTTTCATGCTCCTCAAGTCTTTCACTCCTTTTGTAGCTCTTCATATTTTTCACGCCTTTTCAGGCTCTTCATGTTTTTCAACACCGCTTCATGCTACTCCTATTTTTGAGACCGATTAATGCTCCTCATGTATTTCACACCTTTTGAAGCTCTTCATATTTTTCACACGATTTCAGGCTCTTCATGTTTTTCAACAACACTTCATGCTCCACCATTTTTCAGACCGCTTCATGCTCATCTCATTTTTGACACTTTTTGAAAGTGTTCATATTTTTCACACGTTTTCAGGCTCTTCATGTTTTTCAACACCGCTTCATGCTCCTCCTATTTTTCACACCTTTTGAAGCTCTTCGTATTTTTCACACCTTTTCAGGCTCTTCATGTTTTTGAACAGCTCTTCATGCTGCTCCTATTTTTCGGACCGTTTCATGCTCCTCATATTTTTGACACCTTTTGAAGTTCTTCATATTTTTCACACCTTGTCAGGCTGTACATGTTTTTGAACACCTCTTCATGCTCTTCCCTTTTTTCAGACCGTTTCATGCTCATGTTAATTTTCACACCTTTTCAGGCTCTTCTTGTTTTTCAAACCAGTGAAGCTCTTCATATTTTTCACACTTTTTCAGGCTTTTCATGTTTAGAACACCGCTTCATGCTCCTCCTATTTTTCAGACCGTTTCATGCTCATCTCATTTTTGACACCTTTTCAGGCTCTTCATATTTTTCAAACCTTTTGAAGCTCTTCATATTTATCACACTTTTTCAGGCTCTTCATGTTTTGAACACCGCTTCATGCTCCTCCTATTTTTCAGACCGTTTCATGCTCCTCATATTTTTGAAACCTGTTGAAGCTCTTCATATATTTCACACCTTTTGAAGCTCTTCATATTTTTCACTCCTTTTCAGGCTCTTCATGTTTTTCAACACCGCTTCATGCTACTCCTATTTTTCAGACCGATTAATGCTCCTCATGTATTTCACACCTTTTGAAGCTCTTCATATTTTTCACTCCTTTTCAGGCTCTTCATGTTTTTCAACACCGCTTCATGCTACTCCTATTTTTCAGACCGATTAATGCTCCTCATGTATTTCACACCTTTTGAAGCTCTTCAAATTTTTCACACCTTTTCAGGCTCTTCATGTTTTTGAACACCGCTTCATCCTCCTCATATATTTCAGACCGTTTCATGCTCCTCATATTTGTGACACCTTTTGAAGCTCTTCGTATTTTTCACACATTTTCAGGCTCTTCATGTTTTTCAGCATGACTTCATGCTCCTTCTATTTTTCAGACCGTTTCATGCTCCTCATATTTTTGACACCTTTTGAAATCTTCATATACTTCACACCTTTTCAGGTTCTTCATTTTTTTGAAAAGAACTTCCTGCTACTTCTATTTCTCAGACCGTTTCATGGTCATCTCATTTTTGACACCTTTTGAAGCTCTTCATATTTTTCAACACCGCATCATGCTCCTCCTATTTTTCAGACAGTTTCATGCTCCTCATATTTTTGACACGTTTTGAAGCTCTTCATATTTTTCACACCTTTTCAGGCTCTTCATGTTTTTGAACACCGCTTCATGCTCCTCCTGTTTTTCAGACCGTTTCATGCTCCTCATATTTTTGACAACTTTTGAAGCTTTTCATATTTTTTACAACATTTCAGGCTTTTCATGTTTTTGAACACCTCTTCATGCTCCTCGTATTTTTCACACCTTTTGAAGCTCTTCATATTTTTCATACCTTTTCAGGCTCTTCATGTTTTTCAACACCGCTTCATGCTCCTCCTATTTTTCAGACCGTTTAATGCTCCTCCTTTACTTCACACCTTTTGTAGCTCTTCATATTTTTCACACCTTTTCAGGCTCTTCATGTTTTTCAACATTGCTTAATGCTACTCCTATTTTGGAGACCTATTAATGCTCCTCATGTATTTCACACCTTTTGAAGCTCTTCATATTTTTCACACGATTTCAGGCTCTTCATGTTTTTCAACAACACTTCATGCTCCACCATTGTTCAGACCACTTCATGCTCATCTCATTTTTGACACTTTTTGAAATTGTTCATATTTTTTACACCTTTTGAAGCTCTTCATATTTTTCACACGTTTTCAGGCTCTTTATGTTTTTCAACACCGCTTCATGCTCCTCCTATTTTTCACATCTTTTGAAGCTCTTCATATTTTTCACACCTTTTCAGGCTCTTCATGTTGTTGAACAGCTCTTCATGCTGCTCCTATTTTTCAGACCGTTTCATGCTTCTCATATTTTTGACACGTTTTGAAGCTCTTCACATTTTTCACACATTTTCAGGCTCTTCATGTATTTCAACACCACTTGATGCTCCTCCTATTTTTCTGACCGTTTCATGCTCCTCATATTTTTGACACCTTTTGAAGCTCTTCATATTTTTCACACGTTTTCCGGCTCTTCATGTTTTTGAACACCTCTTCATGCTCTTCCTATTTTTCAGACCGTTCCATGCTCATGTCAATTTTCATACCTTTTCAGGCTCTTCTTATTTTTCAAACCAGTGAAGCTCTTCATATTTTTCACACTTTTTCAGGCTTTTCATGTTTAGAACACCGCTTCATGCTCCTCCTATTTTTCAGACCGTTTCATACTCATCTCATTTTTGACACCTTTTCAGGCTCTTCATATTTTTCAAACCTTTTGAAGCTCTTCATATTTTTCACACTTTTTCAGGCTCTTCATGTTTTGAACACCGCTTCATGCTCCTCGTATTTTTCAGACCGTTTCATGCTCCTCATATTTTTGAAACCTGTTGAAGCTCTTCATATATTTCACACCTTTTGAAGCTCTTCATATTTTTCACTCCTTTTCAGGCTCTTCATGTTTTTCAACACCGCTTCATGCTACCCCTATTTTTCAGACCGATTAATGCTCCTCATGTATTTCACACCTTTTGAAGCTCTTCATTTTTTTCACACGATTTCAGGCTCTTCATGTTTTTCAACAACACTTCATGCTCCACCATTTTTGAGACCGCTTCATGCTCATCTCATTTTTGACACTTTTTGAAGCTGTTCATATTTTTCACACCTTTTGAAGCTCTTCATGTTTTTCACACGTTTTCAGGCTCTTCATGTTTTTCAACACCGCTTCATGCTTCTCCTATTTTTCACACCTTTTGAAGCTCTTCATATATTTCACACGTTTTCAGGCTCTTCATGTTTTTGAACACCTCTTCATGCTCTTCCTATTTTTCAGACCGTTTCATGCTCATGTCAATTTTCACACCTTTTCAGGCTCTTCTTATTTTTCAAACCAGTGAAGCTCTTCATATTTTTCACACTTTTTCAGGCTTTTCATGTTTAGAACACCTCTTCATGCTCTTCCTATTTTTCAGACCGTTTCATGCTCATGTCAATTTTCACACCTTTTCAGGCTCTTCTTATTTTTCAAACCAGTGAAGCTCTTCATATTTTTCACACTTTTTCAGGCTTTTCATGTTTAGAACACCGCTTCATGCTCCTCCTATTTTTCAGACCGTTTCATGCTCATCTCATTTTTGACACCTTTTCAGGCTCTTCATATTTTTCAAACCTTTTGAAGCTCTTCATATTTTTCAGACTTTTTCAGGCTCTTCATGTTTTGAACACCGCTTCATGCTCCTCCTATTTTTCAGACCGATTAATGCTCCTCATGTATTTCACACATTTTAAAGCTCTTCATATTTTTCACACCTTTTCAGGCTCTTCATGTTTTTGAGTACGATTTCATGCTCCTCCTATTTTTCAGACCGTTTCATGCTCATCTCATTTTTGACACCTTTTCAGGCTCTTCATATTTTTCAAACCTTTTGAAGCTCTTCATGTTTTTCACACGTTTTCAGGCTCTTCATGTTTTTTAACACCGCTTCATGCTTCTCCTATTTTTCACACCTTTTGAAGCTCTTCATATTTTTCACACTTTTTTAGGCTCTTCATGATTTTGAACAGGGCTTCATGCTCCTCCTCCTTTTCAGACCGTTTCATGCTCCTCATGTATTTCACACATTTTAAAGCTCTTCATATTTTTCACACCTTTTCAGGCTCTTCATGTTTTTGAACACGATTTCATGCTCCTCCTATTTTTCAGACCGTTTCATGCTCGTCACATTTTTGACACCTTTGAAGCTCTTCATATTTTTCACAACTTTTCAGTCTCTTCATGTTTTTCAACACCGCTTCATGATCCTCCAATTTTTCAGACCATTTCAAGCTCCTCATATTTTTGACACCTTTTTAATCTCTTCATATATTTTACACCTTTTCAGGCTCTTCATGTTTTTCAACACCACTTCATGCTCCTCCTTTTTCAGACCATTTCATGCTCATCTCATTTGTCACACTTTTTGAAGCTCTTCATATTTTTGACACCTTTTGAGCTCTTCATATTTTTCACACCTTTTCAGGCTCTTCATGTTTTTCAACACCACTTCATGCTCCTCCTTTTTCAGACCATTTCATGCTCATCTCATTTGTCACACTTTTTGAAGCTCTTCATATTTTTGACACCTTTTGAGCTCTTCATATTTTTCACACCTTTTGAGGCTCTTCATGTTTTTCAACACCGTTTCATGCTCCTCCTATAATTCAGACGGTTTCATGCTCCTCAAGTCTTTCACTCCTTTTGTAGCTCTTCATATTTTTCACGCCTTTTCAGGCTCTTCATGTTTTTCAACACCGCTTCATGCTACTCCTATTTTGAGACCGATTAATGCTCCTCATGTATTTCACACCTTTTGAAGCTCTTCATATTTTTCAAACGATTTCAGGCTCTTCATGTTTTTCAACACCGCTTCATGCTACTCCTATTTTTGAGACCGATTAATGCTCCTCATGTATTTCACACCTTTTGAAGCTCTTCATATTTTTCAAACGATTTCAGGCTCTTCATGTTTTTCAACAACACTTCATGCTCCACCATTTTTCAGACCGCTTCATGCTCATCTCATTTTTGACACTTTTTGAAAGTGTTCATATTTTTCACACCTTTTGAAGCTCTTCATATTTTTCACACGTTTTCAGGCTCTTCATGTTTTTCAACACCGCTTCATGCTCCTCCTATTTTTCACACCTTTTGAAGCTCTTCATATTTTTCACACCTTTTCAGGCTCTTCATGTTTTTGAACAGCTCTTCATGCTGCTCCTATTTTTCAGACCGTTTCATGCTCCTCATATTTTTGACACCTTTTGAAGCTCTTCATATTTTTCACACCTTGTCAGGCTGTACATGTTTTTGAACACCTCTTCATGCTCTTCCTATTTTTCAGACCGTTTCATGCTCATGTCAATTTTCACACCTTTTCAGGCTCTTCTTATTTTTCAAACCAGTGAAGCTCTTCATATTTTTCACACTTTTTCAGGCTTTTCATGTTTAGAACACCGCTTCATGCTCCTCCTGTTTTTCAGACCGTTTCATGCTCATCTCATTTTTGACACCTTTTCAGGCTCTTCATATTTTTCAAACCTTTTGAAGCTCTTCATATATTTCACACTTTTTCAGGCTCTTCATGTTTTGAACACCGCTTCATGCTCCTCCTATTTTTCAGACCGTTTCATGCTCCTCATATTTTTGAAACCTGTTGAAGCTCTTCATATATTTCACACCTTTTGAAGCTCTTCATATTTTTCACTCCTTTTCAGGCTCTTCATGTTTTTCAACACCGCTTCATGCTACTCCTATTTTTCAGACCGATTAATGCTCCTCATGTATTTCACACCTTTTGAAGCTCTTCATATTTTTCACACGATTTCAGGCTCTTCATGTTTTCAACAACACTTCATGCTCCACCATTTTTGAGACCGCTTCATGCTCATCTCATTTTTGACACTTTTTGAAGCTGTTCATATTTTTTACACCTTTTGAAGCTCTTCATGTTTTTCACACGTTTTCAGGCTCTTCATGTTTTTCAACACCGCTTCATGCTCCTCCTATTTTTCACACCTTTTGAAGCTCTTCATATTTGTCACACGTTTTCCGGCTCTTCATGTTTTTGAACACCTCTTCATGCTCTTCCTATTTTTCAGACCGTTTCATGCTCATGTCAATTTTCACACCTTTTCAGGCTCTTCTTATTTTCAAACCAGTGAAGCTCTTCATATTTTTCACACTTTTTCAGGCTTTTCATGTTTAGAACACCGCTTCATGCTCCTCCTATTTTTCAGACCGTTTCATGCTCATCTCATTTTTGACACCTTTTCAGGCTCTTCATATTTTCAAACCTTTTGAAGCTCTTCATATTTTTCAGACTTTTTCAGGCTCTTCATGTTTTGAACACCGCTTCATGCTCCTCCTATTTTTCAGACCGTTTCATGCTCCTCATATTTTTGAAACCTGTTGAAGCTCTTCATATATTTCACACCTTTTGAAGCTCTTCATATTTTTCACACGTTTTCACGCTCTTCATGTTTTTCAACACCGCTTCTTGATCCACCTATATTTCAGACCGTTTCATGCTCCTCATATTTTTGACACGTTTTGAAGCTCTTCATATTTTACACACATTTTCAGGCTCTTCATGTTTTTGAACACCGCTTCATGCTCCTCCTATTTTTAACACCTTTTGAAGCTCTTCATATATTTTACACTTTTTCAGGCTCTTCATGTTTTTCAACACCACTTCATGCTTCTCCTATTTTTCAGACCGTTTCATGCTAATCTAATTTTTGACACCTTTTGAAGCTCTTCATATTTTTCACACGTTTTTAGGCTCTTCATGATTTTGAACACGGCTTCATGCTCCTCCTCCTTTTCAGACCGTTTCATGCTCGTCATGTATTTCACACATTTTGAAGCTCTTCATATTTTTCACACCTTTTCAGGCTCTTCATGTTTTTGAACACGATTTCATGCTCCTCCTATTTTTCAGACCTTTTCATGCTCCTCACATTTTTGACACCTTTTTAATCTCTTCATATATTTTACACCTTTTCAGGCTCTTCTAGTTTTTCAACACCACTTCATGCTTCTCCTTTTTCAGACCATTTCATGCTCATCTCATTTGTCACACTTTTTGAAGCTCTTCATATTTTTGACACCTTTTGAGCTCTTCATATTTTTCACACCTTTTGAGGCTCTTCAGGTTTTTCAACACCGTTTCATGCTCCTCCAATAATTCAGACGGTTTCATGCTCCTCAAGTCTTTCACTCCTTTTGAAGCTCTTCATATTTTTCATACCTTTTCAGGCTCTTCATGTTTTTCAACACCGCTTCATGCTCCTCCTATTTTTCAGACCGTTTAATGCTCCTCCTGTACTTCACACCTTTTGTAGCTCTTCATATTTTTCACACCTTTTCAGGCTCTTCTTGTTTTTCAACACCGCTTCATGCTACTCCTATTTTTGAGACCGATTAATGCTCTTCATGTATTTCACACCTTTTGAAGCTCTTCATATTTTTCACACGATTTCAGGCTCTTCATGTTTTTCAACAAAACTTCATGCTCCACCATTTTTCAGACCGCTTCATGCTCATCTCATTTTTGACACTCTTTGAAACTGTTCATATTTTTCACACCTTTTGAAGCTCTTCATATTTTTCACACGTTTTCAGGCTCTTCATGTTTTTCAACACCGCTTCATGCTCCTCCTATTTTTCACACCTTTTGAAGCTCTTCATATTTTTCACACCTTTTCAGGCTCTTCATGTTTTTGAACAGCTCTTCATGCTGCTCCTATTTTTCAGACCGTTTCATGCTTCTCATATTTTGACACGTTTTGAAGCTCTTCTTATTTTTCACACATTTTCAGGCTCTTCATGTATTTCAACACCACTTCATGCTCCTCCTATTTTTCAGACCGTTTCATGCTCCTCATATTTTTGACACCTTTTGAAGCTCTTCATATTTTTCACACCTTGTCAGGCTGTACATGTTTTGAACACCTCTTCATGCTCTTCCCTTTTTGCAGACCGTTTCATGCTCATGTCAATTTTCACACCTTTTCAGGCTCTTCTTATTTTTCAAACCAGTGAAGCTCTTCATATTTTTCACACTTTTTCAGGCTTTTCATGTTTAGAACACCGCTTCATGCTCCTCCTATTTTTCAGACCGTTTCATGCTCATCTCATTTTTGACACCTTTTAAGGCTCTTCATATTTTTCAAACCTTTTGAAGCTCTTCATATTTTTCACACTTTTTCAGGCTCTTCATGTTTTGAACACCGCTTCATGCTCCTCCTATTTTTCAGACCGTTTCATGCTCCTCATATTTTTGAAACCTGTTGAAGCTCTTCATATATTTCACACCTTTTGAAGCTCTTCATATTTTTCACTCCTTTTCAGGCTCTTCATGTTTTTCAACACCGCTTCATGCTACTCCTATTTTTCAGACCGATTAATGCTCCTCATTTATTTCACACCTTTTGAAGCTCTTCATATTTTTCACACGATTTCAGGCTCTTCATGTTTTTCAACAACACTACATGCTCCACCATTTTTGAGACCGCTTCATGCTCATCTCATTTTTGACACTTTTTGAAGCTGTTCATATTTTTCACACCTTTTGAAGCTCTTCATGTTTTTCACACGTTTTCAGGCTCTTCATGTTTTTCAACACCGCT